>NC_140517.1:50842118-51472118 GCF_964339955.1 Pipistrellus hanaki | reverse complement strand
TGTGAGTCACTCAGGACGCCATGAGCATGCACATGGGTGAGGGGGGAGGAATGTGCATGACGGACACGGGTGAGGGGGGAGGGGTGTGTGTGACGGACCCAGGTGAGGCGAGGAGGGAGGGGTGTGTGTGACACCGGTGAGGTGGGAGGGGTGTATGTTGGGTACGGAGGTGCTTTGCAGGCGGAAGGGGCCCTAGACCTGGTGCTCAGCATCTGCCTGTCCCCACTGCCCTTGCTGAGGGATACACACAGTCACTCTGGAACCCTAATAAGTGAGCAGACGTCCGGGTCCCCCGGGGCTGGTGTCTCCTGGGAGGGAGGCGGCCCTGGAGGAGGAGGAGGAGGAGGAGGAGGAGGAGGAGGAGGAGGAGGAGCATTGAGCAGGTGTGTGAGGGGATGGGCTGTGAGGGTCTCAGAAAGACAACGTGTGTGGAGAGTGACTACCACGTTTGGACAGGTTCAAGCCTCAGACTAATGAGAGGGCACTCCCCTCTCGTGGCAGAGTCACGTGCAGGTCCCGGCTCGGAGGGCAAAGCTACTCCCAGCACAACTATAGCCAAAGGCTGTGGTTGTCAGCTTGACTTTAGGGCCCGAACCTGGGGTCCCAGGTGGCTGAGTGAGGGGGGCTGCGGGAGGTGCAGCAAGTGCTGCCACAGCAAAGCTGGATGGAGTTCTGGTGCACGGAATTGAGTAGACTGGAATCCCGGGAGAACATTATAAACATTTGCCAAAATCGGTTTGGCTCAGTGGATAGAGCGTTGGTTTGTGGACTGAAAGGTCCTGGGTTCGATTCCGGTCAAGGGCATGTACCTTGGTTGCGGGCACATCCCCAGTAGTAGGAGGTGTGCAAGAGGCAGCTGGTCTATGATTCTCTCTCATCGATGTTTCTAACTCTCTATCCCTCTCTCTTCCTCTCTGTAAAAAATCAATAAAAATATATTTAAAAAAATAAATAAAATTAAAAAAACATCTTCACCACGCCCTTCCTTTGCCTCCTGGAATCTGGCTGTAAAATAAAGACCCAGCTTGCAGGCTGTGGCACTGTCTCTCCATCAGAGGGCAGTGTCCCACCTAGCCCCAGCTTTGTTCTCTTGTCTGTCTTATTGAATCTTTCACACACCCCACGCCCGCCCCCTCAGGTTCACCCCGGCTGTACTGAGCATAGCGCAAAAGTGTATGGTTTCCTCTGTCCCCATCTCGCCAGGACCGTGTGACCTTTGACGACGTGGCCGTGTACTTCTCCCGGGAGGAGTGGAGGCTCCTCGATGAGGCTCAGAGAGGCCTGTACCACCATGTGATGCTGGAGAACTTGGCCCTTGCCTCCTCTCTGGGTAAGACTCTCACCCTCTCCCCGGGAACTTGGACTAGGCTCTGCCCGGCCTCCCCCTCCTTTCCCCAGAGGCTGCTCTGTGGACCCCCCCATGCTCCACTGTGGACCCCAGGCCCTGCCCTCTTCTCTCTGCTGCAGCCCCACTGCCTGCTGCACTGAACTCTCCTCGTAGGGATGGAATGCAATGAGCCTAATGGCGTCCACCATGCTTTCCCGCTCCCTGGCCTGGGCCCTGTATCACCATCCAAGGTCTTTTGTTGTTTTTCTAATGCATTCAGCCACCGTGTATGATTTGACTGAAGAACGTTTAAGTACTTGAGGATTGCTATCTTGTCAGTTTTTGTCTTGTTGTTTTATAGTTCCTCTGTTCATTTTTTTTTTTTTTTTTACTCTCTTGCTATCTTTATGAATTCATGATTTTACACAGATGTATGCTTTAATTCCTTTCCCTATATTTTTGGTTTATCTAATGTAGGCTTTTGCTTTGTGATGAGTCTGAGGTTAACGAAAACATCTTATAACAGCGTGTTTTAATCTGATAAGAATCAGTCATATACAAAAACTACCATTCTCAGTTCAATGGGTGTCGTTCCTTGCTTGATTCATGTCAGGACACATGTCCTGGTTGCTGGTTAGACCCCTGTGCAATAGGCAGCTGATTGATGTTTCTCTCTCATCGATGTTTCTAGCTCTCTATCCCTCTCCCTTCCTCTCTGTAAAAATCAATAAAATATATTAAAAAAAAAAAAAAAAAGGAAGCCATAGACTCATTTCTTATTTTAAAAAAAAATATTTTATTGAGTTTTTTTACAGAGAGGAAGGGGGAGGGAGAGAGAGTTAGAAACATCCATCATAGAGAAACATCGATCAACTGCTTCCTGCACACCTCCCACTGAGGATGTGCCCTTGACTGGAATCGAACCTGGGACCTGCCAGTCTGCAGGCCCAAACTCTTTCCACTGAGCCAAACCGGTTAGGGCCATAGACTCATTTCTTGAATGCACATTTATGATGGTGTCATTCTCAGAGTCAACCTGTACTTCACCTGATTTTATTTGCATTCAGGTAACTGCTGTAGAGTTGAGCATGCACAAGCAAACTGTGAGCAGAGTGTTTCTGTAGGAGTGTCTCGGGCCAGCCCCTCCAAGGCTACTCTGTGTTTCCAGAAGACCCACTTCTGTGAGAGCTGTGGTCCAGTCTTGAGAGACATATTCCATTTCCCTGAGGACAAAGGATCTCCACACAGCCAGAACGTGGTCAGGTGTGGAGTGTGTCAGAAAGAATTTCACTTTAGAGCAAAACTCCACAAACACCAGAAAAAGAGCACAAATTATTTCGCCTGGCGAGAATATAAGAAACCACTCAGGCCCAGATGGACTCATGGTCAGGACCAAGACGTTCGCACTGCAAGACAGTGTGTTATATGCAGTGAATGTGGGAAAACATTCAGAGATCAATCCTCATTCACCGTTCACCAGAGAGCGCATACAAGTAAAAGCCTTCACGTGTGTGGCCAGTGTGGCCAGTCTTTTAGGCGAGCGTCAACCCTCAGTCAGCATCGGAGATTTCATTGTGGGCCAGGGCAGTCCAAGTGCGGCAACTGTGGGAAGTCCTTTCACCCAAAATCTGTCCTCATTTATCCCTGGAGAAGTCACACCGGGGAAAAATGTGAGTTGTGCCGTGAATGTGCGCCATCTTTTAGCCAGAGCTCCATCCTCGTGCGACAACGGACAGTTCACTCTGGAGAAAGGTGTTATGAGTGCACGCAATGTGAGAAGTCCTTTAGAAGAAAATTTTACCTCATTCTGCATTGGAGAGTTCACACTGGAGAAAAGTCTTACGAATGCTGTGAGTGTGGGAAATCTTTCTCCAGGAGAACTGTGCTTATTCTACACCAGAGAGTGCACACAGGAGAAAGGCCTTTCCAGTGCAGTAAATGTAGGCGATCCTTTACCAGTAGCTCCATTCTCATTCTACACCAGAGAGTCCATACGGGAAAAAGGCCTTATGAGTGCAGTGAATGTTGGAAATCCTTCAGCCAACCATCTTACCTCACTCAGCATCAGATAGTTCATAGCGGGAGACAGTCTTATGAGTGCAGTGAATGTGGGAAAGCTTTTTCATCCGCCACCATCCTTAGTAACCATCAAAGAGTACACAGAAAAGAAAGACCTCATCAGTGCAGTGACTGTGGGAAATCTTTTATCCTAAGACAGCAGCTTCGTATACACCAGAGGGTTCACACGGGAGAAAGGCCTTATCGGTGCAGTGAATGTGGGAAGTGTTTCATCGCCAACCATATCTTTAGCTATCATAAGAAAATTCACACGGGAGAAAGGCCTTACCGGTGCCGTGAATGTGGGAAATCTTTTATTTCCAAGTCCAACCTCATGCAACATCAGAGGACACACACAGGAGAAAGGCCTTTTGCGTGCAGTGACTGCGGGAAATGCTTTTTCCGAGGCCACCAACTTCGTACCCACAGGAGAGTTCACACAGGAGAGAGGCATCGGTGCAGTGAATGTGGGAAGTCTTTTTCGTCCGGTTTTAATCTCAGAAATCATCAGAGAGATCATACGGGAGAAAAGCCTTATGAGTGCCCTGTGTGTGGGGTCTCCTTTACCACTCAGAGGAAGCTTCGATTTCATCGGGTAGTGCACACTGGAGAAGGGCCCTATGAGTGCCGCGAATGTGGGAAGTCTTACTCCTCTTGCTACTCCTTCCGGAATCATCAGAGAATTCATACAAGCAACAAGTCTTACGAGTGTGCAGAATGTGGCAAATCTTTTTCATCTGGCTCTGGCCTGCGTTACCATCAGAGCGTTCACACTGGGTTAAAGCCCCACGAATGCAGTGATTGTGAGAAATCTTACCTCAAACGCTCAGAACTCGTTCAGCATCAAAGAAGTCACACAGGAGAAAGGCCTTACGTGTGCAGTGAATGTGGGAAATCCTTTATGCGGAAACCTCACCTCCGCGTACACCAACGGGTTCACGCAAAACAAAGGCCTGAAGGTTGCCGTGAATGTGGGGAAAGCTCTAAGGATAGTTCCCAGTCCAGTTAACATTGGAGAGTTCACACTGGAGGTAGGCATTTGAGTCCAAAAATGGGGGAAATGGAAATTTTTTTAGCCATAATTCTTAACTTTTGATAACACTTGAGTCTATATTAGAAAAAGGTCTTAGGAGGGTAGTGAATTGTATTAATTGTTTTACCTGCATTTATGGAGTTGATGGTCTGTGAGTTCATAACAATGTGGGCTCTATGGTATAACAAGTGTGAAAAACATTTTACCCATGGCTTGACAGTCTTTCACCTCCAGAGAGTTCACCCAGGAGATGGCTTTATGAGTGCACCAAAGGTGTGAAATTTCCCCCCCAAGCATCTGCCTTATTACACAGTGTGAAATTCACACTGGATAAACACCATGCCCTCCTCCCCCACCCGTGTAAGGGAATGTGCAATTTTCTTGTTCCGTATAATGACCCTGGAAGAAGCCATGAGAAGCCATTTATGTGAATTCAGTCTCATACTTTCCGTTGTCACAGATGGGAGATTCTCCTTAAGTTTTAGTCATGTGGGAAGCATCCCCCCTACTTTATTTATTTAAATATATTTTATTGATTTTTCACAGAGAGGAAGAGAGAGAGATAGAGAGCCAGAAATGTCAATGAGAGAAACATCGACCAGCTGCCTCCTGCACACCTCCCACCGGGGATGTGCCCGCAACCAACGTGCATGCCCCTGACCAGAATCGAACCTGGGACCTTCCAGTCCCCAAGCCGACGCTCTATCCATTGAGCCAAACCGGTCTCGGCCAAAGTGTCCTTTTTCTTGTTAATCCTCACTCAAGGATATTTTTCCATTAATTTTTTGAGAGAGTGGAAGGGAAGGGGAGAGACAGAGAGAGAAACTTTGGTGTGAGAGAAACACATCTGTTGGTTGCTTCCTGCATGTCGGGACCAAGCCCGCAACGGAGGTCCGTGCCCTTAATCGGGATGGGACTCATTTTCCTTCAGTTCATGGGCCAGAGCTCCATCCATTGAGTCAAACTTACTAGGGCAGGAATTATTGCTTTCAATAGTGGAATAGTATTTCCTGTATTTTTTTAAATTGTTTTTGTTATGCACAACATTACAGACACATCATACACTTTAAAGAATGATGTGCAGTGTGATTACGCTTCATCACTTCTGTAATTGAGGTATTTAGTAGTATAATAAAAGCTTGCTTTTCAGTGTTCACCCATTTTCCTGGTCTATCTGGGGTTTGCTTGGCTGCAGCAGGACACAGAACTGCACCCGGAGGTATGAAGATGTATGGGTATTTTTTTTGAGCCTCAGCCTTCCTGGATGCCAGAGAGAAGAGATGGGTGATCAGTCTCCCCACACCTCAGACCATGCAAACTGGGTTGAAATCCCAGATCTTTGACAGTCACCAGGAAAACAGGTAAATGATCCATTCTCTAGGCCTCAGTTTTCTTTCTTTCTTTCTTTCTTTCTTTCTTTCTTTCTTTTTTTTAAAATACATTTTATTGATTTTTTTACAGAGAGGAAGGGAAAGGGATAGAGAGTTAGAAACATAAATGAGAGAGAAACATCGACCAGCTGCCTCCTGCACATCTACTGGGGATGTGCCTGCAACCAAGGTACATGCCCTTGGTCGAAATAGAACCTGGAACCTTTCAGTCTGCAGGCAGACGCTCTATCCACTGAGCCAAACCGGTTAGGGCGAGAAAAATAAAGTTTAATTTTTTTAAATATAGATTTTATTGATTTTAGAGAGGAAGGGAGAGGAAGAGAGAGAGAGAGAGAAACATGAATGATGAGAAAAAAATCATTGCTTGGCTGCTTCCTGCATGCCTCCTACTGGAGATCAACCCTGAAACACAGGCATGTGCCCTTGGCTGGAATTGAACCTGGGACCTTTCATTCCGCAGGCTGATGCTTTATCCATTGAACCAAACCAGCTAGGTTGAAAAAGAAACTTTAATGATGAGAATCATAGATCTGTTCCCTCCTGCACTCCCCCCAACTGGGGACCAAGCCCACATGTGCCCTGACTGGGACCCATGCCCTCACTGGGAAGTGGACCTGACCCTCCTGGTTCATAAGTGGACGCTCAACCACTGAGCCATCCTGGCCCACGCCAGCCAGGCCGCCTGTGGTTCTCTGTGTCAAACACCCTGTTGTTGTGAAGCTCGGATAAACCACTGGGTTTGCAATAGGTACCTTAAGTGGGGGGAGCAGGGAGACCTAACCCATCCCAGTGGTCGGCAAACTTAGGTTCTTTGGCCCCTTGAGTGTGGCTCTTCCACAAAATACCACGGCCTGGGCGAGTCTATTTGGAAGAAGTGGCGTTAGAAGAAGTTTATGTTTAAAAATTTGGCTCTCAAAAGAGATTTCAATCGTTGTTCTGTTGATATTTGGCTCCGTTGACTAATGAGTTTGCCGACCACTGAGTCCTGTCCTAAAGTCATTATTGTCAGATTCAAGTGTTTGCTGCAATTTACAAGGAGCGGGCCCCTCACTCAGGTCGCAGCTTAACCACAGGGTTCCTCCAGGGGCGCCCATCCCAGTGGCCCAGGAGGCTGAGCTCCCTTCTATGTCCTTTCAGCTCCGGAAACTACACTCCCCAGAAGGCTTTGCGCCGAGTTGAGGCCGTCACCCTTCAGGATGACAGCGTTACATGGAGAGCCCCCGGGCTGGAGGCGGGACTTCCGGCGGCCTCCCTGCAGCCGTCGATCTTTGCAGGTTAGCTTCCGCGGGTTCCGGCGCCAGAGGCCTCATTTCAGGTAACAAAGCGCCAGCGGCGGAGCCCTCCTCGGGGCACGGGTCCGAGGCGGGGGCCGAGACCGGGATCGTCAGGTCCGCGCCGGGTCCCCGCCGAGGCCGATGGCGGCGGCCGGGAGGCGCCCCGCTGAGGTGAGTGTCCCCGGGCCCCGCGGGTCACATTCGGGCGGGAAGCCGGGAGCCAGCTGCTCAGGAAGATCCGAGGCCATGGAAGCTTTTTTTAAATTTAATTTTATTTTTTTCCCTCTGCATCTGGGTCCGGGCGGAGGTGGTGGGTGACTCCCGGGGAGAGAGGACCGTCTGCGGCCCCTGAGGCCCCGGGAGGAGGAGGACCGGGGGCTCCGCGGGCGGAGGAGGCGGGGGAGGAGGTGACAGCGGGCACGGCTCCCGCCTCCCCTCCCGCTCGGGGTCCCCGGAATGTGGGGGCGCTGAGAGGGCGGGGCGTCTCCGGGTCCCTGTGCCCGGCGGGGAGGGAGGACGGGGAGGGGGCGCGGGCCTCTGAGCTGCGGGAGCTCCCGGGGCGGATGAGGACGCGGGGCCAGCGGTGCGGAGAGGCCTGTCCAGCGGCGGCTCCCGAGTGCGTGGCTGCGGGGGCGCCACGGGGACGGGAGGGGCGGGGTGCGGTCTGCAGAAGGCTGTGCGCAGTGCGGGGACGTGGGAGTTAGGGTCCCGGGACCGAGCATGGGGGTCTGCCAGGTGGAGCCTGAGCCCGGGCTGGGCGGTGCCCTGTCTCACTCCAGAGACCCCGAGGGGGATGCATGCCATGATGGTTCCATCTCTGTGCCCTGCTGCCCGCTGTGGCTGAGGGAGGCCCGCAGGCATGCAGGGACCCTGAGGATGGGGGGCCCCCTGGCCTCTGCCCCCTGTGGGGTTCCTCTGAGGGGAGCTTTGAGGGGAGTCGGGGTAGATGCCTGGGGAGAGGGGCTGCGGGTTCTCGGGCACAGATGGTCACGGGGTCCTCTGTCCCCGTTCACAGGCCGCGGTGACCTTGGAGGACGTGGCCGTGCGCTTCTCGCGGGAAGAATGGAGGCTGGTGGACGAGGCTCAGAGACGCCTGTACGTGCGTGTGATGCTGGAGAACTTTGCCCTCGTGTCCTCTCTGGGTAAGACTCACAGCCTCACCTGGGACTCGGGCTGGACTCTCCTCCCTGCCCTCTCGGCTCTCTCAGTCCGCGGGCCTGGACCTCAGCAGGGCTGCCTCCCCGGTGCGGGGCGGCTGCTGTGCTGCTGGGCCTGTGGGTCTGCACTGCCCTCCTCTCCCCTGCGCTCCCAGTGCTGAGCCCTTTGGGAAGGATTCAAGGTCAGTCAGTCGCATTATATTGAGCTTCACGGATTCTCAGTGTCTGGGCTGATGTGTCCGGACCCATCCCCCTCCGTCTCCCTGGGGTGGTCCCTTCCTGTCCCGGTCAGTCCTCCTGCCTGCCTGTGCCGGGACTCGCAGGTGTGGTCTGGGTCGTGCTTATCTGAAGCCGGGCTCCTCTTCAAGGCTCTCCTTCACAGCGTGTGGTATTTAGGTCTGTCTTCCTTTTCTGTTTCCCAGCCTGGTTGCAATACAGACTTGTGTGTATTAAAGTGTACAGTGGGCGGAAACCGGTTTGTCTCAGTGGATAGAGCATCGGCCTGCGGACTGAAGGGTCCCAAGTTCGATTATGGGCATGTACCTTGCCTTTACAGTTATTCAAAGTATGTATGCATTTTTGGTGGACACCCTATAAAAGGCTAATATGCAAAGTGTCCCCTTGGGAGTTCTATCACTTGCTATGATGTGCCCTGACCACCACGGGGCAGAATGGAGCAAACGGAGGCTCCGGCCAGCAATCTGAAGGCCCCAATCAGCCTTGATCGCAGGCCAGGCCTATGGACCCTACCCATGAATAAATTTTGTGTGTTGGAGTGATGGTCAATTTGCATATTACTTTTTTATTAGATAAGATAGAGGCTTTGTGCACGGGTAGGAGCCAGCTGATTTGCCTTTACTTGGGTTTGTAGGAATAAGGGTGTTTTTTTTGTGTGTGTTTTTTTAAGTATTTTTTTTATTGATTTCAGAGAGGAAGGGAAAGAGATAAAAACATCAATCATGACCCCTAACCGGTTTGGCTCAGTGGATAGAGCGTCTGAAGGGTACCAGGTTTGATTCCGGTCAAGGGCATGTACCTTGGTTTCGGGCACGTCCCCTGTGGGGGGTGTGCAGGAGGCAGCTGATTGATGTTTCTTATGGATGTTTCTGACTCTATCCCTCCCTTCCTCTCTGTAAAAAAAATCAATAAAATATATTTTTTTAAAAAAAGCATTCCTCATATTCGCCTCCTTGGATGCCGTAACCCTGGTCCACCTTCAAGGGCAATAACCAAAAGGAAAAAAAAAAACAAAAAACCTCATTTTATTTATTTTATACAAACTCAGTGATTGGAAAGTCTGGCTTATAAAGAGATCTCTGAATTACATTCAGATTCTCCATTTATATGTGTTTTACAAATCTCAAGACAGTGCCCTATTCTGTTCGGCTCAGTGGGTAGGGCCTCAGCCTGTGGACGGAAGGGTCCCGGGTTCAATTCCGGTCAAGAACACATGCCTGGGTTGTGGGCTGGATCCCCATATGGGGCATGCAGAAGGCAGCCGATCAATGGTTCTCATCATTGATGTTTCTCTCTCTTTCCCTTTCCCTTTCTCTCTGAAATCAATAAAAATATAATTTAAAACTTAAGTTAAAAAAAAAAAAAAAAGATTGACCTCAAGTTTTCCCAAAGCAGAGCGTGTCTGGGGACACATTTCATCCAGCAGGCGGCCCCAGGCACCTGAACAACATCACAAAAGTTGCCCTGGGACACCAGACCCCCGACTGGGTAGACATTGCCCTCGGTGTGTTTGACCCCTGAGGCCCTGACCCCCACTGGGCATCTGGTAGACATTGATCTTTGGGAGGAGCTGGATCCAAGGTACGTGCTCTTGACTGGAATTGACCTAGGACCCTTCGGTCCTCAGGCCAACATTCTATTCACTGAGCTAAACCAGCTGGAGCCTTAATACTTAATTTAGATGCTCTGATATGCAGTGCATATAGTCATATAGTTGTTACATTTTTTAAAAAAATTATTTTTGTTGATTTCAGAGAGGAAGGAAGAGGGTGAGAGAGATAGAAAAATCAACGATGAGAGAGAATCACTGACTGGCTGCCTCCTGTACACCCCCTACTGGGGACTGAGCCCTCAACCCGGGACCCTTCTGTCCGTGACTCTATCCACTGAGCCAAACTTGCTAGAGCAGTTGTTACATCCTCTTTTTTATTTTTTTAAAAGAATTCTTTTTTTAAAAAAATATATTTTATTGAGTTTTCACAGAGAAGAAGAGAGAGGGATAGAGAGTTAGAAACATGGATGAGAGAGAGTCATCGATCAGCTGCCTCTTGCACACCCCCTACTGGGGATGTGCCTGCAACCAAGGTACATGCCCTTGACCGGAATCGAGCCTGGGACCTTTCAGTCCGCAGGCTGATGCTCTATCCGCTGAGCCAAACCGGTTTTGGCCATCCTCTTTTTAAAAAATATATTTTATTGATTTTTTTTTTTTGCAGAGAGGAAGGAAGAGGAATATAGAGTTAGAAACATCAATCAGCTGCCTCTTGCACACCTACTGGGGAGGTGCCCACAGCCAAGGTACATCCCCTTGACTGGAATCAAACCTGGGACCCTTCAGTCCGCAGGTCTGCAGGCCGACGCTCTATCCACTGAGGCAAACCAGTTAGAGCTGTTTGTTTGTTTTGAAAAGCATGTCATACAGCCCTAGCCGGTTTGGCTCAGTGGAAAGAGTGTCATCCTGGGGACTGAATTGCCAAGGGCACATGCCTGGTTTGCAGGCTCCATCCCCAGTAGGGGGCGTGTGGGAGGTAGCCAATCCATGATTATCTCTCATCATTGATGTTTCTCTCTCTCCCTCTCCCTTCCTCTCTAAAGTCAATTTAAAAAAAATATGTATATATTTTAAAAATATATGAAGAAATGCATGTCATACATTCATGCCTACATGTGACACATGAATATACACACACACACACACACACACATATTAGAGGCTCAGTGCATGAATTCCTGGATGAGTGGGATCTGGCCAGCCTGCCCAGGGAGAGAGACATGGGTGGTTGGCCGCCTGCCTGCTGGCCGAACTCCTGGTTGAGGGGACAATTTGCATATTAGCCTGTTGTTTTATAGAATATACACTGAGTGGCCAGATTATTATGCGTTCAGATATCATAATAATCTGGCCACTCAGTGTGTGTGTGTGTGTGTGTGTGTGTGTGTATTTGTTTGTTTGTTTGTTTTATTTTCAATCCTCACCTGAGGATATTTTTCAATTGATTTTTTTAGAGAGGGAAAGACAGAAATATTGATGCTAGAGAAACGTAACAATTGGGTGCCTCCTGCATGCACCCCATCCAGGGCTTGGTCCTGGACGGACCTTGCAACTGAGGCATGTTCCCTTGACCGGAATCAAACCCAGGATCTCTCGGTCCACAGGTGGATGATCTATCCACTGAGCCAAACCGGCTATGGCTGCCACGTGAGTATGTGTGATGGGGTTCTCCCCTCCCTTTAGTCGACGTGTACTTCACCAGCATTTCCTTGCGTTCAGGTTGCTGCTGTGGAGCGGACGATGCGGAAGCACACGGGGAACAGAGGGCTTCTGTGGGCGTGTCGCAGGGGAAGAATCCCAAGGCAGCCTCGTCTTCCCAGAAGAGACACCCCTGTGGGCGCTGCGGGCCGGTCCTGAGGGACGTTTTCCACTTGGTGGAGCAGCAGGGGACGCAGCACAGCCAGAAGCTGCTGCGGTGCGGGGCGTGCGCAAAACGGTTTTATTTCCGTGTAAACTGTCACCCGCCTAAGGAGCAGCCCGAGGGAGAGGAACCCTTCGGAAGTAGTGCCGACACGGCCTCATTCTCAAAGAACTGCAGCACCCACATGTCAGAGAAGACCTTTAACTCTGAGCAGGGTGAGAGGGACTTCCTGCCCAGCTTGGGACAGCAGCAGCAGCAGCAGCAGCTCACTCAGACTCGGGAGGAGACAAACGAGGGAACTCTGTGTATAACTCCACAAAGCAGAGCAAGCCTGGACACTTCTGGAGAATGCAAGAAAGCTTTGAACCCCCAACATGTGCTTATTCAGGACCAGAATGTCCACACGGCAAGACCATGTTTTGCATCGGGTGAATGCGAAAAACCATTCAGGTACAAATCCTCCTGTGTGAGGCGCCACAGAGTCCACACGGGAAAAGGCTTTCACGTGTCGGGCAAACGCGGGAAATTCTTTCTCGGAAGCTCAACCCTCCGTCAGCATCGAAACACTCATGCAGGCCCGAGGCAGTACACGTGCAGCAAATGTGGAAAATCCCTAAGCCACAAGCCTGCCTTCCTTTATCCCCGGGGACGGCACGGTGGAGAAAACAGTTACGTGTGCAGTGAGTGTGCACAGTCTTCTGGTCCTGCCTCTGCGTTCCTTCGCTATCAGAGAGTTCACACCGGAGGAAATAAGCCTTATAAGTGTAACTGCTGTTCCAAGTCGTTCACCTCAGTGGCTGGTCTCAGTTACCACCAAAGCGCTCACACGGGAAAAAGGCCGTACGTGTGCAGTGAATGTGGCAAGTCTTACATCACTCCCACGGCCCTTCGCCATCACCGTCGAGTTCACCCCGGAGAAAGGTCTTACGACTGCGGCGAGTGTGGGAAATCCTTCAACAGCCGGTGGAAACTCGTGCGACACCAGAGGATTCACACGGGAGAGAAGCCTTACGCCTGCGGCAGGTGTGGCAAGGCTTTCACCAACAGCTTCACCCTCCGGTACCACGAGCAGGGCCACCTGGGGACGCGGCCGTACGAGTGCGGCGAGTGCCGCAAAGCGTTCACCACGAGCTCCGGCCTCCGCTACCATCTCAGCCTTCACACGGGGACCAGGCCTTACACCTGTGGCGAGTGCGGCAAGTCTTTCATCTGCCGCTCCACCTACCGGTCCCACCAGAAAACCCACTCGGGAGAAAAGCCCCACGCCTGCCGTGACTGCGGGAAATCCTTTACCCGACGGAGCAGCCTCCTGTATCACCAGAGGGTTCACACGGGGGAAAGGCCCTTCGAGTGCAGGGACTGTGGGAAGTCCTTTGCCAGGATCTACGCCCTGCACTGCCACGAGAGAGTGCACACGGGGGAAAGGCCGTACGCGTGCAGCGAGTGCGGGAAGTCCTTTCCCACAAGCAGCAGCCTCGGGAAACATCGGAAGGTTCATCCGGGAGAAAGGCCGGGCGAGGGGGGCGAGGCTGGGAAATCTTTCGCCAGCGGGGACCTCTTCTGTTACCGGCCGAGAGTCCACGCCAGGGAAAAGCCTTTCGCGTGCAGCCAGTGCGGGAAGTCTTTCTCCTCGGGCTCCTCCCTCCGTTATCACCAGCGTGTCCACACGGGAGAAAGGCCCTACGCATGCGGCGAGTGCGGGAAGACGTTCGTCTACGGCGCCAAACTCCGCTACCATCAGCGCGTCCACACGGGCGAGAGGCCATACGCGTGCGGTGAGTGTGGGAAGACGTTCATCTACAGCGCCAAGCTCCGGTACCACCAGCGGGTCCACGCGAGCGAAAAACCTTACACGTGCGGTGAGTGTGGGAAGTCGTTCATCTACAGCTCTACGTTCCGTTACCACCAGCGCGTCCACACTGGCGAGAGGCCTTACAAGTGCGATGAGTGTGGGAAGTCTTTTATCTATGGCTCCAAACTCCGTTACCACCAGCGAGTTCACGTGGCAGAGAGGCCGTGAACGTGCTGGGAGTGAACAGTGTCCTGCTCCGTGTCGCAACACGTGAGGGAACATTTCGGGGAGTCATTTGTCTGAATTAAAACTCCTTTATATCTGACTATGCACCGTGGGGAGATTCCCCGTAAGTTTTTTGTATGTAGGAAGTGTGTGTGTGTAAGTAGTTTTTCTCATTCCGACTTGCCCAGGACTGCTTCTCAGTATACGGCGCTCCTACAGTCTGAGGCTAATTCCTTTCACCTTTCCGCCTGGCAGGTCACAGACTGTGTGGTAGTCAACACCTCAGTGTGCTTATGGAAGCTAACCTCTGGTGTCACAGATATTATGGCAAAATAGAAATGACCAGGGCGTCAGCTTTCCTATTATGACTAATTAGAGATCTGGTGCACAAAAATTGGGCACAGGGGTAGGTCTCTCAGCCCAGCCTGCACCCTCTCCAATCTGGGACTCCTCGAGGGATGTCCGACTTCCCGTTTAGGCCCAATCTCATAATCCAGGACTGCTGGCTCCCAACTGCTCGCTTGCCTGCCTTCCTGATTGACTAACCGCTTCTGCCTGCCAACCTGATCAACCCCTAACCATTCCCCTGCCAGCCTGATTGCCCCTAACTGCCCTTACCTGCGGACCTGGTCCCCTGCAGGCCTGGGTCCCCCCATACTGCCCTCTTCTGCATGCTTGGTCACCCCCAACTGTCCTCCCTTCCAGGCCTGGTTCCTCCTAACGGCCACCTCTGCTGGCAATCTTGTTGCAGCTATCTTGTGTGTTGGAGCGACAGTCAATTTGCATATTACTCTTTGACCATATGGGGCAGCCGTCTTGGGAGTTGGAATGACAGTCAAATTGCATATTTCCCTTTTATTAGGTAGGATTTGGACACGGACAAGCTGCAATAATGAATTGGAGCTTGCAGAGCATTGACTATGTGTTCTAAGGACATGTTCATCAAGGGTGATTATTTGTGATGAGATATCCCACCTTCCAGTTGATGAAGTTGGAACTGTCTGCTGCTCATGACTTTGGCTTACACAATAATTGAGAATTTACTCTTTAAAAAAAAAACAAAAAAAAAACATATATATATATATATATATATATATATATATATATATATATATATATATTTATTGTAGAGAGAGGGGGAGAGGAGGAGAGAAACATTGATCTATTGCCTCATGCACTCACTCCGACCAGGGATGGAACCTGCAACCTGAACATGTGTCCTGTCCAGGAATTGAACCAGCAACCTTTTGGTACATCAGACAATGCTCAACCAACTGAGCCACATTGGCCAAGGCAAGGCCTTACTCTATTTTTTAAATATATTTTTTATTGATGATTTCTGAGAGGAAGGCAGAGGGAGAGAGAGAAACATTATTGATGAGAGAGAACCATGGATCAGCTGCCTCCTGCATGCTGCCTGCTGCGGATCAAGCTCATGACCTAGGCCAGTGGTAGGCAAACTCATTAGTCAACAGAGCTAAATATCAACAGTACAACGATTGAAATTTCTTTGGAAAGCCACATTTTTTAAACTTCTAACACCGCTTCTTCAAAATAGACTCGTCCAGGTGATGGTATTTTGTGGGCGAGCCACACTCAAGGGGCCAGAGAGCCTCCTGTGGCTCATGAGCCGCAGTTTGCCGACCACTGGCCTAAGCATTTGTCCTAACTGGGAATGGAACCATGAACACCTGGTTCATAGGTCAATGCTCAACCATTGAGCCATACTGGCTGGGTGAGGTCTTACTCTTTCAGTTCTTTTTGTTGTTGTTTTAATCCTCACTGAGGATATTTTTTTCCATTGACATTTAGAGAGAATGGGAAGGAGGAATAGTTGGGGAGGGACAGAAAGAGAAAAACACTGATGTGAATGAGACACATTGCTTGGTTTCTCCTACACACACCCCAGCTGGGGCCAGGAATGGCCCATGCAACCCAGGTAAGTGCACTTGACCCAGGGAATTGAACCCATGACCCTTGGGTGCACAGGCCAGTTCTCTCATTACTGAGTCACACCTGCCAGGGCTTTCCATTCTTTTAAATTTCTTATTTGTTTTAATGTATATGGTTGTGTATAACCTGATTCAGGCTCTACAAGCATGCAGAGCATTTTAAGGCGGGAGAGGGTGTCTCAGAATTTCTCTGCTTATGGACAGAAAATAACTCGCCAGTTTTGACCAAGTTTGAGTGGCTGTGCACAGCCTCCCAGGAAGGACTGAAAGACTCTCTGGTCCTGATTTGGTGGCTGTGTGTTGGAGTCTTGGCGATGACTTTGAGGGAGCAGGTGAGATAGATCCTAAGGTACTTATGGGAGTGGTAAGATGTTTCCTTCAGCCCGGCCGGGTGTAGCTCAGTGGTTGAGTTAGGGTGGTTGAGCGTCAACCCAGGAACCAAGAGGTTACTGGTTCGATTCCCAGTCGGGGGATGTGCCCAGGTTGGGAGTTCCATCCCCAGTGGGAAGTGTGCAGGAGGCAGCCGATCAATGATTCTCTCTCATCGTTGATGTTTCTATCTCTTCCTCTCTGAACTCAATAAAAATATATATATATATATTAAAAAAAAAAAGATGTTTCCTTCACCCAAAGCAAATTATACCAGTACTGTCACGGGGATCTATCTCTTGGGTCTCCAAGTGTCACGTGCCCTGATTTCCACATGTCGCCGGGCTGTGGGTCTATGGTGGGAAGATCATTATCCAGGGAAAATCACAGTTGGTACAGAAGCAGGGCCCAATAGGGATTGGAGGAGACTGCAGCCAACCCGGGAGATCATCCCTCTTCAGAACATGCCTCTAGGAGTGTGCCTGTGACAGTGACTGCACCATTGGTGTATACACAGCTCAGGGCCCGCTGGCATGCTCATCTTGGGAAGCCAACATCATGGTCAGAAAAAACAAAAACAAGTCATCTTGTGCATTCCTGGAGCCTCTCGGTTATGTCCACCTCAAAGCCATTACTACAAAGAGAAGAAAAGAGCCTTGACTGGTTTGGCTCAGTGGATAGTGTCGGCCTACGGACTGAAGGACCACAGGTTTGATTCCGGTCAAGGGCATGTACCTTGGTTGTGGGCACATCCCCAGTGAGGGGTGCGCAGGAGGCAGCTAGTGAGCCACATGCGACTCTTTGGCCCCTTGAGTTTTTAGCAAAGGCTAGCGTAGGAATACCCTAATTAAGTTAATAACAATGTACCTACCTTTATATTTTAAGTTTAAAAAACTTGGCTCTCAAAAAGAAATTTCAATCATCATACTGCTGATATTTGGCTCTGTTGACCAACGAGTTTTCCGACCACTGGGTTAGTGGATTGTGTGGGCCTGAGGAATGAAAGGTCCCAGGTTAGATTCAGGTCAAGGACACACGCTATGTTGTGGGCTCGATCCCCAGTAGGGAGCATGCTGGAGGCCACCAATCAATGATTCTCGTCATTGATGTTCCTGGCTCTCTCCTTCCTTTCTGTTTGAAATGAATAAAAAATATACATGTTTTAAAAAGCATGAAGAATGGCAAAACCTTGGGTGACCATTCCCAAGAGCTCACCTTAATTCTGCTTTCTCAGACTTCACTGATAAGACTTCTCTGACGTCGTAACTGTTTTCACCATCCACCAATTCCTCACCAGAACTATTGCCTCATTACTATATAGCCCATTGTTAATAGCTTTCTGTAATTGTGCATTTTATTTTTGATTTTTTTAGAGAGGAGGGTGGGGGGAAACTGCAATGTGGAAGAGAAACATCAATAGGCTGGCATGACTCAGTGGTGGAGCATCGGCCCATGAACCAGGAGGTCACGGTTAGATTCCCTCAGGGCACATGCCCAGGTTGTGGGCTCCATCCCCTGCCTGGGTAGTGCAGGAGGGAGCGGATTCATGACTCTTATTGATGTTTCTATCTCCCTTCTCTGAAATTAATAATAAAAAAAATCTATATTTTTTTAAAAAAAGGTTGCCTAAGCCCTGGCCGGTTTGGCTCAGTGGATGGAGTATAGGACTGCAGACTGGGGAGGTACCGGGTTCCATTCCGCTCAGGGCATGTGCCTTGCTTGTGGGCACATCCCCAGCGGGAGGTGTGCAGAAGGCAGCTGATTGGTTTCTCTCTTCTATTTTCTAACTCACTATCCCTCCCTTCCTCTCTGTAAAAAATCAATAAAATATATTAAAAAAAAAAAAAAAAAAAAAAGGTTGCTTTGAAGGGGAGTGGAATTTGCCACCCCTTGCTCCAACTAAATGAGCCGCACAGGTCAGGGCAATTTTGCATTTTAAACCTTTTTTTTCCTTTTTATTTTTTTTCTGAGATAAATCTGACTGCCCAAGAAAGTGAGTCCCTGCAATCGCAAGAAAAGTGATCAATTACTTCCCAGTGAGGAGTTGAAATCCACGGAAGGCACTCCCAGCCCGCAAACAGAAACTTTATTAACAATGTCTTTTTCGTGATTCAAAAGCCTGGAATGGAAATAATTCTGGTGAAACAGCGGGTGGTGAAAACTCTGGAATGGCATGCTACTTTGGCTCTGCAGCCTTGGGGAGCAGGGCTGCGGGGGCGGGAGGGGGGGGGTTGAAGGGTTTGGGGGCACATCGGAAATAGTATGTTTTAGCTCCTGAGAACGAGCTAAACTTCCCAGAAGTTGGAGTTGCTGATGTCTCCAGAAACTTTGGTGAAAAGGACTTCGAGGTCCCTTCCAAGCCCTCGCACCCACAGACCCCGTTTCCCAGCGCCGGGCGAGTCCACATTCTCAGGCGGGAGGTCCTAGCCCAGAGCCAGCAACAGCATGAGACCGCGGGAACTACATTTCCCGGCGTTCTCTGCGTCGAGCGGCAGCCACGCAGGGCCAATGAGGCCCCGTGTTGGGAGGCGTTCCCCTGGCGTGGCCCCGAGCGTGGGGCGGGACTTCCGGCGTCCTCCTGTCGGCGGTCATTTTGGCTGGTTGGGCGTGTTCCTCCCGGCGGCGCTTCCAGAGCGCGGGGGTCGCGGCCGGGCGGACGCGGCGGGGAAGCCGTCGGAAGGGCCGTGTCCGCCGCAGGAAGGCGGGTCTGGGGCTCGGCCGGGGCGCCGCCGGAGAGGGTCCGCACCGGGGCCGGGACGCGCCCCGCCGCCCCGCTCCGCCCACAGACCCGAGGGCGGCGGCCGTGCCGAGGCGCCCGGCTGAGGTGAGCGCCGTCCCGCGGGGCCTCCCCGCTCCCCTGCGGACCCCGCAGCCCGGGGCCGGCGCCCGGCCCCTCCCGCCGCCCAGGCCCCGCGTCGGGACCGCGAGGCGCTCGGAGCGGGGGTCCCTCCTGTTCGCGGGCGCGGACGAGGAGGTGGGGCGCCCTGGTGGGGTGTGTCGGGCGCAGGGAGGGGGTGCAGCCTGTGGAACCGGTCAGCGCGGAACCGGGGACCGGGAAAGCCGGGGACCGGGAAAACCGAGGGACCGGGAAAGCCGGGGACCGGGAAAACCGAGGGACCGGGAAAGCCGGGGGGACGGGAAAGCCGGGGACCGGGAAAACCGAGGGAACGGGAAAGCCGGGGACCGGGAAAACCGAGGGACCGGGAAAGCTGAGGGACGGGAAAACCTGAAAAGTCGGGGTGCGCGGTGCCTGCGGGGCACTGGGGTGGAGGCCCGGGCGCGCCTGCATTACTGATCTGGGTGCCCTGCCAGCATTCTCCTCACGCCAGGGCGGGTTTATGGAACTTAATTAATTTGTTATCAACATTGACTGGCTTTGTTTTATTTTTTAAGCGAAAGTAAGAGTTTTATGGAGAGAGAGAGAGAGACTCCATCCGGGAGAGGACTCGGACCCGAGGAGGTTGCCCTGGTTGATTGACTTGAGAATGGACGGGAGAAAGAGACATGGTTTTGTTATTCCACTCATTTATGAAATCATTGTGTTTTGTTTTTTTTTCTTAAAAAAAAAAGATTTTATTTATATTTTATTTACAGAGAGGAAGGGAGAGGGATAGAGAGTTAGAAACATCGATGAGAGAGAAACATTGATCATTGCCTTCTGTACACCCACACTGGGGATGTGCCCGCAACTGAGGTCCATGCCCTTGACCTGAATCGAACCCAGAACCCTTCAGTCCGCAGGCCCACGCTCTATCCACTGAGCCAAACGGGTCAGGATAGTTTTGTGTGTTTGTTTGTTGTTGTTGCATGTTTCTGTCTAATTTTTCCAACACCGTTTATTGAAGGGTCTCTATTCCCATTGTATATTCTTTATTTCCTTTGTCATAGATTAATTGGTCCTATGTGTTTTTATGCCGGTATCATGCTTTTTAATTTATAGCCTTGTAGTATCATGGTTAAATCTACTCCTGGATATTTTATTATGCAGTGGTATATGGAATTTTTCTTAATTTTTTAAAATGATTTTTATTCCTTTTTTTCTATTTTAAATTTATTTTAATTTTCTCTTATTAGTTTCTCTTTCTGTTAGTATGTTATTGATATAAAATGCATCTGATTTCTGATAATTCATTTTGCATCCCACTATTCTGAATTTGTCAGGTTTTTTTTTTTAATTAATTTATTTTTTTATTTTTTTATTAAGGTATTATATGTGTACATATCTTACCAATTTTGTCAGTTTTAATAGATTGTTTTTGGTGGATTCTTTAGGGTTGTCCATTTATAGTATTATGTCACCTGCAAATAATGTCTGTTTTACCTCTTTTTTAATTTTGATGATTTTTCCATTGAGTATGATGTTAGCCTTTGGTTTGCCATGTGGCCTTCATTATGTTGCATTATGTTCCTTCTATTCCCAATCTACTGGATGCTGGGCTCTAGTTGGTATTTCTAGTAACTAAAAGGTCACTAATTCTATTCTGATCAGGCACATATCAAGGTTGTGGGTTTGATTCCCAGTCAGGGTACATATGGGAGGCAACTGAATATTGCTTCTCTCTCTCCCTCTCCTTCTCTCTCCAAAATAAATAAATAAATAAATATAGGATTTTAATTTTATTTACTTTTTAATTTAAGGGAGGAAGGAAGAGGGAGAGAGAGATAGAAACATCAATGAGAGAGAACTACTAATCGCCCCTCCCACATTCTCCCACTGGGAATCGAGCCCGAAACCTGAATATGTGCACTGACCAGTAAAGTAATCTAGAACCCTCCAGTCCACAGGCTGATGCTCTAACTAAACTAAACTGGCCACTGAACTAAACTGGCCAGGGCTAGATGTTGGATCTTGTCAAGTGTTTTTTCTGCAACTGGATATGATCATACAATTTTGTTTGTAGTATCATGTTAATTGATTTGCATATATTGAACCATCTTTGCATCCCAGGAATAAAACCCACTTGATCATAATGTGTGATCTCTCTCTGTTTTTTAATTTTGTTAATCCTCAGCAGAGGATGTTTTCCCATTGAGTGGAAAGGAGTGGGAGATACATCGATTGGTTGCCTCCCACATGCGCCCCCACCAGGGGATTAAGCTAACAGCTGGTACCTGCCCTTGACCGGAATTGAACGTGGTGCTCCTCATTCTCTGGGCCAACGCTCTATGCACTGAGTCAGACTGGCTAGGGCTTTCTGTTTTGTTTTGTTTTTAATCCTCACCCAAATATATACTTTTGTTGATTTGAGAGTGAGAGGAGGAAGGGAGAGGTGGAGAGAGAGTGAGAAACATCAGTGTGAGAAAGAAACATTGATAGATTGCCTCAAGCACACACCCCCGATCGGGGATTGAACCCACAATCCTGGGTATGTGTCCTAACGGGGAATCGAACCTGTAACCTTGTGGTGTATGGGACGACATCAGGGATGATCTTTGTAATGTATTGCAGAGTTCAGTTTGCTCTGTTTTTTTTGGAGGGTTTTTGGCCTATACCATTCCTTTTTGTGATGCCTTTGCCTGGTTGTGGTTTCAGGTAATGATGGCCTTGTAAACATGTTTGGAAGGCTTCCCTCTTGTTGAATTTTTTGGCAAAATTCACCTTCGATGTCATCTGGTCCAGGGCTTTTGTTTGTTGTTATTGTTCTGGTGGGTTCAGTGTTTCTCTTAGAAATTTTTGTCTTTAGGCTAATTTGTTGGCATTTACTCAGATGATCTATATCTATCTTCTATAATAATAAAAGGTAATATGCTAGTTAGACTGGCTGACCTTCCAGACGAAGCCGGTGCTGTGAGGGAAGCCCAGGTCCCAGGTGCCAGAGGGAAGCTGGTGCTAGCAGCCAGGGTGAGGAAGACCTCTTGCATTAATTTCGTGCATTGGGCATCTAGTGTTTTTACAATGCTTTTGTATTTCTGTGGTGTCATTATCATTTCTCTTTTGATTCTGATTTTATTTGAGTCCTCTTTTTTTTCCTTGATGAATCTGGTTAGTTTATCAATTTTGTTTATATTGTTCAAGAGCCACCTCTTGTTTTCATTAAACTTTTGTATGTTTTAGACTGTTTTGTTTACTTCCGGTCTGACCTTTATTCTTTTATTTATTGACTAGAGGCCCGTTGCACGAAGAGATTCGTGCAAAAGGCCTTCCTTCCCTTGGCTCCCAGCACCGGTTTTCCTCCAGCACCTGGGACCCAGGCCTTTGCTGCAGACTCTGGAGTCTGCAGTCTTCGTTTTCTCTCTGGCCAGAGTGCCGCTCCTATAGATTCCATGCCTCCCCCAACCCCCTTCCTCTCATAGCAGGCATCCTGCCCATCTGGCCACTCCCCATCTGGAGCAGCTGGGTGGCAGCCATCTTTCTCCTAATTTGCATATTCCCTCCTGTTTGGCTGGTGGGCATAGTGGAGTAATTTTAATTTGCATGTTTCTCTTTTATTAGTGTATTGTGTGTGTGTGTGTGTGTGTTATTTGAGGTAAAGCCTATATTGCTATATGATTTTTCTCAGAACTGTTTTGGCTGTGCCCCATAGATTGTGGGTCACTGTGTTTATTTTTGTCTCTTATCTTCCCCTCCCTAATTTGTTCTTTATAACATTGCTCAGCTGTTGGTGTTTTTTAATATAGTTTATTAATTTCAGAAAGGAAGGGATAGGGAGGGGGACAGTGACATCAGCGATGAGAGAATTACAGGGAATGGCATGGGTTCTGCCCCCGCAGGAACGGCCTCCTGAGCAGGTTGTAGGCCGATGCCTTTGTCTCGGCACCTCAGCTCCTGTTCTCTCCTCTCCTGGGCCTGAAGCTCTTGGTGTAGCTACTGACACTTTGTGAGAGTGACAAGCACATTTCCCTGGAATATTCCCGACAGAACGGAGAGATGCAGGAAATATTGTCAGCATCTGATTTCTTTATATATATATATATATATATATATATATATATATATATATATATATATATATATATATATTTTATTGATTTTTAACAGAGAGAAAGGGAGAGAGATAGTTAGAAACGTCGATGAGGGAGAAACATCGACCAGCTGCCTCTTGCACACCCCCTACCGGGGATGTGCCCGCAACCAAGGTACATGCCCTTGACCGGAATTGAACCTGGGACCCTTCAGTCCGTAGACCAACGCTCTACCACTGAGCCAAACCGGCTTCGGCTGTCAGCATCTGATTTCTGTGTAACGTGTTGGCCTCCTGCGTGGACTAATGGCTCTGTGTCCTGCCTGGCAGGTCGAAGCAGTGAATGCTGGACGCTCTCCGCACGGGACTGATCGGACCTTCCTGGGAAGCCAGAGCCACAGGTGCATCCTGACCCTGGTGAGCACCTGTGCTGCCTCATTCATTTCTGTTGTCGCCTGTGGGGGAGGGAGAAACCCTCCCGCCCTCCAGCGTCCTCTGGCTGGTCTGCCGACCGAATGGGGATAACACACAGGTGACAGAGGCTCAGCTCAGAGACACAGAGTGCGAGAGCGTCGGGTGTCGGAAGTGGGCTGTGTGATGGGCTCTGTGACTGTGGAATGGCTGACAGAGGAGTTGGGAGACATGGGGTACTTCCTGGCGTCTGAAGTCCTGTCTCCAAACACATAAGCGATCCATTGCTGGCAGCTCCCCAGGAGTCTGGGCCTGGCCCTTTAAGAACAAGCTGCCCTTGCAGCCTGGACGCCCCTGGCACTGCTGCTTCCCCTCTGTCCGTTCCAGGAGGTTCCAGCGCGGGAGCCTCGGGAGCTGTGGAACGTCTGGAGCTGTGGGAACATCGTCGCCCAGAAAGCTCTGCTGGAGCGGCGTCTGGTGGAGCCAATGACGGTCGCGGGGCGGGCGCCGCAGTCCTCGGTGCTCAGAGTACAATGGCAGCGGCCTCGCCGCGGGGCCTGGCTGAGGTGAGTGCACGCCCTCAGCAAGCCCTAAAGCCCAGGGGCGGGGCACCCAGGACCACCAGGCGCTCAGGGTGACACCCACAGGGCCAGCCCTGCAGGCGGGGGGGGGGGGGGGGGGCTGCCCTGAGCAGGTGATGGGGAGCTGGAGTGGCCGTGGCAGTCAGGGGCCGGGGGTGGGATGGGGGGGTCACCGGAGGAGAAGCGATGTGGGTGTGTGGGACGTGGCCGTTCACCTGAGGACGGAGGTGGTTTGTAGCTTCCCCTCTACCTCGTGGCAGGGCCGTGTGAGCTTCGAGGACGTGGTCGTGTACTTCTCCTGGGAGGAGTGGGGGCTCCTGGACGAGACGCAGCGATGCCTCTACCACGACGTGATGCTGGAGAACTTCGCCCTGGTGACCTCACCGGGTGAGTCCTCACACCACCCAGGGCCCGGTTAGACTCCTCTCTCTTTAAAAAGAAAAGATTGTTACTGATCTCAGAGAGGAAGGGGGGGGGAGGGGAGAAAGAGAGAGAGAGAGAGAGAGAGAGAGAGAGAGAGACAGACAGAGAGACAGAGAGAGAGAGAGGGGGAGAGAGAAACTTCAATGATGAGAGAGAATCATTGATCAGCTGCCTCCTGCACGCCCCACACTGGGGATGGAGCCCACAACCTGGGCTTGTGCCCTGGCCAGAATCGAATCCTGACCTGGTTCATAGGTCGACTCTCAACCACCACGTCGCTGGGCTCCACCTTGTCAGTTGCAGTTGGCCTTCAATGTTGTTGTGTTGGTGTCAGGCAATACCGGACAGTGTTTTCCCTGCTCTTCCCTGTACCAGCTGGAGACCCCACCTGTGCTTGTTCTCCCAGGGTGCACTGTTCTTCTCGTGGTGAGACCTCTTTCCCAGTTCCCTGCCCAGGGGGACTCACCGCGAACCTGCAGCCCAGAACGCTCCCTCAGCTGACCTTGCTCCCCGTCCCTGCCTTCCCTGGCTGGATAGCCTTCCAGGCCATTCTCCCACCTTTAATTTCCCGTCTGTGCCCGTACGTGTTGTCACTGGTACGCCCCAGGGGTTCTCACAAAATTCCTCTGACCTCTGTAACGTTTAGTTGTTGCCTGTTGTCTGTCACGTTCAGAATTGCTCTGGGCCAGTGCTGGTTCCTCACTGGTTGCCTTGGGTGCCCCCATGATGGACATGACGGTGAATGGCAGCAGGCAGGACGTAGCAGGAGGCTGTGCTCAGATCACACCAGGACCTGCCCGCCCGTCCCCCTTCTTGACATTTCTCTCCGTCTCATTCTACCCTGACTCTGATCCTCTGGTGCCCATTGTTAGAGTTGATGTGATGTTGGGAGGGTTGCACACATCTTTAAAGCAATCTCTGGCCCGGCTGGCATGGTGCAGAAGTTGAACATCCACCCGTGAACCAGGAGGTCACGGTTTGATTCCTGGTCAGGGCGGATGCCTGTTTGCAGACTCAGTTTCCAGTGCAAGGCGTGCAGGAGGCAGCTGATCAGTGATTCTCTCTCATCATTGGTGTTTCGCTCCCTCTCGCTTCCTTTCTGTGGGCCATAAGAGAGGAGTCATTCGGTGACCCCTCAATTCTTGGGGCTTTAAGAGTTCCAGTCCTTAGTTCTAGCCCCTTTCACCAAGCTGAGAGTAGTCCACTGCATTCAGTTCTGGGGTGTCCCTCACACACGTCTGCGATGGGCCTGCTCCCTCCTCTGGTCAGCGTGCACTCAGAGCCTTTCTGTGCATCCAGGTTGCTGGTGGGGGATGGAGGCGGCGGAGGTGGAGGCGGAGTTGGAAGAGGAGGAGGCGGCGGAGGCGGCTGTGCTGGATGTTCCTGTCTCAGGGGCATCACTGGGCCAGGCGCCAAGTCCAGATCCAGCCTCTTGGGAGGCCCGCCCCTGTGAGAAGTGTGTCCTGGTTGGGAGAGACGTGCTGTGCCTGACGGAGTTCCCCGGGGCCTGTGAGGCCTGTGGGCGGCAGCCCTGGCTCACCGCGGGCCTGCGCGAGGAGCCCAGGGACGAGAAGCCGCTCTGGAGCGCCGTGGGCGCTGTGGACAGGGCCTCACTCCTGTCCAGCTGCGGCTGCCCCGCGTTGGCGAGCCCCTTCACCCTCGCCTGTGGGGCCGCCGGGGAGGACTTCCTGGCCATGGTGCGTCTTCTGCAGCATCAGGCCTCTCTCGGGGGGTCCCAGCCCCCCAGCAGCGTCCAGTGTGGGGATGGGGAGGCGATGCACAGCGGGGAGAGCCCTCACTCCGGGAGTGACTACGAGCCAGCCCTCAGCCACGAGCACAAACCCCTTCACCAGCAGCCTCCCCCTCGGAGTCATGACTGTGATGACGGTGAGAAACCCTCGCACCCGAGCTCCCCGGTCTGCAATGGCCAGGTGCTCGACCCGGGAGCGAGGTCTTACGTGTGCAACGAATGCGGGAGATCCTTCAGCCAAAGCTACTACCTCATCCAGCATCACCGGATTCACACCGGAGCCAGGCCTTACAAGTGCAACGAGTGTGGGAAAGCCTTCACGTACAAACTCAGGCTGGTTCAGCACCTGCAGATCCACAACAGGGTGAAGCCTTACGAGTGTGGGGAGTGCAGGAAGTCCTTCAGCTACAGCTCCACACTCATCAAACACCAGCGCGTGCACACCGGAGCCCGGCCTTACAAGTGTGGCGAGTGTGGGAACTCCTTCAGTCAGAGCTCCAACCTCGTCCAGCACCAGAAAATTCACAATGGGGCTCGGCCTTACAAATGCAGCGAGTGCGGGAAGTCTTTCAGCTACAAGTGCAAACTTGTGCAGCACCTGCGGATTCACACGGGTGAAAGGCCTTACGAGTGTGGGGATTGCGGGCGATCTTTCAGCCACAGCTCCACTCTCAACCAACACCGGAGGATTCACACTGGAGCCAGGCCTTATAAGTGTAACGGGTGCGAGAAGTCCTTCAGCCAAAAGTCCAACCTCATTCAGCACCAGAGAGTTCACACGGGGGAAAGGCCTTACGAGTGTGGGGAGTGTGGGAAATCCTTTAGCCAAAGCTCCCACATCATTCAGCACAGAAAGCTTCATACCAGGTGACCTCAGGAATGTGCCCTGACTTTGGGCGACGTGCCGACCACGGCTCTGTTGTCACTTGAACGTGACGGCTTAACCCAGAGATTCTTTAAAGATATTAACCTGTTCACACGGGAGAAGCCTGAGTCGCGCCTCAGGGAACACGCTACTTCCTGCCGGGAAGCCCTCTGCTGACGGTGAGCTATGGGCTTCAGTGCCCACAGCAGGGCGGTCCTCCCCCATGTATTCGTCCAGGTGCTCGGGGAAACTTATTACCACTCCGCTGCTTGCTTTGCCTGAATTCACACCCCTCCCACGCCACCACACCCTGCTGCCGTCCACTCCGAGGTTCCCCGGATGTTTCTGTTTTCTGGCGAATAGGACATAATCTGGGCTCGGTTTTCTTGGCTAAGGAAATAGTGTCTGGAAAAGAGGGGTTACCCTTCCCCCAGGCCTCCTGAGAGAGACGGACAGCACTCTGTGGTCCTCACTCACACCCTGGAGGCCAGCCCAGAGCGGGAGGCCGGGCTGGGACAACCTCTGGTGCTTCCACAGGTGCAGTCGGTTCCTTCCCCGGGCGGTCACACCATCTGCCCAGCACCATGGTGAGGCTGCTTCCCAGGCGCTGCACAGAGGCGTCCTGTGGCTTCACGTCTCCAGTGGGGTGACTGCTGTTCGTGGCTGTAGGACTGCAGGGGCTGGGCTGAAACCATGGGTTTGAAAACCCTGGGTGAGACATCGGGCAACAAGGAAGGGTGTGCCCTCCATGCCTGTTCCCGTGGCGGAAGCCTGGGGACGAGTTCCTGCGGTGAAGTCGTCGGCAGCAGATGCAGCTTTGGTCGTTTGGTCATTGCAGTCGTGTCTGAGCGTGCTGCTGTCCCATCTGAGCGTGCTGCTGTGCCAGAAGGAAACAGACAGGAGTGAGCCCAGGGCGGCCTGCTTCCGTGACCAGCTGAGAAACGGTCCAGGCCGGCCAGAAGGACCCACGTCCGGGTTTCCTGCCCCCGAGGCGGGCTGTGCTGCTCGGAGGATCAGAATGGGAAGCAGTGCCCGGGAGCCACACTTCCATCTGCGGGGCTTCCACGCATGGACACGCGTTGGGGCTGCACCTGTGGCCGTTGCTTCGTGTTGGCATGTGTCCCTCAGACAGCCAGAATCATAACCACCACTTACGCTCACCGTGTGCCCTTTTTAAGTCTCTCCCTCTGCTCTCAGCTAGAGGGTTTGATGTTAGTTTCTTTCACAGATTATGTATTTTATAGAATTTTATATGATTCGTGTCATGAATTGTTCTCAAAGGTTTTAAATTTCTGTTTCCTTCATGCCCATAGTATTACTTTTGAGGTTTATGCACATCAGTCACACTTTATTCCTTCTGTTTGAATACTATTCTGTCTATGAATGTTTACATTTCATGCAGGACATTGACTTGTTTCCAACTTTTTGGCTATTAGTGTAAATGCATGTTCTTCAATGAATTAGCTATTCCAGCCACTCACCCTATGAGAAACACTCACTCTAAAAATTCTCACTTTTCTCTAAAACAACCCCTCCCAACTTTCTCCTCACCCCCCAATCACATTTCTCTCCTTCCCAAATGACAGCTCTTGGCTGTTGCTGAATAAACACACTGCTGAGGAAAAGGACTTTTATCTTAATGTCAGCATTATGTACATATTCACGTAATAGAAGCCCATTTGAGCAGAGGATTATTGAAATTGTGAAGTGGCCCAATTAATACCTCCAAATAGTTAATGTGATTTAAAAAAAAAAAAAATCTTTAAAAAATATTATTTCAGAGAGGAAGGGAGAGAGAGAAACATCAATGGTGAGAGAGAATCACTGATTGGCAACCTCCTGGACTCCCCCTAATGGGGATCGAACCTGCAACCCAGGCATGTGCCTTTGACCATAATCGAACCTGGGACCCTTCAGTCCGCAGACTGACACATTATCCACTGAGCCAAACCGGCTGGTGCATTACTGTGATTTTGCAGATGACAAATACGGCATTTCCATAGATGGTGGAACTGATGCTGCACCAAAGACCACAAAGTGTTCACTAGAAGTTACGTTCCAGCAAATGATACGGAATTGGAGTTGCTGTCTGGTCCTTAAGGGGCCTTTACAGCTGGGCTCCTTCCAATGACGGCCACAAAGGTTGTGCATGATTTCCACCACTGCCTCCCGCTGACCCGAGTGGGGGAGTTGCATTCCCGGTCAGCCTGTGGTCACAGGGTAAGTACCATGGCTACCACCGAAAGCTGCTGGAGCTGATTGCCACGTGGGTTTCCGCCAGGAGGGGCCTCCATAATTTCTGGATCAGTCCGAAGCCCCCAGAGTGGGGGAATGCCAATGTGATCGGTTTCTTCTTTATTCATGTTTTTAAATTACTGATTTCAGAGAGGAAGGGAGAGGAGGGAAAGAAACATCAACGATGAGAGAGAATCATTGATCAGCTGACTCCTACTTTACCCATGCTGGGGATTGAACCCCCAACCGGGGCATGTGCCCTAACCGGGAATTTAACAGTTATCTCCTGGTTCGTCACTCATCGCTCAAGCACTGAGCCACGCCGGCCTAGCTGGCATTGCTGGGTTTGATCGGAAAGGAGGAGGATGGGTTCAGCTTCCATTGACGTATATTAGCACTAGAATTACGCCATCAAAGACCAAGAGATGCACAAATGACTTAAAATGAGCACACGTTCCAGCGGCATGTGCTCAGACGCGTGCAGCCTCATCTATGGGGTGTGAGCCAGTGCAATGGAGACTGCCTCCAGCCAGTAGCCAGCCACTCTGCTGGAGGGCTCCACGTTTGAAGTCTCTGCTTCAGCTGGAAAAGACTAGTGGAAAGGGTGATGTGGATATGGCTGCACGGCTCCTATTGGCTGGTGAGAACTTCCGTTCTATTGGTTGAAACAATTCCAGAAACTAAAGGGCTGGCTCAGACACAGAGTGCAGGAAATTCAGTTCAGGCTTTTCTCTGAAGCACATTTTGCATGAAAGGCCCTTCTGCTTTTATTTTTTTATTTTTTAAAAATGTTATTGGTTTGAGGGGAGAGGGAGAGAGAGAGACAGCAATGGTAGGAGATTGTTGATTGGCTGCGTCCTGTACCCTCCTGACGGGATCAAACCAGCAACTCCGGCACTTGCCTTGAATGAGAATCATGTTGTGACCTGGTTCATGTGTTGATGTTTAACCACTGAGCAACACTAACCGGCAAGGCTCTGCCTTTAACTTTGACCCAGTTAGTCACGAGGAGCCCTTAGTAGAAGGTATTTTTCTTGGGCTTTACAGACAAGCAGGTGCTGCTGGGCAGGTGAGCCTGGTAAGGACACGGAGACGGGCCATGCTGGTTAATGACCTCCTGGCAGCTAGTGACAGACACACAGCGGTGGTGCCCCTGCAGCCGCCAAAAGGTGAGGCCATTCTCTCGGAGGAGGAGGGCCTGCCCAGGGCCCAGGTGCCTCAGGTCATAGGGCACAAAACCAGACTAGCAAGGAGCACCAGAGATAGCTTCGAGCTCAGAGACCAGGACACAATCACACGGCATTCTTTCTGGGCTCAGCCCTTGGACCCCCCCTGCTGGTCCTGCAGACGCCCTGTGCTGCACGCTGGTGGGATGCCAATGGACAGAGAACAGGATGGCGATTGCCAGAGAGAAAAGGAGGGGGTGAGAGAAGAGGGTAAATGGTGATGGAAGGAGGCTTGACTTGGAGTGATGAACACACAATACCCATGATGTAGAATGTACATCTGAAGCCTATGTACCTTTATTAGCCAATGTCACCGCAATACATTCACTAAGAAAAAACCAGACACTGTTCCAAAGCCAAGGTACGTATCACCTTACGAGAAGTGTGTACCCATCATGGATTTTGGCTGATGATGTATGATCCATGATGACATTTAAACCAAGCAACAAACTACCAGCTACCAGTGGGTGTCCACTTGGATTAGCTTCATTGACTCTGAAGTAATGTATAGACACTTCCGTGACCAACAGCCCCCGCAACTCCCCAAAAGTTGTCCTCTTGCCCTTTTGAGAAAGAGCGAAGCCCTCCTTGGCCTGAGGTATTGCCTGGTGGGCCCCCGCCCCATCCCTCACCATGTCTCTGGGAATCTGTCCTGGCGCTTCAGGCTCTAAGTAGCTGCTGGAACTACATTACCCAGAAAGCTGTGTGTTGAGCGGCAGCGTCAACCTACTGGGAATCCAGAAAGGGCATTTCCGTTTGGACAAATCGCCTTGGGGCGGGACTTCCGGTTCTGGTGCTCAATTGAGGGGTGACTGACAGAGCGCATGGTGGTGGGCTAGGGGCGGGGACAGCGCTGCCTGTGAGCCCAGGTCAGGAACTCTGCCTGAGTCCCAGCCCTGGTCGCTGGGCTGTCACCTCTCCACTTGGGCCACAGAGTGTGTCCAGCCCATCTTGTCCAGCCAGACTCCAGCAGCAAGCTAACCTACCAGTTGGAGCGTCTGCCCCCTGGTGGTCTGCATCATAGCGACTGGTTGAATGGTCGAATGGTCAGACACTAAGCATATTAGGCTTTTATTATATAGGATTGATTTCAGAGAGGAAGGCAAAGGGGAGAGAGAGAGAAACATCAATGATGAGAGAGACTCACTCATCAGCTGCTTCCTGCATGCCTGACACTGGGGATCAAACCATGGCCCTGACCAGGAATCAAACCATGGCCTCCTGGTTCATAGGTGGACGCTCAGCCACTGAGCCACCCAGTGGGGCTAACGTCTGGCACTCCCCACAGGTTCCTGTGTCTGAGGAAGTGCCTCCGAGCATACACAGGTGAGTGAGGAGTGAGGTGTCCCACACCCTAATGGGTCCCAGCCCACATTGCCTCTGGATCTGTGATGTCATGAGATTCTTCCCCTGCCATTCTCCCAGCCCTAGGTTTGGGGACCCTGGAGAATCTCCAACCGAGCTCAGGGGCTCAGTCTAGGCCAGAGGTTATATGGAGAGAATCCCATCTCCCTGAGACATCAACAGGAGGAGATGTGGAAGCTTATCACCAAAACAGGTTACAGCCCTGCCTGGTTTGGCTCAGTGGATAGAGCATCAGCCTGCGGACCAAAGGGTCCCGGGTTCAATTCCAGCCAAGGGCATGTGCCTTGGCTGCAGGCTCCTTCCCAGCCCCGGCCCTGGTCAGGGCTCCTTGCAAAGGACAACCACTCAATGTGTTTCTCTCATATTGATGTTTCTCTCTGTCTTTCCCTCTCTCTTCCACTCTCTCTAAAAATCAGTGGAAAAATATCCTCATGCAACGTTTAACAAAACAAGAGGAAAAAAAAATAAAGGTGATTAAATGTTGTTTTTTTTAAAACAAACAAATAGGTTACAGTACTGGAACTGCTTGGAAGGGGAGCTAAGCTGGTTGAGAGGATTGCTGGTCTCCTTTCTGGATGAGAGCAAAAGAGGGAGGGGCAAGAGTCAGGCTTGCAATGGAGCCAGTGGGAGGTCTAGATCTGCGTAGGGAGGGGATTTTAACTAGATTTTTAAAAAATACTATTACTATTTTTTTTTTAATCCTCACCGAAGATATTCTTCCACTGATTATTTTTTAAATATATTTTTATTGACTTCAGAGAAGAAGGGAAAGGGAGAGAAACATCAATCAATGATGAGAGAAAATCATGGATGGCCTGCTCACTGCTCACCCCCTACTGGGGATTAAGCTTACAACCTGGGCATGTGCCCTGACCCAGGTGAATGGCAGTTGGAGGAAGTGACATTGGGTCTCTGTTCACATCCCACCAGGAAGCTACCCTGTTTGACTTACCTTTTGGTGCCATTTCATTATTAGTGGCCACCCTGCTTCTACCTTCCCTTGTCCAATCTTGACCCTGTATGGACTTGTCATTTCTTAGTCATATAAACAATTTGTAATTTGAATTCTTACTGATTTCAGAGCGAAAGGGAGAGGGAGACAGCGATAGAAATAGCAATGGTGATCATCAAGTGGCTGCCTCCTGCATGATCGGGGAGCAAGCCTGCAACCCAGCATGTGCTCTTCCAATCGGGAATCAAACCATAACCTCCTGGTTCGTGGGCTGATACTCAACTGGGCTTCCATGGCCGGGCCCTTCATTTGTTTTAATATGATGGTTAAAAAAATATTTTTTTTTTGGTTTATTTTATTGATTTTTTTACAGAGAGGAAGAGAGAGGGATAGAGAATTAGAAACATCGATGAGAGAGAAATATCGACCAGCTGCCTCCTGCACACCCCCTTCTGCGGATGCACCCACAATCAGTTTTGGCAGAACTCTTTTTTTTTTTTCTTTTCTTTTTTTTAATATATTGATTTTTTACAGAGAGGAAGGGAGAGAGATAGAGAGCTAGAAACGTCGACGAGAGAGAAACATCGACCAGCTGCCTCCTGCACACCCCCTACTGGGAATGTGCCCGCAACCAAGGCACATACCCCCGACTAGAATTGAACCCAGGACCTTTCAGTCTGCAGGCCGACGCTCTATCCACTGAACCAAACCAGCTTCGGCAGAACTCTTAAGGCAGGTTCGCCTTCCCAGGTGTCCCAGTCCTTCGAGCTGTGTGGCCCACTCTTGACAGACATTTTGCAGTTGGTTTAGCATCAGGGAACCCATCCTGGACGACAAACACACACCAGTGAGAAACTGTTCTTTACGGCCAACCTTCACCGGCACCGGGACCAGCACATTAGAGCAATCCCCTTCAGATGTTTAAAGAGCTACACAGCCCATGTGTCAGGGAAGCCCTGTCCCTGTCCGGAGGTTGGGAAGAACTTGTTAGCTGGCCTGCGATTTCTCCATCAGCAGGTCGCTCACACGGGAGAGAAGCTAAACCACAGCAATGAGTGGGAGGCTGTCTTTCACCGCGGAAAAAGTCTTCACAACCGGGAGGGTGTAAGAAAGCCTCTAGCTGCACAGACACACTTGCTCAGGGCCAGACAGTCCTCACGCGGGAAGGGCTTTATGAATGCAGCAAATGTGGAAAGATGTAACCTCATTCAGCACCAGAAAGTTCACACTGGAGCCGAAACCGGTTTGGCTCAATGGATAGAGCGTCGGCTTGGGGACTGAGGGGCCCCGGGTTCGATACCGGTCAAGGGCATGTACGTTGGTTGTGGGCACATCCCCAGTAGGGGGTGTGGAAGAGGCAGCTGATCGATGACTCTCTCTCTCATCGATGTTTAACTATCTCTCTCCCTTCCTCTCTGTACAAAATCAATAAAATATATTAAAAAAAAAAAAAAGAAAGTTCACACTGGAGAAAGGCCTTATGAGTGCAGTGACTGTGGGAAATCATTTGGCTACAGATCTAACCTCATTCAACTCCTGAGAGTTCACACTAGAGAAAGGCCCTGTGAATGAGGGGAATGTGACAAATTGTTTAGCCGAAGCGTGAGTCTCATTCAACCCCAGAGAGCTCACACTAAAGAAAGATCTTAGATGTACAGGGGGCGCACACATTCCTTTTAGTATAATTACACTGGAGGAGAGAACTTGTGAGGGAGCCATTTGCCTAGATTAAAGCCGGTATGCTGGGAAATCTATAGTGGAGATATTCTTAGGTTCCAGGTATAGGAATCTGCTTTCAAACCTGCCTAGGCTCTTACTGGATAGATGTCACTGCCATTTTCCCTTGTGTTCAGAGATCATAATAATCTGGCCACTTAGTATATATATAGTTTGATCTCAGGGTGCAAGGGAGAGGGAGAGATAGATAGAAATGTCAATGATGCCAAAACCGGATTGGCTCAGTGGTAGAGCGTCAGTCTGCGGACGGAAAGGTCCCAGGTTTGATTCCGGTCAAGGGCATGTACCTTGGTTGGTTGTGGGCACATCCCCGGTGTGTGGGGGGTGTGTGTGTGCAAGAGGCAGCTGGTCGGCGTTTCTGGCTCTCTATTTCTCTCCCTTCCTCTCTGTGAAAAATCAATAAAATATATTTTAAAAAAATAAAGAAATGTCAATAATGAGAGAGAATCATTGGGTGCCTTTTGTACACCACACACTGGAGATCAAGTCTGCAACCTGGGCATGTGCCCTGACCAGGAATCTAACAGTGACCTCCTGGTTCATAGGTTGATTCTCAACCACTGGACCACCATGGCTGGGCTGCCCTTTTTAAATAAACTGTGGCTACTTTCCTTTTCATTAACACACTTCTCACTTTCGTTCTTCATTTTTTGTGCGCTTGTGCACAATGTAATGAACATACACACCATGCACTTTATTATTATTATTTTTTAAATATATTTTATTGATTTTACACAGAGAGGAATTGAGAGGGACAGAGAGTTAGAAACATCGTTGAGAGAGAATCATCGATCAGCTGCCTCTTGCACACCCCCCACTGGGGATGTGCCCGCAACCAAGGTACATGCCCTTGATCGGAATCGAACCCGGAACCCTTCAGTCCGCAGGCCGACGCTCTATCCATTGAGCCAAACCGGTCCCGGCACACCATACACTTTAAAATATAATCTTCATTCACTTATTCACCCTCATGCTCTTCAGTGTAGACTTTCAGTGCTAATTTCCCTGGTGTAAATACTTCCACCAAGGCTAATGTCAAACATCCAACATGGTGTCACTGAACATGGAGTTGGGAAGTTGCCAGAGACATGCCATTTTATTTTGACAGAACTGACCCACTCTCACCCTGGCCATGTGGCTCTGTGGTTAGAGCGCGGGCCCCATACACCTAAGGGTCTCAGCCTGGTAAGGGGACGTGCAGGATGCAATCAACCCATGTGTCTCACTCGCATGGATGTTTCCTCTCTTTCTCCCCCCTCCTCCCCCATCCCTCCTGCTCTGTCTAAAAATCAATGGGGAGAAATATCCTCGGGTGAGGACCAACAACATAAGACACCCACTCTCTCCCCAACTCTCCCTGGTCAGCTATGGGGGTGATCACTCCCTCCCCAAAGAACTCGAAAAAGGAGGTGCTGGGGTTCCCCCTAGTGAGTACAGGAAGCGAGCTCCCAGCCAGATTCCAAAGCCTCTCACCTTTAGAATTCCATTCTACTCCGTCCATCCTCGACCTTCTATCAATCATCAAGTGTTTCTCCCCATCAAATACCACCGACCTCTCCCCTCTGGAAGGACCCTCCTCTCAGCCCCTGTGGTGTCCCTGCTGGAGTCAGAGCCCCTTCTCCGGGGTCCCAGGGCCCCTGGAACTCACCAGCCTGGGATGGCACAGGAGAGAACATGACACCATGCTCCACAAATCTCGGACAACTAGAAAATTTGTAGGAGGCCGGGCGGTGTGGCTCAGTAGTTGAGCATCAACCAATGAACCAGGAGGTCATGATTCGATTCCTGGTTAGGGCACCTGCTGGGGTTTGTGGCAGGATCCCTGGTGTAGGGCGTGCAGGAGCCAGCCGATCAATCATTCTCTCTCATCATTGGGGTCTCTCTCTCTCTCTCTCTCTGTCTCTCTCTCTCTCTCTTTCTCTCATTTCTCTCTCTCTCTTTTTCTTGCTCTCTCCAGTCCTAAAATAAATACTTGGTGAACTGGTTAATAATGCGGATTTTATAACAAAAAACACGATAATTTCAAGAGAAATATCAAAAGTGCCTTATTCAAAGTAATGTCCATTGCTAGCTACACATTTCCCACATCTTTCAGGTAATTTGTGGATACTGTCTCAATAGAACTTTTCTTGTTTTGAGGCAAACTATTCAAGAGACCCAATGTTTTACTTCTTTGTATGCTTTGAAGTGCTGCTCAGAAAGTGCGTGTGCCATCGATCGGAACAAGTGGTCATCTGAAGGAGCAAGGTCTGGTGGATATAACAGATGGGTTAATACTTCCCAGGCAAGGTCTTTTAACGTGTCTGTAACTGGTTTTGAAGTGTGTGATGGTGCGTCATCATGAAGCAAAATTACTTTGCCGTGTCTTCTGGCACATTCTGGTCATTTTACGATCAAAGCTCGGTTCAAATTGATTATTTCTTGTCAGTAACGATCAGTATTAACGGTTTCACCTGGTGTTAGAAGCTCATAATACACCACACCTTCCCGATCCCACCAAACACAGAGAATTGTCTTCTTTTTGAAGCAATTTGGCCTTGGAGTCGATGTTGATGGTTGACCTGGATCAATCTATGATTTTGTGCATTTGGGATTCTCAAAATAAATCCACTTTTCATCTCCAGTCACAATTCAATGCAAAACAGACTTTATTGCTGTTGAAGCAACATTTTACTGATGATTTTTCGGTTTTCCATTTGTCTTTCGTTCAGTGGATGTGGCACTCATTTTACTTCCATTAAAATCCTTCCCATTGCTTGTAAACTTTTGGAAATTGTTTGCTGATCAACGTTTAATCTTTCTGGGAGTTGTTTTTGAGTTCAACACGCATCTTCATCCAATAATGCTTGCAATTGTTGGTCCTCAAACTTTTCCAGTAGACCTGGACATTCTTTGTCTTTCACATCAAAATCACCACTTTTAAAGTGTTTAAAAGTGTCTTCACAAGTGTCTTCAGAGGCACCCTGTTCACCATAAGCTTCCCAAGGTATAGGATCACTTTCAGCAGCACTTTTCTTCAAAATAATGAATTAGAACTTCCCGCAAATGCTCTCTTTTTTTGGAATAAAATTCAACATTTTTAAGCATAAAAATATCTATGATGTTAGCACCTTTAGTAAATTTGACATATGAAGTTGTGAAGCTTGTTGTCAAGACACCAAAATAGCATACATATCAAATCGCATATATATCAACCTATGTGTAACTCCATCTATTGAAGAGAAATCCGCATTATTACCCAGTACACCTGGTATCTGACTTTCTCCTGACCAGAACGTCCTGGGGACGGATGCTCACCTTCACACGCCCCTTAGTGAGAAGGTCCGATGCCCCCACAGACAAAAAATGTGTGTGTGGACAGCCCCTCCCTCCCACCCAGGAGGTCATAAACCAGGTATTATAGCTGGAGGCCAAGGGCAAGGATGCCACCAGGGACGCGTCACAGGCTTTAATCCTATTGACGACCGCACGCCCTACAAAAAGGGAGGAGCCTTGGGAAGCATATCAGAGGCACCAGGCTGTCAGCCAAGCCCCACAGCAGCTCAGTCTTGGGCCAGGATCACCCAGAGTGGAGGTCTGTGTCTGAGGAGGTGAGTTTGGGGAAGGAAAGGGAACATTCCTGTTGTGTGTGTGTGTGTGTGTGTGTGTGTGAACGTGTGCACAGGCGTGTGCATGTAGGCGTGGCTGTCAGGAGAGAGTTTCCAGGAACGGAGAGATAGGGGGTCTCTCAGGGCCCGGAGGGTCTGGCTGGCTGTGGCTCCAGCTGGGCAGGAGCTGGCTGGGCTGCAGGGGACCCCACCTGGGCTTTGTGTGTGTGGCTGTTTTCCTGTTCATTGTATGTTTCTAGGAACTCATTTTCATGGCATGTCGTGAAAGCATTGAGGGTTGAAGACGAGTGAGGGTAGAAGCTGATGGCCCCCAAGACACCCGAGGCTGACCGAGCACAAGTCTTAGTCTTAGTAGCAACAACTGCACGTCCTTTTTAAAAATATATATATTTTATTGAATTTTTTAGAGAGAGGAAGAGAGAGTTAGAAACTTCGATGAGAATCATCAATCAGCTGCCTCCTGCACACCCCCTACTGGGGATGTGCCCACAACCGAAGTACATGCCCTTGACCGGAATTGAACCTGGGACCCTTCATTCCTCGGGCCGATGCTCTATCCACTGAGCCAAACCGGTTTCCGCTGCACATCCGGGGCCAAGGGCAGGCCTATTGACGTAGGAAGAGAAGCTCATCAGGTCCCTGGGCCTGAGCTGTACAAACCTGCATCCCTGACTGGTCGCCTCCTACAGGAGCCCAAACAGGACCTGGGATGGAGCCTGAGTGGGAAGGAGTCTTCCTTTTTCTTTCTTCTTTCTTCCTTTTTCTTCCTTCCTTCCTTCCTCCCTCCCTCCCTCCCTTCCTTTCTCCCTCCCTCCTTCTTTTCTTCCTTCCTCCTTCCTTCCTTCCTTCCTTTTTCCTCTCGCCATCTCTCTCCTTTTCTCTCTCTGTCTCTCTGTTTCTCTCACCTTAGAACCCCTTCCTCTCCCTCAGCCTCAGCACAGGCTCCCCGGAAGGGTGAGGGTGGGGTCCCGCCAAGGACGCTTTGGGGTCTGAACCGGGCAGTGGACTGCCCGAGGGAGGCCTAGGCTTCTCCGCCCTCAGGAGGCCAGTGAGACAAACCACCGCTACGCCCTGCTCAGCAAGATCAAGTCCCGCCGGCCCTCCCTCCGCGACCCCTGAGGGACTATTTCTCCCCCCCCCCGCCCCATTCAACCATCTCCCTGGCTGCTGGCCACTGTGTGAGAACCTCCCCGAAGCCTGAGACTCCCCTCCATCCCGGTGACTGTCCAGGCAGCAGGGCCACGGGGAGCCCTTGGGGAGCTCCTGGCAGAGGAGGGAGGGGGCAGCTTGGGTCCCATCACCCAGGTGGGGAGGGTGGGGAAAGGGTGGTTTGGTTCTGCGAATTATTGGATCAGAGCTTAGATGCCAGGAGACACTGGTCTCAGGCTGCGTGTATCCAATCACAGGCTTCAATCTCATCTCGGACCCCACGCCCTACAAAAAGGGAGGGGCTTTGGGAAGCCCGCCAGAGGCACCAGGCTGACAGCCAAGCCCCACAGCAGCTCAGCTTTGGGCCAGGACCACCCAGCGTGAAGGTCTGTGTCTGAGGAGGTGAGTCTGGTGAAGGAAAGGGAACTTTCCCGTTGTGTGTGTGAGCGTGTGCACAGGCGTGTGGATGTAGGCCTGGCTGTCAGGAGAGGTTTCCCGGGACAGAGATAGGGGGTCTCACAGGCCCCGGAGGGTCTGGACTGGCTGTGGCTCCAGCTGGGCAGGAGCTGGCTGGGCTGCAGGGGCCCCCACCTGGGCAAGTCTGTGTGTGTGTGGTCAGCGTCTTGTTCTTTGTGTTTCTAGGAACTCGTTTTCATGGCATGGTGGGAAAGTGTTGGTCTAGAAAGAGTTGGTCCGTAGAGTGTGAGTTGAGGGCTGAGAGTTGGAGTGAGGGTAGCAGCTGAAATGTGAGGGGTGAGAGTCCGCCAGGCCAGCATGGCTCCCTGGTTGAACATCGACCTAGGAACCGGGAGGTCAATACACCATACAGATGCTCCTTTGGCAAATAGGAAAAAAATTCATTGCACATTACTTTTCATGTATGTATTTTTAATTTTAAATATATTCCTATTGATTTGAGAGAGGGAGAGAGAGAATGATAGAAACTCTCAGTGATGAGAGAGAATCATGGATCAGCTGCCTTCTGCACGCCCCATGGTGCTGGGGGTCGAGCTCACAACCCAGGCATGGGACCTAACTGGAAATGGAACTGTGACCTCCTGACTCACAGGTTGTCACTGACCCACTGAGCCGGGCCCACGTTTTAAACTGCCAGGTCTTCCCCATAGTAATGCTCCACCCCTGTGTCCGTGTGGGATTGAATGTCTGTTTGCAAGTTGGCTGTGTGGCCTGTGTGTCTGGGGTCATCTAGGAGAGCTTGTGGGGAGACTGAGGAGGTCAGAGCAAGGGTCCTACAGGAGAGAGGCAGACAGGAGCCGGTGAGCCCCCTACAGGCAAGAACTGGCCACCACACCTCAGGTGAGGGTGGGGTGGGACAGGGGAGGCCTCGGGGGACCAGGAAGGACTGGGGACCCTTCTCTGAGAGCCAGAGGGATCTATGCAAGGATTAAAGTCAAGTGGGTCCCCGAAACCAGTTTGGCTCAGTCGGCCTGCAGACTGAAGGGTCCTGGGTTTGATTCCGGTCAAGGGCATGTACCTTGGTTGCGGGCACATCCCCAGTGGGGGTTGTTCAGGAGGCAGCTGTTTGATGTTTCCCTCTCATCATCGATGTTTCTAGCTCTCTATCTCTTTCCCTTCCTCTCTGTAAAAAAAAAAAAAAAAAAAAAAAAATCAATAAAATATATTTTTAAAAAATAACGTGCAGTGGGTCCTGAACAGATTAGCTTTTTAAAAAATATATTTTATTGATTTTTTACAGAGAGGAAGAGAGAGGTATAGAAAGTTAGAAACATCAATGAGAGAGAAACATCGATCAGCTGCCTTCTGCACACCCCCTACTGGGGACGTGCCCACAACCAAGGTACATGCCCTTGACTGGAATCGAACCTGGAACCTTCCAGTCCACAGCAGATTAGCTTTTTTTGTGTGTGCCATTAAACCAGGAAGCTTTATTTACACAGTAAAAATAACAAGCAAATTCCTGAGACTAGAGGGCTCTAGTGCAAGGCAGGGTGGCCAGAGGGGAGCAAGATTAGTTTTTATAGAGCTGGCCTGGGGGCTCTGAGGAATGGATTAAGGAAAGGATTTTCTGCTTCGGGTTTTCTTTCGGAAGTCAGCTGTGCCTCTGGCTGTGGATGAAAAAGCTTCCGGGCCCACCTTCCCCATCATCTCCTCAGATTAGCGGCCTGCGGAGAGGGCTGGGGAAGGCGGGCCCGGAAGTTTCCAGGGCATCACTATCAGACCGATCCGATTCGTCTGTGCCCACCTATTCATACCACCCATACTCACATTTCCCGGTTTTGTGGCATGGCACTTACTAAAAACAAACAAACAAACTCCACAACACACATCTTTTTCCCTGCCCTGTTTTGCTCAATGGCTAGAGCGTCCGTCTGCAGGTGGAAGGATCCGGGGTTGGATTCCCGTCCAGGGCATGTACCTTGGTTGCAGGGCCCTGGTCAGAGTATGTGCAGGAGGCAACCAATGGATGTGTCTCTCCCACATCGATGTTTCTCTGTCTCCCCTTCTACCTTCCACCCTCTGAAAGTCAATGGAAAAATATCCTTTGATTTGCTTTGGGTTCTCTCTCACACATACATTCCTCAGAGATTGGCCTGTAGAGTTGCTTTTTACTTTATTTGTTGATGTCAGAGAGGAAGGAAGAGGGAGAGAGAGATAAAAATATCCCTGATGAGAGAGAATCATTGATAGGCTGCCTCCTGCAGTCCTCATGCTGGGGATTGAACCCACAACCTGGGCATGTGCCCTTGAGCAGAATCAAACCTGGGACCCTTCAGTTCGCAGGCCAATGCTCTATCAGCTGAGCCAAACTAGCTAGGGATCCACTTAATTTTCTCATGTTCCAGGAGAGTTTTATGTAAAATCAGAATTAATTTCTCTTTCTCTCTCTCTCTCTCTCTCTCTCTCTCTCTTTCTTTCTTCTTTCTTTCTTTCTCTTTCTTTCTTTCTTTCTTTCTTTTTCTTTTCTTTCTTTCTTTCTTCTCTCTCTCTCTCTCTCTCTCTCTCTCTTTTCTTTCTTTCTCTTTCTCTTTCTCTTTCTTTTTCTTTCTTTTTCTTTCTCTTTCTCTTTCTTTCTTTTCTTTCTTTCTTTCTTTCTTTCTTTCTTTCTTTCTCTCTCTCTCTCTCTCTCTCTCTCTCTCTCTCTCTCTCTTTTCTTTCTTCCTCTCTCTCTCTCTTTCTCTTTTCTTTCTTTTTCTTTCTCTTTCTCTTTCTTTCTTTTCTTTCTTTCTTTCTTTCTTTCTTTCTTTCTTTCTTTCTTTCTTCCTCTCTCTCTCTCTCTCTCTCTCTCTCTCTCTCTCTCTCTCTCTCTCTTTCTCTCTTTTCTTTTTCTTTCTCTTTCTTTCTCTCTCTCCCTTCCTTCCTTCCTTCCTTCCTTCCTTCCTTCCTTCCTTCCTTCCTTCCTTCCTTCTTTCCTTCCTTCCTTCTTTCTCTTTCTTTCTTTCTTTCTTTCTTTCTTTCTTTCTTTCTTTCTTTCGGTGTGTTTTTCGGAATTTCTTAAGTGTCTGGTCAAACTCGGGCATGAGTTTCTCTGGATCTCAAGGCAAACCTACCTGCAACGGCTCTGGGTTAGGAAACCTGGGGTTTAGATCTCCCCGCCGCCGAAGATCTGCCGACCAGGAGGTCTCAGAGGCCAGCGTCCCCAGTCCTGGGCTCATCTCATTGAACAACGGTGGCCAGGTGCCTGGGAGGGACCAGTTTCTGAACCTCTGTCAGGCCTTCAGGGACTGGCTGAAGCCAGAGAGGAACAGCAAGCAGGAGATGATTGCCTGCCTGGCGCTGGAGCAGTTCCTGCTCAGCAGGGCCCAGGGAGAACGGGCCGCATTGCAGCAGAAGTGGGAGGCGTGTGGCAGAGACCTGGAGTCGTTCGTGGAGGACCTGGATGATGGGGACCTGAGGTCTGCTGGCTTGGTGAGTGGACAGTTCTGACCCCTGGGGTGAGGGACAGAGTAGAAAAAGGAATAAAAAAAAAAAAAGATTTTATTGATTTTTTTTTTTTTTACAGAGAGGAAGGGAGAGAGATTGAGAGCTAGAAACATCAATGAGAGAGAAACATAGACCAGCTGCCTCTTGCACACCTCCCACTGGGGATGTGCCCTCAACCAATGTACATGCCCTTGACCGGAATCGAACCTGGACCTTTCAGTCCGCAGGCCGACGCTCTAACCACTGAGCCAAACCGGTTTCGGCAGAGAAAGGAATTGTACATTCTGTTTGGGGGGCACAGAGGCTCAGTTATTAGTCCTCATCAAGGGGGATGCTTTAAAATATATATATTAAATTCAGAGAGGGAGAGATAGAAACACCAATGACGAGAGACAATCCATCATTGATCAGCTGCCTTTTGAAAGCCCTCTACCTGGGATGGAGCCCACAACTCAGGCATGTGCTCTGACTGGGAGGAAAAGCATGGCCTGGCTCATGTGTTGACGCTCAACAACTGAATCACCGTGGCCAGTTGCCATTTTTATTTGGAATAGTTATTATTCATTTCAGAGAAGAAGGGAAAGGAAGGGAGAGATAGAAACCTCAATGATGAGAATCATCCCATCAGCTGCCTCTTCAATGTTCCCTACTGGGGATGGAGCCTGTGACCTGGGCATGTGCCCTGACTGGAAGTTGAACTGGTTCAAAGGTCAATCAATGCTCAGCCATGGAGCCATGCCAGGCCCAGCATCCACTCTCCCTAAAAATCAATGGAATAATATCCTTGCGTGAGGATTAAACAAATAAAATATCATACATTTACGATGGAGCAGAAATGACTGAAGGGGAGCCACTTCCTCCCTCAGAAAGGGCAGGACCATGCTGGGCTGGGGAGCAGGCAGTGAGGGGTTGTGGGAAAGCAGGGGGGGAGGGGGGGAGGGTTCCGTGGCCACCCAGGGTTCCCTGGCCGTGGGGATGCGGCGCTGACAGTGACCAGGCTGTGTTCACAGGTCCACGTCCACATGTGGGGGCAGGAAGCCCTGTTTCCGGAGAACATGCCCATAGGACAGGTCATGGCCTACTTCCTGGAGCAGCGCTCAGCAGCGGCCCTCACAGCGCTCACCCCGGGGACTCCCTCCCGGACCCCCCCAGACACACCACGGCCGACAGCACCAGGTGAGCGAGAGGGCCTGGGGTGCCGGAGGGCTGGTCTGTGTGCACTCTGTCTTGGGTGCAGTTTCTCGTATTTAGATTATTTTGTATTTATTTTTATTTTTATTTTTTTATTTTATTTTTTTAAATATATTTTATTGATTTTACACAGAGAGGAATTGAGAGGGACAGAGAGTTAGAAACGTTGATGAGAGAGAAACATCGACCAGCTGCTTCTTGCACACCCCCCACTGGGGATGTGCCCGCAACCAAGGTACATGCCCTTGACCGGAATCGAACCCGGGACCTTTCAGTCCGCAGGCTGACGCTCTATCCACTGAGCCAAACCAGTCCCGGCTGTATTTATTTTTATTATTGAAAAGTTTTATTTCTTTTTTTTTTTTATTCTTCTTTTTTTTTTTTTAAATAATACTTTATTGATTTTTTTACAGAGAGGAAGAGAGAGATAGAGAGTTGACTGGAATCGAACCTGGGACCTTTCAGTTCGCAGACCGATGCTCTATCTAGCGAGCCAAAAGGGTTTCAGAGAAAAGTTTTATTTCTTTCTTTTTATTTTGTGGTTGCTAATCCTCTCCCGGGGATATTTTTCAATTGATTTTTTAAAATATATTTTTTTATTGAGATTTTAGAGAGGAAGGGAGAGTGATAGAGAGCTAGAAACATCGATGAGAGAGAAACATCGACCAGCTGCCTCCTGACACCCCCTATCAGGGATGTGCCCACAACCAATGTACATGCCCTTGACTGGGATCGAACCTGGGACCTGCCAGTCCCGAGACTGACACTATCCACTGAGGTAAACAAGTCTCGGCTTCAATTGGTTTTTATAGAGAGTAGAAGGGAGAGGGAGAGACTATTCCTCTCCCTTCCTCTCTGGATCAGTAAATATATATTTATATAGAATAATTTCCAAAACCAGTTTGGCTCAGTGGATAGAGAGGAAGGGAGAGGAATAGAGAGTTAGAAACATCGATGAGAGAGAAACATTGATCAACTGCCTCATGCACACCTCCCGTTGGGGATGTGCCCGCAACCAAGGTATAATACATGCCCTTGACCAGAATCGAACCTGGGGCCTTTCAGTCCACAAGCCAATGCTCTATCCAATGAGCCACACCGGTTAGGGCTCATTGGTGTTTCTGTCTCTGTATCTCTCTCCCTTCCTCTCTGTAAAAAAAACCTATTAAATAAATAAATAAATAAATAACCTGTGGAACTTGTTAAAAAAAAATAAAAATAGAATCATTGATCGGGGATTGAGCCCACTATCCCAAATGTGCTCTTTGCTGGGAATGGAACCCAGGACCCTTTGGTCTGCAGGCCGACACTGGATCCCCTGGGCCAAGGGTGTGGGCGCAGACTCACGGACACCCTTTGTTTCCACAGGACACGCAGGGGAACAGGGCGGCAACCTTTCCAGGGAAGACCACCGGCCCCCCTCCCTGCTCATCCTCCAGGGAGAGAGCCTCCCGGGGCCCGCAGAGGGCGCCGTGTCCTGGGAGAGTCCACGCAGCCCCAGGGCAGCCAGTCCGGGCGCCTCCACCCAAGAGGAGACCCAGGAGGAGACCCCGGAGGAGACCCTGGAAACCCTGGAGATCCTGGAGGAGACCATGGAGGACACCATGGAGAAGACGCTGGAGGAGACCAGGGAGGAGATCCCTGAGGAGACCAGGGAGGAGACGCTGGAGGAGACCAGAGAGGAGACCAGGGAGGAGACCCCGGAGGAGACAAGAGAGGAGATCCTGCAGGAGACCCTGGAGATCCTGGAGGAGACCCCGGAGGAGACCAGGGAGGAGACCCTGGAGGACACCAGGGAGGAGATGCTGGAGGAGAACCGGAAGCCGGAGGGCGGAAGCCCGGGCACCACCCGGAAGCTATACTCGTGTAACCGGTGTCCCAAGGTCTTCAAGTACTTAAGCCGTTTCCAGCTCCACGAGAGGAGACACAACAACGAGCGGCCCTTCGTCTGCGCCGAGTGCAGCAAGGGCTTCTTCCAGGCCTCGGACCTGAACGTGCACCTGCGGACCCACGAGGAGGAGAAGCGATTCCACTGCCAGGAGTGCGGCAAGGCCTTCAGCCACAAGACCAACCTGGTGGCCCACGAGCGCATCCACTCGGGCGCCAGGCCCTACGAGTGCCCTCGGTGCGGGAAGGCCTACCGCCAGTCCTCCACCTACCACCGCCACCTGCGCATGCACCAGAGGAGGGACTCGGCATCCGGGGCCTCCGCATCCGGGGCCTCGGCATACCCCACATCCGGGGCCTCCACATCCGGGGCCTCGGCATACCCCGCATCCGGGGCCTCGGCATCCTGGGCCTCCGCATCCGGGGCCTCCGCATCCCCCGCACCCGGGGCCTCGGCATCCGGGGCCTCGGCATCTGGGGCCTCCGCATCCGGGGCCTCTGCATACCCCGCATCCGGGGCCTGGGCATCCGGGGCCTCCGCATACCCCACATCCAGGGCCTCCACATCCAGGGCCTCTGCATCCGGGGCCTCCGCATCTGGGGCCTCTACATCCAGGGCCTCCGCATCCCCCACATCCGGGGCCTCCACATCCAGAGAATCCATGCCCTGAGACTCCCCCCGAGGACACCAAGCCCCGTGCTTCCTCCCTGTAAATATGTATATGTGTGTAGATATTTTTATTGTGGAGGGTGAGAGAGAAACGTCAGTGACCAGAGAGGATCATGGATCAGCTGCCTCCTGCACGGCCCCCCACTGGGGATCAAGCCCCCAACCCCTCAAAGGGGCATGTGCCCTGGAAAGTGTCTGACACGGTTCCCAGGACCAATAAATCGTTGTTGAGTAGATGAACGTGTGTTGTTTGTTTCTTAAAACCCAGAAGTGTTGTCTGAGGGGGTGCGGAAATCAGCTCCCAGGGTCAAGGCAGGGAGGGGCAATGGTAAGATGTACACAAATAATGCCTTTATTCAAAACATGGAAAAAAATAAATGCCCCCTACTGGGATCTAGTTCCCCAACCTGGGCATGTGCTCTGACCAGGAATCTAACCATCATCTCTTGGTTCATGGGTCCTCATCCAACCACTGAGCCACCCAGGGTAGTCACACGATTCTCATTAATTGTTGAATCTAGCACAGATGTCCCCATGCCCCTTCTCCAGTCCCCTTTGCTTCCCTCTATGCTGCCCAACCACTTGTAGGCCCTCACCACATTACTGTCTATGTCCACGGGGTATGCATATATGTATATACTTCTGAAATATACTTTCATTGATTTTAGAGAGAGCAAAGGACAGGGAGGGTGAGAGAAAAAAGATATCAACGATGAGAGAGAATCTCTGGGGATTAAGCCCACAACGTAGACATGCGCCCTGACTGGGAATATTACCATGACCTGGTTCAGAGGTTGATGCTCAACCATTGAGCAACACCAGATGGGCTATATTAATTGTTTTTCATTTTTTTATATTAATTTTTAAACATTAAAAATATGTATTTTTGTTGTTGATTCCTCCCCCCCCCCGCCCCCCTCCGGTGTATATAGTCTTTGTTGGATCTCCTCCCGTTTTCCTCGTCTTCCTCACCCCTTCCCCTGGGAGGTCTGTCCGTCTGTCCCAGTTAACCACGCTCCTGTTCCTTCTTGTCCTTCCGCAGGGCTATTTGGGGTACCGCCACACCTTTATTCACTGGTAATTAGCTGGGATGCAAACTCTCCCCTTGACGGTGGAGAAAACTACATTACCCAGAAAGCATTGCGCTCGCATACGCGGAGGTAAAGGGAATCATGGCGCCTTTGCATCCGGTTAGGGCGGGACTTCCGGCATCCTCCTCGCGGCGGACATTTTGAATCCTTCTGTTCCCTGGACTCACGCGCTTCAGGGCATCGTTCGGGAGTAGGTTCCACGTCGGAGACGAGTGGGAGGCGGCGTCCTCTCTGCGCGGGGGTGTCTCTGAGGCGGGGAGACCCCTCCCGGCGGGACTGGGGTCCCCGTGCCCCCGCCTCCTCTCGCGGACAGAGCGCCCTCAGCGGCCCCAGCGGCCCTCCCGCCTCGGGGCGGCGCCGCTCAGGCCGCAGCCCAGGCCGCCGCCCGGAGCAGTGAGTGCCCGTGGGGGCCGCAGGGGGCGGGCTGGGCCCGGGAGGCCGGGGCGGAGGGGGCGGCCGGCCTGTGTGTGTCTAAGGGACCGGGGGCTTCCGGGAGGGGCCTGTCCTCCTCAGGGCCGGGCTGGCTGTGCGCACAGAGGGACGGAGCCCGAGGGGGCGGCGGCCCCGGCCCCGGGGCTGGGCCAGGCCCCGAGCAGCCTGGGCCCCGGGTCCTGGCGGGGGAGCCGGGCCCTCAGCGCCTTCAGCTCCCACAGGCCCTGCGGTCAGAGCCGCTCAGGGGCCGGGCTGTGGGCTGAGGTCAGGGCCTCCCACTGCGGGGGCCTCAGGCTGTGGGGCCTGGGCTGTCCAGCCGCTCCTCCTGCCCCGGGACCTGCAGACCCTCAGCCCAGGGTCCTGAGGCCACGGCTAGGGCTGTAGGAAGTGGACCCTGGTTTGGGCACCGGGTGGATGAGATGTGGGGGGTGGTCCTCTCAGGAGAAGGTATCAGGATGTGCAAATGTGCAGAGACTGAGGTTGATGACCAAACTGGCTCAGCAACTGGCAGGTGCACTTAAAATATTGTTCCTTGTTGTTTTGGCTCGGTGGCTATAGCATCAGCCTTCAGACTGAAGGGTCCTAGGTTTGATTCTGGTCAAGGGCACACGCTCCGGTTGGGGACTCATCCCACAGTAGATGCTTTCAGGAGGCAGCCGATCAGTCATTCTCATCATTGATGTTTCTAACTCTTCCTCTCCTTTTCTCTATGAAATCAATTTAAAAAAATGTTTAAAAGTAATAAAGTTAAAAAAAATAAAAATATATCTATATATACTTTTATTCTGATTTTAGATGTAGAAAGGAAGGGAGAGGGAGAGAGACAGAGAAACATCCATGAGAAAGAAACAAGGATCGGTTCCCTCCTGCATGACCACTACAGGAATCCAGTCCCAACCCCAGGCAGGGAACCTGACTGGGACTGGTGTGTATCTGCGACCTCTTGAGTGCATGGGTTGATGCTCAATCAACTGAGTCACATCAGGTTACTATAGGGAATCACGTTAATACTGCGAATCATGGTCAGGATGGTGATGGCCTTAATAGCTCACAAGGACAGTGTGAGCCTGAGGACTGGTTTCCTGCTGGGCCCCTGTTTGAGGGAGGTGAGTGTCACAGCACAGCAAAGGGTCAGGGGTGGTCATGTAGCGTGTTGAGGAGATAATGGTTTCCCAGCGGCCAAGGCCTTTAAAAGATGAGTGGACATGAGATGAATTGGAGACCAAAGAGTAACACACAAGAGGAGACTAGGGCTGGTACATAGTTACTTCTCTTAACACTCACCAGGTTTTGCTGTGACCGTTGGTGTGGCCGGGGGGGTGGCAGTTAGTCTCGTGGGTTAGTTTAGAGGCCTGAGTGGTCACCTGTGAGACGCACAGGACACCTGGGCTGGGACTTGAGTGACGGGTACATGGAGAGATGGTGGCTGTGCCTGGTGAAGGGACATCAAGTGCAGCACCAGGGGAGGGCGCTCTGGGTGTCTGAGATCTGATGTGGTTCCCAGTAGGTGAGGTTGAAGGAAAAAAATGTTCATGGAGAGAAGCCTTCATAGCTGGACTCAAAGCTGCCACTAGGAGTGTAGACTCTCAGAGTCTGGGCAGGACTTGATCCTGTTTGAAATTGGCAAGCATTCTCTGGACCACACCTGCTGAGTAATGAGTAAGAGGCCAAGGACATGCCTATGGGAGCTGGGCAGTGGGAGTACAGGAATGAGAGAGGTGTGGGAGAAAGAGTATGTGCACATGGAGAGGGAGTGTGAATTCATGGCCATGGTCCTGACATTGACAGAAGAGTGAATGAAGGGTGAACCAATTTCTGGTAAGGTCTGGGTGATACAATAAGGGGAATTTTAATTGATTTATTTTTAAAATATATTTTATTCATTATTTTATTTTTTATTTTTTTTTTACAGAGAGGAAGGGAAAAGGATAGTAGTTAGAAACATTGATGAGAGAAACATCAGTTCCCTGCCTCCTACAACTCCCGCCCCCCCCCCCCCCCCCCCCCGGAGATGTGCCTGCAATCAAGGTACTTGCCCTTGACCAGAATTGAACCTGGGATCCTTCAGTCTGCAGGCTGATGCTCTATCCACTGAGCCAAGCCAATTAGGGCAATAAGGGGAATTTTAGGCTAATTTCCTGAAAAGAGGGGTGTTGTGGTGCAACTACCAGGGCGTAGCCATTTATCTGCCCACCTTCCATTTGTTGTGATGGCTGGCACAGTGATCCATAGGAATGAGATAGCATACATCAGTGTTACTCGGGCTTGAAAATCTTCACTGGCATGCATAAGGGAGAAGGGGAAAAGAGAAAGATTATGGAGGAGGTGAACTTCAATTTTGAAAAAGAAGGTGATTAGGAAACAAGCTGTCCTCGCCACGGAAAATTTGTGTTATCTTTGAAGGTGTCCCTGTGGGAATGAAGCTGTGTGCGAGAAGTATTGTTCAAAGAACTATGTGCATCAGGTAGTGCAGAGTGATGGCCTCAGCACCCTGGGTTTGGGATTGTAAGTGTGAAGTGTGATGCCATGTTTTTGGTGTCTTTGGAGGGATCTTCTGGGGGATTGCCTGACATAACCAGTGTCAATCACTCACAGTCCCTTTATGGCCAATATCTCTCCTTACCCTATGTTCTTGACACCCACTCTATTGACAAGAGGCACTGTGGTCTACATGTGAGGCCCAGAGCTCAGGTAATCTCTCTGCTCAGCTGCCTTTATTGTGGGAAGACAAAATAGCAGCAGGAATTTAAGACGCAAGTGACTTTCATGGGACCACGGCCCGCTATCGTCTCCAATGTGGGAGCAGAGGCAGTAGACGGGTGTGGAGGGCCAGAGATATTACACACTTGGGATCTTAGGAAAGAAGCTGATCATGGACTGAGCTTTCCCCTTCGTGACAGGATACGAACTTTGAGGTTGCGGCCATTGTCTTCTCTCAGGAGGAGTGGGGGATGCTTGATGAGGCTGAGAGACTTCTGAACTGTGATGTGATGCCGGGGTGTTCTGTACCTGTGTGTTTCTGTGCTTGTGGAGTCTGTATGTTTCCTGTGCGTTTGTGTGTCTCTGCACCCTAGAAACAAGCAAATGCATAAGCATTCTCTTCCGCGATGATGCAGAGGACAATGTGTTCTTTCTCCTCCTGCAGGCTGAGCCCTTAATGCCTCTGCTCTTCCAGGTGTCTGCTGTTCCTATGGGGAATCCCATCTCAGGTTCCAAGGATAGATGAAGTGAAGAGTCATTTCATAGAATCCCAGGCTGTGGGAGGTGGGAAATTGGGAAAGACTCTGAGGACAGAGAGAGATATACAGTGTGGAGGGGACTGTTTGTGGAGGACTCTGGGCCTTCATGAAAATGCTGTAGGATCCTGGATGCCTGGGAAGGAATGGGTGGGTGGGTGCATATGGAAACAGCTGAGGGGAAAGACTCCAGGGCCTCTAAGTCTCCCTCAGTAATGAGGAACTGGATACACCTGGAAAGGGCTGGGAGAGTCAGGTGGGACTGCTAGTCCCTGAAGAGCAGGTCAATCCATTGCCCATGTGAAAGCTAGGCTGACACCTAGTAGTAGAGGAAGGTGCCTGTGTCTACTCAAAGCATCACTCCTGGACTCTTCATAGCCCCAAAAGAGACTGGTTCCATGCAGTTGCCTTAATGGATCCCATCAACTATGTCAGTTCTACTGAGACCTTGGTGTTTGCGGCAGCCCTATGATGTATTTTGACCAATGAAATGTGGTGGGAGTGAAGTCTGTTACCTCTAACAGAAGTGTCTAGAAACACTAAGACTAGCCATCCTCTATTTTCATTTCTAATAATACGTAGTAGGTACCAACATGGTGCTTCTACTTTATCCCAGTCCCAGGGAAACCAGGGTGCTCATGTGGTATGAATGAGAAAGGTACCTTCTTTAGTATAAGCCACTAAAGTTTGGGCCTGTTTGTACCCACTAGCCCACTTTAGTGGGTACTCATCCCCTATTCCCATGGTCAGCAAACTGCGGCTTGAGAGTTTGGCCACTTGAGTGTGGCTCTTCCACAAAATACCATTGCCTGGTGAGTCTATTTTGAACAAGTGATGTTAGAAAAAGTTTAAGTTTAAAAAATTTGGCTCTCCAAAGAAATTTCAATTGTTGTACTGTAGATATTTGGCTCTGTTGACTAGTGAGTTTGTGGACCACTGCCCTATTCTACCCTCTAGAAGGCAGCAGAGCCTAACATTAGAAGCCATAGCTCTGTTGTTGGAGACACATACGTTTGACTTCCAGCCCTGCCTTTATTAACTCTACAGTAATTCAAGTTACGTTGACTCTCTGAGCCTGGATTTCCTCCCCATTAAATAGATGGTTAAACCATCTCAGGTTGCAGAGAGGATTAAATTAAATAATAATGCAGGTAAAGCATTGAATCCAGGCACCTGGCACCTGTAGTAAAACGTTCAGTGACTGTTAGCTACTTAGCTTCACAATGTGTACTGACTACAGACATCCAGACAATGTAGCAAATGTCATTTTTTTTTTTTACCTATTTAACCCTTCAAACACTGCTTTGAAACGAATAGGATGGAATTATGTGTATTCTCTTATAGTCTGCTTTTTCTCTAAATGTGATATTTTTATGTTAAATATAAAAAAAAAAAACTCTGACAGCTGGAGTGGCACAGTTGTTTCAGCATCTTCCCATGCACAGAAAGGTTGCCAGTTCAATTCCTGGTCCGGGCACAAACCAGGTCTCTTGATTGTATTCATGATGGGTTGGGGGCATGCAGGAGGCAGCTGATTGGTGTTTCTCCATCTCAGTTCATTTCTCTAAAATAAACGTTAAAAAATCTTAAATATATAACTATATATATTCATTTAGATTTGTAGTCTTCAGGAATCAGTGAAATACTTTCTGCCCTAACCGGTTTGGCTCAGAGGATAGAGTGTCAGCCTGCAGACTGAAGGGTCCCAGGCTTGATTCTGGCCAAGGGCATGTAACTTGCTTTTGGGCTCATCGCCAGTAGGGGGTGTGCAGGAGGCAGCTGATCCATGTTTCTCATCGATGTTTCTAATCCTCTATCCCTCTCCCTTCCTCTCTGTAAAAAAATCAATAAAATATAAAAAAAACCCCAATAATAATAAAAAATAGAAATAATACTTTCCACCTCAGGGAGCATTCTGGATTTCATGAAATCTGAAATAATGTCTCCAAATAAGAGATCAGTTGCATACAACTCTCCAAAAAAGCCTATAGCAGTCACCAAAACCTCAAGTTGTTATTTCTCAACGCCATTTAGCGTCCCAAAACCAATATGGCAATGGCCAGTCAGGGAGTGGGATCCTAATGGCACTTGGGAGGCCTGGAAAATTGTCCAAAGGGCAATGGACCCAATGATGGGTGAGTTTAGCCAATGAAAGCCCAGAAGAGTCACATTACCCATGTGCCCATTGGTTTAGGTATGACGTCCAACACCTTTCTCCTGGTGGTCATTTTGACCTCTTTCTTCTGTTACCACAATCAGAGGCTCTGGTGCTCTGCCTTAAAATGACACTGAGGCATCAGAGGCAGTGTCCCTGCTCTAAGTGGTGTGCTGAGGGTTATTGAGTCACAGCAGGTGGGATTGAAGCCTCCTTGCTTTCCAGACTCCTCTGCTTACGGAGTTTCATTCAGCTCACCTCATGTACCTCCAGTGTTAGGGCCTGTAGCCCAGGTCTCAGTTTACAGAACAGTGAGTCTCTGGTGGGTAACAGACAGCGTGACACTGAAAGAATGTGACAGGTGGCAATGCCAGCCAGGAAGAACGTGGTGGTCTGGTTGAGCTGGGAGGATTCGGGAAACCCAGGTGTGTTTTATGTGTAAAGGCAACAAGAAAGATGAGGGAAAGTTTTGTGTGAGGAGTTTTTCTTTCATTTTCAGGGAATGTCACCATCTGTGATTGTGAACAAAAGAGAGACATTGTCTGAGGTAGGATTCTAACCTTTTCTCAAAACTGCTCAAAGGCCTGAAACCTGTTTGGCTCAGTGGATAGAGCGTCGGCCTGCGGACTGCAAGGTCCCAGGTCTGATTCCAGTCAAGGGCATGTACCTTGATTGCGGGCACATCCCCAGTAGGGGGTGTGCAAGAGGCAGCTGGTCGATGTTTCTAACTCTCCCTCTCTCTAAAAACTCAATAAAATATTTTTTAAAAAAAACAAACAAAACTGCTCAGAGGAAGAATGAGAAGACTGGAAGAGAGAGGATAGCATTTCAGGGACAGAAAAAAGTCCTGTAAATGATAAGGTCACTAGAAAGGGTGTGCACTGAGGACTGAGGTCTTGAGGTAATGCAGGCATCTCAAGGTCACCTGGCCTGGGGGTGACCAGACTCAACAGACCTTCCTCTTTCCTCAAATTCCTGCAGACGTAGAACCACTTAGGGGGACGATTTGTGGAACTTATTTTAGGGCCTCAAAGTCTTTTTAAAAAAAAAAATATTTTATTGATTTTGTACAGAGAGGAAGGGAGAGAGATAGTTAGAAACATGGATGAGAGAGAGAGTCATCGATCAGCTGCCTCTTGCACACTCCCTACTGGGGATATGCCCGCAACCAAGGTACATGCCCTTGACCGGAATCGAACCCGGGACCTTTCAGTCCCCAAGCTGACGAAATATCCATTGAGCCAAACCGGTCCTGCCTGGGCCTCAAAGTCTTGTAGCTTCTGAGATAGGGGTGCCCTGGGACTGTGCAGCCACTATTTCAGCCTTTTTACATGGAGGCCTTGATGAGACACCAATCCCAGAATTCTGAGTCCAGGTGTAGCATCATGTGAGTGGTCCTTCTTTTTCGCAACCAGTGGAATGGGATGAGAGAGATTTTTCCAGGCATAGGGTCCTGTGTGTGCAAAGACTCAGAGTGAAAATGGAGCTCATTCAGGAACGAGAAGGTGTTGATTTCCTTACCAAAGGAGGAACTGGAAACAACGGGACAGTAGTCAGATTTAGAGGAGCTTTGTGATAACTTGGGAGTCTGTTCTGCAGTTTATGGGAGCAATGGGAGATTTGGAGCAATGGAGGCAGGCGACTGACCCAGATCTTATTAGACTCCCTGTTTCTGCAGCATGATGAATATAGGTGGGATGGAGGCAGTAGAAAGAGTAGGACCGAAACTGCTATGATTGTCTTGGTGAGTGTGATGGTAATTGGTCCATGATGGGGGCTGTGGTGGTGAAATACGCTGTTGAATTCTGGATCAGTTGTTATGCCACCAGGATTTTCTAATTTGGAGGTTGAGAGAGATGTAAGAATCAGGGATTACTTGATGTGTTGAATTTGGCAGCTGGAGGTATAGAAGGACCATTAGGAGAGATGCAAATGTTCATAGTAGGAAATGTAATGTTCATTGGAGACGACAGAACCTTTATTTTTTGCTGTAAGGGTTTGCAATATTTCAGGGACCAGTTCCTGAGGGTCTGGAACTCAGGAACAGTTCAGAATGAAAGTTTCTTTAAAAAGTAGCTGGGAGTGGAGAGAACAAGGTGTAGTTGTAGGTCTTCTTTTTGTGCCTTCCCCCCACACCCCCCTTTTTTTTTTTTTTTAATTGGAGACCAAAGAGCAATTCAAGCATGGTGAGACTGCAGCTGTTGCATATTTACTTATTAAACACACACCAGGATTCTGTTGTGAGATTTAGCTGGGGTGTTGTTGTCAGTCTAGTTCAGTGGTTGGCAAACTACGCTTGAGAGCCACATATGGCTCTTTGGCTCCTTGAGTGTGGCTCTTCCACAAAACACCACGTGTGGGCCCACATGTACAGTGCGATTGAAACTTCATGGCCCATATGCAGAAGTCGGTTTTGGCTCTCAAAAGAAATTGCAATCGTACTGTTGATATTTGGCTCTGTTGACTAATGAGTTTGCCAACCAGTTGATTTACTTAGGGGCATAAATGGTCATCTGTGTGACTCACTAGGCATGGGGTAAAGGACCTTAGGTGATGGGACTTGAGTACTGAAGGCTGTGACTGGTGAAGAGACATCAGGTGCAATACCAGTTGAGGTAGAGTCTTGATATCTGAGATTTGATGTGGTTCTCAATAGGTGAGGTTGAAGGAAAACACAATCAGGGAGGGAGGCCTTCATAGCAGGCCTTCAAGGATGCCTCAGTGAGTGTGGACTTTCAGAGTTGGTATAGTACTTAATGCTGTTTGAATTTGCCAAGCAGTCACTACACCACACATATTGAGTAATGAATAGGAAGTCAAGGAGATGACTATGGGGCAGTGGGTGTGAGCACAGGTGAGAGAGGTGTGGAGAAAGGGTGATTTGCTCTTGGAAAAGGCATGTACATTCATGCATATAAGACCCTAACATTTAAATAAGAGGGAATAAATGTTGTCTATTTCTGCTGATGTCTGAATGATAAGGTGATAATATGATAAGGTTAATTTCAGGTAAATTCCTGAAAAGAGGATGTGTCCCGGTGGTACATTCTTGTCTGAGAGCTTGGGTGAAACTTGCGTGCACACCTACCTTTTTTTGTTGAGGGCTGTTCAGTGATCAATAGGAATGAGATAGCATCCATCATTGTCATCTGGGCTTTCAAATCTCTACTGGCTTGGAGAAGGGAGAAGGTTAGGAGGTGGTGATTTAGAATTTTGGAAAAGAAAATGATTAGGAAATAAACTGTATTCATCACGGCATATTTGTGTTACCTTGTTGTTTTTCCACTGGGAAAGAAGCGGTTCAATGAATTATGTGCAGCAGGTAGTGCAAAGTGATGGCCTAACCACCCTGGGATTGGATTCAAAAGATTGGAGAGTGATGCCATAATTATTGGGGTCTTGAAATGAGAATCTGGAGGACAACAAGGGTAATGTCTGACAAGAACAGTGCCAAATCATTCATGCCTTTATTATGGACACCATCTCCCCCTTCCCTATGTTCATGACACTCACTGTATTGAAAAGGGGCAGTGTGGCCTACATGTGAGTCTCAGAGCACAGGTATCTATATTATCATCTACCCCTATTGTTGTGGGAAGACACAGTATCAGTAGGAATGAATGTAAGGAGAAAGTGACTTTGATGGGACCAAGTCCTAGGTGCTTTTTTGATGTGGGGAGTGGAGGGAGCAGATGGATGTGGATGTTGGGGAGGATGATGAACATAAAATCCTAGCAGAGAAGCTGATCATGGACTGAACTGTCCCCATTATCACAGAATATGGACTTTGAGGACATGGCCATTGCCTTCTCCCAGGAGGAGTGGGGGCTCCTTGATGAGGCTCAGAGACTTCTGTACTGCGAGGTGATGCTGGAAGTGTTTGCACTTGTCTCATCTGCAGGTAAGAGCTTCACATTGTCCCAGTGTCCTGAGATGAGACCCTCTCTTCCTTCATTCTCAAAACAGCTTTCTCTCTCCCAGAAATGGGCTTTCCTATTTTGTCCCATCATCCTGTCAAATGTGCTGTGCCTGAGAGTGCTGAGTGTGTGGGGATCCCAGAACAAAGGACTTCATGAATATACCTCATACCCATAGCCTCAGATAGGGCAGGAAGTGGGGGGTCAGGATTGTTGCAAACAGCTTAATGGGCCCAGCTTGCACTTTCTCTCTCTGGGAGGTTGTCTATGACCACATCCATGGCTTCCACTTCTGCCCCATTCCTCCAGCTACAGGCTCCTTGTGACTGACTGTGCCTGGTTATGGTCTTCACTTGTATGAATCTTGGGCGGTTCTTTATAAAGACCTCCTTCCATTGTTTGTAATATTCTGTTCCCTGAATACTATTGCATGCTGTCTTGCTCTGGGCCAGTCCTGGCTAGTCATCTCTGTTGTCCTTCACTTATACTCAGAATATTTATGTTCTATGTGCTTGTATACTACAGGGTGCAAGGAGAACCCTGTTTGCTCACAGAGTGAACATGCAGGATGATCTAAAGGGTTGGCTAGCCCACTTGAGTTGGGGGGAGGTATGACATAAGGGTAGTATTTAAATCATAGCAGGAAAGTGCTCATATGTTTAGGTTCAGGTGCCCCTGGCTACTGCTCATATTTCTACCTTTTCATTCCCATGCTTGACATTCCCTGATTTATCTTTTAATCTGTGACTTCCTTGTTTCTGGCTACCTTCACCTTTTTGCCTTTTCTCCATCACCTGTTCTATCTGTAGTATTCTCAAATATTGGCCTGCGTATGTGTAATGAGGTGTACACAACTTGCTTCACTAGATTCCCAACACAGCTTCTCATTTCTTGAATTTTATGTGGAATAAGATGTAGGCAACCTTCTGCACAGCTGGCCCAGGTCACCAGCAGACAAACCCTGTTGAACACTGTTAGCAGACACATGAATAGATTATTCAGCTTCTGTTCCATGTGGTGGTTGCCATTTTTGTTTCATATTTTGTATGAGATCTCTCCTGTATGGTGATCTTCAGAGGCCCAGAACTTCACAGCAGCATCTTATCAATATTTCCTACAGATATTTCACTGTCAGACAATTGCATGGAACAAACGTGTTATGAGTGATACACTTTTGTAATGATACTTCTCCCAGTCACCACGGTCGACATTAATTTCGTCACCATTTTTCTGTTTTCAGGTTGTGGGCATAAAATGAATGATTTTGAGGTGTGTTCTGAGCAGAGTGTATCTGTTCAAGGGGAGTCACGGGCTACTGCTTCTAAGACAGCTCCAGCAACCCAGAGGAACCATCTATGTGGGAGATGTTTCTCTGTATTCAAAGATATTCTGCACCTGACTGAGTCACAAGCAGCAGACTTTGAGCAGAAAGCCTTCTTCAGTGACGCATGTGTGAGAGACTTCTGTTTCAGTGAAAACCCTGCCCAGCAACAGAGGAATGCCAGTGGAGAGAAGCCCTGGAAAGAAGCTGTGGACGGGACCTTGTTTTTGACAAGCTTCAGTTTCTCCTTATCAGAGCTGCCTTCAACCAGTAGGGAGGTTGGGGAAGACTTCCCAGCCATCTCAGAGCTTGTGCAGCACCAGACCCCTCTTGACAGTGAGGAGCCACACAGTGGCAGTGAGATTTCACAGGAATTTCTCAATAGAAAAAGGCATCACCAGTGGGATGAATGTGACAAAGCTTCTAGCCATAACCAGAATCTTGTTCAACATTGGGGCGTCAGCTCTGGAGAAGGGAAACATAAGTGTAATACATGTGGGAAAGTTTTCAAATGTATCTTTAACCTCAATAGACACAGGAGAGTTCACACTGGAGAAAAGTCCTATGAATGTACTGATTGTGGGAAGCTGTTCAATTACAGGTCTTCTCTCACTAAACACCACAGAGTCCACACTGGAGAAAAACCTTACGAGTGCCGTGAATGTGGGAAATCTTTTAGTAACAATAGTAACCTCCATATCCACCAGAGAATTCACACTGGAGAAAATCCATATGAGTGTAGTGAATGTGGGAAATCATTTAGAAGCAATAGTCACCTTGTTAAGCACAAGAGAATTCACACTGGAGAAATGCCATATCAGTGTAGTGACTTTGGGAAGTCCTACAGCAGTAACTCTACTCTCATCCAACATAGCGGAGTTCATACCGGAGAAAAGACACATCAATGTAGTGACTGTGGCAAGTGCTTCAGTGAAAGTGCTACCCTCATTAAACACCGCAGACTTCACACTGGAGAAAAACCTTATGAGTGTAGTGAATGTGGGAAATCTTTTAGGCGGAAGAGTTACCTCCTCATCCACCAGAGAGTTCACACTGGAGAAAAGCCTTATCAATGTAGTGCCTGCGGGAAGTCCTTCAGCAGTAACTCTACTCTCATCGAACATAGCAGAGTTCACACGGGGGAAAAACCTTATGAGTGTACAGAATGTGGGAAGACCTTCCATGTAAGATCCTCCCTCACTAAACACCACAGAATTCACACCGGAGAAAAACCTTATGAGTGTAGTGAATGTGGGAAATCGTTTAGGCGCAGCAGTCACCTCCTTAATCACAAGAGAGTTCACACTGGAGAAAAGCCTTATCAATGTAGTGACTGTGGGAAGTCCTTCAGCAGTAACTCTACTCTCATCCAACACAGCAGAGTTCACACTGGAGAAAAGCCACATGAGTGCAGTGATTGTGGGAAGTCCTTCAGCAGAAGCTCTAATCTCATCCAACATAGCAGAGTTCACACTGGAGAAAAACCATATGAGTGCAGTGACTGTGGGAAGTGCTTCCGTCAGAGCTCTAACCTCATTCAGCACCTCACAGTTCACACTACAGGAACACCTTATGAGTGTAGTGAATGTGGGAAATCTTTCGGGCACTACAGTTATCTACTTATCCACCAGAGAGTTCACACTGGAGAAAAACCATATGAGTGTAGTGACTGCGGGAAGTTTTTCAGACAGAAGGCTCACCTCATTCCACACCACAGAGTTCACACTGGTGAAAAACCTTATGAGTGTAGTGAATGTGGAAAATCTTATAGGCATAACAGTCACCTCCTTATTCACCAGAGAGTTCACACTGGAGAAAAACCTTATGGGTGCAGTGAATGTGGAAAATCTTTTCGCTACAAATATGCCCTCATTCAACACATGAGAGTTCACGCTGAAGAAAAGCTTTAAATGTGCAGGGAATGTTTTACTTTCTCACTCAGAAGAGCAAAACCAGAGGAGAAGCTTTTACCCGCATTTACCTGAATGGAAATCCCTTTATCAGAACATACACTCTGCTAGATACCTTCTAAGTTTCAGGTATAAGTGATACTTTTAGAAACTGCATCATACTTGCTAACCTACTCAGGCCTACAACCTGATTGATGTCACTGCTAGTATTTGTGTGGAACCTTTTTCACTCCTACCACCTGGGTCATCTGAAGAGTGTACATCCGTCACAACCCCTGCATAATCTGGGGTTGTGCTTCAGAAAATTATGAATATTCTAAGCTCATGGATGAATCTTCATTCCTTTATTTCTGACTAGAGAATTGACCTGACTCTGCTTTTGCCCAGAGCCCACTTCTTCTACTAAGAAGTGCTACCTTTTTCCTGGACATTGTGGGTCTCATATTAGGCCATGATGAAGTGTTTCAGGTTCATATGCATCAACCTGCAAACCTCCTCTGTCTTCTGCTCTGGTTTATGATATTTATGTAAAGGTGTTTTTTTTCTTTTGTACTTTAATTTTCTTGGTTCTTTTCTCTCCCTGGGATGATTGAAAGAAAAGTTATGATCTGTCATCCTGGACAGGTGAACAGATATGGTAGGGTCCCGAACTTTCTGTACTTTGGAAGGCACAGCTTGATGGCAGAAAATCACTCTTTGTTCAATTTTGGCTGATTTTGTATTGCCAACCAAGGCCTTGAGAGAAAGTGTGCATGACTTTGTGGTTCCCATGTGCTGTTCAGTGTCTCTTATTGTAGAGATCAATGTTCACCCTGAACAGACAGCCTTTATTCTCCTGTGAACAATATGAGTTATATACTCTATTCACAGTATGTATTACAATAAGTGTCAGCAATTTTTAGGGGAACTACTCTCCATGTGCTCCAAAGAGGCCATGTGTCATGATGTGTGAGATTTCATTTCAGAGGCTGCTGTCATTTGTTGTAAGACTCTGAGGTGGAATTCGTATTGGGATAGAGACACTGGTTTTATAGTCATAACAGACACTGCAGTTAAAGTATTATAGATGAAAAGTGCCTCTTCTGTGCTGAAGTCTAAATTATTTGTAACTTGTGGCCTGTTTGATCTTTGAAGACATTCTTAGGACCTTCACCACTATTTCCTGTAACTGAAGTCACTAGCAGAGACAATAATCTCATGATTGAGTGAATCCCCCTGGTGCCCTAGGGAGTTCATCTCAAGGTTGTTGCTCAACAGGCAAGATCTCAAAGCTAGAGTAGAGGAAGGATAATCCTGTAATCAGTCCCATATGTGTCTTTTGTAACCAGTTAGCATTCCTGTTGATTCCAATGGCAATAACCTTCCCTACTTGAAAACACTTGCTGCCACTGAGGCAAGGCTGTTCCCCCTGGAAATGAGAATTGATGTCCAACAAAGTGCACCTTTCTTTTTCTTTCTTTTTTTTTTTTTTAAACTCCATTTCTTTGTTTTTCTTTTCTTTTTTAAAAAAATATATTTTATTGATTTTTGTACAGAGAGGAAGGGAGAGAGATAGAAACATCGATGAGAGAGAATCATCAATCAGCTGCCTCTTGCACACCCCCTACTGGGGATATGCCCGCAACCAAGGTACATGCCCTTGACCGGAATCGAACCCGGGACCTTCAGTCCCCAAGCCGACGCTCTATCCATTGAGCCAAACTGATCCCGGCCAAAGTGCACCTTTCTTATGTGTGCTATTTGGTGAGCCCTGACCTAGAGGTAAAGCTGTGAATCTGTCACATGTGACATAAATCACCTGTAACTCATACACAAGGTGGGTCAATAATAAGCTTACAGTTGTATGTCTGGAAAATTCCGAGGTTATTCTTTTTGAAAAAAAATGTTTTAGAAAATTTTATTCTTTTTTGGGGGGAGAGAGAGAAAGACTTGAAGAGAGAGGCAAACATAGATCGGCTGCCTCCTGTACACCACAACGGGAAATTATTTGGGGATGTTCACTCACCTGGAATTAAACCAGAGATCTGTCTGTCAGTGAATGGGATGATACCCAACCAACTGAAGACACTGGCCTGGGCAGAGTTTATTCCTGTTTATTATTATTAATTATTGTATTATTTTCCATACCAACAACTCTCTACTTTCCTTTGCCACACCCTCTCTTTTCCTACGCCCTGTTATAATCTCTTTTCCGCTTTTCTCAGCCCTCCATGCCCTCAGGGATTTCCCATTCTTTTTCTTTTTTTAATATATTGATTTTTTTTACAGAGAGAAAGAGAGAGGGATAGAGAGTTAGAAACATCGATGAGAGAGAATCATCGATCAGCTGTCTCTTGCACACCCTCTACTGGGGATGTGCTTGCAACCAAGGTACATGCCCTTGATCGGAATCGAACCCGGGACATTTTAGTCCGCAGGCCGACGCTCTATCCACTGAGCTAAACTGGTTTCGGCAGATTTCCCATTCTTTATAATAGAATAGTTCATACTGTTCATAGTTGTTTTTTAAATATAATTTATTTATTTTACTACACAGAGGAAGGGAGAGAGTGAGTTAGAAGCATCGATGAGAGGGAAATATCAATCAGCTGCCGCCTGCACACTCCCTACTGGGAATGTGCCTGCAACCAAGGTACATGCCCTTGACTGGAATAGAACCTGAGACCTTTCAGTCTGAAGGCCAATGCTCTATCCACTGACGCAACCCGGTTATGGCTGAATTTTTTGTAATTTTTTTATTGATCAGTAGTACTGTGTTCTGTGAATAACCACTTTATTAATCTATGTTTTTTGGTATTTCCAGGATTGTGGTATTATAAATAAATCTGGGAATATTTACATTGAGTTCTTTATATAGACACATGTGATACTTATCAAACTGTTGTGTAGGTGAATGTTTTACATTTAAGATGTACAGAACTGTGATCCAAAATGGTCATTCCCTTTGCCTTCTCCCTAACCCACAGAATATAAAAATTACAACTTTTCTGCTACCCTGCAAGAACATACAGTGGTTAACCTTTTCAAATAGTAACCCCAGAAATGCATATGGTGTTAACTTGCTCTAGTTTTAATTCCATCTACCGAAGAATATTTTATGGTGAACATTTTTATGTTCATTTTTATACATTTTGTACATTTTTAGACATTTCTTTGCACTGTATTTATCTGCTTTGTTAAAATGTCTGCTGGGAATCTTTTCAAATTGTTTAAATTTATTATTTTAACTGAAGGAGGCCTGTGCAGCATATAAGACATCTGCTTAAATTTCCCTCATTCCTCAGTGACTCAGTGACTCCTTTCCTGTATGGAACCATTGGTTTTGAATCCTGAGGGAAAATTGTTTTGTGGAGTGTGGAGGTGCTGTTTTGGGAGGATCCTGGTTTCCTGGAAAAGAACAAATGGGTTTGTGCATATGAGGGAAAGCAGAGGGAGAAGGTTCCTGGGCTCCTGAGTCCCCTTTGCAAATGAACTGGATGCCCCTGGAGAGGGCTGGGGGTCCTTTGGGTTCCTAATTCCTGGAGAGCAGGTCACCCCCTTCTCTGAGGGAAATCTTGGCTGACACCTAATAGAGGAAGGTGACTGGGCTGCTTGGAGCATCACTCCCGGCCCTCCAATTGGTCATCTACTGAGTGTTCATGGTCACCTGGTAACACCAGGGCCAGGAGGCAGAATCCGCTCGGTGCCGTCTGCAGTGTGGATTTGGAAAACATGAAGGGACCACATTTGGCACAGGTTCATGCACAGAAGGAATGGAGACCACAGGATCACCATGGATGTTTATGTCAGCATTTTCCCAATCAGCCCCACCTGATGGAGCACTCACATGGGCAATGCAAATGACACAGAGGCTTGGAGGCATGGTCGTGGCTGATGTGAATTTAATATAAGTGCCGGAATGCATTCAGTCCTGTCCTCTTCCCAAGCTGCTCGTTTAACGAGTGGTTTCTGCTGTGAAGGAAGCAAGACAGCAGGCGTTTACCCAAGGTCACCCTCAGAAGTGGGTTCTGCCAATGACATGAGACCAAACTCCTTTATTGAAGCTCACTCAGATAAATACTGGGTTTTGGGCAGCTGGGGGGGGGGGGGGGGGGGACCCAAAGTCTCTGGAGGAAGAGAAAGCAAATCATCCTGACTGATTTTCACTGTCATCTACCAATACCCACTCCACTCCGTTGCCCCTGCAGAGTCCCCCAAAAGAGAATGGCACATGAGGTCGACTTACTGGGGCCCATCAAGTACAATAGTTCAAGCTACTGACCCTGATGATGGCTGCAGCCAGTGATAAGCTCTGACCAAGGAAATGTGATGGGAGTCAAATCTGTCACATCTAACAGGATTGTTTGCAAGCAGTGAGACGGGCAGCCCTCTCTGTCCCTCTCTGATAACACCCAGCAGTAACCTACATGATGGCTGCTCTTTTATCCTGATTCCAGGAGAACCAGGGTGTTCATGTGCTATGAACAAGAGAGAGACCTTCTTTACTCTCAGCCACTAAAGCTTTGGGGCTGCTCAGTGCCCACAATAACATCTAGCCTGTCCTAATGGGAATGCATCCCCTATTCCACCCTCTAGGTGACAGCAGAGCCTAACATTAGAAGCCAGAGCTCTGTTGTTGGAGACACCTGGGTTTGACTTCCAGCCCTGCCTTTATTAATTCTACAATAATTAACTTTATATTAACTCTCTGAGCCTGGATTTCCTCCTGATTAAATAGACGTTTGAACCATTTCAGGTTGCAGAGAGGATTAAGTGAGACAATAACGAAGGTAAAGCATTGAATCCAGGGCCTGGCTTCTGTAGTAAAGCATTCTGTAACTGTTAGCTGCTTAGCTTCACATTGTGTGCTGAACACACATGCAGACAATGTAGGAAATGTCAATGAGTCAGCCTATGTATCCTTTTAATTTTTCTTTTTAAATGAGTAGAATAAGATAAGATTATGTGTATTCTCTCATAGCCTGCTTTTTCTCTTACTAATGTCATATTTTCATGTTTTTTTTTTAAAAAAAAGATAGCCAGGCTTGAGTGGCTCAGTTTGTTGAGCTTAGTCATATGCACAGAATGTTTGCCAGCTCAGTTCTTATTTGAGGGAACCTGCTGTGGTAATGGGCTGCATCCCTTTAGGGGGTCATGTAGGAGGCAGCTAACTTGTGTTTCTCTCCTTCTTACTCTAAAAGTCAGTTAAAATACTTTTACATATATTTATCCACTTAGATTTGTGGTCTTCAGGAATAATTGAAATAACACTTTTCTCCTGAGGGAGCATTATTCTAAGTGTTCCGGAATCTGAAATGTTTCCAAACAGTTGTTTTGTAGCCAGCACTCCCCAGAAACATGTGACCTAAAACATAAAGCCGTCAGTTCCCAGTGTCACTTGGACGCCCAGAACAATATTCACAATGGGTAGTGAGTGACTGGGACCCTAGTGCCCCATGAGAGGCTGGATTACGACATTACCCAAAGGGCCAAGCGCTAAGGATGGCTGGGTTTAGCCAATGAAAGCCCAGGAGAGGGGCATTATCCCTGAGCTCATTGGTTGAAGCTTGACTCTCAGGGTCTTTCTCCTGGTGGTGAATTTGACCTTTGCAGTGTGTTCACAGAATCAGAGGCTCCAGTGCTGGGTCACGAGGCCTCAGAGGCAGAGTGCCCGCTGTGCAGGTTGTGTCTGAGGCGGGTTGAGTTACAACAGGTGGTGATTGGTTTCTCCGTGCCTCCCAAACTAGATTCTCCTTCCAGAGTCCAACCCGGCCTCACCTCATTCACCCTCCAACCTTGAGTGTAGGGGCCTGTCCAGTCCTGCAGTCCAGGACTCAGCGCCAGAACAGTGAGTTGCTTGAGGGTGCCACAAGTTGTGACTGGGTGGGAGAGAGTGACAGGCTGAAAGGCCTCCTTGTAAGGCCATGGTGGTGTGATTGAGGAGGGAGGATTGGGGAAACCTTGGCCTGTTTTCTGTCTAAAAGCAACAAATGGGATATGAATGAGGAGGATCATGGGGTGGGGGGGATGGAAAAAATAACACATACTTAACATCTTAATCTACAAAGAAATTACAAAAAAAAAGTCAGGGGTGATGTGAAGGTTTGCATTTGGTAGATGGATGTATTGAAGGACCATCAGCTGAGATGCAGATATTCATATTAGGAAATGTAATGTTACTTGGGGATGCCAAAACTTCTATATTTTACCTATTAGGGTTTCCGATATTTTAGAGAGCAGTTCATGAGTATCTGGAACTCTGAGGAGCAGTTAGATTAGAATAACAACTCTAAAATGTAGGTGGGAATGTAGGGACCAGATTGGGGTTGTAGGTCATTTTCTTTCTTTTTAATTGGAGACCAAGGAGTGAGTCAAACAAGATGTGGGGTCTGGATGAGGTTGGTTGATCTATTTGGATGTGTCTTTTGTTTGAAGTGTGTCTTTTGTTTGAATGTGGAGGTATTATTGATTTGAGAAAATGCTAAGTAATTGATTTGCTACCTGAAAAATTTAAAGTTCTGAAAGTTTAAGGTCTCTTGCCAAAAAGAGGTTTTAAAACTAACACCTTAGCCGAAACCGGTTTGGCTCAGTGGTAGAGCCTTGGTCTGGGGACTGAAAGGTCCCGGGTTCGATTCCGGTCAGGGGCATGTACATTGGTTGCGGGCACATCCCCAGTGGGGGATGTGTAGGAGGCAGCTGATTGATGATTCTCTCTCATCTATGTTTCTAGCTATCTATCCCTTTCCTTTCCTCTCTGTGAAAAATCAATAAAATATATTTTTTTAAAAAAATAAAAAAAATAAAACTAACACCTTAATTTTAATGGAGAAAGGGGAGGACTTGCCCTTCCCACCCAGAACAGGTAATCCAATTCCAGCCAGCTGCTATCTTTAAACAATGTGTTTATTTACATTTGAATGGCTACGCCTTTTGATAGCCCAAGGGCAAGTTTACATGTAAACAAGTTTGCTTCTCAGTTCCCAGGGCAGAAAAAACAAGGTTTAAAACGATTAGATCTTAAAATTTATCCTTAAAAATATAAAAGTTTATTAATAAAAAAAACAAGGAAATTAAAAAACCTGATGAACAATATTAACTATTGATTATAATAGAATCAGAGATACGGGAGTGGAGTGAACTGAAAATTCTTGGGGAAAAGGGGAGTGGTTGATGCTGGTAGAGACTGAACATAAACTGTGCACCTATGAATGAGGACAATGGGAGAGAGGGGGATGAGGAAAGGGCAGAGGGTGGGGTGGGAACCTGGTGGAGCAGAGCCATGGGGGGGGGGGGAACAGGAACATTTGCAATAATATGAACAATAACGATTTATTTAAAAAATGTAGTGTACGGTTACAGTATTTGTCAATTACCCTGGCATAAATACTCTTACCATGGTCAGTTTTAAACTGCCAAAGAGATAACAGTGAATATGCACATGATAACATATTTAAGTAGTACATCCTTGTATTTTATTTCCAACATACTGATACAGTTGCAACAAATATGCTCCAGAACTTTCATAATAACACAGTAAATCTTCTTGAACCCTCAAATTTTAGACCTTTTTAAAGTTTCATTTATTTACAATTCATGTAAATCACACGTTCAAACAATATTTTTTATTGATTTCAGTGAGTATGGGAGAATAGGAGAGAAATAGAAACATCAATGATGAAAGAGAATCACTAATAGCCTTCTTCCTGTACCTCCCCTCTCCCTGGGAATTGAGCCTGAAACCCATGTATGTGCCATGACGATGAATAGATCCATGAATTCCTGGTTCATAGGTCGATGGTCAACCACTGAGCAACCCCTGCTGGGATATAGTATTTGAAAAGTAATTCTTTTACTATCTGTATGTTTCATTGTTTTGTTTTTTTTTTTTTAATATATTTTATTGATTTTTATACAGAGAGGAAGGGAGAGAGATAGAGAGTTAGAAACATCGATGAGAGAGAGTCATCGATAAGCTGCCTCTTGCACATCCCCCACTGGGGATATGCCCGCAACCAAGGTACATGCCCTTGACCGGAATCGAACCCAGGACCCTTCAGTCCCCAAGCCGACGCTCTATGCACTGAGCCAAACCTGTCCCGGCTGTATGTTTCATTGTTGATAGTATAACGGATGTCTGCCATTTCCCCCTTATGTGTATTCTTTGGTGGATCTCTCCCTGTGGACCAGGTAAGCAGACCTCCAGCCCCATCTCCTCCCAGCACCACTTGTGGGGCCTCCACACCTTTACTCCAAGTTCCTTGGCTGGAATGAGTCCGCCTCTGGGATAGGAAAAACTACATTACCCAGAAAGCACTGCCCTAGAGTCAGAGGTAAAGAGCATCTTGGTGCCTGCACATCCGGTTGGGGCGGGACTTCCTGCGCCCTCCTCCTGGCGGCCATTTTGGCATGTTTCGCATGTTCACAGACTCAGCGGCAGCGCTCAGGCGGCGAGAAGGATCAGTTGTCCCGCCGGGCAGAGTGTCTGAGGCGGGGAAACTCCACCCGGCGGGACTGGGTCCCCGTGCCCCCGCCTCCTCCCGCGGACAGAGCGGCCCCAGCGGCCCTCCCGCCTCGGGGCGGCGCCGCTCAGGCCGCAGCCCAGGCCGCCGCCCGGAGCAGTGAGTGCCCGTGGGGGCCGCAGGGGGCGGGCTGGGCCCGGAGGCCGGGGCGGAGGGGGCGGCCGGCCTGTGTGTGTCTAAGGGACCGGGGGCTTCCGGGAGGGGCCTGTCCTCCTCAGGGCCGGGCTGGCTGTGCGCACAGAGGGACGGAGCCCGAGGGGGCGGCGGCCCCGGCCCCGGGGCTGGGCCAGGCCCCGAGCAGCCTGGGCCCCGGGTCCTGGCGGGGGAGCCGGGCCCTCAGCGCCTTCAGCTCCCACAGGCCCTGCGGTCAGAGCCGCTCAGGGGCCGGGCTGTGGGCTGAGGTCAGGGCCTCCCACTGCGGGGGCCTCTGAGGCTGTGGGGCCTGGGCTGTCCAGCCGCTCTCCTCGGGGGACCTTGGACCTGGGCACCTGGAAGGGACACCAAGCCCAGAATGCTAAGCCCAGGTCAAGGGTCCTGTGATTGGAACCTGATTGTGTCAGCCAGTGGAATTGTGGGTCATAGGGCCTTCCATGCATTGATTCCAGAAGGTGCCAAGGCTTGAAGTGAACACTGAGATGATTCAGGACCGAGCAGGTGTCCACTGTTTAAAAACAGGAACTGGCAACAGTGGGACAGGAATCCAGTCCAGAGAAGCTTTGTGACAACTTGGGTTTCTGTTCTGCTGGTGGTGGGGTCATTGGGGTCATTGGAGCAGTAGAGCAGGGGATGTGTCCCAGGTCTCATTACACTCCTGTGACTGCAGCATGAGGCACAGCCTGGGTGTGAGGACGGGGGTAGGAAGACTACAATGGAAGCTGCTGTGATGGCCTTGGTGAGGGTGATGGTGACAGGAGCACAGTGGTGGTTGTGGATGTGGAAGAGGCAGTTACCTTAGGGATCAGGGATTTAGGTGTGGCCACCTGTGAGTGGAAAAGGGACATCAAGTGCAGCAGCAGTAGAGGTGGGCTCTGATGTGGTTCTCAATAGAGGAGGTTGAAGGAAGAACAAGTTGGGTGGGAGACCTTCATACCAGAAATGAAGGCTGTGTCTTGGGTGTGGACATTCAGAATCAGGTTAGTAATTGATAAAGAACATGGATGTTGGATGCTTGCACTCCTATACCTTCCCAATCAACACACTTGCCATCTGGGTCTTCACCTCAACCACAATGGTTAACACAGGAGCCAGGGATTTACCCAGGGTCACACTGACACGTGGGTTCTCAGTTTGTTGCCAATGACATCTGAACAAACTCCTTTTTCTGAGGTTCACCCCTTGGAATCTTGCCAGTGAGTTTAGGGCAACCTGGGGACAGTGTCCACCTGGATGAGGAGCCAGGGACCCATCCTGACTGACTTCCACGGTCATTTTCTAACAATCCCCTCTGCTCTCCTTGGCCCAGCCTCAGGCACCATGTGATCCACTTAAGGGGCCCATCAAGTATGTCATGTACTGTGGCTGCATGAACCCTGATGTTGATTGCAGCCTGTGATGTGGTTTGACCAATGAAATAATGTGGTAGTGAAGCCAGTCACCCTGACAGAATAGTCTGGAAGATGTCTCTCTATGTCTGATAACACCTAGTAGGTATCTAAACCTTTATCTTCATACCAGGGGAACGAGGATGGACATGTGTTATGAACAAGGAACATGCCTTCTTTAGTGTAATCCACTAAAGCTTTCGGGCTGTTCTTTACCCACAATAACATTTAGGCTGCCCTAATATGAATGCATCCCATATTCTACCCTCTAGGAGGCAGCAGAGCCTAACATTGGAAGCCAGAGCTCTGTGGTTAGAGACACATGGGCTTGACTTCAAGCCATGCCTCTTATTAACTCTACAATCAGGCGGTTTATTCTGAGTCTCTGAGTCTGGATTCCCTCCCCATTACAGGTGTGGAGAGGATTCAATGAAATAATGCATGTAAAGCATTGAATCCAAGGCCTGGCATATGTAGTAAACATTCACAATATGTTTGTGAATGTTTATAGTTTCACAATGTGTATTGATCGCAAGTATTCTAACAATGTAGGAAATGTCAACTTGTTGGCCTATGTATTCTTTCAATTTTTATTTTAAAATGAATAGGGTAGGATCATATATATATATTCTCTCATAGCCTGCTTTTTTTTCTAAATAATGTGTTATTTTTATGTTAAAAAGAAATCCAGGCTGGAATGGCTACGTTTGTTGACCAGAACATTTGCCAGTTAGGTTTTCCTTTGAGGGCACCAGCTTGGGTTATGGACACAATCCCCATTCGGGGGCATGGCGAAGTCAGCCAATCTGTGTTTCTCTTTTTTTGTCTTCGTTCTCTCTCTCAAAATCAATTAAAACATCTTTATTTATCCATTTATAGTTGTCATCTTCAGGAAACATGGAAATAAGAGTTTTTGCCTCATGAAGCATTCTGAGTTTTACAGAATCTGAAATGTGTGCAAATGAACACATCAGTTGCAGACCACACATCCCAGAAACCTGTCATCAAAATCTCAAGTTGTCCTTACCCAGCACCAATATTTGCTCTCAAACACCAATATTTGGAAAGGCCAGTGATTGTCTTGGATCCTAATTCCACTTGGGAGTCCTAGAAAAGTACGTTACCCAATGGGCATTGCACCTAAGAATGGCTGTGTTTAGCCAATGAAAGCCCAGGATAGGCACATTATCCAGGTGTACTTGGTTGAGGGTAGGAGCGCCAGGTCTCCAGCAGAAAAAGGTGTCAGGCAGGGTCTGAGCTCTGCAGGGTGTGTGTCAGGCTTTTTGAGCCTAAGCAGTCTGGTATTGAGGCCTCTGTACCTCCCAGACTCCTCTCTGCTTACAGAGTTCTACTCAGCCTCAGCTGTTTTAACCCTCCAGTGTGACTCTCAGATCACAGCATCCAGAACTGTGAGTTGCTCATGAGTGACACAGTGTGATGGTGAAAGAGGGTAAGGGGTTGCAATGCCGCAGTGCAAGGATGTGATGGTGTGACTGAGCAGAGAGGACTTGTTTTGTGTCTAAAGGCAACGAAGAAGATGAGGCAAAGTTTTGTGTGAGGTATTTTATGTTGATTTTCAGGTAACTGGGGCTATGGATGTTCATGAACAAAAGAGAGGCATTGTCTGAGATAGGGTTCTGAACTTTTCCCAAAAAATGTTCACCATAAAATATTCCACCGTAGATAGATAATACTTCATTCAGTTGGAATTTACCATGCATTCTCTGTACCACACTCTGAGTGAAAACTAGGAAGGCAAGGAGATGACTCTGATGGCTGTGGTGGAGGGAGTGCAGGTGTGAGAGAGGTGTGGTAGAAGAGTGAGTACAGCCGAAACCGGTTTGGCTTAGTGCATAAAGTGTCAGCCTGTTGACGGAAATGTCCCAGGTTGGATTCCGGTCAAGGGCATGTACCTTGGTTGTGGGCACATCACCACTGGGGGGGAGGGTGTGCAGGAGGCAGCTGGTTAATGTTTCTCATCGATGTTTCTAGATCTCTATCCCTCTTTCTTCCTCTCTGTAAAAAAAAATTTTAAAAAATGAGTGTGTTTGGAGAGTGAGTGTGAATTCATGGCTACAGCACACTGACACTGACATACAAGTGAATGAAGGGTAATCCACTTTCTGGTGGTGTCTCTATGATATCCTATGGGGGAATTTTAGGGGATGTTGTCATGCTACATGCTAGTCCAAATCTTAGATGCCACGTATGGAAACACTTGCCTGTTGGTGTTGAGGGCTGATACAGTGATCCATTGAAAAGAGATCCATTGAAAAGAGATAGCATGTTTCAGGGTCATGTTTCAGTGGAGATTTGAAAATCTCCACTGCCATGGGAAAGGAAAAGGGAGATACACATTATGGAGGTGGTGAACTTGAATTTTGGAAAAAAAGCTGATTCTGAAACAACTGATTCTCATCATGGCATATTGGTGTTATCTTTGAAGTTCTGCCTCTGGGAATGAAGATAAGTGAGAGAAAGTGTGCTTCAAAGAATTATATGGAGCAGGTAGTGGAAAGTGATGGCCTCAGCACCCTGGATTGAGATTGGAAGGGTAAAGTGTGATGCCATGTTCTTTGGTGTCTTAGAGGACAGTCCAGGGCACTGCCAGGGGGATGCGTGGTAAGACTAGTGTCAAATCACTCACACTCTCTTTATGGCCCACAATTCTCCCTCTCTATGTTCCTGACAAGCACTTATTGTGAGGCCCAGACCCAATGTGAGGCCCAGAGCACTGGTATCATCAATCAGCTTACCTGCCTTATTGTCGTGGGAAATCACATTATCTGCAGGAATACAAAGAGAGACTGACTTGGAAGACCTGGTATATTTTCAGATGTTGGGAGTAGTGGGGTCCGATATATTTGGAGGATGATGACCCATCTATAGAGTTGATCATGCTGCAGCCATGGAGAATCCAATGAGACCTTGACCACATGACTTGCCCCTACTGCTCGAATCCTCCCATTACTCCCATCACCTGCAGAGCACACTTCCAACATGTCACAGAGCTCCTCTATATAGATGGGATGGAGGCAGTAGAAGACTAGGATGGTAGCCGCTGTGACAGTCTCGGTGAGTGTGATGGTAACTGGCTCATGATGGTGGCTGTGGTGGTGAAATGAGCTTTGGATTGTTGTTTTAGGTGTGGCCACCTGGATTTCTAATTTGGAGGTTGAGAGACAGGTAAGAGTCAGGGGTTATGGGGTTGGGAGGGGGGAGATTGGGAAAAAGAACACATTATTATAACATCTTAATCAACAAAGAAATTACAAAAAAAAAGTCAGGGATGATGTGAAGGTTTGCATTTGGCAGTTGGAGGTATGGAAGGACCATCAGCTGAGATGCAGATATTCATATTAGGAAATGTAATGTTACTTGGGGATGCCAAAACTTCTATATTTTACCTATTAGGGTTTCCGATATTTCAGAGAGCAGTTCATGAGCATGTGGAACTCTGAGGAGCAGTTCAGAATAACAACTCTAAAATGTAGGTGGGAATGTAGGGACCAGATTGTGGTTGTAGGTCATTTTCTTTCTTTTTAATTGGAGACCAAGGAGTGAGTCAAACAAGATGAGACTGCAGCTGTTGCATATTCACTTGTTAAACGCACACCAGGATTTTGATTGAGCCTTAGTCTGGGATATTCTCATCAGTCTGGTTGATTTGCTGGGTGGCACGAGTAGGCATCTGTCAGACTCATTGGTAATGGGCTAGGGGGCCTTAGGTGATGGGACTTGAGGGCCAAAAGCTGTGATTGGTGAAGGGACATCAAGTGCAGCTCCAGTGGAGGTGTTTTCTGGATATCTGAGATCTGATGTGGTTGTCAGTAATTGAGATTGAAGGGAAACACAATCAGGGAGGGGGGCCTCCGTAGAAGAACTTAAGGCTGCCTCAATGAGTGTGGGCTCTCAGAGTTGGTGTAGGACTTAATCCTGTTTGAATTTGCCAAGCACTCACTACTCTACACAAGCTTAGTAATGAGTAGGAAGTCAAGTAAATCACGCTGGGTGCTGTGAGTGTGGGAGTGTAGGTGTGAGATGGGTGTAAGAGAAAGTGTGATATGCCCTTGGAGTAGTCATGTGGCTTCATAGTTAAAGGGCCCTGACATTGACATTATAAGAAATGAAGTTTGAGTCCATTTCTATGCTGTCTGGAAATATGATATGGTGAATTTCCGATTAATTCATGAAAGGGGGTGTGTTTTCTTGTGGAACATTCCTGGTGCAGAGCTTCAGTGGAATTTATGTGCACACCTGCCTTTTGTTGTTGAGGGCTGTTACACTGATCAATAAGAATAAGATAGCATACATCCCTGTCTTCTAGGCTTGAAACTTTGGCATGGAGATGGGAGAAGGGTAAGAGAGAAATACACTACAGAGGTGGTGGGGTAGAATTTTGGAAAAGAAGGTGATTAGGAAATAAACTGTGGTCATTTTGGCACTTTTATGTTACCTTTGAAGTTGTGACTCTGGGAATACAGCTGTGTGGAAGAAGTGTGGTTCAAAGCATTATGTGCAGCAGGTAGTGATGGCGTCAGCACCCTGGGATTAGGTTCAAAAGTTTGAACAATGATACCATAACCTTGTGATTCCCTGAATAGACAGATGACAAGGTGATTGCCTGTCAAACACGGTGGCAAATCACTCACAGTCTCCTTATGGACACCATCTCTCCCTACCCTATGTTCATGACACCCACTGCATTGAAAAGGGGTGTGGTCTACATGTGAGTTTCAGAGAAGAGATACCATCTACAAGATTATTTGCCCTTATTGTTGGGGGAATACACAGCATCTACTGGAACAAAAGGAGAGAATGACTTTGATTGGACTCTTTTCTAATGTGGAGAGTTGAGGGAGCAGATGGATGTATAGGTTGGGGAGTATTATGAACATGAAATCCTGAAAGAGTAACTCATCATGGACTGAACTGTGTCAATTGTGACAGGAGATGAACTTTGAGGACGTGGCCATCACCTTCTCTGAGGAGGAGTGGGGGATCCTTGATGAGGCACAGAGACGTCTGTACTGCAAGATGATGGTAGAAGCTTTTGCACTGGTCTCATCTGTAGGTAAGACCTCCACATCTCTCCTAGTGTTCTGAGGTGATGTCCTCTCCTCCTTTCTTTTCCAGATATAGCTTTCACAGCCAGACCGTGGGCTGTACTTGTTTTCCCCATTGTCCTGTCAAATGTACTGTGGCTGAGAGTGCTGAGTAATTTGGAAAGATCTGAACAGAGGACTCCATGAATATACCTCACACCCATAGCTTCAGATAGGACAGGAAGTATGTGGGAGTCAGGATTGTTGCAAACAGCTTAATGGGTCCAAGCTTTCACTTTCTCTTTCTGGGAGGGTGTCTATGTCCACATACATGGCTACCACTTCTGCAGCATTTCCCCAGCTAAAGGCTCTTTGTGACTAACTGTGCCAGGTTATGGTCTGTACTCGCATGAGCCATGGGCAGTTCTTGAAAGTCCTCCTTCAATTGTTTGTAATATTCTGTTCCCTGAATACTATTGAATGCTGTCTTGCTCAGGTCAGTGCTGGCTACTCACCTCTGTTGTCTTTTAATGAAACACAGAGTATTGTTGTTTTATGTTTTTGTACAGTAAATGGTGCAAGGAGAACTGTTTTTTTCACAAGGTGAACATACAGTATGGCATAAGGGTTGCCTTGCTGTCCTGATTTGAAGCTGGGGGGACAGATGACATTATGGTGGTGTTTAGATCATACCGGGAACCTGCTCATGTCCAACAAGTTTAGCTTGAGGTGCCACTGGCAATAGCTTTCTTCTACCTTTTTATTCTCCTGCTTAACACTTCCCTGACCTGGCTACCTCCACCCTCTGGCTCTTTTCCATCACCTGTTCTTCTGAACTATTCTATCTGCACTATTTTATTTTATTTTATTTTATTTTATTTTAAAAAATATGTTGAATTGAAATTTTTTACAGAGAGAAAGTTAGAGGGATGGACAACATAGAAACATTAATCAGCTGCCTCATGCACACCCCGTACTGGGGATGTGCCCACAACCAAAGTACATGCCCTTGACCAGAACTGAACCTGGAGCCCTTCTATCTGAAGGCCAATGCTATATGCACTGAGCCAAACCGGTTAGGGCTGCAGTATTTTCAAATATTGACATGGATATGTGTTACGAGGTGCACAGAACTGAGTCACTAGACCCTGACACAAGATTCTGGTTTTTGAATTTTACAAGTTATTGTGGAATTAGTGGTAGCCAACCTTAAAGCACAGCTAGTATATGCCACCAGCAGACAAGCCCTGTTTAACACTATTAGCAGAAAAATGAGCAGATGATCCAGCTTCTGTTTCATGTGGTGCTTGCCATGTTTGTTTCATATTTTGCATGAGGTCTTCCTTGTATGATAATCTTGAGACGCCGAGATCTTCACAGCAGCATCTTGTCAATATTTCCTTCAGATATTTACTGTCAGACATTTGCATGCAACCAACTTGTTATGTGCAACACACTTTTGTAATGAGACTTCTCCCTGTAACCACAGTCGACATTCATTTCATCACCATTTTTCTGTTTTCAGGTTGTGGGCATCAAATGGATGATGCAGAGGTGTGTTGTGAGCAGCATGTATCTGTAAAAGGGGAGTTGCAGGTTAGTGCTCCTAATTCAGCTCTAGCAACAAAGAGGATGCATCTCTGTGGGAGGTGTTTCTCTGTTTTGAAAGACATTCTGCACCTGACTGAGTCACAAGCAGCAGACTTTGAGCAGAAAGCCTTCTTCAGTGATGCATGTGTGAGAGACTTCTGTTTCAGTGCAAACCCTCCCCATCAACTGAAGGAATCCAGTGGAGAGAAGCCCTGGAAAACAGCTGTGGACGGGGCCTCGTTTGTGACCAAGTGCAGCTTTCATTTACCAGCGCTGTCTTTAAACAATAGGGAAGTTGGGGATGACTTCCCAGCCATCTCAGAGCTTGTCCAGTACCAGGCACTTCTCGACACTGAGGAGCCACAGAGTCGTAGTGAGAGTGCACAGGAATTTCTCAAAAGAAAAAGGCAGCACCAATGGGATGAATGTGAAAAAGCTGCCAGCCAAAACCAGAACCAGGGCATCGGCGCCAGGGAAGTGAAATATGAGTATAATACATGTGAGAAAGTTTTCAGCTGTACCTTTAACCACGATAAACATAGGAGGGATCACACTGGAGAAAAGTCCTATCGGTGTACTGACTGTGGGAGGCTGTTCAATCTAAAGTCTTCCCTCATTAAACATTGCAGAATTCACACTGGAGAAAAACCATTCGAGTGTAGTGATTGTGGCATGTCCTTCACCACTACCTCTAATCTCCTTAGGCACCACAGAGTTCACACTGGAGAAAAACCTTACAAATGTAGTGAATGTGGGAAATCGTTTAGGAGCAATTATGACGTCTTGACCCATAAGAGAGTTCACAATGGAGAAAAACCATATGATTGTAGTGATTGCGGGAAGTCCTTCAGTAGGAGTTGTGCCCTCACTCTACACCGGAGAGTTCACACTGGAGAAAAACCTTATAAATGTAATGATTGTGAGAAGTCCTTTAGTAATAGTCATGCCTTAAATGTACACCAGAGAGTTCACACTGGAGAAAAACCTTATAAGTGTAGTGATTGTGAGAAGTTCTTCAGTAATAGTTATGCCCTCACTGTACACCAGAGAGGTCACACTGGTGAAAAACCGTATCAGTGTAGTGATTGTGAGAAGTCCTTCAGTAATGGTTCTGCCCTCATTGTACACCAGAGAGGTCACACTGGAGAAAAACCTTATAAGTGTAGTGATTGTGAGAAGTCCTTTAGTAACAGTCATTCCTTCATTGTACACAAGAGAGTTCACACTGGAGAAAAACCTTACAAGTGTAGTGATTGTGAGAAGACCTTTAGTAGAAGTTTTGTCCTCATTCTACACCAGAGGGTTCACACTGGAGAAAAGCCTTATCGGTGTAATGATTGTGAGAAGTCCTTCAGTACCAGGTCTACCCTCACTCTACACCAGAGAGTTCACACTGGAGAAAAACCTTATAAGTGTGGTTATTGTGAGAAATTTTTCAGTTACAGGTCTTCCCTCACTGTACACAGGAGAGTTCACACTGGAGAAAAACCTTATAAATGTAGTGAATGTGGGAAATCATTCAGTCAAAGTTCCAATCTCATGGAACACCAGAAAGTGCACACTGGAGAAAAGCTGTATCAGTGTAGTGACTGTGGTGTGTCTTTCAGGAACAAATGTACTCTCATTCAACATCACTCCTCATGCAACACTTGAGAGTACACACTGGAGAAAAGCTTTAAATGTAGGGAATATTTTACTTTCTCACTCAGAAGAACACAACCAGAGGAGAAGCTTTTACCCGCATTTACCTGAATGGAAACCCCTTTATCAGAACATGCACTCTGCTAGATGCTTGCTAAGTTTCAGGTATAAGTGACACTTCCAGAAGCCGGATTTATGTCATTGAAAGGATTTGTGTGGAAGCTCTTTCACTCCTACCGCCTGCCTCACCCGAAGAGTGTGCCTCAGTCACAACCCTGCATGCTCTGGGACTGTACTTGAGAAAATTACGAATATTCTGAGCTCCTGGATGAATTGGCATTCCTTTATTTCTGACCAGAGAATTGACCTGATCCAGGTTTTGTCCAGAGTCCACTTCCTCCACCAAGAAATGCGAACTCTTTCAGGGCCATTGTGGGTCTCACAGTATGCTGTGATGAAGTGTTTTAGGTTCAGTTCATTCACATACAAACCTCTTGCTGTCCTCTGCTCTGGTTTATGATCGTTATGTAAAGGTGTTTTTAGTTTTGTACCTTTAACTTTGTTGGTTCTATTTTCCCCCTGGGATGATTAAAAGAAAAGTTGTGTTCTGTCAGCATGAAGGGGTACCATATACATACAAATATATATGCTCCAGCAATATGGTGTGATGTCAAACTTTCTGTGCTTTGGAAAGCACAGCTTGATCCAGAAAATCACTCTTTGTTTAACATTGGCTGATTTTAAATTGCCGACCAAGGCCTTGATAGAAAGTGTGCCTGACTTTGTGGTTCTAATATGCTCTCTGGTGCCTCTTTTATTGTAGAGGTCACTGGTCAAAGGCCGCCCTGAACAGGCAGCCTTTATTGTGTCCCTGTGAACAATATGAGTTATATTCCCTTTTCGCAGTATGTATTACCTAAATATCAGCAATGTTTAGGGGAACTACTCTTCACGTGCTCCAAAAAGGCCATGTGTCACGATGTATGAGATTTCATAGCCTGGTGTCATTGGTTGTAGTACTCTGAGGTGGAATAAGTTTGGGACATAAACCCTGTTTTCATAGTTAAGGCTGACACTGCAGTTAAACTGCATAGAACGTGCCTCTTTCATCATAAACCCAAATTATTTCATGTCCTGTGGTTTGTATGACCTGTGAGAACGTTCTGAGGACCTCCATCACTATTTCCTGTAGTTGGCCTCAGTAGCAAACAAAATAATTTCATGATTTTGGGCATTTCCTGGCCCCTTAAAAGTGTTGATCTCAAGGTTGTTGCCCAACAGGCAAGACCTCAGAGCTAGAGGAAGGATCACTCTGTAATCAGGTCCAGAATGTGTTTTTTGTAACCAGTCAGAATTATTTGTCTCCCCTACTTGACTATATTTGCTGTCACTGAGCAAGACTGGTCTTCCCAGGGAATGAGAACTGAAATGCCACAAAGTGCCCCTTTCTCATGTGTGCTATTTGGTGAGCCCTGACGTAGAGATAAAGCTGTGAAACTGTCACATGTGAGATAAACCCTCTTGTAACTCATACACAGGGTGGGGCAACAATGTGCTTACAGTTGTATGTTTGCAAAACACAGAGATGATTCTTTTGGAAAAAAATACTTTGGAAAATAATTTTGTTCATTTTTGCGGGGGGAGAGAGGAAGTAAGAGACTGGAAGATTGAGGTAAACATAGGTCTGCTGCCTCCTGCACAGCACAACGGGAAATCCATTTAGGGATGTTTACTGACCTGGAATCAAACCAGGGACCTGTCAGTGAATGGGATCACAACCAACCAACGGAGGACACTGGACAGGGCACAGTTTATTCCTGTTTATTATTATTAATTAAAGTACCATTTTCTATATCAATAACTCTATACCTTCTTTCTACTGTCCTGTTATAATCTCTCTGCCTTTCTGGGTCTTCTTTGAACTGAGGGACTTTCCATTCTTTACAATAGGATAGTTCATAGTGTTCATAATTTCATACTATTTTATGTATATTTTAATAAATACTGGTTTCCTCCATGCCACACAATGATTTTGAGATTCAATACACATGCTTGTGTGAAGAGTTAATTTTTTTTTTTATTGCTGAGTAGTACTGGATTCTGTGAATAAGCAGTTTATTAATTGATATATGGGTGGTTGTTTTTTTTGTTATTTACAGGTTTGGGGTATTATACATAACTCTTCTGGGAATATTTGCATTCAGTTCTCTGTATAGACATATGGTTTACATATCACACTGTTGTGTAGGTGAATGTTTTATATTTAAGATAGGCAGAACTGTGACCCAAAATGGTCATTTATTTTGGTATACCACTAACCCAGAATATATAAAAATTCCTATCTTTTTGCTACTCTGCAAGGACATACAATAGTTAACCTTTTAAAATAATAACCCCAGAAATGCAGATAATAATAACTTGCTCTTGTTTTAATTCCATCTACGCAGGAATATTTTATGGTGAACATTTTTATACATTTCTTTGCACTGTATTTATCTTCTTTGTTAAAATATCTGCTGAGAATCTTTTTTCAAATTGTTTAAATAAATTTATTATTTTAACTGAAGGAGGCCTGTGCCGCTTAAATTTCCCTCATTCCTCAGTGACTCAAGTAATGCCTTTGCCAGGTGAAACCATTGGTTTTGAATCCTGAAGGAAAATTATCTTACTCATTTTTAATGCTATTAAGAACTGAGGCAAAATTATACCATATACTTATAAATTTAATCTGCATTGTTAATTTCAGAGCGACTCTTATTGAAGTCTAAGCATTTATTAATACATTAAATGAAGTGTATGGTTACAGTATTTGTCAATTACCCTGGCATAAATACTCTTACCATGGTCAGTTTTAGACTGCCAGAGAAAACAGTGAATATGCACATGATAACATATTTCAGTAGTACATCCTTGTATTTTATTTCCAACATACTGATACAGTTGCAACAAATATGCTCCAGAACTTTCATAATAACACAGTAAATCTTCTTGAACCCTCAAATTTTAGACCTTTTTAAAGTTTCATTAATTACAATTCATGTAAATCACACATTCAAACAATATTTTGTATTGATTTTAGGGAGTAGGAGATAGATAGAAACATCAGTGATGAGAGAGAATCACTGATAGCCTTCTTCCTGTACCTCCCTTCTCCCTGGGAATTTAGCCTGAAACCCATGCATGTGCCCATTACCTCCTGGTTCATACCATGACTTCCTGGTTCATAGGTCGATGGTCAACCACTGAGTAACCCCAGATGGGATACAGTATTTGAAAAATAATTCTTTTATTTTTATTATATTTTTATTTATTTTTTAGAACGTCCTTGTTCCTTTTTTTTTTTTTTTTTTTTTTTTTTTACTGATTTTTTAGAGAGGAAGGGAGAGAGATACCTAGAAAAGTCCATGAGAGAGAAACATCCACCAGCTGCTGAGAGGGCGGGGCGGGGGCAGGAGGCAGGGGGCGTGAGAGGGCGGGCTGGATGAGAGCGCAGGGTGGGGCGGGTCGAGTTCCCAGTAACTGGACCCTAGGCCTAACCGAACCAATCAGGTCAGCCAAGGCAGCGGCACCACCCTCCCTATAAAACCCATTGATATGTTAAGTTCTTCCTCTTTCTCCCCATGCCCTCCCTGTTGTAAGAGGGACTGAGTGCTGAAAGTCCGAAATAAATACAGGCTTTCTGCAATTGCATCAGATTCGGCTCCCTGGTAGTCTTTGCGGTTTATGACACTTGGGCATTACAGCTGCCTCTTGCACCATCCCTACCCGGGGCTATGCCCGCAACCAAGTTACATGCCCTTGACCAGAATTGAACCTGGGACCTTTCGGTCCGCAGACCGACGCTCTACCACTGAGCCAAACCGGTTTCGGCTGAAAAATAATTCTTTTACGATCTGTATGTTTTATTGTTGATAGTATTACCGATGTCTGCCATTTCCCCCTTATATGTATTCTTCGGTGGATCTGTCCGTGTGGACCAGGTAAGCAGACCTCCATCCCCATCTCCTCCAGCACCCCTTGTGGGGCCTCCACACCTTTACTCCAAGTTCCTTGGCTGGGATGAGTCCTCCTCTGGGATAGGAAAAACATTACCCAGAAGGCACTTCACCAGAGTGAGCGGTAAAGAGAATTTGATGCCTGCACATCCGGTTGGGGCGGGACTTCCTGCGTCGTCCTCCTGGCGGCCATTTTGACGTGTTCGCGTGTTCACAGACTCAACGGCAGCGCTCAGGCGGCGAGTAGAAGACGTGGGTAGCGGCGTCCCGCCGGGCAGAGTGTCTGAGGCGGGGGTCCCCCCACCCGGCGGGACTGGGTCTCCGGGCCCCCGCCTCCTCCCGCGGACAGAGCGCCCTCAGGCCCCAGCGGCCCTCCCGCCTCGGGGCGGCGCCGCTCAGGCCGCAGCCCAGGCCGCCGCCCGGAGCAGTGAGTGCCCGTGGGGGCCGCAGGGGGCGGGCTGGGCCCGGGAGGCCGGGGCGGAGGGGGCGGCCGGCCTGTGTGTGTCTTAAGGGACCGGGGGCTTCCGGGAGGGGCCTGTCCTCCTCAGGGCCGGGCTGGCTGTGCGCACAGAGGGACGGAGCCCGAGGGGGCGGCGGCCCCGGCCCCGGGGCTGGGCCAGGCCCCGAGCAGCCTGGGCCCCGGGTCCTGGCGGGGGAGCCGGGCCCTCAGCGCCTTCAGCTCCCACAGGCCCTGCGGTCAGAGCCGCTCAGGGGCCGGGCTGTGGGCTGAGGTCAGGGCCTCCCACTGCGGGGGCCTCTGAGGCTGTGGGGCCTGGGCTGTCCAGCCGCTCTCCTCGGGGGACCTTGGACCTGGGCACCTGGAATGGGCACTAAGCCAAGAACCTTCACTATAGGGTAAGGGTCATATGAGTGGCACCTGATTTGGGCAACCAGTGGAATTGTGGTTGATAGGCCCTTCCATGCATAGGATCCATAACGTGGGAAGGCTTGAAGTGAAGACCAAGCCTTCTGGGTAATGTAGTTTTTCCTATACTGCTCAAGGATGAGCAGGTGTTAATTTTTTAAAAATCGGAACTGTCTACAGCAGTGTTTCCCAAACTTCTCTCATGATGAGAATCACCTGGTGGAGTTGTTAAAACAAAGATTCCTGAATCCCAACTAAGAAGTGCTAAACTAGAATTTTTGAGAACATATAGGTAAAATTGCATACCTAACTTAGTGCTCTGTATATAACATCTGTCTTAGAGCACTAGTTAAGTATACAATTTTACCTATATGTTCCCAAAAATTCTAGTTTAGCACTTCTTAGTTGGGATTCAGGAATCTGTGGTTTAACAACTCCACCAGGTGATTCTCATCATGAGAGAAGGTTGGGAAACACTGAAATAATGCCTGTAAAGCATTGAATCCAAGGCCTGGCATATGTAGTAAACAGTCACAACCTGTGAATGTTTATAGTTTCACAATGTGTATTGATCGCAAGTATTCTAACAATGTAGGAAATGTCAACTTGTTGGCCTATGTATTCTTTCAATTTTTATTTTAAAATGAATAGGGTAGGATCATATATATATTCTCTCATAGCCTGCTTTTTCTCTAAATAATGTGTTATTTTTATGTTAAAAAGAAATCCAGGCTGGAGTAGCTATGTTTGTTGACCAGAACATTTGCCAGTTAGGTTTTCCTTTGAGGACACCAGCTTGGGTTATGGACACAATCCCCATTCGGGGGCATGAGGAAGTCAGCCAATCTGTGTAACTCCTTTTGTCTTCCTTCTCTCTCTCAAAATCAATTAAAACATCTTTATTTATCCATTTATAGTTGTCATCTTCAGGAAACATGGAAATAAGAGTTTTTGCCTCATGAAGCATTCTGAGTTTTACAGAATCTGAAATGTGTGCAAATGAACACATCAGTTGCAGACCACACATCCCAGAAACCTGTCATCAAAATCTCAAGTTGTCCTTACCCAGCACCAATATTTGCTCTCAAACACCAATATTTGGAAAGGCCAGTGATTGTCTTGGATCCTAATTCCACTTGGGAGTCCTAGAAAAGTACATTACCCAATGGGCATTGCACCTAAGGATGGCTGTGTTTAGCCAGTGAAAGCCCAGGATAGGCACATTATCCAGGTGTACTTGGTTGAGGGTGGGAGCACCAGGTCTCCAGCAGAACGAGGTGTCAGGCAGTGTCTGAGCTCTGCAGGGTGTGTCTCAGGCTTTTTGAGCCTAAGCAGTCTGGTATTGAGGCCTCTGTACCTCCCAGACTCCTCTCTGCTTACAAGTTCTACTCAGCCTCAGCTGTTTTAACCCCCAGCCTTGGGTGTGGGTGACTCTCAGGTCGCAGCATCCAGAACTGTGAGTTGCTCATGAGTGACACGGTGTGATGGGGAAAGAGGGTAAGGGGTTGCAATGCCGCAGTGCAAGGATGTGATGGTGTGACTGAGCAGAGAGGACTTGTTTTGTGTCTAAAGGCAACGAAGATGAGGCAAAGTTTTGTGTGAGGTTTTTTATGTTGATTCTCAGGTAACTGGGCCATGGGTAGTTATGAGCAAAAGAGAGGCATTGTCTGAGATAGGGTTCTGAACTTTTCCCCAAAAATGTTCACCATAAAATATTCCTTTGTAGATGGATAGTACTTCATTCAGTTGGAATTTGCCAAGCATTCTCTGTACCACACTCTGAGTGAAAACTAGGAAGTCAAGGAGATGACTCTGAGGGCTGGGGTGGAGGGAGTACAGGTGTGAGAGGTGTGGTAGAAAGAGTGAGTACGGCTGAAACCAGTTTTGCTCAGTAGATAGAGCGTCAGCCTGTGGACGGAAAGGTCCCAGGTTCGATTCCGGTCAAGGGCATGTACCTTGGTTGTGGGTACATCACCAGTGGGGTGGTTTATAATAATTAGGGTTTCCGATATTTCAGAGAGCAGTTCATGAGCATCTGGAACTCTGAGGAGCAGTTCAGAATAACAACTCTAAAATGTAGGTGGGAATATAAGGACCAGATTGTGGTTGTAGGTCATTTTCTTTCTTTTTAATTGGAGACCAAGGAGTGAGTCAAACAAGATGAGACTGCAGCTGTTGCATATTCCCTTGTTAAACGCATACCAGGATTTTGATTGAGCCTTAGTCTGGGATATTCTCATCAGTCTGGTTGATTTGCTGGGTGGCACGAGTGGGCATCTGTCAGACTCATTGGTAATGGGCTAGGGGGCCTTAGGTGATGGGACTTGAGGGCCGAAAGCTGTGATTGGTGAAGGGACATCAGGTGCAGCTCCAGTGGAGGTGTTTTCTGGATATCTGAGATCTGATGTGGTTGTCAGTAATTGAGATTGAAGGGAAACACAATCAGGGAGGGAGGCCTCCATAGAAGAACTTAAGGCTCCCTCAATGAGTGTGGGCTCTCAGAGTTGGTGTAGGACTTAATCCTGTTTGAATTTGCCAAGCATTCACTACTCTACACAAGCTTAGTAATGAGTAGGAAGTCAAGTAAATCACCCTGGGTGCTGTGAGTGTGGGAGTGTAGGTGTGAGATGGGTGTAAGAGAAAGTGTGATATGCCCTTGGAGTAGTCATGTGGCTTCATAGTTAAAGGGCCCTGACATTGACATTATAAGAAATGAAGTTTGAGTCCATTTCTATGCTGTCTGGAAATATGATATGGTGAATTTCCGATTAATTCATGAAAGGGGGTGTGTTTTCTTGTGAAACATTCCTGGTCCAGAGCTTCAGTGGAATTTATGTGCACACCTGCCTTTTGTTGTTGAGGGCTGTTACACTGATCAATAAGAATAAGATAGCATACATCCCTGTCTTCTAGGCTTGAAACTTTGGCATGGAGATGGGAGAAGGGTAAGAGAGAAATACACTACAGAGGTGGTGGGGTAGAATTTTGGAAAAGAAGGTGATTAGGAAATAAACTGGTCATTTTGGCACATTTGTGTTACCTTTGAAGTTGTGCCTCTGGGAATACAGCTGTGTGAGAGAAGTGTGGTTCAAAGCATTATGTGCAGCAGGTAGTGATGGCGTCAGCACCCTGGGATTAGGTTCAAAAGTTTGAACAATGATACCATAACCTTGTGATTCCCTGAATAGACAGATGACAAGGTGATTGCCTGTCAAACATGGTGGCAAATCACTCACAGACTCCTTATGGACACCATCTCTCCCTACCCTATGTTCATGACACCCACTGCAATGAAAAGGGGTGTGGTCTACATGTGAGTTTCAGAGAAGAGATACCATCTACAAGATTATTTGCCCTTATTGTTGGAGGAATACACGGCATCGACTGGAACAAAAGGAGAGAATGACTTTGATTGGACTCTTTTCTAATGTGGAGAGTTGAGGAAGCAGATGGATGTAGAGTTTGGGGAGTATTATGAACATAAAATCCTGAAAGTAACTCATCAGGGACTGAACTCTGCCCATTGTGACAGGAGATGAACTTTGAGGACGTGGCCATCACCTTCTCTGAGGAGGAGTGGGGGATCCTTGATGAGGCACAGAGACGTCTGTACTGCAAGATGATGGTAGAAGCTTTTGTACTGGTCTCATCTGTAGGTAAGACCTCCACATCTCTCCTAGTGTTCTGAGGTGATGTCCTCTCCTCCTTTCTTTTCCGGATATAGCTTTCACAGCCAGACCGTGGGCTGTACTTGCATGAGCCATGGGCAGTTCTTGAAAGTCCTCCTTCAATTGTTTGTAATATTCTGTTCCCTGAATACTATTGGATGCTGTCTTGCTCAGGTCAGTGCTGGCTACTCACCTCTGTTGTCTTTTAATGAAACACAGAGTATTGTTGTTTTATGTTTTTGTACAGTAAAAGGTGCAAGGAGAACTGTTTTTTTCACAAGGTGAACATACAGGATGGCATAAGGGTTGCCTTGCCCTCCTGATTTGCAGCTGGGGGGAGGGATGACGTAAGGGTGGTGTTTAGATCATACCGGGAACCTGCTCATGTCCAACAAGTTTAGCTTGAGGTGCCACTGGCAGCAGCTTTCTTCTGCCTTTTTATTCTCCTGCTTGACACTTCCCTGACTTATCTTTTAATCTGTGGCTTCCTGGTTTCTGGCTACCTTCACCCTCTGGCTCTTTTCTATCACCTGTTCTTCTGAACTATTCTATCTGCAGTATTTTATTTTATTTTTTTTTTTTAAAAATATGTTGAATTGAAATTTTTTACAGAGAGAAAGTTAGAGGGATGGAAAACATAGAAACATTAATCAGCTGCCTCATGCACACCCCGTACTGGGGATGTGCCCACAACCAAAGTACATGCCCTTGACCAGAACTGAACCTGGAGCCCTTCTATCTGAAGGCCAATGCTACATGCACTGAGCCAAACCGGTTAGGGCTGCAGTATTTTCAAATATTGACATGGATATGTGTTACCAGGTGCACAGAACTGAGTCACTAGACCCTGACACAAGATTCTGGTTTTTGAATTTTACAAGTTATTGTGGAATAAGTGGTAGCCAACCTTAAAGCACAGCTAGTATATGCCACCAGCAGACAAGCCCTGTTTAACACTATTAGCAGAAACATGAGCAGATGATCCAGCTTCTGTTTCATGTGGTGCTTGCCATGTTTGTTTCATATTTTGCATGAGGTCTTCCTTGTATGATAATCTTGAGACGCCGAGATCTTCACAGCAGCATCTTGTCAATATTTCCTTCAGATATTTGCTGTCAGACATTTGCATGCAACCAACTTGTTATGTGCAACACACTTTTGTAATGAGACTTCTCCCTGTAACCACAGTCGACATTCATTTCATCACCATTTTTCTGTTTTCAGGTTGTGGGCATCAAATGGATGATGCAGAGGTGTGTTGTGAGCAGCATGTATCTGTAAAAGGGGAGTTGCAGGTTAGTGCTCCTAATTCAGCTCTAGCAACAAAGAGGATGCATCTCTGTGGGAGGTGTTTCTCTGTTTTGAAAGACATTCTGCACCTGACTGAGTCACAAGCAGCAGACTTTGAGCAGAAAGCCTTCTTCAGTGATGCATGTGTGAGAGACTTCTGTTTCAGTGCAAACCCTCCCCATCAACTGAAGGAATCCAGTGGAGAGAAGCCCTGGAAAACAGCTGTGGACGGGGCCTCGTTTGTGACCAAGTGCAGCTTTCATTTACCAGCGCTGTCTTTAAACAATAGGGAAGTTGGGGATGACTTCCCAGCCATCTCAGAGTTTCTCCAGTACCAGGCACTTCTCAACACTGAGGAACCACAAAGTCATAGTGAGATTTCACAGGAATTTCTCAATAGAAAAGGGCAGCACCAATGGGATGAATGTGAAAAAGCTGCCAGCCAAAACCAGAACCAGGGCATCGGCGCCAGGGAAGTGAAATATGAGTATAATACATGTGAGAAAGTTTTCAGCTGTACCTTTAACCACAATAAACATAGGAGAGATCACGCTGGAGAAAAGTCCTATTGGTGTACTGACTGTGGGAAGCTGTTCAATCTAAAGTCTTCCCTCACTAAACACCGCAGAATTCACACTGGAGAAAAACCATACCAGTGTAGTGATTGTGGGGTGTCCTTCAGAACTACCTCTAATCTCATTAGACACCACAGAGTTCACACTGGAGAAAAACCTTATAAATGTAGTGATTGTGAGAAGTCCTTTAGTAATGGTCATGCCTTAAATGTACACCAGAGAGTTCACACTGGAGAAAAACCTTATAAGTGTAGTGATTGTGAGAAGTCCTTTCGTAAAGGTCATGCCTTAAATGTACACCAGAGAGTTCACACTGGCGAAAAACCTTATAAGTGTAGTGATTGTGAGAAGACCTTCAGTAGGAGTTCTGTCCTCATTCTACACCAGAGACTTCACACTGGAGAGAAACCGTATCGGTGTAATGATTGTGAGAAGACCTTCAGGAGTTGGAGTGTCCTCAATGTACACCGGAGAGTTCACACTGGAGAAAGACCTTATAAGTGTAGTGTTTGTGAGAAGTCCTTTAGTAATAGTCATGCCTTAAATGTACACCAGAGAGTTCACACTGGAGAAAAACCTTATAAGTGTAGTGATTGTGAGAAATCTTTCAGTAAACGTTCTGCCCTCACTGTACACCAGAGAGGTCACACTGGAGAAAAACCTTATAAGTGTAGTGATTGTGAGAAGTTCTTCAGTAATCGTTCTGTCCTCACTGTACACCAGAGAGGTCACACTGGAGAAAATCCTTATAAGTGTAGTGATTGTCAGAAGTCCTTTAGTAACAATCATTCCTTCATTGTACACCAGAGAGTTCACACTGGAGAAAAACCTTATAAGTGTAGTGACTGTGAGAAGTCCTTTAATAATAGTCATTCCTTCATTCTACACAAGAGAGTTCACACTGGAGAAAAGCCTTATCGGTGTAATGATTGTGAGAAGTCCTTCAGTAGGAAGCCTGCCCTCACTCTACACCGGAGAATTCACACTGGAGAAAAGCCTTATAAGTGTAGTTATTGTGAGAAGACCTTCAGTAATCGTTCTGCCCTCACTGTACACCAGAGAGTTCACACTGGAGAAAAACCTTATAAATGTAGTGAATGTGGGAAATCATTCAGTCAAAGTTCCAATCTCATGAAACACCAGAAAATGCACACGAGAAAAGCTGTATGAGTGTAGTGACTGTGGTGTGTCTTTCAGGAAAAAATGTACTCTCATTCAACACCACAGAGTGCACGCTGTAAAAGGGCCTCATGAGTGTGTGGAGTGTGGGAAATCTTTTCACTACAAATCTTTCCTCGTGCAACACTTCAGAGTCCACACTGGAGAAAATCTTTAAATATCCAGGGAATATTTTACTTTCTCACTCAGAAGAACACAACCAGAGGAGAAGCTTTTACCCGCATTTACCTGAATGGAAACCCCTTTATCTGAACATGCACTCTGCTAGATGCCTGCTAAGTTTCAGGTATAAGTGACACTTCCAGAAGCCGGATTTATGTCATTGAAAGGATTTGTGTGGAAGCTCTTTCACTCCTACCGCCTGCCTCACCCGAAGAGTGTGCCTCAGTCACAACCCTGCATGCTCTGGGATTGTACTTGAGAAAATTACGAATATTCTGAGCTCCTGGATGAATTGTCATTCCTTTATTTCTGACCAGAGAATTGACCTGATCCAGGTTTTGTCCAGAGTCCACTTCCTCCACCAAGAAATGCGAACTCTTTCAGGGACATTGTGGGTCTCACAGTATGCTGTGATGAAGTGTTTTAGGTTCAATTCATCCACATACAAACCTCTTGCTATCCTCTGCTCTGGTTTATGATCGTTATGTAAAGGTGTTTTTAGTTTTGTACCTTTAATTTTGTTGGTTCTATTTTCCCCCTGGGATGATTAAAAGAAAAGTTGTGTTCTGTCAGCATGAAGGGGTACCATATACATATAAATATGCTCGGGCAGGGTGTCTGAGGCGGGGGGACCCCACCCGGCGGGACTGGGTCCCCGGGCCCCCCCGCCGCATCCCGCAGACAGAGCGCCCTCAGCGGCCCCAGCGGCCCTCCCGCCTCGGGGCGGCGCCGCTCAGGCCGCAGCCCAGGCCGCCGCCCGGAGCAGTGAGTGCCCGTGGGGGCCGCAGGGGGCGGGCTGGGCCCGGGAGGCCGGGGCGGAGGGGGGCGGCTGGCCTGTGTGTCTAAAGCAGTGTTTCCCAACCCTCTCTCATGATGAGAATCACCTGGTGGAGTTGTTAAAACACAGATTCCTGAATCCCAACTAAGAAGTGCTAAACTAGAATTTTTGGGAACATATAGGTAAAATTGTATACTTAACTAGTGCTCTAACACAGATGTTATATACAGAGCACTAAGTTAATAAATTAATTAATTAAAAGTTTGATGATAGTGTAAGGAGCCCCTGCGACAACTTTAAGTGTACCAACTTCCTAATTTTGGGCGTGCCAGAAGAAGAGACAGCAGGATGTTGAAGGCCTAAATAGGCAGTTGGACATCCCTCTCACAATCCAGGACTGCTGGCTCCCAACTTCTCACCTGCCTGTTGCCTGATTGCCCGACTGCTTCTGCCTGCCAACCTGATCACCCCCTAACCACTCCCCTGCCAGCCTGATCAATGCCTAACTACCGCCCCTGCTGGCTCGATTGCCCCTAACTGCTCTCCCCTGCTGGCCTGGTCACCCCTAACTGCCCTTCTCTGCTGACCTTGTTGCTCCTGTCCTCCCCTTCAGGCCTGGATGTCCCAACTGCCCTCCCCTGATGGTCCAGTTTCTCCTAACTACCCTCCCCTGCCAGCCTGGTGGCCCCCAACTACCCTTCCCTGCAGGCATAGTCACCCCTAACTGCCCTCCTCTGCCAGCCTGGTTGCCCCCAACTGCCCTCCCCTGCAGGCCTTCTCCCAACTGCCCTCTGCTGCAGTCCTGAGCCACCCAACTGCCTTCCCCTGCAGGCCTGGTCCCCCCCCGCCCCCCAACTCCCATTCTCTGCTGGTCTGGTCATCCCTAACTGCCCAACACTGCTGGCCTTATCGCCCACAGCTGCCCTCCACTGTGGCCATCTTGTAGCAGCCATCTTATGTCCATATGGGGAAGGCCATCTTGTGTGTTGGAGTGATGGTCAATTTGCATAATGTTCTTTATTTTTTATTTATATATATATATATATATATATATATATATATATATATATATATATATATATAATTTTTTTTTTTTTTTTAGAGGACTGGAGAGAGAGAAAAACGTCAATAATAAGAGAGAATCACTGATTAGCTGGCTTCTGCAAGTCCCCACCCACACCGGGGATTGAACCTGCAACCCACATACGTGCCCCGACCAGGAATACAACCGTGACCTCCGGGGTCATAGTTTAATGCTCAACCACTCAGCCTCACCAGCTGGGCTATTTTCTTTTGAAATACTTTTTAAATTGTATTTTTTTAATTTTTATTATTTTCTAAATTTCTTTATTGATTAAGGTATTTCATGTTACAGATGTCTCTGATTTCCCCCGTGTATATGTTCTTTGGAGGATCTCTCCCAGTCCCCACCCCCCCACCCCCCACCCCCCGTCCCCTGGGAGGTCCGTCAGTCTGTCCCAGGTCACCAGGCCTCTGGTCCCATCTGCCTCCCCAGCCTCCTCTGGCAGCCCCACACACCTTGTTCCTCAAGTTCCTGGGCTGGAAAGCCAGCCCTCTCCTGGGCGGCTAAGAGAACTACATTTCCCAGAAAGCAATGTGCCTACGCAGGGCCTTTGGAGCCAGTGCATCCGGTTAGGGCGGGACTTCCGGATTCTTCCTCGTGGCGGACATTTTGACTTCCTCAATCTGTTCACCGGCTCAGAGGCTTCACAGCGCCAATCGCCAGAAGGAGGAGGCGTGGGGGGGCGGCGTCCCGCCGGGCAGGGTGTCTGAGGCGGGGGCACCCCCACCCGGCGGGACTGGGTCCCCGGGCCCCCGCCTCCTCCCGCGGACAGAGCGCCCTCAGCGGCCCCAGCGGCCCTCCCGCCTCGGGGCGGCGCCGCTCAGGCCGCAGCCCAGGCCGCCGCCCGGAGCAGTGAGTGCCCGTGGGGGCCGCAGGGGGCGGGCTGGGCCCGGGAGGCCGGGGCGGAGGGGGCGGCCGGCCTGTGTGTGTCTAAGGGACCGGGGGCTTCCGGGAGGGGCCTGTCCTCCTCAGGGCCGGGCTGGCTGTGCGCACAGAGGGACGGAGCCCGAGGGGGCGGCCCCGGCCCCGGGGCTGGGCCAGGCCCCGGGGCTGGGCCAGGCCCCGAGCAGCCTGGGCCCCGGGTCCTGGCGGGGGAGCCGGGCCCTCAGCGCCTTCAGCTCCCACAGGCCCTGCGGTCAGAGCCGCTCAGGGGCCGGGCTGTGGGCTGAGATCAGGGCCTCCCACTGCGGGGGCCTCTGAGGCTGTGGGGCCTGGGCTGTCCAGCCGCTCTCCTCGGGGGACCTTGGACCTGGGGACCTGGAAGGGAAAAGAAGCCCAGAACCCTAAAGCCCGGGTCGAAGGTCATATTAGTGGCGCCTGATTTTGGCCACCAGTGGAATTGTGGGTGATAGGTCCTCACACGCAAAGACTGCAGAATGTTCCATGGCTTGAAGAGAAGACTAAGCTGACTCAGGGACAATCAGCTGTGCACTGTTTAAAAATCGGAACTGGCAACAGTGGGACAGGAATCAAGCCCAGAGGAGCTTTGTGACAACTTGGGCTTCTGTTCTGCTGGTGGTGGGGTCATTGGAGCAGTAGAGCAGGTGATGTGTCCCAGGTCTCATTAGACTCCTGTGACTGCAGCATGAGGCACAGCCTGGGTGTGAGGACGGGGGTAGGAAGACTACAATGGAAGCTGCTGTGATGGTCTTGGTGAGGGTGATGGTGACAGGAGCACAGTGGTTGTTGTGGATGTGGAAGAAGCAGTTGCCTTAGGGATTAGGGATTTAGGTGTGGCCACCTGTGAGTGGAAAAGGGACATCAAGTGCAGCAGCAGTAGAGGTGGGCTCTGATGTGGTTCTCAATAGAGGAGGTTGAAGGAAGAACAAGTTGGGTGGGAGGCCTTCATACCAGAAATGAAGGCTGTGTCTTGGGTGTGGACATTCAGAATCAGGTTAGTAATTGATAAAGAACATGGATGTTGGATGCTTGCACTCCTATACCTTCCCAATCAACACACTTACCATCTGGGTCTTCACCTCAACCACAATGGTGAACACAGGAGCCAGGGATTTACCCAGGGTCACACTCACAAGTGGGTTCTCAGTTTGCTGCCAATAACATCTGAACAAACTCCTTTTTCTGAGGCTAACCCAGTGACAGTTTAGGGCAACCTGGGGACAGTGTCCTGGATGAGGAGACAGGGACCCATCCTGACAGACTTCCTCTGTCATTTCCCACCAACCCCCCCTCCTCTCCTTGGCCCCGCACAGTCCCCCACAAGAGACTGGCACCATTAGGTCGACCTACTGGGGCCCATCAATTACGTCACATTCTGTGGCTGAATGAACCCTGATGTTGGTTGCAGCCTGTGATGTGGTTTGACCAATGAAATAATGTGGTAGTGAAGCCTGTCAACCTGACAGAATAGTCTGGAAGATGTCACTCCATGTCTGATAACACCTAGCAGGTATCTACGCCTTTATGCCAATACTAGGAGAATGAGGGTGGACCTGTGTTATGAATAAGAAACATACCTTCTTTAGTGTAAGCTGCTAAAGCTTTTGGGCTGTTCTTTACCCACAATAACATTTAGGCTGCCCTAATATGAATGCATCCCCTATTCTACCCTCTAGGAGGCAGCAGAGCCTAACATTGGAAGCCAGAGCTCTGTGGTTAGAGACACATGGGCTTGACTGTGAGCCATGTCTCTTATTAACTCTACAATCAGGCAGTTTATTCTGAGTGTCTGAGCCTGGATTCCCTCTCCATTCAGTAGATGGTTAAACCATTACACGTGCGGAGAGGATTCAATGAAATAATGCGTGTAAAGCATAGAATCCAGGGCCTGGCATACGTAGTAAACATTCGGTAGCTTTCCTTTATAGCTTCACAATGTGTGTTGATTACAAATATTCTAACAGTGTAGGAAATACCAACTTGTTGGCCTATGTATCCTTTCAATTTTTAAAAATATATTTTATTGATTTTTTACAGAGAGGAAGATAGAGGGATAGAGACTTAGAAACATCGATGAAAGAGAAACATCGATCAGCTGCCTCCTGCACACCCCTACTGGGGATGTGCCTGCAACCAAGGTACATGCCCTTGACCGGAATCGAACCTGGGACATTTCAGTTCACAGGCCGACGCTCTATCCACTGAGCCAAACCAGTTTTGGCTATTCTTTCAATTTTTATTTAAAAATGAATAGCGTAGGATTATATATATTCTCTCATAGCCTGCTTTTACTCTTAATGTGTTATTTTTATGTTAAAAAAATCCAGGCTGGAGTGGCTCAGTGTGTTGAGCATTGTCTCATGACCCAAACATTTGCCAGTTAGCTTCTCCTTCGCGGGCACCAGCTGGGGTTATGGGCACAATCCCCATTCAGGGGCATGGAGAAGGCAGCCCATCTGTGTTTCTCTCCTTTTGTCTCCCTTCTTCTCTCTCTTGAAATCAATTAAAACACCTTTACATTATTTATCCATTTATAGTTGTAGTCTTCAGGAAACATGGAAATAAGACTTTTTGCCTCATGAAGCATTCTGAGTTTTACAGAATCTAAAATGTGTGCAAATGAACACATCAGTTGCAGACCACACTCCCCAGAAACCTGTCACCAAAATCTCAAGTTGTTACCCAGTGCCAATATTCGTCTCAAACACCAATATTTGGAAAGGTCAGTGAGTGACTTGGATCCTAATTCCACCCCGGAGGCCTAGAAAAGTATATTACCCACAGGGCAATGCACCTAAGAATGGCTGTGTTGCCTAAACCGGTTTGGCTCAGTGGTAGAGCGTCGGTCTGCGGACTGAAAGGTCCCAGGTTTGATTCCGGTCAGGGGCATGTACGTTTGTTGCGGGCACATCCCTGGTAGTGGGTGTGCAAGAGGCAGCTGGTCGAAGTTTCTCATCGACATTTCTAGCTCTCTAGCTCTCTCCCTTCCTCTCTGTAAAAAATCAATAAAATATATTTTTTCAAAAAAGAATGGCTGTGTTTAGCCAGTGAAAGCCCAGGATAGGCACATTATCCAGGTGAACTTGGTTGAGGGTGTGAATTCTGGGGTGCTTACCTGGTGGTCATTTTGACTTTTTGGTCTGTTCAGGGAGACAGAGGCTTTGGAGCGCCAGGTCTCCAGCAGAATGAGGTGTCAGGCTGTGTCAGTTCTGCAGGGTGTGTGTCAGGCTTTTTGAGCCTAAGCAGTCTGGTATTGAGGCCTCTGTACCTCCCAGACTCCTCTCTGCTTACAGAGTTCTACTCAGCCTCAGCTGTTTTAACCCTCCAGCCTTGGGTGTGGGTGACTCTCAGGTCGCAGCATCCAGAACTGAGTTGCTCATGAGTGACACGGTGTGATGGGGAAAGAGAGTAACGGGTTGCAATGCCACAGTGCAAGGATGTGATGGTGTGACTGAGCAGGGAGGATTTGTTTTGTGTCTAAAGTCAACGAAGAAGATGAGGCAAAGTTTTGTGTGAGGTTTTTTATGTTGATTCTCGGGTAACTGGGGCATGGATGGTCATGAACAAAAGAAAGTCATTGTCTGAGATAGGGTTCTGAACTTTTCCCAAAAAATGTCAGAAGTAGAACAGTCTAGGAGAGAGAGGACAGCATTTAGGGACAGGAAGGAGAAGTCCTGTAAAAGCTAAGGTAAGGACACAATGAGAGAAGTGTGTGCACTGAGGACTGAATCTTGAGGCAATACATGCATCTCTAGATCATGTGGCCTCATTGGCTGGTCAAGGGCACTGAGCAGCCTGAGCCCATGGATCCTGGCGGTGGTTGCCATACTTTTTAAAAAATATATTTTATTGATTTTTCTACAGACAGGAAAGGAAAGGGATAGAGAGTTAGGAACATCGATGAGGGAGAATCATCGATCAGCTGCCTCTTGCACACCTACTGGGGATGTGCCCACAACCCAGGTACGTGCCTTTGACCGGAATCGAACCCACGACCTTTCAGTCCGCAGGCTGACGCTCTATCCACTGAGCCAAACTGGTTTCAGCAGGGTCTCACACTCTTATGACTTCTGAGATGGTGGGGTTCTGGGACTGTTCTACAACCCTCTCGTTCCTTGGCCTTAAGACACTAAGCCCAGTATCCTCAGTTCAGGTCTAAGTCACGTGAGTGTCCCTGTTATTCTCGAACAGTGCATTGAGATGTTAGAGGTCCTCCCAGTCATAGGTCCCAGAATGTGCAAAGGCTGAAGTGAAGACTGAGGTGGTTTAGGAATCAACAGGTATGCTTTATTTTTTATTTTTACTTATTTATATTTAAATGAACAGGTTTTGAAAATACATTTTTTAATTGATTTCAGAGAGGAAGGGAGAGGAAGAGAGAAATAGAAACATCCATGATGAGAGAGAATCAAGGATCGACTGCCTCCACTGGGGACCAAGCCTGTAACCCGAGCATGTGCCCTGCCCGGATATCGAACCCTGACCTCCTGGTTCATAGGTCAACAACCCCTGAGCCATGCTGGACGGGTATTTTTTGTTTTTTAAATACATTTTTATTGATATTATAGAGGAAGGGAAGGAGGGAAGGGGAGAGAGGAGGGGTGAGAGAGAAAAAGAGAGAATTATCGATCTGCCCTCTCTCACAACCCTCCCACTCGGGATAGCGCACAACCTGGGAAATTGCCTTTGAATGGAATTGCACCCTGGAACACACCCCTTTCCCGCCCTCCAGTCTTTAGTCCAAAGCTTCATTCTGTCAGCCAAATTAGCCAGGGCTACTTTATTCTTTTAAATAGAAGATGGTGACTCTGGGACAGGAGTCTGGCCTAGAGGAGGTTTGTGACAGCTCCGATGAGTTTTTTGCAGGTGGTGGGAGCAATGGGAGATTTGGAGCAGTGGAGGCAGGTGATCTAACCCAGGTCTCATTAGACTCCCTGTTGCTGTAACTTGATGGACAATATGGGTGTGAGGGAGGGTGTAAGAGGATGGGAAGGGAACTGCTGTGATAGGGCTGAGAAGTGTGAGGTTATCTAGCTCATGATGATGGCGTGGAGGTGCTACAAGCAGTCGGATTCCGGTTCTGTGTTTAAAGCTGGGCCACGAGGATTTTCTAATTTTGAAGTTAGGAGAGACAGAGGTAACAGTTAAAGATGATGTGAAGGTTTGGGTTTCACAATTGGACCTATGGAAGCACCAACAACTGAGATGGAGAAATTCATAGTAGAAAGCAATGTTCATTTGGGGATGAAAAATCTTTTATTTTAGGTCTGTTAGGTTTGAGATATTTTTCTTTTTTTTTCCTTTTTTTTTTTTCTTTTTTTTTTTAAATAATTTTTAAAAAGGGAGAGAGATAGTTAGAAATATCGATGAGAGAGAATCATCAATCAGCTGCCTCTTGCACACCCCCTACTGGGAAAGTGCCCGCAACCAAGGTACATGCCCTTGACCGGAATCGAACCTGGGACCTTTCAATTCTCAGGCCAACGCTCTATCCACTGAGCCAAACCGGTCTCGGCAGGTTTGAGATATTTCATAGAGCAACTCATGACAGTGTGGTACTCTGATTAACAGTTCAGAGTGAAGACTTTGTTAAATGCTAGTAGCAGAGAGTATATGCACCAGGGAGGAGTTGTAGATCACCTTTTTATTATTTTTAAAGTGGGTTTCTTCTTTGTTAAAAATATATATTTTATTGATTTTTTACAGAGAGGAAGGAAGAGGGATAGAGAATTAGAAACCTATATGAGAGAGAAACATCGATCGGCTGCCTCCAGCACTACTTGCACTGGGGATGTACCTGCAACCCAAGTAAGTGCCCTTGACCAGGATAGAACATGGGATCTTTCAGTTTGCAGATCCCTAAGCCGACACTTTATCCACTGAGTGTTTATAAAGTAAATATACACCACCTCCAGTCTTACTCTGTTTGAATTACTCTTCCTTGTGTCCAGTTACAAAATCAAAAGGTGATCTAGCCCTAACCTGTATGGCTCAGTGGATAGAGCATCGGCTTGTGGACTGAAGGGTCCCAGGTTCGATTCCAATCAAGGGCATGTACCTTGTTTGTGGGCACATTCACCGTAGGGGGTGTGCAGGAGACAGCTGATTGATGTTTATCTCTCATCGGTGTTTCTAACTTTCTGTAAGAAATCAGTTTAAAAAAAAGAAAAAAATTGACTCTCAAAAGAAATTTCAATCATTATATTATTGATATTTGGGTCTGTTGACTAATGAGTGTGCTGACCACTTGCTAAGGATGTTTCACTCAGACTGGTGTACTTCCTTAGGGGCATGAGGGGTCATCTGTGAGACTCAATGGGTGTGGCAAAGAGGGTCATGGGTGATGGCACTTGAATAATGGAGGCCGTGACTCATGAGGGGACATCCAGTGCAGCAGCAGTGAAGGTGCGCTCTGGATATCTGAGATCAGATGAGTTCTCACTAGGTAAGGTGGAAGGAACAAATCAGGGAGGGAAGCCTTCCTCTCAGGACTCAAGGCTCTGTCTTCAGTGTGGGCTGTCAGTGTCGGGTTAGTATTTCATTCAGTTGGAATTTGCCAAGCATTCTCTGCACCACACTCTGAGTAAAGGGTAGGAAGCCAAGGAGATGGCTCTGAGGGCTGTGGTGCTGGGAGTGCAGGTGTGAGAGAAATGTGGTAGAAAGAGTGACTGCCCTTGGAGAGTGAGTGTGAATTCATGGCTACAGTATACTGAGACCTACATACAAGTGAATGAAGGGTAATCCCCTTTCTGGTGGTGTCTCTATGATATCCTATGGGGGAATTTTAGGGTTTCTATTGAAGGAGGGGATGTTATCATGCTACATGCTAGGTCCAAATCTTAGATGCCATGTATGTAAACACTTACCTGTTGGTGCTGAGGGCTGATACAGTGATCCATTGAAAAGAGATAGCATGTTTCAGGGTCACCTGGACTTGAAAATCTCCACTGCCATGGAAAAGGAAAAGGGAGATACACATTACAGAGTATGGTGAATTTGAATTTGGCAAAGATGCTGACTCGGAAACAACTGATCCGCATCGTGACATATTTGTGTTATCTCTGGAGTTGTGCCTCTGGGAATGAAGATAAGTGAGAGAAAGTGTGCTTCAAAGAATTATATGGAGCAGGTAGTGGAAAGTGATGGCCTCAGCACCCTGGATTGAGATTGGAAGGGTAAAGTGTGATGCCATGTTCTTTGGTGTCTTAGAGGACAGTTCAGGGCACTGCCAGGGGGATGCCTGGTAAGACCAGTGTCAAATCACTCACACTCTCTTGATGGCCCACAACTCTCCCTCCCTATGTTCCTGATAAGCACTTATTGACCAGACCCAATGTGAGGCCCAGAGCACAGGTATCATCAATCAGCTTACCTGCCTTATTGTTGTGGGAAAGCACAGTATTGCAGGAATACAAGGAGAGACTGACTTGGAAGACCTGGTGTACTTTCAGATGTTGGGAGTAGAGGGCTGCACTAAATTGGGAGGATGATGACCGTGAACTCCTAGGAGATAAGCTGACCATGGACTGAATTGTCTCCAATATGCCAGAACATGAACTTTGCGGACGTGGCCATTGCCCTCTCTCTGGAGCAGTGGGAGCTCCTGGATGAGGCTCAGAGACTCCTGTACTGCGATGTGATGCTGGAAGTGTTTGCACTGGTCTCATCTGTCGGTAAGCCCTTCACATCTCTCCTTCGTGTCCTGAGGTGACGTCCTCTCTTCCTGTATTCTCCACCCGTCGCTCTCTCTCCCATGTAGCCAGTCCACAGACTCTGCTACTTCCCCCAACTTTATTGTCAGCCAAGCTGTGGCTGCCAGGGCTGAGGTGTGTGGAGAGTCTCCAGGAGCATCCCTAGAACCCGTTGTCTCCCAAAGTGCAGAAAGTGTCTGGGAATCAGGAGTTCTACAGACAGATCAATAGGTTCACCTTGGCCTTCCTTTTCCTGGGAAGTTTACTATGTCCACATTCATGGCTTTCACTTTTGTCCATTCCCTCGAGCTTACAGTCCTTGGTGACTGTCTGAGCCAAGTTTTGGTCTTTTCTTACAGGAACCATGAACAGTTATTCTGAGGCCCTCCGTCAGTTATTATCTGTAATATTCTTTCATCGAATACTATTGCATGCCAAGGTGCTCTGGGCCAGGGCTTGCTGCTCACCTCTGTTGTCCTTCATTAATACTCAGAAAATTTAGATTCCTGCCGAAACCAGTTTGGCTTAGAGGATGGTGCGTAGGCCTGTGGACTGAAAGGTCCCAGGTTCGATTTCGATCAAGGGCACATACCTTGGTTGCAGGCACATCCCCGGTTGGAGGTGTGCATGAGGCAGCTGATAGATGTTTCTCTCTCATCGATGTTTCCAACTCTCTATCCCTCTCAATTCCTCTTTGTAAAAAAATCAATAAAATATATTTTTTTAAAAAGAAAATTTAGGTCCTAGGTATTTGTATGATAGAAGGTAAAATGAGAACATGGTGTGTTCTCCTGATGAATATGCACAATGGACTCAGAGAAGGCTGGGCACTTCTGAGTGGTAACTGGGGGAAGGTATGGTACCAGTGCTGTGCTCAGATCATACCACAAGTCTGCTCCTGGCAACACTGTTTAGGTGTAGGTTTAGGTGCCATTGACTAAAACTCATTTCTACCTTTTGTTTCTCATTCTTGACAGTTTGCTGACTTGTCATTTCATCAGACTGTTGGCTACGTTCCCCTTTTGTGGCTTTTTACATCACCTGTTCCTCTACACTGCTGTCTGTGCAGTGTTCACAAACACTGTCCTGCACTTGTGTTGTGAGGGGCAAACACACTGAGTGGCCAGGTTATTATGATCTCTGAATGCATAATCTGGCCACTCAGTGGATTTGTATCTCAAATGGGTACCAAAAGTATTCTAGACTTTTGCTGGAGCTCAACCATCTATTTGCCCTGAGCTTTCTATCAAACCAGTGAAAATGGGAAAACTGATCAAGTGCACAATTTACAGTATCTTTGATATCAAATAAATTTAGAGAAGTACACTGAGTGGCCAGTTATTATGAATTCAGAGATCATAATAATCTCGCCATTCAGTGTGTATGCGTAAGTAGTCCTCCCAACACCAGATGCTAGTTTCTAATTTAACTTGGAAACAAACATAATTATCCTCCTGCACAGCCATCCCATGGCACCAGCAGAGAAGCACAGGTGGACACTCTTAGCAGAACAACGAGCAGGAGATTCTGCTTCTCTTCCATGTGAAGTCTGCCATCTTTTTGTCATATTTCTGGTGAAGTCTTTTCTAGTTTGTTAGCTTCAGAGGCCCATAATTTTACAGCGACCTCTTATTAAGCTTTCCTGTAGATCTCCTATTTTGAGACAATTGCATGGAAAAAGTGTAGTATGTGGAATACACTTTTGTATTATAACTTCCCCCTGATACCATAGTGAATATCATTTTTTTTTTTTTAACCATTCTCTGTTTTTAGGTTGTTGGCATAAAATGGAAGATAAGGCAACACATTCTGAGCAGAGTGTATCTCTACAAGAAGAGTATTCTTCTGAGACAGCTCCAGCTACTCAGACGACCCATCTCTGTAAGAAGTGTTTCTCAGTGTTGAAAGACATTCTGCACATGACTGAGTCACAAGCAGCAGACTTTGAGCAGAAAGCCTTCTTCAGTGATGCATGTGTGAGAGGCTTCTGTTTCAGTGCATTCCCTCATGAGCAACAGAGGGTTTTCGGTGGAGAGAAGTTCTGGAAAGAAGCTATGGACAGGCCCTCGTTTGTGAACAGGTTCAGCTTGCACTTAACATGGGTGCCTTCAAGGAGTAGGGAGGTTGGGAAAGTCTTTCCTGCCATCTCAGATCTTCCACAGATCCCAGAAACTCTCAAGACTGAGGAGCCATCCAGGAGCAGTGAGATTGCACAGGAACTTCTCAGTGGAAAATGTCACCATCATTGGGGTGAACGTGAAACAGCAGCCGGCAGCAACCAGAAAGTTGTTCAGCATCAGGGCGTCTGCTCTGGAGAAGTGAATTTTGAGGGTAACAAATGTGGAAAATGTTTTAGATGTACCATGAACCTCAATCAAAAAAGGGAAATTCACACTGGAGAAAATCCCTATGAATGTACTGATTGTGGAAAGTTCTTTAGACAAAGCTCTATCCTCATTCAACACCACAGAGGTGACACTGAAGAAAAATCGTGTGAATGCAGTGAATGTGAGAAATCTTCTTGCTGCAAAACTAGCTTGGTTACACACCAGAGCGTTCATACTGGCGAGAAGCATTATGAGTGCACAGATTATGGGAAGGCATTCAGTCATAGCTCAAGTCTCATTCAACATCAGAGAGTTCATTCTGGAGAAAAGCCTTATGAGTGTAGTGAATGTGGGAAGTCCTTTAGTGAAAGATCTTGTTTAAATGTGCACCACAGAATTCATACTGGAGAAAAACCATATAAGTGTAGTGATTGTGGGAAATCTTTTAGGTCCAATACTCACCTTCGTATCCACAAGAGAGTTCATACGGGAGAGAAGCCTTATGAGTGTAGTGATTGTGGAAAGTCCTTCAGTATGAGCTCTACCCTCATTCGCCACCAAAGAGCTCACACTGGAGACAAGCCTTTTGAGTGTAGTGAATGTGGGAAGTCCTTTAGAGAAAGATCTAGCTTAAATAATCACCACAGAATTCACACTGGAGAAAAGCCATATGAGTGTAGTGATTGTGGGAAATCTTTTAGGACCAATACTCACCTTCATATGCACAAGAGAGTTCACACTGGAGAGAAGCCATATGAGTGTACAGATTGTGGAAAATCCTTCATTTTTAGCTCTACTCTCATTAAGCATCAGCGAGTTCACACTAGAGAAAACCCAGCTGTGTGTGGTGACTGTGGGAAATCTTTTAGGTGCAAAAGTCAACTTCAAAACCACAAGAGAGTTCATACTGGAGAGAAGCTATATGAGTGTACAGCATGTGGGATGTCCTTCAGGAGTAGCTCTAACCTAATTCGACATAAGAAAATTCACACTGGAGAAAAGCCGTATGTATGTAGTGACTGTGGAAATTCCTTTAGGCGGAATGCTCACCTCCTTAGGCACAAGAAAGTTCACACTAGAGAGAAGTCATGATTGTACAGATTGTAGGAAGTCCTTCAGTCGTATTTCAAGCCTCATTCAACATCAGAGAGTTCATTCTGGAGAAAAGCCATGTGAGTGTAGTGATTGTGGGAAATCTTTTACTTTCAATAGTCACCTTAATATCCACAAGAGTTCATACTGGAGAAAGGCCATATAAGTGTTGTGATTCTGAGGTGGCTTTCATTAATAGCTCTAACCTGACTTACCACCACAGAGTTCACACAGGAGACGAGCCTTATAAGTGTAGTGAATGTGGTAAGTCCTTCAGTGAAAGATCTGGCTTAAATACGCACCACAAAATTCACACTGGAGAAAAGCCGTATGAATGTAGTGACTGGAAATTCCTTTAGGCAAAATTCTCACCTCCTTAACCATAAGAGAATTCATACTTGAGAGAAACCATATGAGTATACAGATTGTGGAAAGTGCTTCTGTGGTTGCTCAAGCCTCATTCAACATCACAGGGTTCATTCTGGAGAAAAGCCATATTACTGTACAGATAGATTGTGAGAAGTCCTTCAGTCGTACCTCAAGACTGATTGAACATCAGAGAGTTCATTCTGGAGAAAAGCCCTATGATTGTAGTGATTGCTGGAAATCCTTTAGGTTTAATTTAGCTAAGAAATTTTTATGGTGAGTGTTTTTCTCATGCATTGATTTACACTGTCTTGATGTCTTTTGTTAAAATGTCAGCTCAGACTCTTTTTTAAATTGTTTAAAGTCATTTTAATCTAAAGGAGTCTTGTGTATCATCTAAGATGTAAGTTTGAATTTCTTTGTTTTCTCAATGACTCCATGACTTCTTTGTCATATGAAAAAAACCATAGGTTTTGAAAATTGTAAGCAGCATTGTTTCCCACACATTTATTTATTTTAAAATAAAATATTATGGCTTTTAGAGAGAGGAAGGGAGATTGTTAGAGAGTAAGATGGAACAGAGAGAACACCATACATTGGTGCCTCCTGCACGACCCACACTACAGATGGAACTTGTAATCCAGGCATGTGTTTTGACTGGGATTCAAACCAACATCCTCTTGGTTCCTGATTCGATGCTCAATTGCTAAACCATACTGGTTGGGCATGTTTTTCACAAATTTAATCCTGAAGGCAATTTAAATTCCACTTGTACCATACAATGACAAGTAAATCTGCATTGCTAGCGTGCTTTTCCTTTTTTCTCTCTCTAAGTTTACCAGGAAGCATTCAGTAGTATAAGTGAAGTCATGGTTTGTAGTCTTTCTCAATTTTTTTTTTGTATAAATACTCTCACCATTGTCAGCTTCCAAATACCAAAATGATGGCACTGAACAGGGGCATGATAAGATACTTCAGTAGCTCGTCGTCATGATGTTTTTCCAACATACCGGTAGAGTAGGAACAAATATGTTCATAATAAAATAGGACAACAATTGAAAAGGGGCAAGTTTTAAACATTTAAAACGTTGATTTAAGTACAACTGACTTAAAACATACATTCAAAAATATTTATTGAGTAAAGAGAGGAAGGGAAAGGGAGAGGGAGATAGAAACATCAATGATGACAGAGAATCACTGGTTAGCTGCTTCCTATACCTCCCTTTCCCTGGGAATTGAGCCTGCAACCCACGTATGTGCCCTGACCATGAATAGAACCATGACTCTTGGTCCAGAAGTCTGTGGTCAACCACTGAACCACACCAGTTGGGCTATAGTATTGTAAACATTTTTAATTTATAAGACGAAACCGGATTGGCTCAGTGGATAGAGCTTCGGCCTGCAGACTGAAAGGTCCCAGGTTCGATTCCAGTCAAGGGCATGTACCTTGGTTGCAGGCATATTTCCAATAGAGGGTGTGCAGGAGACAGCTGGTGGATGTTTCTCATTGATGTTTCTAGCTCTCTATTCCTCTCCCTCTCTAAAAAAATCAATAAAATATATTAAAAAAATAAAAAATTAATATTTGTATTTTTTATTCTTTTCAATATATTTTATTGATTATTTTTACAGAGAGGAAGAGAGAGAAAGAATCAGAAACATTTATGAGAGAGAAACATCGATCAGCTGCTTTCTGCATACCTCCCACTGGGGATGTGCCTGGAACTAAGGTACATGCCCTTGTCCAGAATTGAACCTGGGACCCTTCAGTCTGCACACTGACACTTTATCCACTGAGCCAAACTGGTCAGGGCTGAACTTTTTTTATTTTATTGATTTTTCACAGAGAGGAAGGGAGAGGGATAGAGAGCTAGAAACATCGATGAGAGAAATACATCGACCAGCAGCCTCCTGCACACCCCGTACCGGGAATGTGCCTGCAACTAATGTACATGCCCTTGACCGGAGGGCCCCCTTCTCTCTGGTCCTCCAGAGAGCTGACCACAGCCCCGCTCTGGCTCACTCATTTCCCACCACGTTCACAGGAGCCCCACCTGGTCTGTGCTGTTGGCTTGTTCTGTCCTAGGGCCTGCCTTTGTTTTCATTAGCTCCGGCTTCAACACACGTGCCTGGAAATCACCTGAATTCATGTTGTGAAATCTTTTCAGCATGAGGTCAAGAACTCAAACTCTCCAGGCCAACCGGAGGCCAGCCCACTCCAGGCTGCTTCCTGTTCCCGATCCCAGGGACCCCTGGGACTCCCTCTATAAAGACAGACCAACGCATGGTTTTCTCACAAGGGCTGGTGGATAAAGTGATGGCCCACACTGGCTTTGGCTTTGTTCGGTCAATTAAATGTTAACACTTTTTTTTTTTTTTTTACTTTATTTTTTTTTAAAACCAATCTTTATTGTTCATATTATTACAAAGGTTCCTCATTTCTTCCCCCGTCCACCAGGTTCCCACCCCACCCTCCGCCCCCTCCCCATCCCCCATTGTCCTCATCCATAAGTGCAGTTTATGTTCAGTCTCTTCCTCCCTTTCCCCGATAGTAAATCCCTTTTCAGATAGTAAATCAGTTACAGTGGTGCCTCACACAACGAACTTAATTCGTTCCAGGAGCAAGCTTGTTATGTGAAAAGTTCGTTATGTGAAAATCGTTTTCCCATAACAATACATGTTAAAAAAAATAATTCGTTCTGTAGCATAAAATATGCTAAGATGACATATTTTTATTTATATACATCTAAAAACATAATTTTTTTTAAAAAAAACACATTTTTTTAATTTTAAGACAGACTAAGTAGAGTCTACCGAATCTTGCACATCTTCATCCATTTTCTGCTTTTTGGCCGATGGTTTCATGAAAAACCTGCCCAAAGTTCGCTGTGCGAGGCGTTCGTTATGCGAGGCACCACTGTACTTAGCATTTTCTCATATCAATAATACCTCCACATGCCCAATGATACATTTCACACAAAAGACATTTCCAAATAGGTCAACCAGCTTCATCCAGGCCCCACCCAAGGCACTCACAGATCAACACCCCAGCCCTATACTAATTCAACACATCCAGATCTAAGCCTTCATCACTTGATTCAGCAGACCCTCAAGTTCCCACAAAAGTTTCCAGCCATGTCTGAGAGGCAGCCGTGGGGCAAGGGCAGGCGAGGAGCGAGCTGTTCCGGGCCTGGCCTCTTGTTAACACATTTTTTATATTGATGACTATAACAGACTTCTCCACAATGATTTCTTTTTTAAAAACATTCATGTGAGCCCTAACCAGTATGGCTCAGTGGGTAGTCTGCCTGGGGAAGGAAGGGTCCTGGGTTCAATTCCAGCCAAGGGTAAGTGCCCCAATTGCAGGCTAGATCCCCAGTAGGGGGCATGCAGGAAGCAGCCGGTTAAGGATTCTCTCTCATCATTGTGTTTCTATTTCTCTTCCTCTCTGAAATCAATAAAAAAAAAAATACTTTAAAAAGGATCCATGTGAGAGAGACACATCAGCTGATTGCCTCCCACACTCACCCTGTCCAGGGCGTGGGGTCAAGCTTGCAACCATCAAATGTGCCCTTGACCAGAATCAAACCTGGGGCCCTTCGTTCCAAAGGCCAATGCTCTATCCATTGAGCCAAATGGGCTAGGGCAAGTAAATTCAATCTTAACGCTATTCCTTTTCTAAAAATGTTTTTATTGATTTTTGAGAGAGACAGGGAGAAGGAGAAACATCAAAGATGAGAATCATTGATCAGCTGCTTCCTGCCTGCCCCCTACTGAGACCAAGCCCCCAACCTAAGCATATGCCCTACCAGGAATCAAACCAGTGATCTCTTGGTTCATGGGTCCACTGCGACCCATTGAGCCACACCTGCTGGATGCACTATTGTTTTCAATTTTAGAGCAATTCTCTATCCTGCTTCCCCTGTGCCTACCTCTGTTGTGCCCCCATTGCTTGTAGGAGCTCTCCACATTTTAACCTGTGTCCATGGGCTATGCATATATGTATATACTTGATATGCATTATAGACAGAAAGAGAGAGAGAAACATTAATAATGACAGAGAATGACGATTACCTGCTTCCTGCAAGTCCACTCCATAGTGGGAATTGAACCCCTAACCCACATCTGTGCTATGACCAGGAATAGAATCCTGATCTCCTGGATCATAGGTTGATGCTCAACCACTCAGCCCCACCAGCTGGGCTATCTTCATTTGAAGTATATATATATATATATATATATATATATATATATATATATATATATTAAAATATATTTTATTGATTTTTTAAAATTTATTTATTTTTTTACAGAGGAAGAGAGAGGGATAGAGAGTTAGAAATATCGATGAGAGAGAATCATCGATCAGCTGTCTGTTGCACACCCCCTACTGGGGATGTGCCCGCAACCAAGGTACATGCCCTTGACCAGAATCAACCCTTCAGTCCATAGGCCGACGCTCTATCCACTGAGCCAAACCGGTTTCAGCTAAATATGTTTTATTTATTGTTGAAAATATTACAGATGTCTCACATTTACCCCATGTATATGCTCTTTGGGGAATCATTTCCAGCCCTCCCCCCCTCTCCCCTGGGAGGTCCGTCAGTCTGTCCCAGGTCACCAGGCCTCTGGGCCCATCTCCTCCCTCCCCAGCCCCACTGGCAGCCCCACAACACCTTGTTCCTCAGGTTCCTGAGCTGGAAAGCCAGCCCTCTCCTGGGCGGCTGAGAACTACATTTCCCAAAAAGCAATGCGCCTACGCGGGGCCTTTGGAGCCAGTGCATCCGATTAGGGCGGGACTTCCGGGTTGGTCCCCGTGGCGGACATTTTGACTTTTTGGCACTGTTCAAGCACAGACTTCACCGCGCCGATCGCCAGAAGGAGGTGGCGTGGGGGGGCGGCGTCCCGCCGGGCAGGGTGTCTGAGGCGGGGGGACCCCACCCGGCGGGACTGGGTCCCCGGGCCCCCGCCTCCTCCCGCGGACAGAGCGCCCTCAGCGGCCCCAGCGGCCCTCCCGCCTCGGGGCGGCGCCGCTCAGGCCGCAGCCCAGGCCGCCGCCCGGAGCAGTGAGTGCCCGTGGGGGCCGCAGGGGGCGGGCTGGGCCCGGAGGCCGGGGCGGAGGGGGCGGCCGGCCTGTGTGTGTAAAGGGACCGGGGGCTTCCGGGAGGGGCCTGTCCTCCTCAGGGCCGGGCTGGCTGTGCGCACAGAGGGACGGAGCCCGAGGGGGCGGCGGCCCCGGCCCCGGGGCTGGGCCAGGCCCCGAGCAGCCTGGGCCCCGGGTCCTGGCGGGGGAGCCGGGCCCTCAGCGCCTTCAGCTCCCACAGGCCCTGCGGTCAGAGCCGCTCAGGGGCCGGGCTGTGGGCTGAGGTCAGGGCCTCCCACTGCGGGGGCCTCTGAGGCTGTGGGGCCTGGGCTGTCCAGCCGCTCCTCCTGCCCCGGGACCTGCAGTCCCTCAGCCCAGGGTCCTGAGGCCACGGCTAGGGCTGTAGGAAGTGGACCCTGGTTTGGGCACCGGGTGGGTGAGATGTGGGAGGGCCTCCCAGGCACAGGCATGGGGTGATGACCGAGCTGGCTCAGCAACTGGCAGGTGCACTATATATATATATGTGTGTGTGTGTGTATATATATCTATAGAGGGGGGGGGGGCACTAGCTGGTTTCGGTCAGTGGGTAGAGCATCGGCCTACAGACTGAAGGGTCCCACGTTTGATTCTGGTCAAGGGCACATGCCCAGGTTGGGGATTCAACACACAATAGAGGCTTTCAAAAGGCAGCTGATCAATGATTCTCATCATTGATATTTCTAGCTCTTCCTCTTCTTTTTCCTATGAAATCACTTAAAAAATATGTTTAAAAGTAATAAAATTAGCCCTAACCAATTTGGCTAGGTGGATAGAGTGTCTGCCTACAGACTGAAAAGTCCCCAGGTTCGATTCTGTTCAAGGGCATGTACCTTGGTTGCAGGCACATCCCCAGCAGAAGATTTTTAAAAAATATATATTTTATTGATTTTTTAGAGATGAAGGGAGAGGGATAGCGAATTAGAAACATCGATGAGAGAGAAACATCAATCAGCTGCCTCCTGCACACCCCCCACTGGGGATGTGCCTGCAACCAAGGCCCATGCCCTTGACCGGGAATCGAACCCGGGACCCTTCAGTCCGCAGGCCGATGCGCTATCCACTGAGCCAAACCAGTTCTGGCACCAGCAGAAGCTTTTTATAGAGAGTTAGAAACACAGTGAGAGAGGAACATGGATCAGCTGCCTCCTGCACATCTCCTAGTGGGGGTGTTTCCAAATCTTAGCTAAATAGAAACTTGACCACCAACTTACACCATACACAAAATTGTGTATGGTAAATTGTGCTGCTATTAACATAGGGGTGCATATATCCTTTCTGACTGATGTTTCTGGCTTTTTGGGATATATTCCTAGAAGTGGTATCACTGGGTCAAGTGCAAGTTCCATTTTAAGTTTTTTTGAGGAAACTCCATGCTGTTCTCCACAGTGGCTGCACCAATCTGCATTCCCACCAGCAGTGCACCAGGGTTCCCTTTTCTCCGCATCCTTGCCAACATTTGTCGTTTATTGATTTGTTGATGATAGCCATTCTGACGTGTGAGAGTACTGTGGTGTCGTTTTCATTTGCATCTCTGGATAATTAGTGATTTTGAGCAGGTTTTCTTATGCCTCTTGGCCTTCTGTCTTCTTTCAAAAAGTTTCTATTTAGGTCCATTGCCTATTTTTTTTTTATTGGATTAGTTATCTTCCTTTTGTTAAGTTGTATGAGTTCTCTGTAAATGTCGGAGATTAAATATTTATTGGTGATAACATTGGCAAATATGTTTTCCTATGCAGTGGGCTTTCTTGTTGTTTTGTTGATGGTTTCTTTTGCTGTGCAAAAAGCTTTTTATTTTGATGTAGTCCCATTTGTTTATTTTCTCTTTAGTTTCCATTGTCTTAGGAGCGGTATCTATGAAGAAATTGCTTCGGTATATGTCTGAGATTTTGCTGCCTCTGGATTCCTCTAGTATTTTTATGGTTTCCCATCTTATGTTTAAGTCCTTTATCCATTTTGAGTTTATTTTTGTGAATGGTGTAAGTTGGTGATCTAGTTTCTTTTTCTTTCTTTCTTTCTTTTTTTTTTTTTTTTTTTGCATGTATCTGTTCAATTTTCCCAAAACCATTTATTGACAAGACTGTCTTGACTCCATTGTATGTTCATGCCTCCCTTGTGAAATATTAATTGAGCATAGTGGTTTCGGTCCATGTCTGGGTTCCCTATTCTATTCCATTGGTCTGTATGTCCTTTCTTGTGCCAGTACCAGACTGCCTTGAGAACAATGGCTTTGTAATACAACTTGAAATCTGGTATTGAGATCCCACCTACTTTGTTCTTTCTCGGGATTGCTGTGGCTATTCGGGGTCTTTTTTATTTCAGATGAATTTTTGGAGAGTTCTTTCTAGGTCTGTGAAATATGCCGTTGATATTTTAATGGGGAGTGCATCGAATCTATAGATTGCTTTGGGTAGTATGGACATTTTAATGTTGATTCTACCAATCCATGAACATGGTATGTTCTTCCATCTGTTCATATTCCTCTATCTATTTTTTCAGTGTCCTGCAGTTTTCTGCGTATAGGTCTTTTACCTCCATAATTAAGATTATTCCTAGGTATCTTATTTTTTTGTGTGTGTGTGATGGTAACTGGAATTGCTTTTTTAGTTTCTTTGTCTCTAAGTTCACTATTGGTGTATAGAAATACCATAGATTTCTTGGCATTAATTTTGTATCTTGCTACATTGCCGAATTAATTTAAGTCTAATAGTTTTTTGATGGAGTCTTTAGGGTTTTTTATGTACAATATCATGTCATCTGCAAAGAAGGGCAGCTTTACTAATTCTTTTCCAATTTGGATGCCTTTTATTTGTTCTTGTCTAATTGTAATGGCTAATACTTCCAGTACTATGTCGAATAGGTGTGGTGAGAGTGGGCATCCCTGTCTTGTTCCTGTTCTTAGAGGAAACGGTTTTATTTTTTGCCCAGTGAGTATGATAAACCCACTTGGCTGTGGGTTTATCATATATGGCTTTTATTATGTTGAGGTATGATCCTTCCATTCCCACCTTGCTGAAAGTGTTTATCAAGAAAAAAGTGTTTTATTTTGTCAGATGCTTTTTCTGCATCAATTGATAAGACTATGTGATTTTTCTCCCTCAATTTGTTTATGTGATGTATCATGTTTATTGATTTGCGGATATTGTACCATTCTTGCATTCCTGGGATGAATCCTACTTGGTCATGGTGTATGATCTTTCTGATGTGCTGCTGGGGCCAATTTGCTAGAATTTTGTTGAGGATTTTGGCATCTATGTTCATGAGAGATGTTGGACTGTAATTCTCTTTCATTGTGTTCTCTTTCATTCTCTTTTATCTGGTTTTGGTATTAGGGTGATGCTGGCTTCATAGAATGAACTAGAAAGTGTTCCTTCCTCTTGGATTTTTTTGAATAGTTTGAGGAAGATAGATTTTAGTTCTTCCTTAAATGTTTGGTAAAACTCCCCTGTGAAGCCATCTGGCCCTGGGCTTTTGTTTGCTGGAAGCTTTTTGATGACTGCTTCAATTTCTTCCATAGAAATTATCAGCCTATTGAGATGTTTAGATTCTTCCTGGTTGAGTTTTGTAAGGTTGTATTTTTCTAGGAATATGTTTATTTCCTCCAGGTAGTCCAGTTTGTTGGAATAGAGTTGTTCATAGTATATTTTAACAATCCTTTGTATTTCTCTGGGGTTGTTGCTATTTCTCTTCTTTCATTTCTATTTTGTTTATTTGGGTCCTCTCTCTTGCTTCTTGGTGAGCCTGGCTAGGGGTTCATCAATCTTGTTTACCCTTTCAAAGAACCACCTCTTGGTTTTGTTGATCTTTTGTATTGTTTTCTTTTTTTGGTCTCTATGTTGTTTATCTCTTCTGATCTAAATTATTTTCTTCCTTCTGCTTACACTGGGCTTTTCTTGTTGCTCTGTTTCTCCTTCAAGATAACTGCGGTCTCTGAGTCAGAGCTGGTTGTTGCGGGATGGAACCCAGCAGTGGGGGCTACCCAGTCAGGGGAACCCTGGCCTGCCGGCCCTCACAGTCTCCTGAAGTCTAGCTGTCCCTCAACTCTCCAAAAAACATTCCCTGTGAGACCACACACTCCCCCTTTGTCCTCTCACTCACACACTATCTTGCAGTCTGCCCTCCCATCAGCAGCCATCTCCCTCTAAACTTCTGGGTATTGGGGTTTATGACCAAAATAAAAGCCTAGGAGAGAAGCTGATCAATGACTGAACTGTCTCCCTTGTGACAGAAATATGGACTTTGCGGACGTGGCCATCGCCTTCTCTCAGGAGGAGTGGGGGCTCCTTGGTGAGGCTCAGAGACTTCTGTACTGTGATGTGATGCTGGAAGTGTTTGCACTGGTCTCATCTGCAGGTAAGGGCTTCACATTTTCCCAGTGTCCTGAGGTGATGCCCTCTCTTCTTTTATTCTCAAAGCATAGTTTTCTCTCTTCCACAGCTAGACCATGGGCTCTTGCATTTTATCCCATCATCCTGAAAATTTGCTATAACTGAGAGTGCTGAGTGTGTGGAGAGTCCAGAACAAAGGACTTCATGAATATCCCTCGAACCCATAGCCTCACATAGGACAGGAAGTGTCTGGGCGTTAGGATTATTGCAAACAGCTTAATGGGCCCAGCTTGCAGTTCTCTCTCTGGGAAGGTGTCTATGTCCACATCAATGGCTTCCATTTCTGCACCATTCCTCCAGCTATAGGCTCTTTGTGACTGACTGTGTCAGGTTACGATCTTTACTTGCATGAACTATGGGCAGTTCTTGAAAGATCTTCTTCCATTGTTGGTAATATTCTGTTCTCTGACTACTATTGCATGCTGTCTTGCTCTGGGCCAGTGCTGCCTACTCACCACTGTTGTCTGTCCATAAAACGCTCAATATTAGTGTTTTATGTGCTTGTACATTAGAAGGTACAAGGAGAGCCCTGTTTTTTTCACAGCTTGAACATACAGGGTTGATCTAAAGGGTTGCCTGGCCCTCCTGAGTTCCAATTTGTGGGAACTATGACATAAAGGTGGTGTTTAGATCATAACGGGAACCTGCTCATGTCCAACAGAGTTTAGGATGAGGTGCCACTGGCAACAGCTCATTTCTACCATTTGATTCCCATGCTTGACACTTCCCTGACTTATCTTTTAAACTGTGGCTTCCTGGTTTCTGGCTACCTTCATCGTTCTGTCCCTTTTCCATCACCTGTTCCTCTGAACTGCTCTATCACAGTATTCTCAAATATTGACCTGTGTTATGAGGTACACAGACGTGCTTCACTAGACCTCGACACAAACTTTTGGTTTCTTGAATTTTACTTGAAATAAGATGCAAGCAAGCTTCTGCACAGTTGGCCCATGTCACCAGCAGACAAGCCCTGTTATACCCTGAGCAGACGATCCAGCTTCTGTTCCATGTGGGGCTTGCCATGTTTGTCTCGTATTTTTTTGGACATTTTATTGGTATGGTAATCTTCAGTGGCTCAGAGCATCACGGCAGCATGTATCAATATTTCCTTTAGATAGGTTACCCTCACGTTTTTGCATGGAACCAACATGTTATGTGTGACACACTTTTGTACTGACACTTCTCCCTGTCATCACAGCCGACATTCATTTCATCGCCATTTTTTTTGTTTCAGGTTGTTGGCATAAAACGGATGATGAGGAGGCCTGTTCTGAGCAGAGTGTATCTGTACAAGGGGAGTCACGGGTCAGGGTTTATAAGACAGCTCCAGCCACCCAGAGGACCCATCTCTGTGGGAGATGTTTCTCTGTGTTTAAAGATATTCTGCACCTGACTGAGTCACAAGCAGTGGACTTTCTGCAGAAATGCTTCTTCAGTGACGCATGTGTGAAAGATTTCTGTTTCAGTGCAAAGCCTCATCAGCCACAGAGGGAAGCCAGTGGAGAGAAGCCCTGGACAGAAGCTGTGGACGGAGCCTCGTTTGTGACCAACTTAAGCTTCTCCTTATCAGAGCTGCCTTCAACCAGTAGGGAGGTTGGGGAAGACTTTCCAGCCATCTCAGACCTTCTCCAGCACCAGGCCCCTCTCAACACTGAGGATCCACACAGTCATAGTGAAATTTCAGAGGCCTTTCTCAATAGAAAAAGGCATCACCCATGGGATGAATGTGAAAAAGCTGCCAGCCACAACCAGCACCTCCTTCAACATCAGGGCGTCTGCTCTGGAGAAGTCAGTTATAAGTGCAGTACATGTGGGAAAGTGCTTTCATGTATCTTTAACCTCAATAGACATAGAAGAGGCCACACTGGAGAAAAATCCTATGAGTGTACTGATTGTGGGAAACTTTTCATTCAAATGTCTTCCCTCACTAAACACCACAGAGTTCACACTGGAGAAAAGCCTTACAAATGCAGTGAATGTGGAAAATCCTTTAGGCGCAAAAATGACCTCTTTATCCACAAGAGAGTCCACACTGGAGAAAAGCCTTACAAATGCGGTGAATGTGGAAAATCATTTAGCCGCAGTTCTGTCCTCTTTACCCACCAGAGAGTTCACACTGGAGAAAAGCCATATCAATGTAGTGATTGTGGGATGTCCTTCAGTCAGTACTGTAACCTCAGTAGACACTGCAAAATTCACATTGGAGAAAAACCTTACGAGTGCAGTGAGTGTGGGAAGTCCTTCCATCGTAGGTCTTCCCTCACTAAACACAGCAAGGTTCACACTGGACAAAAACCATACAAGTGTAGTGAATGCTGTAAATCTTTTAAGGAAACTACACACCTCCTTATGCACAAGAGAGTTCACACTGGAGAAAAGCTGCATCGATGTAGTGATTGTGGGAAGTGCTTCAGTCATAGCACTAGCTTCATTCAACACCTCAGAGTTCACACTGGTGAAAAACCTTATGAGTGTAGTGATTGTGGGAAGTGCTTCAGTCAAAGCTGTAGCCTCATTCAACACCTGAAGAGTTCACACTGGTGAAAAACCTTATGAGTGTAGTGATTGTGGGAAGTGTTTCAGTCAAAGCTCTAACCTCATCCACCACCTCAGAGTTCACAGTGGTGAAAGATTGTAAGAGTGTAGTGATTATCAGAAATTAATTGGGGAAATTGTTACTCTCACAGAGCACCAGAGAGTTTACATTGGAGAAGAGCTTTAAATGTGCAGAGAATGTTTTACTTTCTCAGAAGAACAACACCAAAGGAGAAGCTTTTACCCTATTTACCAGAATGCAAACCCCTTCATCAGAATATACACTCTTCTAGATTCCTCCTAAGTTTCAGGTATAAATGACACTTTCAAAAACTGCATCGCACTTTCTAACCTACTCGGGCCTACAACCTGATTGATATCACACAAATATTTGTGTGGAAGCTCTTTCACCCCTACCACCTGGCTCCCTTGAAGAGTGTGCATCCATCACAACCCCTGCATGCTCTGGGGTTGGGCTTGAGAAAATTGGTTGAGCTCCTGGGTGAATTTTTATTCCTTTATTTCTGACCAGAGAATTGACCTGACCTAGGTTTCGTCCACAGCACCCATCCTCAGCTGAGTGCTACACCTTTTGAGGTTATTGTGGGTCTCACATTAGGCTGTGATGAAGTGTTTCAGGTTCCAATTCAGGAGCCTGCAAACCTCTTGCTGTCCATTGCTCTGGTATATGATCTTTATGTAAAGGAGTTGTTTTTTTTTTTTCTTGTGTACCTTTAATATTGTTGGTCTATTAATTCCCTGAGATGTTTGAAAGGAAAGTTGTGTTCTGTCAGCATGGACAAGTGAACAATATGGTCGGGTCCCAAACTTTCTGTGCTTTGGAAGGCACAGCTTGATGGCAGAAAACCACTGTTTGTTCAATATTGGCTGATTTTGAATTGCTGACCAAGGCTTTGAGTGAAAGTGTGCATGACTTTGTGGTTCTAATGTGCTGTTTGATGCCTCTTTTTTTTTTTTTTCTTTTTTTCTTTTTTTTAAATATATTTTATTGATTTTGTATAGAGAGGAAGGGAGAGAGATAGAGAGTTAGAAACATCGATGAGAGATAGACATCGATCAGCTGCCTCTTGCACACCCCCTACTGGGGATATGCCCGCAACCAAGGTACATGCCCTTGACCAGAATCGAATTCGGGACCTTTCAGTCCCCAAGCCGATGCTCTATCCATTGAGCCAAACCAGTCTTGGCATGGTGCCTCTTTTTTGTAGAGGTCAATGGTCGCCCTGAACAGACAGCCTTTATTGTGCTCCTGTGGACAATATGAATTATATTCTCCGTTAGCAGTATGTATTACATAAGTGTCAGCAATGTTTAGGGGAACTACTCTCCACGAGCGTCAGGATGTATGAGACTGCATAGGCTGATAGGCTGGTGTCATTGGTTGTAAGACTCTGAGGTAGAATTAGTTTGGGACATAAACACTGTTTTCATAGTCATAGCAGATACTGCAGTTAAACTAGATGAAAAGTGCCTCATCTGAACATAAGTCCACAGTATTCCAGGGCCTGTGTTTTGTATGATCTTTGAATACATTCTGAGGACCTCCATCACTATTTCCTGTGCTTGTAGTCACTGGCAGACAAAATAATGTACAGTTTTTATGGACTCCCCTAGTCCCTGTAGGTGGTTCACCTCAAGGTTGTAGCTCAACAGGCAAGAACTCAAAGCTAGAGGAAGGATAATGCTGTAATCAGTCCCAGGTGTGGCCTTTGTTAACAGCATACCTGTTGATTCCAATGACAATTAGTCTTTTTTAAAAAAATATGTTTTATTGATTTTTTTCAGAGAGGGAAAGAGAGTTAGAAGCATCTATGAGAGAGAAACAGCGATCAGCTGACTCCTGTACACCTCTTACTGAGGATGTGCCCGTAATCAAGGTATATGCCTTTGATAGGAATAGAACCTGGGACCTTTCAGTCTGCAGGCCAATGCTCTATCCACTGAGCCAAACCGGTTAGGGCAGCAATTAATCTTTACTATTTGTCAATATTTGCTGCCACTGAAGCAACGTTGGTCCTTCCTGAGAACTGACATGCAACAAAGTGCTTCTTCCTCATGTGTGCTATTTGGTGAGCCCTGACCTAGAGATAAAGCTGTGAAACTGTCACATGTGACATAAACCACCTGTAACTCCTACACAGGGTGGGGCACCAAAGGCTCACACTTGTAAGTTCTGAAAACACAGATTATTTTTTTTAAATATATTTTTAAAATACCTTTATTCTTTTTTGGAGGGACAGAGACGAAGAGAGGGTAGGAGAAATAAACAGATCTGCTGCTTCCTGCATGACCACTATTGAGGTTCCATTTGGGGATGTGCACTGACCTGGAATCAAACCAGAGACCTTTCAGTGAATGGTTTGATACTCAAGCAGCTGAGTCCACCAGCCCGGGCAGAGTTTATTCCTGTATTATTATCATTAATTTTTATTAAATTATTTTGCATACCAGCAACTCTAAACCTTTTTGCCACATCCTTTATTTTCCTAATACCCTGTTATAATCTCTCTCTGCCTTTCTCAGCCTTCCAGGCAGTGATGGATTTTTCTTTTTTACAAAAAATAGTTCATATTGTTCATAATTTTATAGGCAATCCTTGGTGTGTACTCCTTAACAAAAACTGGTTTCCTCCACGTACACAATTTGAGGTTCAACACAAATGCTTATGTTAAAGAAATAATAATTTACTTACTTCCGAGTAGTACTGTGTTCAATGAATAATCACTTTATCTATTGATATGTCTTTTTTGTTGTTATTTTTAGGTTTTGAATATTATAAATAAATCTGGGAATATATGCATTCAGTTCTCTATATAGATATATGTTTTACTTATCACACTCTTGTGTGACTGAAACTGGTTTGGCTCAGTGGATACAGCGTCGGTCTGCGGACTGAAAGGTCCCAGGTTCAATTCCGGTCAAGAGCATGTACCTTGGTTGTGGGCACACCCCTAGTAGGGGGTGTGCAGGAGGCAGCTGGTCGATGTTTCTCATTCATCAGTGTTTCTAACTCTCTATCCCTCTCCCCTCCTCTCTGTAAAAAATCAATAAACTATATATATTTTTAAAAAACCTGTTGTGTAGGTGAATGTTTTATATTTAAGATATGCAGAACTGTGAGCCATAATGGTCATTCCCTTTTCCTTCCCCTTAACCAACAGTAAATAAAAATTTCCAACTTTCTGCTACCCTGCAAGGACATACAGTGGTTAACCTTTTGAAATGGTTATCCCGGAAATGTATATAATGTTAATTCACTTTCATTTTAATTCCATCTACCTAAGAATTTTTTTTAAAATATAGGGTTTTTTTTTACAGAGCAGAAGGGAGAGGGATAGAGAGAAACATCGATCAGTTGCCTCTGCACACCTCCTACTGGGGATGTGCCCACAACCAAGGTATTTGCCCTTGACTGGAATAGTGGGTTCTATTCATCAGACCTTTCAGTCATCAGGCCAACGCTCTATCCACTAAGCCAAACTGGTTTTGGCAGCTCATCCTTCTTGATCTTCCGGTTGAGGTTGTTGGTATAAATAGTATGGTTGGGTTGGATTGGTTTGGGTTTGGGTATCGGGAACTAGGTCCGCCTACTGGCTGCTTCTCCAGCTGAGCTTTATTAAATTTTTAAGTAGAATGTAATGTGTATTTTTTGTTGTTGAAGGTGTTACAGATGTCTCCCATTTACCCGTGTATAAGTTCTTTGGGGGATTTCTCCTAGTCCCCGCGCCACCCCCCCCACCCCCCCTTCCCTGAAAGGTCTGTCGGTCTGTCCCAGGTCACCAGGCCTCTGGTCCCATCTCCTCCCTCCCCAGCCCCACTGGCAGCGCGCCACCGCCTGGATAGAATGCGTGGAGAAAACTACATCACCCAGAAAGCAACGCGCACGCTTCAGTAGAGGTCTACGCGTTTTGGTTCTGCGCACGCGGTTAGGGCGGGACTTCCGGTATTCTCCTGGCGGACGGTTGGACTTCCGTTAACGGTTCAGCGCGCCGGTTGGGCGTTGGTCGCGCTGAGAAGGAAGAGGCGTCGGGGGCGGCGTCCCGCCGGGCAGGGTGTCTGAGGCGGGGCGCCCCCACCCGGCGGGACTGGGTCCCCGGGCCCCCGCCTCCTCCCGCGGACAGAGCGCCCTCAGGCCCCAGCGGCCCTCCCGCCTCGGGGCGGCGCCGCTCAGGCCGCAGCCCAGGCCGCCGCCCGGAGCAGTGAGTGCCCGTGGGGGCCGCAGGGGGCGGGCTGGGCCCGGGAGGCCGGGGCGGAGGGGGCGGCCGGCCTGTGTGTGTCTAAGGGACCGGGGGCTTCCGGGAGGGGCCTGTCCTCCTCAGGGCCGGGCTGGCTGTGCGCACAGAGGGACGGAGCCCGAGGGGGCGGCGGCCCCGGCCCCGGGGCTGGGCCAGGCCCCGAGCAGCCTGGGCCCCGGGTCCTGGCGGGGGAGCCGGGCCCTCAGCGCCTTCAGCTCCCACAGGCCCTGCGGTCAGAGCCGCTCAGGGGCCGGGCTGTGGGCTGAGGTCAGGGCCTCCCACTGCGGGGGCCTCTGAGGCTGTGGGGCCTGGGCTGTCCAGCCGCTCCTCCTGCCCCGGGACCTGCAGACCCTCAGCCCAGGGTCCTGAGGCCACGGCTGGGGCTGTAGGAAGTGGACCCTGGTTTGGGCACCGGGTGGGTGAGATGTGGGAGGGCCTCCCAGGCACAGGGACCGGGATGTGCAAAGGCTGGGAGTGAAGACTGAGCTGGCTCAGCAACTGGCAGGTATTCTTTAAAAGCATATACATTTATTAATTTCAGACATAGAAAGGGAGAGAGAGAAAGAGACAGAGAGGTATCCATGAGTCCCGGCCACACCTCCCTGCCCTGCTTCCCTCCCCAGATTCTCCTCAGGCACCTCAAGTTTGTGCCTCTCCCTCTGCTACAGCCTTGGGTGGGTGTTATAATTGTAAAGTCCTATGTTCTGGGCTTAAACAACCACAACACTGGGTTTCTGTCCTGCCAGCAACAGTGCCGCTCCGGCTGCCTTCTTAGGGTGCAGCCTTTTGCAGCTGAGGCCTCAGGTCTAGATTCTCTGGTCAGCAGCAGTCTTGTTGCATTCCTTTCCAGAGTTGGATGTTCCACCTGTCACCAAGGCTTCAGTGCAAGGCAGCTTCCTGGCCCTCTGGGCCTGCTGGCTGGTGTGCCGCCCCAGCCCAGGTCCCCGTTCCTACCATTCTCCAGGTGTCCTCTGCCCTTCGTTGTCAGTTGTCTCCTCAGCTGTGTCTAGTTTGCTAATTCCAGGGGGGATGTTCTACAATTTATTTGCTTTGCCAGTCTGGCCCTGGGATGAGGTGCATGTCACGTCTGCCTATTTGGCCGCCATTTTCTTCCACTTGATGGTGGTTCTTAATAGATGAGTTTGAAGGAAGAAACTGTCATGGAGAAAGGCCTTCAAAGCAGGACTCGGCTGCCTCTGCGGGTGTGGACTATCGGAGTCTGGGCAATAATTGGCCTCGTTTGAATTTGGCACGCATTCTCTGGACCGCACTTGCTGAGAAGTGAGAGGCAAATGACCTGACTTATGTGGCCTTGAACTGGGAGTGCCAGTGTGGGAGAGGAGTGATAGAAAGAGTCCTGTGCCCCTGGCTAGGGAGTGAATTCATGGCCACATAGACAAGAGAGTACATGAAGGGGGAGTCCATTTCTGTATTCTCTGGATGATACAATAAGGACAATTTTAGGGTACCTCTCTGAAGAGGGGTGTTGTGGTGCTACATGCCAGTTCAGATCTCAGATACCATTTATCTACCCACCTGCCTGTTGTTTAGGGCTGTTAGAGTCATTGATAGGAACGAGGTAGCATACATCAGTGTCACTCAGGCTTGAAAATCTCCAGGCGTGGGTCAGGGAGAAGGGTAAGACATAAATACATTATGGAAGTGGTAAACTATAATTTTTGAAGAGAAAGTGTTGGGAAATAACCCATCCTCACAACAGCAGATTTTGAGTTCTCTCTGAAGTTGTGCCTCTGAAAATGAGGCTGTGTAGAAGTGTGTTTCAAAGAATCATGTGGAGCAGGTACTGCAAAGTGATGGCCCTAGCAAACGGGGGGTTTGGGCAAAAGGGTGAAATATGAGAAGAAAGTGACTGACGAGACCAAATCCTGGCATCTTATGTGCGGAGTAGACGGAGCCACGGGTTGTGGGGGGTGGGGAGTACGATGCAAATTAAATCCTCGGAGAGAAGCTGATCAAGAACTGAATTGTCCGCATTATGACAGGATATGGACTGTGAGGGCCTGGCCATTGCCTTCTCTGGGGAGTGGGGGATCCTCGATGAGGCTCTGTGATGTGATGCTGGAAGTTTTTGTACTTGTAGCATCTGTAGGTAAGACCTACACATCTCTCTTCATGTCCTAAAGAGATGTCCTCTCTTCCCATAGTCTCTGATGTAACTTTCTCTCTCCCACAGCCAGTGCATAGACTCTGCTGATCACCCACTTTCTTGTCAACCGTGCTGCAGCTGCCAGTGCTGAGGTGTGTGGAGAGTCCCGAGCATCCCTGACGCATTGTCTCACAAAGTGCAGAAAGTGTCTGGAGTCTCGAGTGTCACAGACAGCTTCCCCTCGGAGGTACGGGCAGTCACTCTGAGGGGGCACAGAGCTGGAGGGCATCCTGGCCCCTTCTCTCCTGGAAGATAGGCCGGCTGGCCTCCGGTTAACTGGAGATCATGGTCTTTCTGAAGAGGTCACTTAGCACGTCATCCTGGTAACTGGGGAGTGTCCTACAGAGAGGAAGAACTGAAATGCAGGCATGAGGGTAGGAGTGTCCTCAGAGAGCCCTCCTTTTCCCTACACCCCCCTCCCAGATGTCCCCATGCAGGCCACGTGGCCAGGATCAAAATTTCTGCTCCTACTCGGCCTGTTCACAGCTTAGCATCACCCCAACACACAGCATCACCCCGACATTCCTTGGTTAGGATGGCTAGGGCTTGGTGGCTGGGTCAGCGGAGGCTGCCTCTGTGAGGGGCCCTCCCTTTGGTATTAGGTCCCCAGGGCCTGGGGCAGAGAAGGACAGTGACAAATGGGGGTGCAACATCCATGCGAGGTGGGGCGATCAGAACAAGGCCTAGAAGCAGAGGCAGCAGGGAACATGGAGCCCAGGGGGAAAAGCCGGGCTGCGGACCTCATGGGCTGTGGTCTGAACGGGAGCCCCTGGGAGGCCAGTCCTTGCTCTAACCATGGCTCACGAGGGTGAGCCCTGAGGAGCTGGGAGAAGATCCTCATCTCTGCATGGTGATTTTAATTGCAAACTCAGTTTTACTTGTATTTTGTGCTTTTCTGCAATCTCTGCGTTTTCTACCATGAAATTAACTCTTGTCAAAGGTAATTGAAGAAAAAAAAGTTAGGGGAAAACCCCTAAAAGACCGGCAACTCCCTCGTAGCAAGACAGGGATGGGCTGTCCAAGTGCATGCGGCCGGAGTTCCAGGAGCATTAGGACAAGGCTGCTTTGCCCAGGGTCTGGCTCCTGGCCGCCTGAGGACTGTGGGCCCAGAGCCACGCCCACTGTTGGGATTCCTGCCCCTTACACACCCTCCTAGGACCTGAGGCCCCTGCCCCCAGCCACTCGATGCCTGCACTCACCGTGAAGCACCCGCGTCTTATGACTTGAAATCGGGGGAAATGGCTTAAGTCTGGTGCAGTGAACCAGACAAGCATCCACTGTATGGAGTCACATGAGGAGCGGAGAGGTGGAGATGTGCAGACAGCAGCAAAGGCGGAGAGATCACTGGTTTGCAGCAGCATGCTCGGGAAACAGGCGGAGGGCAGGCCAGGACTGGGCAGCCCGGGAAGCAGAGCAGGTGCATGCGACCAAGTCAGTGCCACTTCCAGAGAAGGGGACAGTGCGATGGGCACGCATTTGCTTTTCTGGCGACCTTGTGTTGATGGTGATACGGCTTTGCCATTTACAGGACCAATGATAACCTTTCCTTTTAAAATAAAGCTAAGTGGAAATGATGAGTGGATCTGAGGGGAAAGATGTCAGTAATCACAGAGGTGATACAAGCATGGCAAAATCAGAGAGATGGTACAAGGGCGGCTGGAGACAAAAGAAGGCAGTAGCTCAAGGCCCCTGCGGACCTGTTCTCCCAGCTCTGACCGTGACTGTGAGCTCTCACAGCAGCATCCAAGATGTCACAGGACCTTAGCCCGTCGCCATGTCACTTTGGGCTGAATCCTGGTTCAGCAACTTCGACCCAATTATTTGAAATGCTTGAGTGAAGCAATAAATACTTCAAAACATAAAACTGTCTAAAAAGGGACTTATCTGCAAAAGCCAACGATTCCATGCTCTGACAATGAACTTGGAATAAAGGGCAGCGGTTTTTAATTTAGCTGCTCAAAAAGAACTCTTAAAAAATCTTCCAACGGAGGCCGCATATGTGATGAAGCATCGTGACGGCCGATGAGCTCTGTGCTGCACACGGGCATGACCTTCACGCCTGCAGGTTCTCCAGAGGGGGTAGCAGTCAGCCAGGGGCTTACTGAGCTCGGACATTGTGGCCCAAGGACCTGTGTGTACGTCCTGAGGCTCCGTAAACCGCGCTGTGCTGGAGTACGGCCCCGAGGCTGTGACAGCTCATCTTTTTTGAAGTCAGAACTCACGTTAGTACTTCAACTTGGGGTCAAGTAGTTTTTTATGGGTTATTCCCCCCTCCCACCCGGAAACGAAGGAGGGTGTATGGTGAAGACATTAATAAAGGGAAAGGATTGGGAATCCTTGGTGTCAGAAAAACCGAGGTTCGTTAGGAGAGGGTGGCGTGTCAGTGTAAGGCCAGAATCCTAGACATTCAGACAGAGCGGGGAGGACCCTGCCCTTCTCCTTGCTTTTGCTTCTCCAAACGTGACTCTCTTTGCTAAATTGTTCCCCCCACCCCACCCACCCATCCAATAACCCAAGTGGGGAAGGGAAAAAAAAAAAACACCCACACAATAACAGATGACGCTACATTAGCTAAACGTCCTTGGAAAATTGGAATCCTCTCCAGCCCAGGAGTGATGGAAACATTACCCACGGCAAAACCAGAATCAGGACTCAGTGAGTCATTTATGCTCTGACTCCATTTAATGAATGTAGTGGCACCTTGTGCCAATGCTTTACTTGGCACGTAAGGGGAATTCTGTATTTCTCAAGAAGTCCATGCGTTAGACTATTTTTTAATTTCAGTGAGTTACATTATTAAACAGGTTTGTTTATTAATTTAGGGCATGGCTTTTCTTAGACATTTTTTCCCCCTCAGAAGGGATGGGAGAGGGAGAGAGATGCATCAACGATGAGAAAGATGCATTGGTGCCTTCTACACTACCCCTACTAGGGATTGAGCCCATAGTGTGGCATATGCCCTTACCAGGAATCCAAAGGTGACCTCCTGGTTTCTGGGACAATGCTCAGCCAACTGAGCCACACCAGCTTGAGCCCACCGCAGGCATCTCACTCTTCCAGCCAGCTTGAGCAGGATGGGATGGCTTCCAGGGGCCCAGGAAGATTGTCTGGGATTGACTTCACTCATTCTCTGCAACCTTCTGCCTTTGGTTTGAAAACCTTGACGAAGGCTTTTGCTCGAATCCAGTGCTTTTCCCTGTTAGATGTAGAGTTTTAGGACATGGCCAGCCCTCATGCCCCTCTAGCTGGGGAAGTGGCCCTGATTTAGGGTTCATTGGGACGGTGCTTTTTGTGAGCATCATGATAGTTGTATGTGGGTCTCAGGGTGTGGGACACAATTTTCTGTTGCAAGTTCCTCTAACTGACTCAGTGAATTGAAAGGGTTAATACATTGCAGCTAACCGGAAATGGGGGCATTCTAATGTCACAAGAAGGACCTCATCTGGGTTCTAATTCTGCCTCTGCCACAGAGCAGCACTGAGCTTACTCAACTCACTTACTTTCCTCATCGGTGCCTCAATGTCCCTGGCAACAGAAGGGACAGGTTGAGGGGGTTGGAAATTCTGTGATTTCAACAGAGAGGCCTTGCAGAATTTGTGCTGATTGTTCCTCAAGGCTGGGCCGGGACAGGTCAACGTGAAGGCCCAGCACCTGGGGCTCAGGCCCCAGCCTCGGGGAAGCCCTGCAGGACAGGCCGGAGGTCTCGGGGACCGAACCGGCCCACCACCGGGAATGGTGATCTCCGGAGAAGGTAACGTGTTTGTGAACCACCCTGGAGTCCACGACTCCAAAAGAATGCAGGGAAGACCAAGCCTCCTGCTGGTCCAGGTGTCTGGCTCAAGCTTCCTTCCCAAACAAGAACGTGGTTTCCTAGGTCCGGAGTGAAAACTTGATACTCCTGCTTTAGTGACTCTAAACCACAGACTTTCTGTCTCCTTAGACGGGCTCATGACCAGCTGGCACTCACCATCCCTCACAGGATAACCCTGAGGGCAGGACGGAAAGAACCTCTGAATTCTTTCCGTGCTGGCAGGGACCTGCCATCGAGTAGAAGATGCAGGCCCAACAAACTGGTCGCTGCTCCAGATGGCTACAGCTTTCCCGCCCGTGAAATGCAAGCTCCCTGTTCTGTGTTTGCATTACTGCTGCTTGAATCAACTCGGTTCTTGGGAAGAGGATCCTGGGTCTCTTTTGCTTCTGTAATTACGTCTTCCTCTTCCTTTATTGTATGTAAGGCATTGAACTGGTCTCTATAAACAGAGGCGAAAGAAAAAAGTCTTGTGTTTAAAATAAAACACATGAATTGACTCACCAGCCCAGGCCAGGACCTGGCCGAGAAAGGCTGGCATTTTTCTGGGACTCGGACATCACGGGGCTCATGGCAATCACGATCCCTCCGTTGGGAAAATGAGGATCGAAGCACATGACCTGGGTCTGGGAACCCTAAACGTCGACAAGACCTGCAGAAGCCTCGGGGGTCAGGCAGTTCCTCATCTCAGGAGAGCAAGCCCTGAGCCATCGGAACCTCAGCTCAGAAATGCGTGGGCCTTGACGGGTCAGACCCTGGTTTTCTTGCTTGAATGAAAATGAGCCTGCTGGGTTGGGGCAGCTGCTCCGGCTCCTTCAGCCATGGAGCCGATGAGGTCCCACCTGATGGGAGGGCTTCTCTGCGAGCTCACCGTGAAGCGAGCGGCCCGGAGCAGTGATGCTCACACACCGCCGGGCCCTGAACCCTGGCGTTAACTGCGCTCCCAGCGCCCTGGGCTCGGCATCTGGTCTTCTGGTTTGCGGTGCTCTCTTCCCACAGCCCTGCTGCTTGGCCTTGTGCTACAGTGCTTTCCTGTCTGGCTCTGACCCACCCCCCACCCGTACACACACAAACTCACGGGGGGCAGGCCCCACAGTCTTCTCCGTGCTGGGGAGGACTCTGCTCGGAGCAGGCTCAGGAAACTTGCCTGCTCCCTGGCCCCCTGCAGACACTGTCTGATGCAGAACCATCATCCGATCATCCTCCTGGGTACCAGGCCATGCTCTTCTAGTTGGCACCTGCCTGCCCTCTGTAATTTTTTACCAGCTGCATTATAGAGAGCCAATTTAGCACAGCATCGAGGGGTGAAGACCACCCTGGACCCCCCCCCCCCCCAGATGCATCTCTGATTACTTGATGTCCAAACCACAAGGTTTCCAGCACCAAGCCTCTTCCTCCTGCCTCATTTCTGGAAGCTCCCTCAACCCTGTAGTCCAGCATCTCTTAAACACTCACTCCCAGTGAATCCAAATCATTAGTGAGGCACGGAGGCCTTCCACAGCTGAGCATCCCATGCTCCAGCTTTCTCTCTGCCACTAGCTGCACTTCCAGCAAGCAGACCACACCGAGCAGCAGCTTCACCTCCCCCCACCTCCTGCCCCACTGGCTAGCCTGTTCCCCTCAACTCCCACCACCATGCTGCCTCCTCTGCCTCCTTGGAGCTCTTCTATGCCTAACTGATGTGCACACAGCTCTGCTCACATCCCATCACGCCTCCTGGCTCCTGGCCCTCAGGTCACTGGTTCTGCGTGCCTCTCGGGGCCTCCACCACAGCCAGGTTTGTGTCCTATCGGCAGAAGCAGGACAACCACAGCATACCCACAACTCTCCTCCAGCCCGTTCAGGGGAAATCAGACTCAGAAAGGGCTCAGCCTGCAATCTGAATTCCTTCCCTAGGTACCTCTGTCATATTTTTATATTGAACTTAATTCCAAAAGCAGATGAAGAATTGTCTGGCAATGGACCATGTCTTTGAAAAGCCAACAAAAGCCAAACACCCCTCCTTGCAGAAAGCTGGAACCATCCCAGGAAACAAGAAGGATGGGCTGGGAAGATGGCCTGTCCCTTGCTCTTGGGACACCAGTGCATCCGGGGCTCTCTGCCCAGAATGGAGGCCTGGGCCCGCGCTGAAAGCCAGAAACCCTTCTGTGCACTGAGCCTTGTTCTCCGTACTCCCTTCCAGAAGGATCCGGTCCTGCATGGCCGTCATATCTGGCTTCTGAAGTGATGTTTCTCTTCAAGTTTTGCGTCACGCGGGTGAGCACCTGATACCCAGATCAGCAGTCTCACACACCACACGCCCCTGCTGGGAGCCTGCTCCCAAAAGAGGGAAAGGCCACGTGCACAGAGAGGCCATTTCGGTGTGATCTACACCAAATGACGTGGGGGTGGCCAAGTGCCTTCCAGTCAGGCAGCCACTGCCACGTGTGGCCACAGAGCACTGAGCTCGCAGCCAGTCTGAGCTGAGACGCACCATCACTGCAACATGTTCAGCAGGTTCTGGGGACTAAACAATGTAAACTCTCTCACTAAGAAGCTGCGCTGCAGGGGCGGAGGCCCTTACCTGTCCGTTTCCTGCCACAGGCTCTCGTTCTTCTGGGCTGGGCGACCATGACCTTGGCCCCCTGCTCCTGCTGCAGGGCCTCCCGGTTGGTGGTCAAGAGCTTCCTGAACTCCTACAGCCCTGCCTCCTGTGGGAGCTGGTCCTGCTGCCGAGGAGGGAAACCCACCGCTAGGCACGGACTCGCAGGAGCCTGCCCTGCCTCCGTGAGCGGCTTCTTGCAGAGCTGAGGGAGGCAGGGATGGGCAGCGGTCACCTCCTGAAGCTCCATGCACTTGATGCTGCTCTCCTGCAGGGCCAGAGAGGCGCCCACAGCTCCTGGACTCTGCCCCGGAGTGGCTGGTTTTCTTCCACCAACGCCAGGATCTGGCTTTAGGCTGAAGAGCAAAGTGGAGTCTGAGCCCAGATTCCAGGGCCTCTGCTTCACGAACTCTCTGCGCCTGGCCCGACATGGCCATCCCCTGAGCCATCCCCTCGGTCTGAGGGGCCGAGGGTGGGCAGCTGGGGTGCCCTCCCTGTTCCTCAGGGTGCGGTTGCTGTCAGCACCTGAGGGTTCCTCAGGCCATTGTGGCCCTCCTGCTGGCTCAGCTGGGTCCGTTAGGGCAGCTGCCCAGAGCTTAGGAAGAAAGCTGGTGACCGTGGAGGTCCCAATGCAAAACTTCAAGACGCTGGAGCCCCTTTTTGCTAATTCTAACCTGACTATCTCTTCAAGAATTGCAGAGACTGCAAAGTGATGGCGTGGTCTGTGCCAGCCCTCGGGGTGGGGGGCTCAGCTGGGGGTGTGAGAGGCTCTGGGGCGTGTGCCCAGTCCTGCCATCCCCGGGCAAGTTCCTTTGGGTGGAGAGGTCATTTTGTAATTTCATGATCGCATTGAAGAAAGAATGAGATGGGAAATCTAAATTGCTTGAAAAAGTCTGAATGATGCTGAAACCGGTTTGGCTCAGTGGATAGAGCGTCGACCTGCAGACTGAAAGGTCCCAGGTTTGATTCCGGTCAAGGGCATTACCTTGGTTGCGGGCACATCTCCTGTATGGGGTGTGCAGGAGGCAGGTGATCCATTCTAATCTCATCGATGTTTCTACCTCTCCCTCTCCCTCTCTGTAAAAACTCAATAAAAAATATATTTTTTAAAACTCTAAATGAGATAAAAACAAGATAAACACAGGAAAAGGCCGATTTCCTCTTTGGTTTTAAGCTGCGCGAGCAGACAAGATAGGGACCCACAGACCCGAGAAGAAGGGGAGTTCCCAGCCCCTTCCTGCCTCCAGCAGGGGCGTGACTGTAGGCAAAGGACTGTCTGAGGCATCAGGCGCTCCCTCACCTGTCCCTCCAGGGCCACATCCTCAGCCCTGGGAGCCTCCTCACACTGCACTGCCCCTAGGGCCGCACTGCCCCTAGGGCTGCCCCGCACCTGCTTCCTATTCCCCCTCCCCCAGGCTGGAAGGACTGGAGGGGACGCCGGCTTACAGGGCAGCACGTCCTGCTGGGCTTTCTCATGGTGCCTCAAGGACTGCGGCACAGACCCGGAAGCCAGAACAGATTGAAGCCCCCGAGCAGCAGGGAGCTCAGCAGGGGAGCAAACGTACCCCAACTCCAGCTCAGCACTCACCACACACAAACACGCATGCTCTCAGCACACGGACACACACCAAAGGCTTCGTCCTGACCAGGCTGCAAAGACACTAACCGCCTAAAACTCCACCAAGTCACACCCTGTGCTCATTCACACGGGACCTGTGCAGCCTCCACTTTAAAAGTAACACTTTTAGCCGAAACCGGTTTGGCTCAGTGGATAGAGCGTCGGCCTGCGGACTGAAAGGTCCCGGGTTCGATTCCGGTCAAGGGCATGTACCTTGGTTGCGGGCACATCCCCAGTAGGGGGTGTGCACGAGGCAGCTGATCGATGACTCTCATCGATGGTTCTAACTATCTCTCTCCCTTCCTCTCTGTACAAAATCAATAAAATATATTTAAAAAAAAAAAAAAAGTAACACTTTTAGAAACTGGGGTTTCCCTGATCCGCGAGGCTCAATGGTTGCACATTGACCTATGAGTCAGGAGGTCACGGTGCCATTCCCGGTCAGGGCACATGCCCGGGTTGCAGGCTCCGTCCCTAGTAGGGGGCGTGCAGGAGGCAGCCAATTGGTGATTCTCATCACTGATGCTTCTCTGTTCCTCTTCGTCTCTGAATCAATAAATACAAATATTTGGAGAAAATTGGGGTGAAATAGGTACAACACGGAATCCACCCTGTGGCATCTGATAGGTTCCCACTGACCTGCACTCGCCCCGCCCACCTCCCGTCAATACCTCACACCAAGGCGCTGAGCTGCTGGGAAGTAAGGGCGAGGGACCTCCAAGGGCAGCAGTGGAGCTGGCACAAGTCTGTTTTCCCTGAAGACCAGCGCCCCCAGGCTCTCCTGCTGACAACGTTTATGGGGAAACAATGGTCCCCTCCTGGGTGCTACGCTCGCCAGCACCAAGAGCCAGAGCAACGAGGATCCTGAAGACCAGTGCACAAGCGCAGCCAGCCTGTGGGCCGCTGTCTCCTCAGCAGAGATGCACAGACTCCCTGCTGCACGGCCTGCCACCCACCTTCCCCTGGCCAACCACACACCTTGTCTGGGTGCTAGGAGGAGCCCAAACATGGGGGTGGGGGGTGGCGGGGAGAGAGAGGCCTGAGAATCGGACAGTAGCAACAGAAAGCAGACCACACCCATCTGCCCGTGAGGCAGCTCATTGACCCATTTTGCAGATAAAACAGGTTTAGCCGAGACCGGTGTGGCTCAGTGGATAGAGCGTCGGCCTGCAGACTGAAGGGTCCCGGGTTCGATTCTGGTCACGGGCATGCACCTTGGTTGCGGGCGCATCCCCAGTGGTGGGTGTGCAAGAGGCAGCTAATTGATGATTCTCTCTCATCCATGTTTCTAACTCTCTATCCCTCTCTCTTCCACTCTGTAAAAAAATCAATAAAATATATATTTTTTTCAAAAAACAAAAAACAGGTTTAAAAGAGTCCTCCTGGCCAGCAGGTGGAGGAACTAGCCTTTCTAACTCAAGAACCCACCACACCATCGACGCAAACGTTCATCCACGCTTTGTCCCTGGGCTGCCAGCGAAGCAGCAGGCGTGGGAACACCACGAAGCCCCCGGCCCTGGCCTGCGAGGGCTCACCAGCTACACGCAGCGCCCGCATCAGGGGGGCTTTCCGACCCCACCAGCCACCCTGGGCTCTGACAAGCATTTGGTCTGAGAGGGTCCCTGCCACCGGCACCACTCGTGTGATCCACCAGGGGGCAGTGTGCTCCCCACGACCCTGAACTCCCAGAGCAGGTGTTCCCGGTTTGCCCACCGCTGGCCCCAGGAGTGCCAGGACACCAAACCACAGAAGGAACTCGCTTCTCACCCAGGCTCACAGTTCAACGAACTGACTTGAGGTTTGGGGCTGATGGGACCCCTTGGAGAGAAGGAATATCCACCTGCTTTCAGCAGCCTCTCGGTGATGCTTGGGGATGTTGCTCAGAATTGGAAAAGCAGCCCCTCCCCAAACCAGCCCAAGGCCCTCCTGCACCTGCAGAGCTCTAAGCACACCTCCCCTGCACCCCCAGGTGCAGGCGCGCTGTGTTGAGCACAGGGCCTGGCTTCCTGTTTGCTGGTTGCCCAGACTCCCTGCTGCACAGCCTGCCACCCCACCCACCTTCCCCCGGCCAACCGCACACCTTGTCTGGGTAATAGGAGGGGCCCAACACAAGAGGGTAGAGAGAGAGAGGCCTGAGAAGTGGACAGTAGCAACAGAAAGCAGACCGCACCCATCTGCCTCAGTATGACGTGAACAGAGGGAAACAGCCCAGGCTACTGGTTTGTTTTTGTTTGTTTGTTTTAAAATATATTTTATTGATTTTTTACAGAGAGGAAGGGAGAGGGATAGAGAGTTAGAAACATCGATGAGAGAGAAACATCGATCAGCTGCCTCCTGCACACCCTCTACTGGGGATGTGCCTGCAACCAAGGTACATGCCCTTGACCGGAACCGAACCTGGGACCCTTCAGTCCGCAGGCCAACGCTCTACTCACCGGTTTCGGCCCTATCTGTTTTTCTAATGTATGTATTGATCTCAGAGTGGAAGGGAGATGATGGAGAGGTAGAAACGTCGATGAGAGAGAATCATGGATTGGCTGCCTCCTACAGGCCATTCGTGGGGATGGAGCCAATGACCTGGGCATCTACACTGGCCGGGCAGGCCCTGTCTGTCTGGAGGGCTTTAAGTGGTGGCCACTCGAGCCGCTGAGCTAAGCTAGCGATTCTGCCATCAGCAGGTCACTGTATTGTCAGCAGCACCACCCCAGTAGCGGGGAAAGAAGACAACATAAACCTAAAACTGCCCCATCTGTTGTACACGTGGTGCGAGAGAGTGTGAGGATACAGCCTCGCCTGCTGGGAGGAGTGCACCCTGCTGACAAGTATGGGACTTGGCTGAGCACGGTTCCTTAACAAGGAAGGGGTGGGGCTAAGAGTCTGCACTGGGTTTGAGGGCTGAGTGTAGGCCCCTCAGTCCCACAGTCACTCCACTGATGAGGCTCCTGGAAATGAATGGCTATCTGGACAAGCTTTTGTTCAACACACAGTTCCTAAAAGATTATAAGTGAACAGAAACCGGTTTGGCTCAGTGGATAGAGCGTCAGCCTGTAGACTGGAGGGTCCTGGTCAAGGGCATGTACCTTGGTTGCGGGCACATTCCCAGTGGGGGTGTGCAAGAGGCAGCTGATTGATGACTCTCATTGATGTTTCTAACTATCTCTCTCCCTTCCTCTGTAAAAAAAATCATTAAAAAAAAAAAAATATATATATATATATATATATATATATATATATATATATATATATATTAAAAAAAAAAGATTATAAGTGAAAACTAACCATTAATTCTATGACGGGCTATCTACACCTCTAAAGTGCATTTTGTTCCCATCAGCCTAACTATAGAAATGTGATACGTTCCTTTTAGGGGACAACAATGCGTTTATTTTATTTTGTGAAGTCTCACCTAGAGAGCTCAGATCAGGAGTCCTCCCCACGACTCCCCTGGCAGGTCTGTCAGTCTGTCCCAGGTCACCAGGCCTCTGGTCCCTTCTCCCTCCCTCCCCGGCCTCACTGGCAGCCCCACACACCTTGTTCCTCAGGTTTCTGGGCTGGAAAGCTAGCCCTCTCCTGGGCGGCTCGGAAAACTACATTTCCCAGAAAGCAATGCGCAAGTACTTCCGGTTAAGGCGGGACTTCCGGAATCTTCCTCGTGGCGGACATTTTTACTTCTCCCAGTTCTACCCCGGCTCAGGGGCTTCACCGCGCCGATCACCAAAAGGAGGTCCCCGGGCCCCCGCCTCCTCCCGCGGACAGAGCGCCCTCAGCGGCCCCAGCGGCCCTCCCGCCTCGGGGCGGCGCCGCTCAGGCCGCAGCCCAGGCCGCCGCCCGGAGCAGTGAGTGCCCGTGGGGGCCGCAGGGGGCGGGCTGGGCCCGGGAGGCCGGGGCGGAGGGGGCGGCCGGCCTGTGTGTGTCTAAGGGACCGGGGGCTTCCGGGAGGGGCCTGTCCTCCTCAGGGCCGGGCTGGCTGTGCGCACAGAGGGACGGAGCCCGAGGGGGCGGCGGCCCCGGCCCCGGGGCTGGGCCAGGCCCCGAGCAGCCTGGGCCCCGGGTCCTGGCGGGGGAGCCGGGCCCTCAGCGCCTTCAGCTCCCACAGGCCCTGCGGTCAGAGCCGCTCAGGGGCCGGGCTGTGGGCTGAGGTCAGGGCCTCCCACTGCGGGGGCCTCAGGCTGTGGGGCCTGGGCTGTCCAGCCGCTCTCCTCGGGGAACCTTGGACCTGGGGACCTTGAAGAGACACCAAGCCCAGAATGCTAAGCCCACATCAGGGGTCATGTGATTGGAACCTGATTGTGTCAGCCAGTGGAATTGTGGGTCATAGGGCCTTCCATGCATTGATTCCGGAAGGTGTCAAGGCTTGAAGTGAACACTAAGATGATTCAGGACCGAGCAGGTGTCCAAACAGGAACTGGCAACAGTGGGACAGGAATCCAGTCCAGAGGAGCTTTGTGACAACTTGGGTTTGTGTTCTGCTTGTGGTGGGGTCATTTGGGGTCATTGGAGCAGTAGAGCAGGGGATGTGTCCCAGGTCTCAGGCTTCTGTGACTGCAGCATGAGGCACAGCATGAGTGTGAGGACGGGGGTAGGAAGACTACAATGGAAGCTGCTGTGATGGCCTTGGTGAGGGTGATGGTGACGGAGCACAGTGGAGGTTGTGGATGTGGAAGAAGCAGTTGCCTTAGGGATCAGGGATTTAGGTGTGGCCACCTGGATTTCCTAGTTTTGAGGATCGGGGAGAGAGGTAAGAATCAGAGATGATGTAAAAGTTTGGATTTAGCACCTGAAGGTATAAAAGCACCGTCAACTGACATGGAGAAATTCGTAGTGGGAAAATTCATTAGGGATATGAAATATTTTAATTTTTCCTTATTAGGGTATGAGATATTTCAGAGACCAGTTCGTGACCATCTGGATCTCTGAGGAGTAGTTCAAAATGAAGACTACTAAAAAAGTATTAAAGACTGTGGAGCCGGGAGGAGTTGTAGATCACCTTTTCATTTTATTTTATTGGAGGTAGAAGAGTAATTCAAAAAAGGTGAGGTGTGGCCAAAACTGGTTTGGCTCAGTGGATAGAGCGTCGGTCTGTGGACTGAAAGGTCCCAGGTTCGATTCTGGTCAAGGGCATGTACCTTGGTTGCAGGCACATTCCCGGTAGGGGGTGTGCAAGAGGCAGCTGATCCATTTCTCTCTCTCATCGATGTTTTTAACACTCTATCCCTCTCCCTCTTTGTAAAAAAATCAATAAAATATATTTTAAAAAAAAAAAAAAAAAAGAGCTGTGGCTGGTGCATATTTACTTCTTTTTTTTTCTTTTTTTTTTTTTTTTAAATATATTTTATTGATTTTGTACAGAGAGGAAAGGAGAGAGATAGAAAGCTAGAAACATCGATGAGAGAGAGTCATCGATCAGCTACCTCTTGCACACCCCCTAATGGGGATATGCCCACAACCAAGGTACGTACATGCCCTTGACCGGAATCGAACTCGGGTCCCTTCAGTCCCCAAGCCGACACTCTATCCACTGAGCCAAACCGGTCTTGGCTATATTTACTTCTTAATCACTTTCCAGGATTTCTTGTGACCGTTTGTGTGGCCTGGTGTGTTGCATCCAGTTTGGTTGACTTGCTTATGGGCCTGAGCGGGCATCTGTGGACTCACTGGGCATGGGGCAGAGGGCCATAGGCGGTGGGACTTGAGTCCTGAGGGCTGTGAGTGGAGAAGGGACATCAAGTGCAGCAGCAGTAAACGTGCGCTCTGGGTAACTGAGATCTGATGTGGTTCTCAATAGAGGAGGTTGAAGGAAAAACAAGTTGGGTGGGAGGCCTTTATAGCAAAACTGAAGGCTGTGTCTTGGGTGTGGGCATTCAGAGTCAGGTTACTACTTGATACGGTTTGAACTTGCCATGCATTCTCTGGGACACACACGCTGAGGTCATATTACAAACAGTATCTGTGATCTAATGGAACACACACGCTGAGGTCATATTACAAACAGTATCTGTGATCTAATGGAACACACACGCTGAGGCCATATTACAAACAGTATCTGTGATCTAATGGAACACACACGCTGAGGTCATATTACAAACAGTATCTTAGTCTAATGACTAAGACCAAGGAGATGTCTATGGGAGATGGGGCTATGGGAGTGCAGGTGTGAGGGAGGTGTGGGGAAAGGAGTGATGAGTTATTGGAGAGGGAGTGTGAATTCATGGCCATAGATCCCTGATAATGACATAGAAAGAATGGATGCTTAGCCGAAACCGGTTTGGCTCAGTGGATAGAGTGTTGGCCTGCAGACTGAAGGGTCCCAGGTTCGATTCCGGTCAAGGGCATGTGCTTTGGTTGCGGGCACATCCCCAGTGCGGGATGTGCAGGAGGCAGCTGGTCGATGTTTCTCTCTCATCGATGTTTCTAGCTCTCTATCTCTCCCCCTTCCTCTCCGTGGAAAATCAATAAAACATATTTAAAAAAAAAAAAAAAAAAAAAAAAGAATGGATGTTTATTCTATTCCTGGTGATAACTGGATGATACAATATGGGGGATTTTAAGATAATTCCTGGAAAGACTCATGTTGTGGCACTACATGCCAGGTCCAGAGTTTTGGTGTTATATAGGTGCACGCCTGCCTGTTTTTGTGGAACTAATGAGGTGATCTATTGGAATGGGATAGCATACATCACTGTCACCTGGGCTTGAAAATCTGTACTATCTTGGGAAAGGAAGAAGAGTAAGAGAGGAATACATTACAGAGGAGGTGAGTTAGAATGCTGAAAAGAGGGTGATTAGGAACATCTCATCTTCATGGTGTATATGTGTTGTCTTTGAAGCTGTGACTCTGGGAATGAAGCTGTCTGAGAGAAGGGTGATACAAAGAATTATGTGGAACAGGTAGCACCTTAGGATTGGAATCAAAAGGGTGACCAGTGATCCAATGTTTTTTGTTTTTAATATATTTTATTGATTTTCCACAGAGAGGAAGGGAGAGGGAGAGAGAGTTAGAAACATTGATGAGAGAGAAACATCGACCAGCTGCCTCCTGCACACCCCCTACTGGGGATGTGCCCGCAACCAAGGTATAAGCCCTTGAACGGAATTGAACCTGGGACCCCCCCAGTCCGCAGGCCAACACTCTATCCACTGAGCCAAACCGGTCTATGCAAGTGATGCAATGTTTATCGGGGACTTGGGGGGGAGAATGTTTTGTACAATGAGCTTATCACTCTACATGATCGGTGTCAAATCACTCATATTTCTCTTTATGGCCAACATTAATCTGTACCCTGTGTTGGTGACACCCATTGCGTTGACCCTAAATGTGAGGCCCTGAGGTCAGGTATAATCATTGTGGGCATCTGTTCTATTGCTGTGGAAGACACAGTCTCAGTAGAAATATAAGGGGAGAGTGACTCTGGTGGATGCAAGGTCTGCTATTTTCTGTGATGTGGGGAGTGGAGGAAGCAGATGGATAGGGAGAGTGGGAAGTATGAGGAAAGAAAAGCTTAGGAGAGAAGCTGATCAATGACTGAACTGTCCCCATTACTACAGGAGATGAACTTTGAGGATGTGGCCGTCGCCTTCTCCCAGGAGGAGTGGGGGCTCCTGGATGAGGCTCAGAGACTCCTGTACTGCGACGTGATGCTGGAAGTGTTTGCACTGGTCTCATCTGTAGGTAAGAGCTTCATATTGTCCCTGTGTCCTGAGGTGATGCCCTCTTGTCCTTTATTCTCAAAGCATAACTTTCTCTCTCCCGCAGCCAGACCCCGGGTTCTGCTAATTTTTTGCCCCTGTCTTGTCAAATGCACTTTGCTGAGCTGTGTGGAGAGCCCTGACCAATGGACTCTAGGAACATCCCTAACCCCTATTGCCTCAAAAAATGCAGAAAGTGTCTGGGAACTGGGAGTCTTACAGCAGCTTAATGGGTCCCATCTTCCTCTTCCTCCCCCTGGGAGGGTGACAATACCCACATTTATTCCCTTCTTCCCTCTTCCTCTAGGGAAAGGTGCTTTATGACAGCCTGTGCCCGGTTATGTTCTTCACTTCCACGATCCATGGTCTATTCCTGCAAGACCCTTCTTCAATTATAAACAATTGAAGAAGGGTCTTGCAAGAATAAACAATATTATAAACCATATTACCTTAGCTGAATACTATTGCAGGCCAAATTGCTCTGGGACAAAGCAGACTGCCCTCCTTCGTTGTCTTTCATTAATACTTGGAATATTTGCAGTATTTATGCATCGGCACAGTAGAATATTCAGGGAGAAACCTGGTTTGGTCATAGGGTGAACATGCAGGATGGTTTCAGAGGAGGTCTGGCCATGCTGAGGGACAACGGAGGGAAGGTATGACATAATGGTGGTAGCCAGATGGTACCAGGAACCACCTAATTTCCAACAGTAATTAGGGGCAGGTGCCACTGGCTGCAACCCATTTCTGCCTTCTTTTCCCCATACCTGACACGTTGCTGACTTGCATTTTATCGGTCACTTCCTGGCGTCTGGCTGCCCATCACCTTTGTCACCTTTTGCATCAGCTGTTCCTCTGCGCTGCTCCCTCTGCAGTATTCTCCTACATGGACTTGCACACATATGTTATGAGGTGCTCCTGCATGCATAAGTATAGTCCTCAAATACCTGATAATTCATTTATTGAATTTCACTTGGAATAAGATATAGTCAACCTTATGCACAGCTTTCCCCCATCATCAGCAGATCAGCCCTGCTGAGCACCGTTAGCAGAAGACTGAGCTGGAGATGCATCTTCTCTCCCATGCGATCCTTGCCATGTGTCTGTGTCATATTTCCGGTGAGATCTTCCCTGCTTTGTGACCTTCAGAGGCCGAGACCTTCACAGAAGCTTCTTATTAATTCTTCCTGCGCATCTCTTATTTTCAGACAATTGCACAGAACCCGTGTATTATGTGCAAAACACTCGAGCAATGCAACTTCCCCTGTCACCACAGGGAACCATCCGTTCCTCCCCATTTCTCTGATTTCAGGTTGCTGGCACAAAACGGATGATGAGGAGGTCTGTCCTGAGCAGAGTGTATCTGTACAAGAAGAGTCACAGGTCATGGCTTCTACGACAGCTCCAACAACCCAGAGGACCCCTCTGTGTAAGCAGTGTGTCTCTGTGTTAAAGGACATTCTGCACCTGACTGAGTCACAAACTGGAGACTTTGAGCAGAAAGCCTTTTTCCGTGATGCACGTGTGAGAGACTTCTGTTTCAGTGCAAACCCTCACCAGCCGCAGAGGGAAGCCAGTGGAGAGAAGCCCTGGAAAGAAGATGTGGACGGGGCCTCGTTTGTGACCAGCTGCACCTTCTCCTTACCTTGGGTGCCTTCAACTAATTGGGAGGTTGGGGAAGACTTCCCAGCTATCCCAAACCTTCTCCAGCCCCAGGCCCCTCTCAGCTCTGAGGAGCCACACAGTGGCAGTGAGATTTCACAGGAATATCTTGTTGGAGAAAGTGTTCACCAGACTTGTAACTATGAAATATTTGGCAGCCACAACCAGGGATTTGTTCAGCATCCCAGTGCCTGCTCTGGAGAAGCGAAATATGAGTGTGACAGAGGTGGGGACGTTTTTAGACAAAACTTCCACCTCATTCAGCACAGAATAACTCACACTGGAGAAAAGCCCTATAAGTGTGCTGATTGTGGGAAGTCCTTTGGACAAAGGTCCAACCTCATTTCACACCACAGGGTTCACACTGGAGAAAAGCCCTATGAGTGTTCCGATTGTGGGAAATCTTTTACGAGAAACAACAACCTCCTTAACCACAAGAAAGTTCACACTGGGGAAAAACCCTATGAGTGTGCCGATTGTGGGAGATGTTTTAGGACAAATAACAACCTCCTAAACCACAAGACCGTTCACACTGGAGAAAAACCCTATGAGTGTACTGATTGTGGGAAATCTTTCAGGAGAAATAATAACCTCCTTAACCACAAGACAGTTCACACTGGGGAAAAACCCTATGAGTGCACTGACTGTGGGAAATCTTTTAGGAACAATAGTACGCTCCTCAACCACAAGGCAGTTCACACTGGAGAAAAGCCATACGAGTGTACTGATTGTGGGAAGTTTTTCAGGAGAAGGCTTCACCTCTTGGAACACATGAGGATTCACACTGGTGAGAAGTCTTTTGAATGTAGTGTTTGTGGGAAGTTCTTTAGACTAAAGGGGCACCTCATTAAACACCACAGGGTTCACACCGGAGAAAAGCCGTATGAGTGTAGTGATTGTGGCAAGTCCTTCAGACAAAGACGCTCGCTCCTGGACCACCACAGAAGCCACACTGGAGATAAGCCATATGAGTGCGGTGATTGTGGCAAGTCCTTCAGACAAAGGCGCTCGCTCCTGGACCACCACAGAAGCCACACTGGAGAAAGGCCTCATGAGTGTACTAAGTGTGGGAAACGTTTTAGCAGCAAACCTAGCCTTGTTAGACACCTGAGAATTCACATTGGAGAAAAGCCTTAACTGTGCAGGGATTGGTTTATCTTTCTCACTCGACAACACTGAAGGAGACTTAAACCCATTCACCTTTTATCTGAACATACACTGTGGGGAAATTCCTCATAAGTGCGAGGTACAAGTGAGGCTTGAAGGAGCTGCATTGCACTTGCTATCTTCCAAGGACTCCTCCTCATTGGTGTCACTGTGAGGTGTTTATGGCTGAAGTGACCTCCTCTACCACCTGGCTCATCTGAACGGTGTGCATCAGTCACCACCCCTGGTGCTCAGGGAAAGGAATTCTGTGTTCTCCCTGGTGCTTAAGTGAATACTCTGAGCTCTTGGCAAGATCCTCATTCCTTACTCTCTGACTGAGAAATGGACCTGACCCAGGTTTTATCCAGAGCCCCATTCTCAGCGAAGAAGAGCTGTCTCTTTCAAGGACATTGTGGTTGTCACCTTCTGCTGTGGTGAATTCCTGCAAACCGATGGCTGTCGTTTTTGTGATTGTGATTTTGCTTTTGTACCTTTAATTTTGTTGGTTCTATTCACCGCCTGGGTTGATTTGAAAACACAGTTTTGATGTGTCGGCATGTAGAGTTAACAGATACTGGGGGGACCTCAAACTTTCTGTGCTTCAGAAAGGATGGCGTGATGGCAGAAAATCCTTCTTTGTCCAATTTTATTTGCTTTATTGCCCCAGGCTTGAAATAAAGACCACAGGACTTTGTGGTTGTATTTTGCAGGTTTGATCCCAGCCCACCATTTTGTCTGGATTGGGAGGCATCCAGTCATTGTGTTTCTCTCATCCCACTCTCAAAAAAAAAAAAAAAGAAAAAGACTGCCCTAATCAGTTTGGCTCAGTGGATAGAGCATCGGCCTGCGGGCTGAAGGGTCCCAGGTTCGATTCCAGTCAAGGGTATGACCTTGATTCGGGGTACATCCCCAATAGGGAGTGTGCAGGAGGCAGCTAATCAATGTTTCTCATCGATGTTTCTAACTCTCCCCTCCTCTCTGTAGAAAAAAATATATATATATATTTAAAAAATAAATTTAAAAAAAAGACCATCCACCCTTTTTTAAAATATATTTTATTGATTTTTTTTAACAGAGAGAAAGGGAGAGAGATAGAGAGCTAGAAATGTCGATGAGAGAGAAACATCGGCCAGCTGCCTCCTGCACACCCCCTACCGGGGATGTGCCCGCAACCAAGGTACATGCCCTTGACCAGAATCGAACCTGGGACTTTTCAGTCCGCAGACCGACACTCTACCACTGAGCCAAACCGGCTTTGGCCCATTCACCCTTCTTCTCTAAGATGGGCTCAGCCTTCACAGCCCACCTTTCCTCACTCTCTCCTGCCTTTGCCCGGGTTGTTCCCCTGCAGCTGGGCACGCTGTGTCCTGCCCGGGAGCTGGCAGAGAGGAGCCCGAGGCAGGGCCCCTGGGAGGGGTGGGGGCTCTGTCCGCTGAGAGGAGCTGCCAGGGCTCTTCTGTCTCCACCCAGAGGTCTCTCCCCTGGCTCTCCCCGTCCCCTGCCCCTCGCCCGCTGACACTGAACCTGCTTTCTCTGGAGAAGAAGCCCCCTGATGCTTGGGCCCCAAATCAGTTCACCTCAGGAAACGTTTACCTCTAGCAAGACCACACACCCCCCTGAGGCCCACTGGTGTACTTTGAGTCTATTTTTGCATTTTTGTTGTAATTTTCTACTTTGATTTTATTAAATACTAGAGGCCCGGTGCATGAAAATTCATGTATTGGGGGTGGGGGGGGGGTGGTCACTCAGCCCGACCTGCCCCCCTCACAGTCCAGGAGCCCTCACAGGATGTCCTACTGGCAGCTTAGGCTGGCACCTCTGCAGGAGGCGCCTGGCTGATCGGGTATATACAATAGATACTTTCTGGAGGCAGCACAAACTCCTTCCTCTGTGGTTGGAGGACAGGGGACTAAGAGGTAGAGACAGAACTGTGGCCGGGACTGGGGCTTTGGTAGGCAGCAAAGATGGGGAGAGGGCTGGGGAACGTCTAGACACATTTCCTTCGATTGCTCCTGGTTGGATGCTAAACAGCAGAGCTCGGTGTTTTTCTCAAATTTAATTGTAAAGGCAATTAAGTCCCACTTGTAAGATAAACTTTTAAGGTAATCTGCCTTGCTAACAATCTACATTTTTTTAAAAAATTTTCAGTCATCATGTACTGTAGGCTTGATCATCACTCTATTCTTTTTTAATAAATTTTTATTGATTTCAGATGGGAAAGGAGAGGGAGAGAGAAACATCAATGATGAAAGAATCATTGATCAGCCGCCTCCTACCTGCCCCCCCTACTGGGATCAAGCCCCAACCTGGGCATATGCCCGGCCAGGAATGGAACCAGTGATCTCTTGGTTCATGGGTCCACTGCCGCCCATTGAACCACACCTGCTGGGTGCACTATTGTTCTCAATTTTTGAGCAATTACAGATGCCCCCATTTCCCTCTTCTCTGCTCCTACTACCCTGCCTCCATTGCTTGTAGGAGCTCACCACATTATTGTCTATATCCATGAGCTGTGCATATGTGTATATACTTTATAACATATTTTATTGATTTTTAGAGAGGGAGAGAGAAATAGAAACATCAGTGATGAGAGAGAATCATTGTTTGGCTGCCTCCTGCATGCCCCCCCACTGGGGATTGAGCCCACAACCCAGGCATGTGCCCATGGCCGGAACTGAACCTGGGACCTTTCAGTCCACAGGCTGACATATCCACTGAGCCAAACCGGCTACGGCTGTATATACTTTAAATACATACATATATATGTTGACTTTGGACAGAGGAAAAGAACGAGAGAGAAGCATCAATAATGAGAATCACTGATTACCTGCCTTCTGCAAGCCCCCTCCACAGTGGGAATTGAAGACACATAACCCACGTCTGTGCTATGAGCAGGAATAGGATCCTGACCTCCTGGATATTAGGTTGATGCTCACCCTCTCAGCCCCACAAGCTGGGCTATCTTCTTTTGAAATATTTTTTCAAATATGTATTTTTTATTGTTGATAATGTTACAAATGTCTCCCATTTCCCCCGTGTATATATTCTTTGGAGGATCTCTCCCAGTCCTCCCCCCCTCTCCCCTGGGAGGTCTGTCGGTTTGTCCCAGGTCACCAGGCCTCTGGGCCCCTCTCCTCCCTCCCCAGTCCCCCTGGCAGCGCCACACACCTTGTTCCTCAGGTTCCTGGGCTGGAAAGCCATCCCTCTTCCGTGCGGCTCGGAAAACTACATTTCCCAGGAAGCAATGCGCCTACGCAAGAGGCAATAAACGGTATCCGCATCGGGTTAGGGCGGGACTTCCGGTGTCCTCTTCCTGGCGGACATTTTGACTTTTTCGAACTGTCCGTGGACTCGCGGGATACTGAGCGCCGCTCGCCAGAAGGAGGAGGCGTCGGGGGCGGCGTCCCGCCGGGCAGGGTGTCTGAGGCGGGGGGACCCCACCCGGCGGGACTGGGTCCCCGGGCCCCCGCCTCCTCCCGCGGACAGAGCGCCCTCAGCGGCCCCAGCGGCCCTCCCGCCTCGGGGCGGCGCCGCTCAGGCCGCAGCCCAGGCCGCCGCCCGGAGCAGTGAGTGCCCGTGGGGGCCGCGGGGGGCGGGCTGGGCCCGGAGGCCGGGGCGGAGGGGGCGGCCGGCCTGTGTGTGTCTAAGGGACCGGGGGCTTCCGGGAGGGGCCTGTCCTCCTCAGGGCCGGGCTGGCTGTGCGCACAGAGGGACGGAGCCCGAGGGGGCGGCGGCCCCGGCCCCGGCCCCGGGGCTGGGCCAGGCCCCGAGCAGCCTGGGCCCCGGGTCCTGGCGGGGGAGCCGGGCCCTCAGCGCCTTCCGCTCCCACAGGCCCTGCGGTCAGAGCCGCTCAGGGGCCGGGCTGTGGGCTGAGGTCAGGGCCTCCCACTGCGGGGGCCTCAGGCTGTGGGGCCTGGGCTGTCCAGCCGCTCCTCCTGCCCCGGGACCTGCAGACCCTCAGCCCAGGGTCCTGAGGCCACTGCTGGGGCTGTAGGAAGTGGACCCTGGTTTGGGCACCGGGTGGGTGAGATGTGGGAGGGCCTCCCAGGCACAGGGACCGGGATGTGCAAAGGCTGGGAGTGAAGACTGAGCTGGCTCAGGAGCCTCATATATATACATATATATGAGAATAGACATATATGTGTATATATACGTACATACAGACGTATATGTGTATATACACGTATATGTCTGTTTTCATATAAATATGTGTATATATACATTTTTAACGCTTTGCACTCCGCTGTCCCCTCTCAGGGGACATCAGAATTCTAGCATATCACTCGGATGTCCCCTCTCAGGGGGGACATTGCAGTTTATTAGTGATTACGGGGAATTGAGTTATTTCAACGCACGTTTCCGCCGCAAAGGAGCGTCGAGTAGCTGGTAGCCAATGTCCAGAATGGTTCGGAGTGCAAAGGGTTAATTGATTTTAAGTATAGAAAGGAAGGGGGAGGGAGAGAGACAGACAGTGATGAGTAAGAAACAAGCATCTGCTGCTGCTTGCACAGGCCATTGTGTGGATCCAGCCCACCACCCAGGCAGGTGCCCGGGCCAGGGCTGTAGATCACTGTAATACCGGGATCATTGTCCGATGTAATGTCTTAGTAGCTCACAGGGACAGTGTGAGCTGAGGACTGGTTTCCTGCTGGGGCCCCTGTTGGAGGGAGGAGGGTGTCACAGCAAAGGGACAGAGGTGGTCATGTAGAGTGTCGGGAGAGATAATGGTTTCCCAGCGGCCAAGACCTTAACTTTTTATTATTTTTTAAAAATATATATTTTATTGATTATTCACAGAGAGGAAGGGAGAGGGATAGAGAGTTAGAAACATCCATGAGAGAGAAACATCGATCAGCTGCCTCCTGCACACCCTCTACTGGGGATGCGCCCGCAACCAAGGTACATACCCTTGACCGGAATCGAACCTTGGACCCTTCAGTCTGCAGGCCAATGGTCTATCCACTGAGCCAAACCTGTTTCTGCCCTTTACTTATTTTTATTCTATTGACTTCAGAAACGAAGAGAGAAAGAAACATTAATGATGAGAGAATCGTTAATATGCTGCCTCCTGCACATCCCACACTAGGAGTGGAGCCTGCAACCTGGACATGTGCCCTTGATGGAAATCAGGCCCAGGACCCTTCAATCTGCAGGCCGATGCTCTATCCACTGAGTCAAACCAGTTAGGGCAGCTTAGACTCCTGAGTGGTCACCTGGGAGACGCACTGGGCTTGGTGCACAGGACCAACGGGGCCGGGACTGGAGTGACGGGTACGTGGAGAGATGGTGGCTGTGCCTGGTGAAGGGACATCAAGTGCAGCACCAGGGGAGGGCGCTCTGGGTGTCTGAGATCTGATGTGGTTCCCAGTGGGTGATTTTGAAGGAAAAAACAGTGATGGAGAGCAGGACTCAGAGCTGCCTCTCTGAGGGTGGCCTCTCAGGGTCCGCGCAGGACTGGGTCCTGTGTGAAGTTGGCCAGCATTCTCCAGACCACACCGGCTGGGTGATGAGGAAGGACATTCTGGGGGGCCGGGCTGTGGGAGTGCAGGGGAGAGAGGGGTGTGGGGGAGAGTGATGTGCACGTGGAGAGGGAGGGAGAATCCATGGCCACGGGGCCCTGGCATTGACCTTAGAGTGGATGAAGGGTGAGTCTGTTTCCGGTGGGATCTGGACCATACAATAAGGGGAATTTTAGGATAATTTCCTACAAAGAGGGGTGCTGTGTGCCAGTTCCAGAGCTCAGGTGTCATATGTGTGCAAACGTGCCTGTTGCCGTTTAGGGATGACACAGCAGTGAGACCGCATACAGCAGTGTAGCCTGGGCTTGAATATCTGCCGGCACGGGGAAGGGAGAAGGTGAGAGAGAAATACACTACAGAGGGGATCAGTCAGTTTTGGAAAAGATGGTGATTAGGAAGTAAAACCGTCCCTGTCACCCCGTATGGGTGTTCCCTGTGAAGTGGTGCCTCTGGGAATGAAGCATGTGGGACACGTGTGGTTCAAAGAGTTATGTGCAGCAGGTGGTGCAAAGGGATGGCCTCGGCAAACTGGAACTTGGGTTGAAAAGGTGAATCGGGCATAGGTGAATCGTCCATCGGACTCTTCCTCCTCCTCCTCCTCCTCCTCTTCATCTTCCTTCTCTTCCCCCTCTTCCCCCTCTTCCTCTCCCTCCTCCTCCTCCTCCTCCACCATGATTTTAGTGTCCTTGAGGTACAATCTGGGGGACTACAAGGGTATTGCCTGATCACTCACACTCTCTTTATGGCCAGCATCCCTCCCTGCCCTGTGTTGGTGACACCCACTGCTGTTGACCAGGGGCAGGCAGTGTGGCCTACATGGGAGTCCCAGAGCACAGGGGTCATCTCTGTGCCCGTCTGCCCTTACTGTGGTGGGAAGACACAGTGCCAGTGGGAATGAAAGGACAGAGTGACTTTGGTGGACAGAGGCCTGGTGTCTTCTCTGATGTGGGGAGTAGAGGAGCAGATGGTGTGGAGGGTGGGGAGAATGAAAGACTCGGAATCCTAGGAGAGAAGCGGGTCATGGACTGAACTGTCCCCGTTGCCACAGGAGATGGACTTTGAGGACGTGGCCGTCGCCTTCTCCCAGGAGGAGTGGGGGCTCCTGGATGAGGCTCAGAGACTCCTGTTCTGCGAGGTGATGCTGGAAGTGTTTGCACTGGTCTCATCTGCAGGTAAGACCTGCCCCTCCTCCCAGTGTCCTGAGGTGGCGCCCCCTTTTCTCTTTATTCTCCGGATGTGGCTCTCTCTCCCCCACAGTCAGGCCACAGCGGGGGCTCTGCTCATCCGCCACATTCCTGTTAACTGGGCCGTGGCTGCCCGTGGTGAGCCGTGTGGAGTGTCCGTCCAGTGGACCCCACGGACGTCCATAACACAAGTTGTTCAAAAAGTGCAGGAAGCACTAACTGGTTTGGCTCCGTGGATAGAGCATCAGCCTGCAGACTGAAGGGTCCCGGGTTCAACTCTGGTCAAGGGCATATACCTTGGTTGCGGGCACATCCCCAGTAGGGGTTGTGCAGGAGGCAGCTGATCGATGTTTCTCTCTCATCGATGTTTCTAACTCTCTATCCCTCTACCTTCCTCTCTGTAAAAAATCAATAAAATATAAAAAAAGAAAATAAATAAATAAAAATAAATATATTTTATTGATCTTTTTTTTTACAGAGAGGAAGGAAGAGGGATAAAGAGTTAGAAACATCGATGAGAGAGAAACATCTATCAGCTGCCTCCTGCAAACCCCCCACTGGGGATGTGCCCACAAGCAAGGTACATGCCCTTGACTGGAGTCGAACCCGGGACCTTTCAGTCCGCAAGCCAATGCTTTATCCACTGAGCCAAACCAGTTTCGGCAAAATGTATTTATTTTTTAAAAATATAGGAGAAAATGGATAGCCAAGCAGCCCTCTTTCACAGCTACTCTCCCCAGGTCTAGTAACTACTCTCTCTCCTTATCCTTTGATGCCTAGGGGTGGAACCAGCTCTCAGTTTTTGTTAGTCCTGGGATATTGCACTGTTCCTTGATGATTTTAATAAATCTTGCCTCATCTTTATAAATATTAAACTCTCATCAAGATACCAAAAAAAAAAAAAAAAATAATAATAATAAAATAAAATAAAAAGTACAGGAAGTGCCTGGGAGGCAGGAGTCTCGCAGACAGCCTAATGGGTGCCACCTTTCAGCACCTCTTCACGATACAGTGATTGTGTCCACCCAGTGGCTTCCACTTCCGCCCCTTCCTCCGCAAAGAGCTCTTTGTGACAGCCTTTGCCAGGGCGTGGTCTTTACTTGCATGAACCATGGGCTGTTCTTGTAAGACCCTCCCTCATTGGGATACGACCTTACCAACCTCATGAACAGCTTGCCCCCTTCACCCCCAGACAAGCCCTACTGAGTGCTGTTAGCAGAAGACTTAGCTGGAGATCTGGCTTCTCTTCCATGCGGTGCTTGCCCTCTTTGTGTCCTATTTCTGGGGAGGTCTTTCCTGTGTTGTAATCTTCAGAGGCCCAGACCTTCACAGCAGCCTCTTATTAACCCTTCCCGCACGCTCTTATTTTCAGAAAATTGCATGGAATCCACGTATCATGTGCAAAACACTTTTCTAATCGGATTTCCCCATGTCACCACAACCAACATTCATTTACGCAGCATTTCTCTGTTTTCAGGCTGTTGGCATAAAACAGATGATGAAGAGGAGTGTTCTGAGCAGAGTGTATCTGTACAAGGGGAGTCACAGGTCAGGGCTTCTCAGACAGCTCCAGCCACCCAGAGGACTCATCTGTGTAAGCGGTGTTTCTCTGTGTTAAAAGCTGTTCTGCACCTGACTGACTTAGAGCAGAAAGCCTTCCTCAGTGCCGCATGTGTGAGAGACTTCTGTTTCAGTGCACACCCTCACCAGCCACAGAGGGAAGCCAGTGGAGAGAAGCCCTGGAGGGAAGCTGTGAACGGGGCCTCGTTTGTGACCAGCTGCAGCTTCTACTTAGCAGGGCTGCCTTCAACCAGCGGGGATGTTGGGGAAGACTTCCCAGCCATCTCACAGCTTCTCCGGCACCAGGCCTCTCTCAACACTGAGGAAGCATACAGTGGCAGTGAGATTTCACAGGAATTTCTCAGTGGAAAAAGTCATCACCATTGGAGTGAATGTGAAAAAGCTGCAGGCCATAACCAGGAATCTGTACCACATCCGGCCGTCTGTTCTGGAGAAAATACTCACGAGTGTAACACATGTGGCAAAGTTTTTAGCCGTATCTGTAATCTCAACCGACATAGAAGCGTTCACGCCGGAGAAAATCCATATGAGGGTAGTGACTGTGAGAAAGCTTTCAGTCAAAGCTCTAACCTCCATCAGCGCAAGAGGATTTACACGGGTGAGAAACCTTTTGTATGCAGTGATTGTGGCAAGTGCTTTAGAGAAAAGTTAACCTTCGTTAAACACTACAGAATTCACACTGGAGAAAAGCCGTATGAGTGTACTGATTGTGGGAAGTCCTTCAGGCAGTCCTCGGCTCTCACATATCATCAAAGAGGTCACAGTAGAGAAAACTCTTATGAGTGTAGTGACTGTGGGAAGCTCTTCCATCAAAGGTCTTGCTTTACTATCCACCTTAGACTTCACAGTGGACAAAAGCCCTATGAGTGTACTGATTGTGGAAAGTCCTTCAGCCAAAGCTGTCACCTCACCCAGCACCAGAGAGTTCACACTGGTGAAAAACCTTTTGATTGCAGTGATTGTGGGAAGTCCTTTAGGCAGAAGTTTACCCTCATTCAACACCACAGAGTTCATACCGGGGAAAAGCCGTACGAGTGTACTGACTGTGGAAAGTCCTTCAGGCATGGCAATTCACTTACCCTACACAGGAGACATCACACTGGCGAGAAGCCTTATGAGTGTAGTGAATGTGGAAAATCTTTCCGGAGCAGCAGTCACCTCCTTTACCACAAGAGAACTCACACAGGAGAAAAGCCGTACGAGTGCAGTGATTGTGGGAAGTCCTTCAGCCAAAGATCCAAGCTCATGGACCACCACAGAAGCCACACTGGAGAAAGGCCTCACGAGTGCAGTGAATGTGGGAAAAGATTTCGCTACAAACCCAGCCTTATCAGACATCTGCGAGCTCACGCTGGAGAAAGCCCTTAACTGTGCAGGGGATGGTTTATCTTTCTCTCTACAGCACTGAGGGAGACTTAAACCCATTTACCTGAATACAAACCCCTCTGGTCTGAACATACACTCTGGGGAATTCCTCATAAGTGTGAGGTGCAAGGGAGGCTTGAAGGAGCTGCATTGCACCTGCTATCTTCCATGGACTCCACCTCATTGGCGTCACTGCGAGGATTTGTGGCTGAAGTGACCTCCTCCACCACCTGGCTCAGCTGAACGGTGTGCATCAGTCACCACCCCTGGTGCTCAGGGAAAGGAATTCTGTGTTCTTCCTGTGCTTCAGTGAATTATGAATACTTGGGAGGATCTTCATTTCTTTCTCTCTGATTAGGAAATGCACCTGACCCAGGATTTGCCCAGAGCCCCCATCCTCAGCTAAGAAGAGCTACCTTTCAGGGGCATTGTGGTTCTCGCCTTATGCTGTCACAAACTGCTTCAGGTTCTCATTCACCAGCCTGCAAGCCGCTTGCTGTGCACGGCTCTGGTTTATGATTTATGTAACGGCGTTTTTTTTTTTTTACCTTTAGTTCTGCTGGTGCTAGTCACCGCCTGGGATGCTTTGCAGGCACAGTTGTGGCCTGTAAGCACGTAGAGTTACCAGATACTGTGGGGATCCCAAACTCTCTGTGCGTCAGGAGGGACAGCAGAAAGGCAGAAAACCTCTGTTTGTCTAATATTTACTTATTTTGCATTACTGCCTAGGGCCTTGAAATAAAGACTTTGCGGGTCTATTATGCAGGTTTCATCCCGGCCCCCCCACTTCCGCTAGTGTGGGAGGCATCCAGTCATTGTATTTCTCTCTCTCTCTCTCTCTCTCCTCTCTCTTCTCCCTCCTCCCTACCTTACATTCCCATTTAAAAACAAAGAAAAAAGGGACATCCACCCTGATTCATTAAGATGGGGCCTCAGCCTGCACAGCCCACCTTCCCTTATTGTTTTCTGCCTTTGCCCTGGATGTTCCCCCTGCAGCTGGGCACGCTGTGTCCTGCCCAGGAGCTGGCAGAGAGGAGCCCGAGGCAGGCCCTTGGGAGGGTGGAGGCTCTGTGTCCGCTGAGAGGAGCTGCCAGGGCTCTTCTGTCTCCACCCAGAGGTCTCTCCCCTGGCTCTCCCCGTCCCCTGCCCCTCGCCCGCTGACACTGAACCTGCTTTCTCTGGGAGAAGCCCCCTGATGCTTGGGCCCCAAATCAGTTCACCTTAGGAAAGTCCTGCCTCTGGCCAGCCCACACTCACACCTGCGGCCCACTGGTGGTGTCTCTGATTTTGCATTTTGGGGGTATTTTCTGCTTTGATTTTATTAAAAATAAGTATCCCCTTCAGCAACCCCCAGTGCCCAGCAGTCCTGGAGGTGCCGTGGACTCTCCCATGAAATTGTACCGTGTGTTGTCAGTGGTCTAATCATTCTGCAATACACGCATTTCCAGAAAGAGGCTTGGCCTCAACATGATACCGCATTGGGGGAGGGGGTTTGTTGTGGTTGGTGTGCCATCTCCCTACCTTGGGCCTGAAGAGCAGAGCCCCTCCCCTGTCGTGGGGATGGAGCCCGGACTCTGGGGAACAGTGTGCTGCTGGGGTGTGTGGCTGATGGCGCAGAGAGGTTGGGGGCCGTGGACAGGGTTGGCGAGGTGTTTCCCATCAGCACGTGGGTGGGAGGGCTGAGGGGAGGCTCTGGTGATGAGAACTTGAATCGGGCTGGATTGTGGGGCAGCAGCCACGGCGGCACAGCTGAGACCTGTAAGGACCTAGAGTGTGGACACCATTGGACTGGACTTTTCCAGAATCTGGAGGTACAGAGCCCCCTGCTGGCGTTCTAGTGGAGGGTAGCCCACAAACAGTGGGGCAGGGTAGTGAGGGCAGGTGACAGGAGCTCGGGGGGAAGGGGAAGCCTGGGGTGGTCAGTGAGGTGGCCCTGAGGAAGTCCATTTAGGAGCTGAAGGGAGGTCACCTTGCCTGGTTTGGACAACGAGGATCAGAAAGTGGTCGTGGCTGGGTGGTGGGCTCTGTGGGAGGACCTGACCTTCCTCTCAGGAGGCCTCACAGTTTGCCTGGAGCCCCAGGCTGCATTCTGAGGGGCTGATGTGTGGAACCTTCAGCAAAATCCCTGCCCAGCCAAAACTGTATTGGCTCAGTGGTAGAGCGTCAGTCTGCAGACAGAAAGGTCCAGGGTTCGATTCTGGTCAAGGGCATGTACCTTGGTTGTAGGCACATCCCCAGTGGGGGTTGTGCAGGAGGCAGCTGATAAATGTTTCTCTCATTGATATTTCTGGCTCTGTTTCTCTTCCTCTCTGTGAAGAATTAATAAAATATATATTTTTTAAAATTATTAAAAAAAAAAAAGGGGGGGGGGGGCAGCCTATTCCACTCAGAAATCAAAGCCCACCTATTCCGCTTCCCAGGCACCTCGAAGCTGATCTTTAATCTTTTCACACAATGAGCCATTTTTCCCAAGGGACTACATTTCCCAGAAAGCCCAGAGTGTAGTGGCAGCAACGCTGTGGGAAGAGACTACATTTCCCAGAATGCAGAGCGTGGAATGGCAGCATCGCTGTGGGGAGTGACTACAATTCCCAGAATGCCCAGCGTGGAGTGGCAGCACCGCCATCCAATAAGAACGTAGGGAAGAGGGACTCCTGCGGGTGACGCATTACGAGAGAGCGGTACTTCCGGCTACTGCATTGGCGGCCACGTTAGCGGCTCTGGGTTTTGTAGGACTTTCCGGAGGGCTCGGTCCGGGTCCGGGTGCCGGTCCACAGGCGGCGGGAGCCGCTCTCCCCGCCGCACGGATGCGGGTGTGAGGCTCGAGGGACCCGCCCGCAGGTCCGATGGCGGCGGCCGCGCCCCGGCGCCCGGCTGAGGTGAGCGCGTCCCGCCTCCCGGCCCCGCAGCCCGACCAGTCAGGCCCGGAGGCGCTGGGGCCGGGGGTGGGGGTGGGGGGGCGGGGGCGGTCCGTGGGGGACGGGCCGGGCGCCGGCTGCGGGGGTCAGCGGGTCCGGGGAGGCCGGGCCGCGGGGCCCCAGGCCCGCGTGTCTCGGGGCGGCCCCTCCCCGGACCCCGGACCCGCGGCTGCGGAAGGGCTGTCGGGACCCCAGGGAAGGGGAGGTGACCCTGGCCCCGGCCCCCCCCTCACAGCCACTGGAATGTCTTTTCTCGGATTTGACCAGGGGATTATGGTCAGATTAATGCACAAGAAATACAGCCAATTTTCAAATATATATATTTTATTGATTTTTCACAGAAGAGAGACGAAAGGGAGTGAGAGTTAGAAACATCGATGGGAGAGAATCATAGATCAGCTGCCTCCTGCACACCCCCTACTGGGGACGTGCCCGCAACCAAGGTACATGCCCTTGCCCGGAATCAAACCCGGGACCTTTCAGTCAGCAGGCCGATGCTCTATCCACTGAGCCAAACCGGTCCCGGCTTATTTTTTATTTTTTTTAATGTTTTATTGATTTTTTACAGAGAGGAAGGGAGATGGTCAGAGTTAGAAACATCGATGAGAGAGAAACATCTATCAGCTGCCTCCTGCACACCCAAGGTACATGCCCTTGACCGGAATCGAACCTGGGACCTTTCATTCGCAGGCTGATGCACTGTCCACTGAGCCAAACCGGTTTCGGCTGTCCCTTATTTGTGATTGGAGCACAGGCGGACAGTCTTTCCCTACTGGGTAATTCGACGGGGAAAAGTTGGCCTTTGCCATTTCAAGAAGACGGCCACCAGGGGGACTGCAAGCCATGTGGCCAACATGGTGGCTGGCAAATCATGCGGTCCAAAATGGCAGCCTTCTAAACTGTTCTTTGACAGAAAAGATGATTTGTTTATTCTCACACAGGGCAGGGTGACCTTTAAGGATGTGGCCCTGTACTTCTCCTCAGAGGAATGGGAGCTCCTGGATGAGGCTCAGAGACGCCTGTACCATGATGTGATGCTGGAGAACCTGACACTGATAACCTCCTTGGGTGAGGATTTCAAACACACATCTGCCCCCCCCCCCCCCCCCCTATTCTGTGGGCAGTAATGTCTGCCCTTCCCTTTTCCCCCAGTAGCAGGTCTGTCCTCACACCAGGACTATGGTACTGATTTCTTCCCCAGATCCCTGGGTAGGTGCTGTGCTTAGACCCCTGGAGAACTGCTGTGCTTAGACTCCTAGATAGATAGGTGCTGTGTTTAGACCCCCGGATAGCTACTCTGCTTATACACCTGTATAGGTGCTGTACTTAGTGGGATTGAGGTCTGTGACTGGCCCTCTCCTTCCTTGAAGAGCCCCAGAGTTGCAGGAAAGAATCAGGGCAGGAATCTTACAGTGAACCCATACACCTGACTTGCTTCTCCTTGTCGGAATGACTTTGTTCAGATCTTAGGCCCTTGTGTAACTAGGTTCTTCTGCCTCTGCCTAGTAACTTTGTCTCAGGCCTGCCGGGGCCAGGAATCCCCATCACTGGCATGGTTCCTCCTCCCTTGGACTGTGGGCTATTCTTGCAAGACCCTCCTTCGAAGTTCTCTGGGTAGTAGTTGGTTTTTTTGTTGGGTGTGATGTGCTGAGTTGTTCTGGGCTGGTGCTGGTTACTCATGTGTGCTGTCCTTCTCTTAGTACCTGTATAAGGTGCCATGCATTTGCTCACTGAGGGAGTTGGGTCGGGTTAGAAAGAGGTGTTTCATGGGATGTACATGAATTCAGGCTCAGCAAAATGTTAGGAGTGGCACCTGGAAGAGGCTGCAATGCCAGTGCTGTGTTCAACACACACCAGACACCTACTGTGTTGAACTAGTGCTTTGATCACATGCCTGGGGCCACATTTCATTTCTGTCTGTCTATCCCCTTCCCTGAAACTTTCACTGATTTCTCAGCTCTATCACTTATCACTTCTACTCTCACCTCCAGCCTCACATCTCTGCACTGTGTGTGTCTAGTCTGTTTTTCTCACCACTCCATCTGTGGTGCTTTCCTCGTTGGCCCCTATGCATCGTGTCCTGAGTTGTGTGCATATTTCTAAAAGTCCTGAATAGCAGCTGCCCTGTTATAGTTGTATTGTCTTGCGCCTTAACACACCCGTCTGCACAGCTTTTGTGTGTCACCAGTTGCGAAGTTCTGAAGGGAAACCATTTTTGAAGTGAATTGTCGAACCTTTGTCTGCTCTCTGTGTACACTGCCTGGTTGGGTCCTTCACCATGTGAGGCCTCCCCCAGTCTGTGCTCCTCATGGCCCAGTATTGCGGAGCAGCCCCATCCTCAGCGGGTGCTCACTCCCTGGTCCTGCACACAATGCCATGGACTCGGTCCTGGGTTTGTCAGACACACGAGTGAGGACTGCCCCTTCCCTCCAGAGGCAACATGCACTTAACCAGCACTTTTCACTTTCAGGTTGTAGGCATGGAGCCCAGAGTGAGGAGGCCCCTTGTGAGCTCAGAAATTCTTTACAAGGAGTGTCAGAGGTCAGGACTCCCAAGGCCGGTGTGTCTCCCCCGGAGGCCCATCCTTGGGAGCTGTGTGATGTGCACGTGGGACACATTTTGCACTTCACTGGGCACCCGGGAACGCATCCTGGGCAGAAACTGTACCAGATGGGGGCATGTGAGAAACAGTTGGATGTGAGCACAGAACGTGAGCATCAGAGGCAGCTCACGGGAGAGATGTGCTTCAGAGGCCACGAGGAGAGAGCCTCATTTATGAAGGACTGCAAGTTCTGGGCATCGGGGACGTCCGGTTCCTGTGAGGAGGTTTTGACGGACTTCCTGGCCAGCTCAGGATTTCTCCAGCATCAGGCCACTCACACCAGGGAGAAGTCAAACAGGGGAACGGAGTGTGCCACAGACTCTCACAACGGAAAATCTCTCTCTGATTCAGAATACTCTAAAGATTTTAATTGCAAATGCAAGCTTGTTCAAGACCGGAGACTCCTCACCCGAGAAAGATGCCACATGAGCAATGAATGTGGAAAATCGTATGGCAAAAGCTACAGTCTTAATGACCATTGGAGAGCTCACACTGGGGAAAAGCCTTATGAGTGTGGGGAATGTGGGAAGTCCTTTAAGCAAAACTCTAGCCTCATTCAACACCAGAGAGTTCACCCTGGAGTGCGGTCTCACAATTGTGAGTTATGTGGAAAATTATTTAGCAAAAAGTCCAACCTCATTAAACATGGAAGAATCCACACTGGAGAAAAGCCTTATGAGTGTGGGGAATGTGGGAAGTCCTTTAGCCAAAGCTCTGCACTCCTTCAACACCGGAGAGTTCACACAGGAGAGAGGCCTTATCTGTGCAGTGAATGTGGGAAGTTCTTTACCTACCACTCCAATCTCATAAAACACCAGAAAGTTCACTCTGGATCCAGGCCCTATGCCTGCAGCGAATGTGGGAAATGTTTTAGCCAAAGCTCTGTGCTTCTTGAGCATCAGAGAATTCACACTGGAGAAAGGCCTTATGAGTGCGGTGAATGTGGAAAATTCTTCACTTACAAATCTAGTTACTTAAAGCACCAGAGAGTTCACACTGGGGAAAGGCCGTATGAGTGCAGTGAATGTGGGAAATTCTTTTCTTGCAGCTCTAGTCTCATTAAACACATACGAATTCACACTGGAGAAAGGCCTTATGAGTGTAACCAGTGTGGGAAATCTTTTAGACAAAGCTTTGTACTTTCTCAGCATCGGAGAATTCACACTGGAGAAAGGCCTTACCAGTGCAGTGAATGTGGGAAGTTTTTTACGTACAGCATTAGTCTCTTAAAACACCAGATCTCACACCAGAGAAAGGCTTTATGAGTGTAGTGAATGTGGAAATCTTTTAGGCATAGTTCGAGCCTCATTAAACATCAAAGATTTTCCCTCACTGGTTTGGCTCAGTGAATAGAGCCTCAGACTGTGGACTGAAGGGACCCAGGTTCAATTCTGGTCAGGGGCTACAGGCTTGATCCCTAATAGGGGGTTGCAGAAGGCAGCCAATCAATGATTCTCATTAAATTTTCACTCCTTTTCCCTTTCTCTCTGGAATCAATTTTAAAAAATTGAAGATTTCACACTGCATAAAGGCCTTGTGAATAAGGAAATGAATCTTATCTTCAATTCCAGGCACCTAAAACACCATGTCACATTGGATGAAGACCGTATGAGTGTGGCAAGTGTGGGAAATCGTTTCCCAGATTTTAGTATTTTATCCAGAGAATTCACATTGGATAAAGACCTTATGAGAGGAGTGGCTATGAGAAGGCCTTCAGCCAAAGGAACTTACCTTATTGAATACCAAAATATTTTTTTTTAAGTATTCGGTGCCATGTTTATTTTAATTGTAAAAATAAAGTGTTCATTTTAGAGAGAAACATCAATGTGAGAGAATCGCAACTGAGAAACTGGCATCCCCTGGTTGCATGCGATGACACCCAACCAACTGAGGCACATCAGCCAGGCCACCACAGATCTGAAATGGGAGAACTGCCTTAACGTCACAGGCATATGCTGTTTCTTTGTTCAATATACCAGAACTGGAAGAGATCCCTTATGAAGGTCCCATTTGCCTGTATGCATCTGAACTACAAATTCCAGTGTGGGAACTACATTGCACTTTTTAACCTGCCCAGGGCCATGGCCAGATTTATATCACTGGCACTTCTGTTGCAGAAGCCATTTCAACTCTACCTCATGGCTGGAGCCTGTAGTGTGGAACATTTATCCATCCCAGAATGTCCTGGCAAGTACGTCCCAGTGTCTTCTCATTGGTGGGACGATTCATGAGTAGGCTGAGCACTTACTCTTTATATCATATATAATTTTTTTTTACAGAGAGGAAGGGAGAGGGATAGTGTGTTAGAAACAGATCAGCTGCCTCCTGCAAACTCCCCACTGGGTATGTGCCCGCAACCAAGGTACATGCTCTTGACCATTATCAAACCTAGGACCCTTGAGTCCTCAGGCTGATGTTCTGCTCTGTCCACTGACCAAAAATGGTTAGGGCTGAGCACTTACTCTTGCCCTTTTTTTTTTTTTTTTTTCTGGTAAGTTAAGGCATGGGCTTTACCCAGTTTTGACTTAGAGGACTCTGTTGGGCATTTTAAAACCTGGACTACATTTTTCTTTTTTTTTAAAATATATTTTATTGATTTTGTACAGAGAAGGGAGAGAGATACAGAGCTAGAAGCATTGATGAGAGAGTCATCGACCAGCTGCCTCTTGCACACCCCCTACTGGGGATATGCCCGAAACCAAGGTACATGCCCTTGACCAGAATCGAACCTGGGTCCCTTCAGTCCCCAAGCCTACGCTCTATCCATTGAGCCAAACCGGTCTTGGCGATGGACTACATCTTTTCAAAGATACTGTTGGCCTCATATGACTCCAGTGATATCATTTTTCAGACTTGAAGTCACCAACCTGGGAATTGTGCCTTACCATTGCTCTTTTTTTGTATGACAATAAAGGTCTTATTGTTCAAGCCACTGTTCATCTTGAGGTTCCAGTTACCTTTTTGGATGCTTTGAAGTTCACAGGTTTGCTAGCACAAAGGGGTGAACAGCTTTGATTGGGATCCGGACTTTATGTACCTCCAGGTACAGTGTGATGGCAGAAGATGCGTCTTCTGTTTTGGCCTAGTTTGCGTTGCTGCTCCCTGGTCTCCTCCAGGGTCTCCTCTCTGGTCTCCTCCAGGGTCTCCTCTCTGGTCTCCTCCAGGGTCTCCTCTCTGATCTCCTCCCTGGTCTCCTCCAGGGTCTCCTCCCTGGTCTCCTCCAGGGTCTCCTCCATGGTCTCCTCCAGGGTCTCCTCCCTGGTCTCCTCTCTGGTCTCTTCCAGGGTCTCCTCCCTGGTCTCCTCCCTGGTCTCCTCTCTGGTCTCCTCCCTGATCTCCTCCCTGGTCTCCTCTCTGATCTCCTCCCTGGTCTCCTCCCTGGTCTCCTCTCTGGTCTCCTCCCTGATCTCCTCCCTGGTCTCCTCTCTGATCTCCTCCCTGATCTCCTCCCTGGTCTCCTCTCTGATCTCCTCCCTGGTCTCCTCCCTGATCTCCTCCCTGGTCTCCTCTCTGATCTCCTCCCTGATCTCCCTGGTCTCCTCTCTGGTCTCCTCCCTGGTCTCCTCCCTGATCTCCTCCCTGGTCTCCTCTCTGGTCTCCTCCCTGGTCTCCTCCAGGGTCTCCTCCCTGGTGTCCTTCGGGGTCTCCTCCATGGTCTCTTCCAGGGTCTCCTCTTGGGGAGGCTCTTCCTGGGCCAAGGAGGCGCCCGGACTGGCTGCCCTGGGGCTGCGTGGACTCTCCCAGGACACGGCGCCCTCTGCGGGCCCCGGGAGGCTCTCTCCCTGGAGGATGAGCAGGGAGGGGGGCCGGTGGTCTTCCCTGTCAGCGCCGCATCCACCCGGCCACGGAACCCTTGGTGGGAACCCTCTGCCCTCCCCTCCAGCTTTCCCACGACCCCTCAGCCTGCTCCCGAGCCCAGCACGGTCCTGCCCTTCCTGAGGGAGGAAGCGGCTCCTTCTGTCTTTTCTCACCCTGAAGGTTTCTGCTCCGTCGTGAATGCCTTTTATTTTTATTTTTTTAATCCTCTCCCGAGGATATTTTTCTATTGATTTTTTAGAGAGAGCGGAAGCCCATCCCGGCATGGCTCCCTGGTTGATCATTGACCTTTGAACCTGTTTGGTTCGCTGTCGAGGGCACATGCCCAGGTTTCAGGCTCCGTCTCCATTTATTAAAATAAATAAATCAATGTTTCTCTCTCATCGATGTTTCTATCTCTCTATCCCTCCCTTCTCTTCTCTGTAAAAAATCAATAAAGTATATTAAAAAAGAAAAAAGCCAGGACCTGTTTGGCTCAATGGATAGAGCGTCGGCTTGGGGACTGAAGGGTCCCGGGTTCGATTCCGGTCAAGGGCATGTACCTTGGTTGCGGGCACATCCCCAGTAGGAGGTGTGCAGGAGGCAGCTGATCGATGACTCTCTCTCATTGATGTTTCTAACTCTCTATCCCTCTCCCTTCCTCTCTGTACAAAAATCAATAAAATATATTAAAAATAAAAATAAAAGAAAAGAAAAAAAAGGAAGGAAGGAAGAAAGAAAAAAGGGAAGTTCAAGAAGGTGAAGGTGCCAAAACCGGTGTGGCTCAGTGGATAGAGCATCGGCCTGCGGACTGAAGGGTCCCAGGTTCAATTCCGGTCAAGGGCATGTACCTGGGTTGTGGGCACATCCCCAGTGTGGTGTGTGTGTGTGTGTGCAAGAGGCAGCTGATGGATGATTCTCTCTCATTGACGTTTCTAACTCTCTATCCCTCTCTCTTCCTCTCTGTGAAAAATCAATAAAGTATATTAAAAGAAAAAAGAGAAGAAGAAGGTGAAGGTGCTGAAGCTGCTGACACCAAATCAGCGTGACGCCAAGAGCAAGGCCCCGGGGACAAGAGCTAACAGCGAGAGGACCTCCTCCCCCCCCCCCCCTCTACCCCTCCGCAGGCTCAGTTCATCGGTCCGGTTCAGAGCCTCAGAGGCTGTGACAGACCGAGGAGGGTCCGGGCCCCTGGGCCCGGGAGCAGCAGCTGCCGCCACACCTGCCCCTGTCCGGCCCAGCCCGCTGTGAGGCAGCTCCTCGGTCCTTCCCCCAGGTGTGCGCGGGCCTCTGCCTCCAGTGTCCTGCTCACAGGCAGAGAACAGGGCTTGGCTGCGAGGCTGCTTCCTGGCCTGCCAGGCCGGCTCCGTTCCCGTCCTCCTCGCCGGGCAGGTAGCCCGAGCCTGCTTCTCCCCTCGGGAGCTCTATTTACGACGTCTCCCTGTGGCTCCGTGACTGTCCTCAGCCTCAGTGGGGCTGATGGACGAGACCCTCCCTCCGTCTCTAAGTTCTACTGTGTTTTCCCGAGAATAAGACATCCTCCAAAAATAAGACCCACTTACAGGCTTCCTTCTGAGTGAAATATAAGGCATCCCCCCGAAAATAAGGCCCCCCCCCCCAGGCTAAAAACATGAGAGATTTGGTCCACTGATTCTGAAAGAAATGGGGTCACAAGAAATTCACCAGGAAATTCAGGAATTAGATTGTTATGATGATGTTCCAGAAGATGATGACGTGATTGTCATTGAATAAATGAGTAAATTCTTGATACTGTAGGATTCCCAGTTTGTCTGGTTTGTGTTGACAACGACCGTACTGCCATACCGCATACAGGCAATAAATTTCCTTTATTTTCATTGAACAATAAATGTGTACCATATTCTTCTTCCTGGAAAAATAAGACATCCCCTGGAAATAAGACCTATCGCATCTCTGGGAGCAAAAATGAATATTAGACACTGTCTTATTTTCGGGGAAACAGGGTAGCAGGTACTTCCCTGGTTCGTTGCTCTGTGGGGACCTCGCAGGACAGGGCTGCACTGGCCGCACTGGGGAGCCGGGGCCCTAAGCTGAGGCTCCCACAGGGCCTCTGGGGGCAGGCTGGGTGGCAGCTCCCTGGTGGACGGAGGGGTCTGCTTCCTGAAGGTGCTAATCCCGGACCTAACACACTGGAGTCAGAGGCCCATGGAGGCTCCGCCCGCCCCCCAGGGTCCTAGATACCAGTAGGGGACTACTGTTCAAAGGATCAGGCAGAGCACATAGAATTCAGTTGCAAATATGTGAGCCAGACACATAAAGGGGAGTGTTTTGATGGTTTCATGGTGTAAAGACCCCCCACCATGGCCAATTTCAAGGCACCAGCTTGTAAAATTTCTCTAACCCATCCCTGCGTGTGGCCATCACCAGTCTGTCTCCTCACACTCCTGTTGCTTGTTCTTCCCGGACTAACTCCCACCAGAGGACTGAGGCCACTCCCCCCTGGGAGGAGTGGGGGCCGGGCCTTCTCCCAGGGGCTGTGCCAGCAGCTCTTGGTCGAAGTTCTGCTGCCATCAGCGGGTCTGGGACCGCCAGGCCCTTCCTCAGCACCCCTCTGGGGAAGATGGCACTGTGTTATCATAGACCCTCCCTTCCTCCAGGTGATGGACAGACGTAAACCCCACCTGCAGCCAGACATTCCTGAGCTCTGAACCACCACCAATCAGCACCTGCCAAACACCCTAGGCCCCCGATTCCTGAGTCCCTAGGTCCCTAATCACCAATCAGCGTGTGCTGAATGCCCTAAGCCCCACCCCCTATCCTTAAAGGTGCTTGTACCCCGGCCCTTGCCCTCTTCCGCTCCTCTCCGTGGAAGCAGCTGGCAGGAGTACCCCTCCCTCCAATAAAGCCCGTGTCCTGCCATCCAGTCTCCAGTCTACCTTCTTTATTTATTTATTTATTTATTTATTTATTTATTTATTTATTTTAAAATATATTTTATTGATTTTGTATAGAGAGCAAGGGAGAGAGATAGTTAGAAACATCGATGAGAGAGAGTCATCGATCAGCTGCCTCCTGCACACCCCCTACTGGGGATGTGCCCGCAACCAAGGTACGTGCCCTTGACAGGAATTGAACCCGGGACCCTTCAATCCCCAAGCCGACGCTCTATCCATTGAACCAAACCGGTTTCGGCTGCCTTCTCTATTTAATCTATCATATTGCGCCCACAATGAACGGAGACCTCCTCGCTGCAGTGCCCGCAGCCTGGGCGCGGTGCCCTGGCCAGGTCTGCCTTCCTTCCCGCCTCCAGGCACCCGGCCTCGCTGTGGCCCAGGAGGCCTGGAGGGGCTGTGGCCTCACTGCCCGCCCCGGGGCGGGACGTCCTGGCAGCCCCCTTCCTCCTGTGCCTGTGGCCCCGGGGCCGGGTCACCGACTCCAGGGCCTTTCAGGGGCCCGGATGCACGGGCCGGGCTGGGGAACCTGAGGGGTTCCTCGGTGTCAGGAGATTCCGGTGGTTGGGACTCCTGGGAACATGCCGTGTCGTCAGATCTTTCCATTTTCCAAAAGAAGCTAGAAATCCTAAATAAATAAATAAACAAACAAACAAACAAACAAATAAATAAATAAATAAAATAAAAATAAAGAGGAGGCAAAGCCCACCTAGTCCACTCCCCATGCACCTGGCAACTGAGCTGGAGGTTTTTTGTTTTTTTTTTCTCAATAAGCCTTTTCCCCCTGCCTTTCCTGCCTCCTAGGGAAGGGACTACATTTCCCAGAAAGCCCAGAGTGAAGAGGCAGCATCGCTGTGGGGAGGGACTACATTTCCCAGAAAGCGCAGAGTGAAGTGGCAGCATCGCTGTGGGGAGGGACTACATTTCCCAGAATGCACAGCGTGGAGTGGCAACACCGCCATCCAATAAGAAGGTAGGGAAGAGGGGCTTCTGCGGGTGACGCATTGCGAGAGGGCGGTACTTCCCGCTACTGCTCTGGCGGTTTTTGTCAGAGGTTCCAGAGCGCTCGGTCCGGTCCGGTCCGGGTCCGGGTGCCGGTTCCGAAGGCGGCGGGAGCCTCTCCCCGCCGCACGGACGCGGGCGTGAGGCTCGGCGGCCCCGCGAGGGACCCGCTTCGGGGCGGGAGGTGCCGCCCCGCCCGCAGGTCCGATGGCGGCGGCCGCGCCCCGGCGCCCGGCTGAGGTGAGCGCGTCCCGCCTCCGCCCGGCCCCGGCCGCGTCAGGCCCGGAGGCGCTGGGGCCCGGGGGGACGGGGGCGGCGGGTCCGGGGAGGCCGAGCCCCCGGGGCCCCCTGAAGTCTGGTAGCCATCGCCTCAGGCAGACACTGCAGGTTTTTTTTTTGTGTGTGTGTGTGTGTGTGTTTTTTTTAAATATTTTATTGATTTTTTACAGAGAGCAAAAGAGAGGGATAGAGAGTTAGAAACGTCGATGAGAGAGAATCATTGATCAGCTGCCTCCTGCACGCCCCCCACTGGGGATGTGCCCGCAACCAAGGTGCATGCCCCCGACCCGAACCTGGGACCCTTCAATCTGCAGGCCGACGCTCTATCCACTGAGCCACACCGGTTAGGGCGACACCTTCATTTAAACCTTCATTTTAACCGTGCTGTTTGGCTCCTGTACTCATTGGCTAAAACAATAGGAAATTTATTTTGATTTTCTGTCCCAGTCGACCGGACGCTCCACGGATGGTGGTTTGTGTGTCCCATGATGGTGACCTCACTGTCACAGAAGCACGTTCTTCTGTACCTGGGACCCAGCACAGCTCAGTGACCGGGAACTGTCTCAGCGGCTGCAGAGAGAGCGTTCCTGTGGACTCAGTGGTCGGGACCTGGATTCACCATCGTCCTGAATAGCCAGCCCCGCGGTCGGTGCCGGGGAATGGTTTCCGTGGACTCAGTGATCCGTGGACCCCAAAACCGGACCGTGGATCACCGACTGCTCAGCTCCGCTTCTGTGAAATCCTTCTCTGGAGACAGGCTCCTCACTCCAGACCCAGAGATGGAGCCGGCACCTCTGACGTTCTGCCCACATGGGCCAGATGGTGGCAGACTGCTGGGCTGTGAGGTCTGGAGCTTTGGCCCCTCGTAAGCCGCCGGCCTTGAATAAATGACTCCAGAATCCGGCGTTTTTTGAGGCGCCCTTTGTGAGATGGGGGTCACACTACAACACCCCCAGGACCTCGAGTTGTGGACCACAGGGATGGAGGGAAGGTGACCCTCCCCGCCCCCACAGTCTCTGGAATGCCTTCGGCTCCCCAAATTGGAGAGCTGGTCCCCAATCTGGGGAACCCGAGAGCCTGGAGACACCCCGGGCTCAGGACCCGGCTCCCAAACAAGGGTTGTGTGAAGGTGCTGCTGGCATTGCCGTCAGCCCATTAACCCCCGTGGGCCGTGATGCCTGAGCTGGCCGCAGGCCGTGTGGCTCTCCGGGCAGAACTGAGCTGAGTGTTCAGGGAGCTTCCGGTCTCTCCTCCTGGGGAACCAAGGGCCCAGGCGGGACCCTGTTCTCTGTGAGCCCGTGAGGCCGCAGTGGCTCCAGGACGGGGATTGTCCTTTGAGTTCGGCGATTGGAGGAGGACAGGCACAGGGTGGGTGTGGGGGGAACAGAGGGGAGGATTGTGGGTTCTCACTAGAGGAGCCTTTTCTGGCTTCATCTGTCCCGATCCTACTGCCCGGTGTTGGAAATAAGGGGAGGCCCCAATCCAGGGGTCCTGGTAGAACACAAAACAAACTCAGGAGCCAGGCGGCGCGCAAACATCTTTACTTCTGCACGTGATCTGGAAGCACAGAGCAGGTGGCCGGCTCAGATTGAAAACACCTGATGCCCCTGCCCGGCCCTTTACTCTCGATTGGAGCTCAGGCCCACAGCCTTTCCCTATTGGCTAATTCAAAGGGGAAAGTTGACCTTTGCCATTTCAAAAAGGTGGCCCCTGGCGGGGACTGCAAGCCATGTGGCCAACATGGCGGCTGCCAAGTCACACAGTCCCAATGGCGGCCGTCTAAAATGTTCTTTGACAGCCAAAACCGGTGTGGCTCAGTGGATAGAGCCTCAGCCTGCGGACTGAAAGGTCCCAGGTTCGATTCCGGTCAAGGGCATGTACCTTGGTTGCGGGCACATCCCCAGCGGGGGGTGTGCAGGAGGCAGCTGATCGATAATTCTCCCTCTCTAACTCTATCCCTCTGTGTAAAAAAAAAATCAATAAAAAATATTAAAAATAAAATAAAATGTTCTTTGACAGAAAGGATTTGTTTATTCTCACACAGGGCAGGGTGACCTTTGAGGATGTGGCCCTGTACTTCTCCTCGGAGGAATGGGAGCTCCTGGATGAGGCTCAGAGACGCCTTTACCACGATGTGATGCTGGAGAACCTGACACTGATAACCTCCTTGGGTGAGGATTTCAAACACACATTCCCCCCCATCCCCCTATTCCATGGGCAGTAATGTCTGCCCTTCCCTTTTCCCCCAGTAGCAGGTCTGTCCTCACACCAGGGCCATGTTACTGCTTTCTTCCCCAGACCCTTGGGCAGGTGCTGTGCTTAGTCCCCTCGGTGGGTGCTGTGCTTAGTCCCCTGGATAGGTGCTGTGCTTAGACCCCTGGATAGGAGCTGTGCTTAGACCCCTGGATAGGTGCTGTGCTTAGTGGGGTTGGGGTCTGTGCATGGCCCTCTCCTTCCTTGAAGAGCCCCAGAGTTGCAGGGAAGGAATCAGGCCAGGAGTCTTCCAGTGAACCCATACACCTGACTTGCGTCTCCTTGACAAAATGACTTTGTTCAGATCCCAGGCCCGGTGTGCCTAGGTCCTGTGCCTCCTGCTAGCGGCCATTGCCTCAGGCCGGCCTGGGCCAGGAGTCCCCATCGCTGACACGGTTCCCCTCCCGTGGACTGTGGGCTGGTCTTGCGAGACCCTCCTTCGACGTTCTCTGTGTGGCGTTTGGTTTTCTTTTTTGTTGGCTGTGATGTGCCGAGTTGTTCTGGGCTGGTGCTGGCTACTCGTGTGTGCTGTCCTTCCCTTAGAGCCCGTATAAGGTGCCATGCATTTGCTCACTGAGGGAGTTGGGTCGGGTTAGAAAGAGGTGTTTCATAGGATGTACATGAATCCAGGCTCAGCAAAATGTTAGGAGTGGCAGAAGATGTGATGCCAGTGCTGTGTTCAACTTATAGCAGACACCTACTGTGTTGGACTAGTGTTGTTTTCCATAATATATTTTATTGATTTTTCAAAGAGAGGAAGGGAGAGGGATAGAGAGAAACAGCGATGGGAGAGAAACATTGATCAGTTTCCTCCTGCACACTCCCTATTGGGGATGTGCCCGAAACCAAGGTACATGCCCTTGCCCAGAATCGAACCCCGGACCCTTCATTCCCCGGGCCAACGCTCTATCCACTGAGCCAAACTGGTCAGGGTTGGACTAATGTTTTGAACCCATGCCTGGGGCCACATTTCATTTCTGTCTGTCTATCCCCTTCCCTGAAACTTTCACCAATTTCTCAGCTCTATCACTTATTGCTTCTACTCTCACCTCCAGCTTCACATCTCTGCACTGTGTGTGTCTAGCCTGTTTTTCTCACCACTCCATCTGTGGTGCTTTCCTCGTTGGCCCCTATGCATCGTGTCCTGAGTTGTGTGCATATTTCTAAAAGTCCTGAATAGCAGCTGCCCTGTTATAGTTGTATTGTCTTGCGCCTTAACACACCCGTCTGCACAGCTTTTGTGTGTCACCAGTTGCGAAGTTCTGAAGGGAAACCATTTTTGAAGTGAATTGTCGAACCTTTGTCTGCTCTCTGTGTACACTGCCTGGTTGGGTCCTTCACCATGTGAGGCCTCCCCCAGTCTGTGCTCCTCATGGCCCAGTATTGCGGAGCAGCCCCATCCTCAGCGGGTGCTCACTCCCTGGTCCTGCACACAATGCCATGGACTCGGTCCTGGGTTTGTCAGACACACGAGTGAGGACTGCCCCTTCCCTCCAGAGGCAACATGCACTTAACCAGCACTTTTCACTTTCAGGTTGTAGGCATGGAGCCCAGAGTGAGGAGGCCCCTTGTGAGCTCAGAAATTCTTTACAAGGAGTGTCAGAGGTCAGGACTCCCAAGGCCGGTGTGTCTCCCCCGGAGGCCCATCCTTGGGAGCTGTGTGATGTGCACGTGGGACACATTTTGCACTTCACTGGGCACCCGGGAATGCATCCTGGGCAGAAACTGTACCAGATGGGGGCATGTGAGAAACAGTTGGATGTGAGCACAGAACGTGAGCATCAGAGGCAGCTCACGGGAGAGATGTGCTTCAGAGGCCACGAGGAGAGAGCCTCATTTGTAAAGGACTGCAAGTTCTGGGCATCGGGGACGTCCGGTTCCTGTGAGGAGGTTTTGACAGACTTCCTGGCCAGCTCAGGATTTCTCCAGCATCAGGCCACTCACACCAGGGAGAAGTCAAACAGGGGAACGGAGTGTGCCACAGACTCTCACAACGGAAAAACTCTGTCAGATTCAGAATATATGAAAGGTTTTAATTGCAAACGCAAGCTTGTTCAAGACCAGAGACTCCTCACTCGAGAAACTGGCCACTTGAGTAGTGAATGTGGAAAATCTTGTGGCAAAAGCTGTAGACTCGTTGACCATTGGAGACCTCACACTGAGGAAAAGCCTTATGAGTGTGGGGAATGTGGGAAGTCCTTTAAGCAAAGCTCTAGCCTCATTCAACACCGGAGAGTGCACAATGGAGCGCGGCCTCACAAGTGCGACTTATGTGGAAAATTATTCAGCAACAAGTCCAACCTTATTAAACATGGAAGAATCCACACTGGAGAAAGGCCTTATGAGTGTGGGGAATGTGGGAAGTCCTTTAGCCAAAGCTCTGCACTCCTTCAACACCGTAGTGTTCACACAGGAGAAAAGCCGTATGAGTGCAGTGAATGTGGTAAGTTCTTTACCTACAGCTCCAGTCTCCTAAAACACCAGAGAGTTCACTCTGGGTCCCGGCCCTATACCTGCAGTGAGTGTGGAAAGTCCTTTACTCTAAAGTCCCGCCTGATTGATCACTCCAGAGTACATAGTGGAGAAAAGCCATATAAGTGCAGCGAATGTGGGAAATGTTTTAGCCAAAGCTCAGTGCTTCTTGAGCATCAGAGAATTCACACTGGAGAAAGGCCTTATGAGTGCAGTGAATGTGGGAAATTATTTACTCACAATTCTAGTTTCTTAAAACACCAGAGAGTTCACACTGGGGAAAGGCCTTATGAGTGCAGTGAATGTGGAAAATTCTTTACTTACAGCTATAGTCTCATCAAACACAAAAGAATTCACACTGGAGAAAGGCCTTATGAGTGTAACCAATGTGGGAAGTCTTTTAGCCAGAGCTCTGCACTTTTTCAGCATAGGAGAGTTCACACCGGAGAAAGGCCTTATGAGTGCAGTGAATGTGGAAAATTCTTTACTTACAGCTCCAGTCTCATCAAACACATAAGAATTCACACTGGAGAAAGGCCTTATGAGTGTAGCCAATGTGGGAAATATTTTAGTCAAAGCTCTGCACTTTTTCAGCACCAGAGAATTCACACTGGAGAAAGACCTTATGAGTGCAGTGAATGTGGAAAATGCTTTACTTACAGCTCTGGTCTCTTAAAACACCAGAGTTCACATCAGAGAAAGGCCTTGTGAGTGTGGTGAATATGGGGTATATTTCAGGCATAGTTCAAGCTTCATTACACATCAAAGATTTTTCCTAGATGATCTGGCTCAGTGGATAGAGCCTCGGCCTGTGGACTGAAGGGTCCCAGGTTCAATTCTGGTCAGGTGCACATGTCTGGGTTGCAGGCTTGATCCCTAACCAGGGGTTACAGAGGCAGCCAATAAATAATTCTCATCAATGTTTCTGTCCCTGGAATCAATTAAAAACACAATTGTTCTATAGGGTTAGCTCAGTGGATGGAACGTTGGCCTGTGGACTGAAGGGTCCCAGGTTCAATTCCATTCAAGGGCATGTACCTTGGTTGTGGGCACATCCCCAGTAGGGTGTGTGCAGGAAACAGCTGATCGATGTTTTTCTCACACTCTCCCTTCTTCTCTGTAAAAAAATCAATAAAATATATTTTTTAAAAGTTGAAAACTTCACACTGCATAAAGGCCTTGTGAATATTGAACGTGGAAAGTAATTTTATCTTCAACTCCAGGTCTTATTTTGTCAAGCCACTGTTCATCTTGAGGTTCTAGTCACTGTTTGGGGTTCTTTGAAGTTGACGGGTTTGCTAGCACAAAGGGGTGAACAGCATGGGTTGGGATCCCAAACTTTGTGTGCCTCCAGGTACAGTGTGATGGCAGAAGATGCATCTTCCGTTTTGGCCTAGTTTGCGTTGCTGCTCGTAGCCTGTAGGGAAGACTGGGGAGCTTTGTGGCTTGGATGCCATGGCTTGTGGGTTCTTTGTTCAGCCTGAGAAGGGGGTCCCTGTGACAACCTTCACTGCTTCTGAGAGCAACATGAGCTTGTTCTCCTTCACAGGCCTATTGTCGCGTGCCCAGCACTGGTAAGGGGGCGTCTGTCCCTGCAGGTCCTGCCATGGAGCTGTGGGCCCTGACTTCTGTAGGTGCCATCACTGGCTTTAAGATCACAGGGGCCACATTGCTGCAGAAACACTGGATTCAGAGAGTGCAGGAGACTGCCACAAGTGGTTAACATGCTATAATTTTATTTATTTTTATTTTTCAAATGTTTTTTTGTTGTTGGTTTTATTTCGGAGAAGGGAGATAGACACATCAATGATGAGAATCATTGACCAACTGTCTCCTGCATGTCCCTTCCTGGGGATGGAGCCAGCAATGCAGGCCTGTGCCCTGACCAGGAAAGCAAATTTCAATCTCCTGGTTCAAAGATGAATGCTCAACCACTGAGCCATGCCAGCTGTGCTGGGTGCTTGCTTTTAATTATTTTCAGGATGGGTACAGATCAAGTTAGATCAGCTGTGCAAGCTGAAGTAAGCCCCAATATCTATTCTAGATGAATAGTTTTTAGCATCTCTGCCAGAGAGAGGAAAAAAACAACAAAAACCTGATCACCAGAAAAGGAAATTCACAGTCTGAGAGGGTTTTTTTGCTGATGGAAAGACCATGGCATTTGCTGATGTGGGTCAGTGGTTGAGAGTTGACATATGAACCAAAAGGTCATAGTTTGATTAGCAGTCAGGGCACATGCCCAGGTTGTAGGCTTGCACTCCAATAGGGGATGTGTAGTAGGCAGCCGAGAGTGATTTTTCTCTCATTGATGTTTCTATCTCTCCCCGCCCCTCTCCATTACTCTCTGAAATCAATATGTTTTCACTAGAGGCCCAGTGTACGAATTTGTTTCCGGGCCTGATCGGGGCTGGGCAGGCTATGGGGAGGGGTGCAGTGGATTGGCCGGAGGGCCCCGCCCCCACTTGAGGTTTGGGGCTGGAGGGAGGCGCTGCTGGCCATGGGGAGGATCTGTGAGCAGTGGGCCAGCTGTGATCAGGGGCTCCCTGTTGGGGTAGGGGATGTGATCAGGGGCAGGGCAAGCCAGGGGGAAGGGCTGTAGGCCTATCATGGTGGCATGGGTCAAACAGGGGTGGGATGGCCAGGGGATGGCTGGAGGGGGGCATTTGGCCAGCTGGCCCACCTCTGATGGGGTGGGATAGTCTGATCAGGAGCGGGCTGGCTGGGGGAGGGGCCACAGGAGGTTGACCAGCCAGCCCCACCCCTTGATCAGGTGATTTGCCGGCCACAGTGGGCATCATAACGACTGTCATTGGCTTTTTATAGAGAGAGACTATATGTATATGTATTAAAAAACAAAGTACCGCCGAAACCGGTTTGGCTCAATGGATAGAGGACTTGAAAGGTCCTTGGGGACTGGAGGACTGAAAGGTCCTGGGTTCGATTCCAATCAAGGGCATGTACCTTGGTTGCGGGCGCATCCCCAGTAGGGAGTGTGCAAGAGGCAGCTGATTGATGATTCTCATCGATGTTTCTAACTCTCTATCCCGCTCTCTTCCTCTCTGTAAAAAATCAATAAAATATATTTAAAACAACAACAAAAAACAAAGTACACAGTAAAATACCTACCCTACGTGAACCTTTGCTGGAAAGAAACTGCAACCCTTAAATGAGTAGTACACACCCCAGGATTGCCCACAAAATACCCACCCAGATAACAGTCACATTTCCCGCTCCATTTGGAAGACGTTCCCTCACTCCAGACCTAATAGAGTTACCACTCTTCCGGTTTCCGTGTTGTCTGTGGGGCTGAGAAGGGATTTTGCAGCAGGGATGTGAGGCAAAGAGCTAAAACCTTGAGGTGCCAGGGACGAGAGCAGAGTATCTGGACACCAGTTTGAGCTGGAGACCAGCCAACAGGAAGTGCTAGACGGGTCGCTGGGGCCAGAGGTGCTGTGAGCATCTGTGCAGGATGGTGGAATTTGCAGCCTTGGGGACACAGGTGGGAGATGTGGAAGGAGAGGGGATGTTGGGTCAGAAACCGGTGTGGAGCCTTAACCGGTTTGGCTCGTGGGTGGAGCATTGCCTGTAGACTAAAAGGTCCCAGGCTTGCCGAATCCGGTTTGGCTCAGTGGATAGAGCGTCAGCCTGCGGACTGAAGGGTCCTGGGTTCGATTCTGGTCAAGGGCATGTACACTGGTTGCGCGCACATCCCCAGTAGGGGGCATGCAAGAGGCAGCTGATTGATGACTCTCTCTCATCAATGTTTCTAGCTCTCTATTCCTCTCCCTTTCTCTCTGTAAAAAAATCAATAAAATATTATATATTTTAAAAAGATAAAAGGTCCCAGGTTTGATTCAGGTCAAGGGCATGTACATACCTTGGTTGCAGGCACATGCCCAGTAGGGGGTGTACAGGAGGCGGCTGGTCAATTTTTCTCTCTCATCAATGTTTCTAACTCTCTATCCCTCTCCCTTCCTCTCTGTAAAAAAGTCAATAAAATATATTTTAAAAGAGAAACAAAAAAAACCAGTGTGGAGGCTGGGCTGTGGAGGGAGCTGGTGGCCAGGACACAGGAGGTGCCAGGAGCCGTGAGGGTGGATGCATCTGAAGCAGGTGGATGGATGGGCCAGGGAACCAATACCGCTGCCAGAGGGCATGGGATGAGGAGGCAGCCCCAGCTGTTGGGGATCGCAGGGGTATCGCAGGAAGGCAGCAGAGCCTGTTACCTGGGCCAGAAAACCCAGTTGGGAGTGGTGAGGGGTAGGGTAGACCAGGTAGACCAGAGCCCCTTCCTGGCTCTGTGGGCATCCATCTACTTGTCACCCCATCCTTTTAGCCAGATATCAACGCTCTGCCTTCCTTCATCTCAGAACCAACGCCTCTGTAGGCAGCCCTTTCCTGACCTGCCCAGCTCGCCGTCCCTGGGACTCCAGTAGTTCTTGAATGATGCTGGGTTGTGTCCCTTCCCAGAGATTCCTGCTCATTCGTGTTGTTGGCAGAATCTAGTTCCATATACTTATGGGATGCGGCGTCTCTAAGCTTCAAGGTCACAGTCACTTTCTTCATTTTGTCTGAACTCGGAAGAGTTCTTGCTGGACCTTAGCTCCTAGGGTTCCTCTTCAGTCCTGGCACAGGAGCTGTATCCTGGCCCCAGCTCTGGGGCATCGGGCTGGTCATCCCGCCCCAGGTCTGGCTCTTCTCCCTGCAGCTGGGGGCGGTTCTCCATTCCGAAGACTCCCGTGATTAGATCGACCCCACCCGAGGTAAGTGTCGCTGCCATGCGCACAGCGTTACTGACACGCATAGTGCATCGGCCACGCGGGGGACACGCACATCTTTGGGGGCAATTATTCTGCCTTCTACGGTTTACCCTTTGTTCCCCAAATTCCCGTCTGTTCTTGCAAAATAAACCCATCCCCAAGATCCCAAATGGCCTCATCCCAGTATGAACCCATCATCCAAATCCCATGATCTGAGAAGTGTGGAACCGTATCATCAAATCTGTCCAAATCAGTTATGGGTCAGATTCTGGGTGTGTAATCTCCCCAGAAGTGCATGATCTCCCCCAGCTGTGGGGCTGTGATGCTAGAAAACACACTGTCCCTGAAATAAAACGATGGAGCAGCCCAGCAGGTGCGGCTCAGTGGCGGAGCATTGACCTATGAACCAGGCGGTCACAATTGGCTTCCTGGTCAGGGCACATCCTTAGGTTGCAGGCTCCATCCCAGTGTGTGTGTGTGTTTGGGGTGGGGAGGACTGGGGGTTACAGGAAGCAGCCTATCAGCGATTCTCTCTCATCATTGATGTTTTCCCCCTCTCTTTTGAGAAGTTTTTTTTTAAGAATGTTGGAGCAGACCTAGGATAGCTGTATATATTGTTTCAAAAGGGGAGAAAAATGGAAAGAAAAAAAGAGGCACCAGTCTCAAGACATTTTGAAAATCACGTGGATCAAGCCCTGGAAACATAATTAGTGGCTCAGGGTCCTGCCCATTAGGGGTTCTACGCTGCCGAGTCATGCTTCTTCTTTTTTTTTCTTTTTAAAAAATATATTTTATTGATATTTTACAGAGAGGAAGGGAGAGGGATTGAGAGTTATAAACATCAATGAGAGAGAAACACTGATCAGCTGCCTTCTGCACACCCAGCACTGGGGATGTGCCCACAACCAAGGTTCATGCCCCTGAGTGGAATCGAACCCAGGACCCTTCAATCCACAGGCTGACGCTCTATCCACTGAGCCAAACCAGTTTCCGCCATGCTTCTTTTTCCATGAAAGGTGACTCGGGTTGTAGCTCAGCCTTCCCGGCCAGTTTCATATGTGTAGACACTGGAGGTATACACCCTTGGAGTTCATACTGTCCCTTTAGATCCAAGGTGTTTCTATGATTTTCTAAGCAGCTTAGCATTAAAGTTCTTTTTTTTTTTTTTTTTTTTTTTAAATATATTTTATTGATTTCAGGGAGGGAGAAGGATAGAAACATCAATGATGTGAAAGAATCATTGATTGGCTGCCTCTTGCACGCCCACACCAAGGATCAAGCCCACAACTCAGACATGTGCCGTTGGCCAGAATCAAACTTGAGACTTTTTAGTCCACAGGTTGACACTCTATCCATTGAGCCAAACAAGGTCTAGCATTAAAGTTCTTTACGTTGGTTTTCTTCATTAGATCTAAATTTTGAGTAAAATCTACCCAATTTTGAGTAAAAAAGGGTATTTTAAAAAAATATATTTTATTGACTTTTTTTTTACAGAGAGGAAGGGAGAGGGACAGAAAGTCAGAAACATCGATGAGAAACATCAACCAGCTGCCTCTTGCATATCCCCCACGGGGGATGTGCCCGCAACCAAGGTACATGCCCTTAACCGGAATCGAACCTGGGACCCCTCAGTCCGCAGGCCGATGCTCACACTGGTTCTGGCAAAAAAAAGGTATTATTTTTTATGTGTTACTAGAATCCCTCAGCTCAGCCTGTACCCTCTCCAATCCGAGACCTCTGGTTCCTAACCACTGGCCTGCCTGATTGCCCCTAATCGCCTCTGCCTGCTGGTCTGATGTGCCTAGCTGCCCCCCGGCCCCTGCCAGCCTGATCACCCCTAACTGCCCTAACAAGGTGTCTCCCCAGTGTTAATGTTCAAATATACAAAGTTCGACATCTGACTGATGTCTTCCTCTCCATGTGAGTCCCTATGGAAAGCACTCCTACAGCCTTCCTGCGGTGTGGATCTTCTGGTGCCGGACGAGGTGGGAGCTCAAGCTGTAGGCCTTCCCGCATTCGCCGCACTCGTAGGGCCTTTCTCCGGTGTGAACTCTCTGGTGCCGGACAAGGTGGGAGGTCCTTATGAAATCTTTCCCGCACCTGCTGCACACAAAAGGCCTCTCACCCGTGTGGACTCTCTGGTGTGCCATGAAGTCAGAGCTCCGGCTGAAGAACTTCCCGCACTCGGTGCATTCGAAGGGCCTGCTCTCGGTGTGGATTCTCCGGTGTTTGATGAGGGTGTACCTGTGGCCGAAGGACTTCCCACAGTCACTGCAGGCGTAAGGGTTTTCTCCGGTGTGGACGCTCTCGTGCTGCACCAGCGTGGACTTGTGTCTGAACACCTTCCCGCAGCCGCCGCACTTGTAAGGCCTCGCCCCGTTGTGCACCCTCTGGTGCACGATTAAGTTGGAGTGATGGCTGAAGTGCTTCCCGCACTCGCCACACTCGTAAGGCGCCTCCCCGGTGTGAGTCCTTTCGTGCTGCGTGAGGTTGTCCCTGCGGCCGAAGGCCTTCCCGCACTCGCCGCACGCGAAGGGCCTCTCCCCGGTGTGTGTCCTCTGGTGCTGCAGGAGCGTGGCCCTGCGGCCGAAGGCCTTCCCGCACTCGCCGCACGCGAACGGCCTCTCCCCGGAGTGGATTTTCTCGTGCTGCACCAGCGTGTCTCTGCGGCCGAAGGCCTTCCCGCATTCGCTGCAACTGTAACGCGTCTGTCCCGGGTGGCGGGCCGCCCTGCCCTCGCTGGCCCTGGCCTTCCTCCTGCGGGGGGCGGCCTCTGGCTGGTGGCTCTCCCGTCCCCCCTTGCACACGCACACACAGGGCTTCTCTGGGGGGTGAGGTCCTTCACAGACGCAGCCGCTCCTCACAAGCGTGGCCTCGTCCGTGTCACTCCTCACAGGCGTGTCTGTGCTGTGCTGCTCCTGGCGCCGGCCAGAGCCTGCCCCCCGTGCGAACTGCCTCCCACGGGCCTCACAGGCGTGCGGTTTCAGTCCGCGATGGGCTTCCTGGTGGGCATCCGGATGCAAGACATCCTTCAGGACGGGGCCACACGTGTCACACGGGTGAGCCATCTGGGCCGGGGAGCCTCCCGCGGCAGGACGCACACGTGACACGGGCACAGAAATGCTCTGCTCAGAAGACGCCTCTTCATCCTTCACCCGGAGGCAACACCCTGCAGCCAGAGAAATGCCGCCGAAGTGAGAGAAATGCCGCCGAAGTACACACGAACTCTGGTGAGAGGGACAACCCCACTGCGACAGGGTGTCTGCACACGCACGGCCGAGCCCGCGTCAGGGGAGGAGCTGATGGGCGTGACCAGGCTCTGAGGGTCGCGGGACGGGGGGGCCAGGAAAGACAAAGGTGTAGTTTGGGGAGAACCAGGCAGGACTGCCAGCTTTCTCCTTGCCATTGGCTTTTGAAAAGGCCCTGGCTGTTGGTAAACGGTGAGTGCCACACGGGAACGTACACCCGGGCCCAGGAAACGCTGACTTAGGATTAGTAACTGGTGCTGAAGATCTACTTAAGGATACGTGTATGTCTCCGATATTTTAGCTAGCACCGTCCAGTATGGGAGATCCCTGCAGAGGGAGCAGGAGAGAGCACTGGGAATCGGGGTGGACAGCCCTGGGTCAGAGGTCAGAACAGAAATGACAAATGCGTCCAGTGCCCAGAATGGGGAGGAAAGACAGAAATAAAGTGTGGCCTACAGCCTGGCTCCAAACAGTAGTGGGCACAGGACAGGTTCCTGGAGTTACCTGGACCAAACCCTGAGGTCTGCCTTACCTGGGCGGGTCCGAGCCCCTCCTGCCGTGGCCAGAGTCGTTACCTCCCAGTGAGGTACTCAGAGCGCTTTGTCCTGTTATAATTCGGCAGCCACCAAGGATCTGGGAAATAGAAGTCATGGAAGAAAGGGGGCCAGTGAGCAGGAAAGCCCCCGTAACAGTCGCGTCTCGCAGACACACCCAGGGGGTCCCACAAGCCATGACCGTGATTCACACCACACGTAGGCCCAAGGAAATAGCAAAGGAGGAGGCAGGCCCTCCCGAGCCAGTTAGGCTCGGTGGACAGAGCTGGGCCCACAGACTGAAGGGTCCTGGGTTCAATTCCAGTCAAGGGCATGTGCCCTGTTTGCAGGCTCAATCCACGGGCCCTGTCAGGACACATGCTGGCGGCAACCAACTGATGTGTCTCCTTCACATCGCTGTTTCTCTCTCCCTCTCGCTTCCTCTCGCACCTCGTGTGCGGTGCAGATCGGGGAGGCGGCACTGTCTCCCTCTGCCTTCGGCCCTGCCCTTCCGTTCAGTGTCTCCGGCTCCCTGGGGAGCTGGAGGTGGACAAAAAGTGGCAGAAGCCAGGGCGCAGGCAGGTGGCGCAGCTCCGCGGGCACCTTCTGAGTTGGCCCAGCCCCCAGGGACATGGCGCGGGGAGTCCCCTGAGCAGAGCCCGCAGTGAGGGGGGAGGGCCATGGACTCCCGCCCTTGGCCATCCGAGGGTCCTGCCAGGACTGGCCACACCCTCGGCCCCGCAGCGGCCACCGTCGCGGGGAAGTGCCCTGGGAGGGTCCCAGCCCCTGAAGGCCACGTGCACCGACAGCAGGGCCCGCCGGGTCCCACGAGAGGAAGGGGTTTTGATTTCCAAGGAACGAAGGAAGACAACTCCCAGCTTCCCCTCTGATTTACACCAGAGCGATTCCCCCCTCCAATGTCAAGTTTGTACCGTGCACGCACTGGAGTATTTATTTCATCTATTAAAGTGTTACGTTTCTAAAAAAAACTGTACAGCCGGGACCGGTTTGGCTCAGTGGATAGAACGTCGGCCTGCTGACTGAAAGGTCCCGGGTTCAATTCCGGTCAGGGGCATGTACCTTGGTTGCGGGCACATCCCCAGTGGGGGGTGTGCAGGAGGCAGCTGATCGATGATTCTCTCTCATCGATGTTTCTGACTCTCTCTCTTCCTCTCTGTGAAAAATCAATAAAATATATTTTTTAAAAAACTGTACGGATGTCTCTGTACGGGTGTCTCCACCTGAATCCCTCCTCTGAACTCCAAACCTGGGAGTCCTGCCGTCCATCCATCTGACAACTCTGCCCAGACGTCTGGGACGTCACGGAGTCAACACCGTCAACGCCGGACTCCTGACCTTATTTCCACCAACTTCACCGTCTCAACTGAGGATTTCGCTCTCCTCACGCCTTCTCAGGCCAAACACTGCGGGGTCATCTCTAACCCCTCCCTTCTCGCTCTCATCCTCCACGTCTGCTCCAAACCCTCCGTGGCGCCAACGATGCGCAGGATAGAAACCCAGCCCCACAGACCGCCACTCCCAAGCTGAATCCTGTTCCTCGCACTGATCACACCAGACATAACGGAGACCCGCGGTTTTCTGAGCCTCGAGCAATGCACCTGTACATGCTGGCTCCCGTGTTCGGGACACTGTTCCAACTGCTCGCTGCCTGCCGGAAATGGAAACCCTTTCGTATCATTCGAGACTACAAGTCAGGGCTCAAGACCTTTGGAGAAAGAGGGATCCCCAAACTCAACGGCAGTCAGAGGGAAGGTTAAGAGCCCTCAGACACCGTACCCATACTGGGAGGCCAAAGTTATGGGGTGGGGAGGGCTGAATGTGGGCCTGCCCGTTCTGCGGTCCTCTGTGCCACCCCACAAGCTTAACACTTTGCAAATGGTTTGGTACAAATGAAGTGATAGATTTTTATTTTATTATTTTTTTAAAAATATGTATTTTATTGATTTTTTACAGAGAGGAAGAAAGAGGGATAGAGAATTAGAAACATCGATGAAAGAGAAACATCGATCAGCTGCCTCTTGCACACTCCCTACTGGGGATGTGCCCGCAACCAAGGTACATGCCCTTGACCGGAATCGAACCTGGGACCTTTCAGTCTGCAGACCGACGCTCTACCACTGAGCCAAACCAGTTTCGGCAAGGTGATAGATTTTTAAATTCCGGGTTTGTTTTTAATCTCTTAAGATAATGTGGTATTTGAGACTTTCCATTATAACAAAAGCAGCAAGAACTTTAATCAATTACTAAGCACAGGTCTAACCTATCTGATTTATCCTATCGACATAGTCTAATTTCTAACTGACTGCTTATATACAATTGCAACGTGTACACTGGTCCTTTCACCAAACCAGCCCACCTAGTACACACTCCTCTACAGGCCAGCCTGCGAGTGCCCTTCGTTAGAAGTGTCATTCGGCCCTGGTGGGTCTTGCTCAGTGGTTAGCGTGTCCGTCCATGCACTGGGGGCCACGGGTTCCATTCCCAGTCAAGAGCAGGTACCTGGGCTGTGGGTTCACTCCCTGCCTCTGGCTGAGGCGTGTGCAAGAGGCAGCCAATTGAAGTGTCTCTCTCACATCAATGTTTCTCTCTCTCTCTCCTTTCTACTCTCTCTGAAAAGCAGTGGAAAAGGTATCCTCAAGTGAGGATTAACCACCACCAAGCAAGTGTTGATCGCCTCTTCTCCCCGAGGAACCAGGGGGCTGATGTACTGAGGCCCTGGACTGGTCCCAGGCCGCTCCGCGGGCCGGGCTGCCATTTCTGTGCTCCCCGTCAGTGCCGCTGTGCATGCTGGGTCCAGACCACGGCAACTCTACGGCACCTCACCCCTTCTCCCCGCCATCCAGCAGCCAGACCCCTCCCTCCTGGAGGAAATCTCGGGGATGTTCACCTTCCGCCCCTGCCCTCCAGTCTCTCCCCTCAGGGGCCACATAAAATGACACCCGTAATATTCTTCCCCTAAATCTGACCCCCAGGGTTTGACCGGAGACCTCATCCCCAGACGCCCACGTGACGCCTCCACTGCATAACCTTAGATCCCAGCTCCTGACTACACGGCGGTCCCTGTTCCAACTTCCATTCCTTCAGAGGTTCAGGGGAAAATCAAAACAAAACCTGCCCTGACTGGTTTGGCTCAGTGGATAGAACGTCGGCCCATGGACTGAAGGGTCCCGGGTTCAATTCCGGTCAAAGGTATGTAGCTTGGTTGCAGGCACATCCCCAGTGGAGGGTGTGCAGGAGGCAGCTGATGGATGTTTCTAACTCTCTATCCCTCTCTCTTCCTCTCTGTAAAAAAAACAAATAACATATACTTTTTTTAAAAAAAATCCATACTTTAGTTGCTTTAACAAGTTGCCTTTTCACAACGCAGCCGAGGTCTCTCCTATAAACCCACGTGCATGAGGAGACCAGGGCGGGGCTGGGGTCAGGCCGCTCCCAAGGGGACCCCCCTGGATCACCTCCCTGGAGACGGTGAGAAAAGCCTGTAACCAGGCCTCACGGCCCCTGAAGGCTGATCCACTTATCTATCCATCTATCAGCCATCCATCTATGCAAGCAAGCATGCATTCATTGAGCCATCAATTCATCCACCCAACCACCCATCCACCCACCCATCCATCCACCTGTCCATCCGTCCATCCATCCATCCATCCATCCACCCACCCATCCACCCACCCAGCCATCCATCCACCCATCCACCCCCCCATCCATCCATCCATCCACCCACCCCCCCATCCATCCATCCATCCATCCATCCATCCATCCATCCATCCACCCACCCCCCTATCCATCCACCCACCCCCCTATCCATCCACCCACCCCCCTATCCATCCACCCATCCACCCACCCCCCTATCCATCCACCCGCCCATCCACCCCCTATCCATCCATCCATCCACCCCCCCAATCCATACATCCACCCCCCCATCCACCCCCCCCATCCATCCATCCATCCATCCATCCATCTACCCATCTACCCATCCATCCATTTACCCATCTATTCATCCATCTACCCATCAATCCATCCACAACAGGGTTAGCTGGGGAACTAGGGACCCCACCAGGGGTAGGACCCAGTCTAGTGCCCCCCACGCCCACCCCGCTGCTCCCCGCGGCCCCGTCGCCCCGCCCACGGCCTCCTCATTGGCTGCGGCAAACGGCGGCCCCGCCCACAGACGCCCTGCGGCCGCCGCGCAGCCCGGGCCTTAGGAGGGGAGGTGAGGGATGGGGAATGGAGGAAAGGGGAGAGGAGAGGAGGGGAGAGAAGGGGAGGGGAGGGTAGAGGAGGGGAGGGGAAGGGAGGGGAGAGGAGGGGAGGTGAGGGATGGGGAGTGGAGGAAAGGGAAGAGGAGAGGAGGGGAATGGAGGAAAGGGGAGAGGAGAGGAGGGGAGAGAAGGGGAGGGGAGGGGAGGGGAATGGACGGGAGGAGAATGGCGGGCCCGGCCGCCTCCAGGTGCGGGGGACGCAGCACCTACCTCACCGCTGCGGCCCTCGCCGTCAACGGTCCGTGAGGGCCCGGCCCGGACCCGGGTCTCCGCGGGCGCCCCCGCCGCCTGGGCCCTTCCCCGCGGGGCCGGGGCCCCTCCCGCCACCGCGGAGCCCAAACGGGGCCCGCCAAGCTCTGCACACTCGGCCCTGCCAAAAGGCAAAGAAAGATGTCCGCCGCGAGGAAGACGCCGGAAGTCCCGCCCGCGCTGCGCGGAGGCCTCTGGGAAATGTAGTCCGCCTGGGGCTCTAGCTTGGACCTGCCGCCCTGGTGCCAAGGGGGCTCTGGGAAACGGATCCCGGAGGCCCAGAGGCGGCGGGTCTTTCAGGAGTGATCGCCAGGGATGGGAGAAATGTTTACAGATACGTTCTCTCTGATATTCCCAGAAGCTAAAGAATAAAAGTGCCACGTGGCCCTGACAGGTGTGCTCAGTGGATAGAGCGTAGGCCTGTGGACTGAAGGGACCCAGGTTCCATTCCGGTCAAGGGAACATGCCCAGGTTGCAGGCTCCATCCCCAGTGGGGGACTTGCAGGAGGCAGCCAATCAATGATTCTCTCTCATCATGGATGTTTCTATCCCTCTTCCTGCCTCTCTGAATCAATAAAAATATTATTAACAAAAATATATAAAGCCTAAACCGGTTTGGCTCAGTGGATAGAGCGTCAGCCTTCGGACTGAAGGGTCCTGGGTTCAATTCCGTTCAAGGGCATGGACCTTGGCTGCGGGCACATCCCCGGTAGGGGGTGTGCAAGAGGCAGCTGGTTGATGTTTCTCTCTCATTGAGGACGTTTCTCCGGTAGCTCTCTATCCCTCTTCCTTCCTCTCTGTAAAAATCAATAAATATATTTAAAATTAAACTAAAGGATTAACTGGGAAATGTATCTTGATTTGGAAATTAAAAGTTTCTAAGAAGCACAGATAAATTATTTTAGAAAAAGAAATTATTATGAGAAATTGTAGTCTGAACTATTCTTTTTAAAAATATATATTTTATTGATTTTTTACAGAGAGGAAGAGAGAGGGATAGAGAGTAAGAAACATCGATGAGAGAGAAACGTCCATCAGCTGCCTCCTGCACACCCCCCACTGGGGATGTGCCCGTAACCAAGGCACATGCCCTTGACCAGAATTGAACCTGGGACCTTTCAGTCCCCAGGCCGAGCCCTATCCACTGAGCCAGATCGGTCAGGACTTATAAGGTTTGTGGGGCAGAAGACAAAGTCAGAGAGCCTAAACCTAACCCTAACCAGGCAAGTCAAAAGGAGGAGCTTTCACCTGCGCTCTCCAGCGAGGTTCAGGGGTCTGAGGGCGGGGCAGTGGAGTCGCGCCAAAAGGGAGTGGAGACATTTTTTTATACAGCTGTTCAGTGTGTGTGTGTGTGGGGGGGGGGGGGGGATGAGGGGAATTTCCAGGAAGGAACCGGTATCTGGGTGCATCGGCTCTGGACCTCCTCTGACCTAACCTCTCGGCCTTCTGGTGACAGGGGCGCCGAGACCGTCCTGGCTGCTTCCTGCTGACCAGGGGCGAAGGGGGGGTGGGGGGTTAAAGGCCAGGGTCGGGCAGAGGCGGGTCAGGCAGAGGCGGGTCCGGGGGCGGCCTGGTTAAGGTGTGGAGCAGGAGCTGGTTTACAGTCACCCGGACCATCTCCGTTCTCTGGGAGTGGGTGGACTTGAGGAGGCAGGGGACTAGGAGAACAAAAACACAGATGAGAACTACCCTGTTTCCCCGAAAATAAGGCAGTGTCTTATATTAATTTTTGCTGTTTCCCCGAAAATAAGACGGTGTCTTATATTAATTTTTGCTCCCAAAGATGCGCTAGGTCTTATTTTTAGGGGATGTCTTATTTTTCCATGAAGAAGAATACGGTACACATTTATTGTTAAATGAAAATAAAGGAAATTTATTACCTGTATACGGTACGGTAGTTGTCAACACAAACCAGACAAACTGTGAATCCTACAGTATCAAGAATTTACTCATTTATTCAATGACAATCATGTCATCATCTTCTGGAACATCATCATAACATCCAATTCCTGAATTTCCTGGTGAATTTCTCGTGACTCCATTTCTTTCAGAATCAGTGGACCGAATCTCTCATGTTTAGCCTAGGAGGGCCTTATTTTCGGGGGGGATGCCTTATATTTCACTCAGAAGGAAACCTGAAAGTAGGTCTTATTTTCGGAGGATGTCTTATTTTCGGGGAAACACTGCACTGTAGTAATCACTGACCTAGGAGATTAAAGGTGTGGCCTATGCTCTACCTTAATTCAGCCAGTTTGGCCCTAAACTGGTTTGGCTCAGTGGATAGAGCGTCGGCTGTGGAATGAAGAGTCCAAGAGTCCCAGGTTCAATTCTGGTCAAGGGCATGTATCTTGGTTGCAGGCACATCCCCAGTGTGTGTGTGTGTGTGTGTGTGTGTGTGTGTGTGAGCGGGCAAAGAAGGCAGCTGATCGATAATTCTCTCTCAACTCTCTATCCCTCTCTCTTCCTCTCTGTAAAAGAATCAATTATATATATATAAATATAAATATAAATATATATATATATATTTTTTATTTTATTTTATTTTATTTTATTTTTTTTAAAGAAGAAGAATCTCTTACCCTTTGAGACAGCATGGAGTGCTGTGGGTGACCCGCGAATGACGACCACCAGTCAGCCACATTGGAATGTAGGAAGCCTTTATTACGAACTCGAGTCCGGGCTCCCGTCTCAACTGACACAGCAGTGAGCAACGAGAGCCCCGACCCACCCTAAGCATGCTACTTTTATCCCCGTCTTAGGGATGCCTGGCAGATTATGATTAGCTAAAGTTTTAACAAAGAAACGTCAGTTATAAGTTATAGAAAAATTCCACTAGTACAGTAACATTTAAAGTTTATACAGCACCTGGGGTGGGGGTTTATTTTCAGCTTAAGCCGTCTCTGTTTGACCTGGTTTGGTCTGTTTGTCCTGCCTTGCGGCTACTGGAAACAGGACGTACCTGCCTGGGGGTTGAGCTTTGCAACAGAACTATTTTAGTATACGTGCTGCCGAAGCGAGCACTGCAAAAGAACTATTTTATGACTAACAGTTATGCTTAGCTAAAGCGTCTCATGCTACATTCTTTGTTGTGGGTCTGGTTGCTCGTTCCTTCCCTGGCCTAGAGCCCTGCCTCGACTGGGTCTTGCCGGCCACAACAGGAGGGACCAGGAGAGTACCATGCTGAGTGAAGTCAGTCAGTCAGAGAAAGAGAAGTAGAACATGATCTCACTCCTATGTGGAATCAAATGAACTAAATAAACTGTTGTTCGGCATGGGTCAGAGACACAGAAGCATGGAACAGAGTGTGAAATCTCAGAGGGAAGGTGGGTGAGGGTGGGTGGGTAGGCGGTAATCAACCAAAGACCCTGTATGCACATATGCATAACTTACAGACACAGACAATAGGGTGCTGAAGACCCGGGCTGGGGGAAGGATGAAGCTAGAGGGTTCTGATCTATGGGGGGAGGAGAAGGGAGAAGGGGACATTTGTAATACTTTCAACAATAAAGAATTATTGAAAGAAAAAAAAGTAGAGACTGATTATCCACCTGGTTAACAAAAGACTGGCACCACAGTGTCAGGAGCCAGTCTCACAAAAAAAATAAATAAATAAATGAAGAAATAAATGGAAATATATATATATATGCATTTTTAAATTCTTTGTCAATTACAGTAGTGGACATTTATATGCCTAACAATAAAGTCTGATACCACTATACGTAATTAGTACAGCACCATTAACTATATTTCCTATGCTGTATTTTACATACTTATACATCCCATGACTGTTTTTACAACTGCCAATTTGTAGCTTAACCTCTTCCTCTTTTCACCCAATTGCATCTGGCAATATAAAAATGTTTTCTGGCCCTGGATGGTTTGGCTCAGTGGATAGAGCATCAGCCTGTGGACTGAAGGGTCCCACGTTTGATTTCGGCCAAGGTCACATGGGCTCAATTCCCAGTGGGGGCGTGCAGGAAGCAGCTGATCAATGGTTCTCTCTCATCATTGATGTCTCTCTTTCTCTCTCTCTTCCCCCCCTTCCTCTCTGAAATCAATAAATATTTTTTTTAAAATGTTTTCTGCATCTAGGAGTTTGCTTTATTTTTTTCATTAGATTCCACATATTTGAAATCATACCACTTTTGTCTTTCTGAGTTTGATTTATCTTTGGCTCAACCTAGGCAAATGGCACCTTCCTATAGGGTACACTCCAGTGTTGGTGCACTGAACAAATGGCATATACTTGCCCATCTGCGGCAGTTCTCCCATTTTAAATCTGTGATACCCGATAAGGTATGTTCTTCAGCTGATGGCCTTCTCACATTCACTGCCCTTATAAGGTCTGTTCCTACTGTGAATTCTCCGGATGTAACGGAGGCTAGACTTTGGTAATGATTTCCTACGCTTGCTACAATCATAAGGCCTTCATCCGATGTGAGATGATGTTTTAGGGCCGGGAGTTAAGGGTAAATAATTCCCACATTCTGCCCTAGCCGGTTTGGCTCAGTGGATAGAGCATCAGCCTGCAGACTGAAGGGTCTCGGGTTCAATTCCGTTCAAGGGCACATGCCTAGGTTGCAGCCTCAATCCCCAGTAGGGAGCATGCAGGAGGCAGCCAATCAATGATTCTTGGTCATCACTGATATTTCAATCTTTCCCTTTCCCTTCCTCTCTGAAATATATATATTTAAAAAATAACAGTTTCCCACATTCTAATACTCACCAGGCCTTTATCCAGTGTGAACTCTTCGGTGTTTAATGAGGCTTGGTTTATGGCTAAAAGACTTTCCACATTGGCTACACTCATAAGGCCTTTCTCCAGTGTGAATTCTTCTGTGTTTGACAAGAGTAGAATTTTGCGTAAAGGACTTTCCACAGTCACTACAGTCGTAAGGCCTTGAACCACTGTGAACTCTTCGGTGTTTAATGAGGGTTGAGCTATGGCTAAAAGACTTTCCACATTGGCTACACTCATAAGGCCTTTCTCCAGTGTGAACTCTCCTGTGTTTGATGAGACCAGAATTTTGAGTAAAGGACTTTCCACAGTCACTACACTCGTAAGGCCTTGAACCAGTGTGAACCCTCTGGTGGTTTAAGAGACTGGAGCTGTAAGTAAAGAATTTCCCGCATTCGCTGCACTCGTAAGGCCTTTCCCCCGTGTGAACTCTCCGATGCTGAAGAAGTGCAGAGCTTTGGCTAAAAGACTTCCCACAGTCGCTGCACTTATATGGCCTCTCTCCACTATGAACTCTGGAGTGATCGATCAGGCGGGACTTCTGAGTAAAGGACTTCCCACACTCGCTGCAGGCATGGGGCCTGGAGCCAGAGTGAACTCTCTGGTGTCTTATGAGGCTGGAGTGGTGGGTAAAGAACTTCCCACATTCACTGCACTCATACGGCCTCTCTCCTGTGTGAACACTCCGGTGTTGAAGGAGTGCAGAGCTTTCACTAAAGGACTTCCCACATTCACTGCACTCATAAGGCCTTTCTCCAGTGTGGATTCTTCGATGCTTAATGAGGTTGGGCTTGTTGCTAAATGATTTTCCACATAAGTCGCACTGGTGAGGCCGCAATCCAGTGTGCACTCTCCGGTGTTGAATGAGGCTAGAGCTTTGCCTAAAGGACTTCCCACATTCCCCACACTCGTAAGGCTTTTCCCCAGTGTGAACTCTCAAGTGGTCATTAAGACTATATCTTTTGCTGTAACATTTTCCACATTCACTGCATATATATCCTCTTTCTTTAGAGAGAACACTCTGGTGCTGAACAAGCTTGCGTTTGCAATTAAAATCTTTAGAGTCAGACAGAGTTTTTCCGTTGTGAGAGTCTGTGGCACACTCAGCTCCCCTGTTTGACTTCTCCCTGGTGTGAGTGGCCTGATGCTGGAGAAATCCTGAGCTGGCCAGGAAGTCTGTCAAAACCTCCTCACAGGAACCGGGCTTCCCCGACACACAGAATTTGCAGTCCTTCATAAATGAGGCTCTCTCCTCGTGGCCTCTGAAGCACATCTCTCCCGTGAGCTGCCTCTGATGCTCACGTTCTGTGCTCACATCCAACTGTTTCTCACATGCCCCCATCTGGTACAGTTTCTGCCCAGGATGCGTTCCCGGGTGCCCAGTGAAGTGCAAAATGTGTCCCACGTGCACACCACACAGCTCCCAAGGATGGGCCTCCGGGGGAGACACACCGGCCTTGGGAGTCCTGACCTCTGACACTCCTTGTAAAGAATTTCTGAGCTCACAAGGGGCCTCCTCACTCTGGGCTCCATGCCTACAACCTGAAAGTGAAAAGTGCTGGTTAAGTGCATGTTGATTCTGGCGGGAAGGGGCAGTCCTCACTCGGGTGTCTGACAAACCCAGGAACGAGTCCATGGCATTGTGTGCAGGACCAGGGAGTGAGTACACGCTGGGGATGGGGCTGCTCCGCAGTACTGGGCCATGAAGAGCACAGACTGGGGGAGGCCTCACGAGGTGAAGGACCCAACCAGGCAGTGTACACCGAGAGCAGACACAGGGTCCCCAGTTCCCTTCAACAACGATTTCTCTAAAGAACTTTGCTACTGGTGACACACAAAAGCTGTGCAGACGGGTGTGTTAACCCTGCCATACCGCTGTACTGATTTTTCGGTAATTTCTGAATCTGCCACTATACGGCTGAACCTAATTTTCGGTACTTTGCCTAGTACGTGAAAAAAATGCGACACAAACTAAAAATAACCAACCAATTATGGTCAAACCTCATGATTAGCCATTGCAAATGTCTGCCCCCATGTATTTGAATGGACTTCGTGTGGTTTGACGTGAAAAAATTCTGAAAATTCACAATGAAAAGAGCGGCTGATGAACCAAGCAATTCAACAGGAAAGGGAAGTAGGTCTAGGCTTATTACAGTCCAACAGGTGATCGATACTTTGGTTGATTCAGACTCTGAGGAGTCAGAATTTCATCCAGAACACGTTTCCAGTTCAAGTGGCACAGACAGCGAGAGCTCGAGTGATGAGGAGAATCTTGAACCTTACAGATCTAGAGCTAGATCGATAGTAAGAGAAGGGGGCGTGTCCCTCAAACAGCTGAGGGGGGAGATCAAGGTGGTGATGAAGGTTGGACAAGGAATTTTGTATCACCAAATACAGATCTGAATTTCACTGAGGAAGGAAAAGGCCCAGTGAACATTCCTGGATCTATCACAGATGAGAGTGAACCGATTTGACTTTTTATCCTTGTTTTTTTGGATGATACTTTCTGGCCCACCAATTGCATATAGCAAAGCCCAACTCCTACAATGCCAAAAATTTCAAGGATGCCACAGTGGAAGAAATGAAGGCTTTTCTTGGACTGAGGATCTATATGGAATAATACGTATAAAGCCCAGCTGTCGGGATTAGTGGACAAATGAGGGCTCTGACTTGGTTGGGCTTACTCCCGGATTTCGAAATGTTGACTCAAGACAGTTTCTTGGCCCTTTGGAGTTTTTTACACACACTCGATGAGGAAGACACAGATATCGATAAGACAGATGGAATAAAGCTAGGCCTTTCTTGGAAAGTCTGCTCCCCAAGTTTCTCCACTTTTATCTGCCAAAGGAACAGCTGAGCCTAGATGAGGGGATAATCCTGATAAAAAATCGCTTGGCCATCAAGCAGTGTATCAAGGATAAGCCCACAAAGTGGGGCATCCAGTCTTTCCTACACTGGCTACATTTTGAACGCAGAAATCTACACCGGTGCTTCACCAATGCCTTTAAAGGTTTGGGCGCAGTAGGAAATACAGTTGTTTGTCTCCTGACCTCGTGTGCAATGGGAAATAAATCTCAGGTGCTCGTCATGGACTGGCTCTATAGCTCTGTAACCCTTGCTAAACATGCACTGTCAGAATCACACACAGGAGTTGTGGGAACCCTGCGGCAGAAGAGGAAGCAGTTTCCTAAGCCGCTGAGAAGTGTGAAAACACTTTCCAGGGGTGACAGTCGCTATCGATGTCGAGAAAGTGTAACATGTTTGGTTTGGCAGGATAGGAAGCCCATCACATTTATTTCGAACTATCACGATCCAGCCCAAAATGTAGTGAGAAACAGAAGAAATAAAGATGGCAGTGTGCAAGAAATACAGATGCCACAGCTGGTGAAGGACTATCATAAATATATGGGTGGCTGTGACAAAAATGACCAGATGACCCCACCTTCACCGGTCTCATCGTCATTAGCACTGGCCCCAGAGGCTTTTCATAAAATTTTTTATGTGGGCCAGTTATAATTCTTATATCTTGTATGCTTCAAAGCAGCAAGCTGCTTCAAAAAAGCCAGTTTATTTCACCAGATATATTCAGAAACTGTGCTTGCAACTCATTGGTGGATTCAGAACATCAGTCCATTGCCACCCACAACAGAAACCCTGCCCTCAGCGGATGACCCCAGGCAACCATTTTCCAGAGATTCCCCCTGGGGCATCGTCTAATCATATCTGTGTTTTGTGAATGGAAAGGCACTCCAGGTACAACAAGCAAAATCCTGGAGTGTCTTACAAAGACAATCCATGCAATAAGGTGAAGAGCAACATCTAGCGCTCACTTTGCAAGAAGTACCTCTGTTGAAACAAGGCTCATGCTGCTGGGTGGATTGGAGCACAAAGGTGGAATATGGGCACCAGATGAAAGGTAGACCTATTTTCAACAATGTCTCCAGGTTCCATCTTATTCTAACCACTTGTTTGCATGTAACTAACATTTTTCTACATCAAGTTGATGTTTTCTCTTTAATGCTCAGGAGCCCAGGTATAGGGGACAGTTAGGTTCAGGGCTTCAGGCTTGGTAGGGTTAAGGTGCAAGAAAATACAACTATAACAGAACAGCTGGTATTCAGGACTTTTAGAAATATGCACACACCTCAGGACACAATGCATAGGGGCCAACGAGGAAAACACCACAGATGGAGCGGTGAGAGAAACAGGCTAGACACACAGTGCAGAGACGTGAGGCTAACCCCAGGCTAGAGGTTAGGGTAGCCGAAGCCGGTTTGGCTCAGTGGTAGAGCGGCAGTCTGCGGACTGAAAGGTCCCAGGTTCGATTCTGGTCAAGGGCATGTACATTGCTTGCGGGCACATCCCCAGTAGGGGGTGTGCAAGAGGCAGCTGGTCGATGTTTCTCTCTCATCAACGTTTCTAGCTCTCTATCTCTCCCCCTTCCTCTCTGTAACAATCAATAAAATATATTTAAAAAAAAAAAAAAAAAAAAAAAATATATATATATATATATATATATATATTAAAAAAAAAAAAAAAAAAAGAAGAGGTTAGGGTAGAAGTGACAAGTGATAGAGCTAAGAAATCGGCAAAGAGTCCATAAAGGGGAAGGCCAGACAGAAATGAAGTATGGTCCTGGGCATGGACATCAAAACAGTAATCTAGCCCTAACTGGTTTGGCTCAGTGGAGACCTTGGTTGTAGGCACAACCCCAGTGGGGGGTGCAGGAGGCAGCTGATCAGTGTTTCTCTAATTGATGTTTCTAACTCTCTATCCCTCTCCTTTCCTCTCCATAAAATATCAATCCTATACTATAATAAAAGCCTAATGTGCAAATTGACCCAATGGTGGAAAGACCAGAGAAACGGCTGGTGGCTATGATGTGCAGTGACAACCAGGGGGCAGGCGCTGGACAGGAGTGCGCCTACCCTGCAGGCCCCAAGCCACCCAAGGCGGGTGCCAGCACCTTCCACACCCCTCCCCACCAATTATCCTGCTGGCTGCCCCACAGAGGGAAGCGACTGGCGGTGGCAGTGGGGGGCGGGGCCAGTAAGCAGGCAAAACCAGGCTAGAAAAAGCAGGTGCCACTGCCCACCCCCCATCACCACCGCTGGTCACCCCACACATGGAACCTGATCGCCCCCACAGATGGACCCTGATCGCCGGCCAGGCATAGGGACCCTGCCCCTGCATGAATTTCATGCACTGGGCCTCTGGTAAAATATATTTTAAAATGACAACAAGGCCGGGACCGGTTTAGCTCAATGGATAGAGCGTCAGCTTGGGGACTGAAGGGACCCGGGTTCGATTCCGGTCAAGGGCATGTACCTTGGTTGCGGGCATATCCCCAGTAGGGGGTGTGCAAGAGGCAACTGATCGATGACTCTCTCTCATCGATGTTTCTAACTCTCTATCTCTCTCCCTTCCTCTCTGTACAAAATCAATAAAATATATTAAAAATAAATAAATAAATAAATAAATAAAATAAAATAAAATAAAATGACAAGAACAAAAAAAACAGCCGAAGCCAGTTTGGCTCAGTGGTAGAGCGTCGGTCTGTGGACTGAAGGGTCCCGGGTTCAATTCCGGTCAAGGGCATGTACGTTGGTTGCGGGCACATCCCCGGTAAGGGGTGTGCAGGAGGCAGCTGGTCGATGTTTCTCTCCCATCGACGTTTCTAGCTCTCTATCTCTCTCCCTTCCTCTCTGTAAAAAATCAATAAAATATATTAAAACAAAAAACAAACAAACAAAAAAAAACAGTAATCCAACAGAATGTTTGTCTGGTAGGATTTGAAAACAGCACTGGCATCACACCCTCCTCCAGGTGCCACTCCTAACATTTTGCTGAGCCTGGCTTCATGTACATCCCATGAAACACCTCTTTCTAACCCGACCCAACTCCCTCAGTGAGCAAATGCATGGCACCTTATACGGGTTCTAAGGGAAGGACAGCACACACGAGTAGCCAGCACCAGCCCAGAACAACTCGGCACATCACAGCCAACAAAAAAGAAAACCAAACGCCACACAGAGAACGTCGAAGGAGGGTCTCGCAAGACCAGCCCACAGTCCACGGGAGGGAAACTGTCAGCGATGGGGACTCCTGGCCCAGGCCGGCCTGAGGCAATGGCGGCTAGCAGGAGGCACAGGACCTAGGCACTCCGGGCCTGGGATCTGAACGGAAGCACAGGAACCTCTAATTTGTAAAACTGCTGTTTGAAACTCTCTGCTGTTTTCAGATGGTCCCTCGTTCTGCGAATTAACTCTGCTTTTCAGCTTCTGTGAACAGGAGCTTCGGGCTCGCTTGAACACTAGGGAAGACAAGCTCGGCTGCCTGACCCTGCGGCTAGTCCTCCGATGCCAGGGGCCGATACGCCCACCTCTCTGCCAGGCGCCTCTCAGTTATCTGTACTCCAGGCTCCTAAAAGGTGCAGGCCCCCTGGGAGGTACCTGCTCAGCACACACAGGGCTCTTTTAAGAACTTGCACAAGGGACTGGAAGCCCCTGTTTAGGAGAACAAAGACGTCAGAGCAGTATGACGGGACCACTTCCTTACTGTGGGCTCAGACTTCGGAAGCAGCATTCCCCTGAGCCTGCGACGTCATAAAAGACTCCAGATTAATTTGCTTTCTGGCCTCTGAGATTCACTTGCTGATTTACGACATAACAGAGCGAAGTCATTCCGTCAAAAGTCATGGAGAAGCAATTCAGGTGTATCCCATGGGCTCATCGGAAGACTCCTGGCCTGATTCCTTCCCGCACGTATGGGGCTCTTCAGGGAAGGAGAGGGCCATGCACAGACCTCAACCCAACTAAGCACAGCACCCACCCAGGGATCTAACTAAGCACAGCACCTACCCAGGGGACTAACTAAGCACAGCACCTACCCAGGGATCTAACTAAGCACAGCACCCACCCAGGGGTCTAACTAAGCACAGCACCTACCCAGGGATCTAAGCACAGCACCTACCCAGGGATCTAACTAAGCACAGCACCTACCCAGGGGACTAACTAAGCACAGCACCTACCCAGGGATCTAACTAAGCACAGCACCTACCCAGGGGACTAACTAAGCACAGCACCTACCCAGGGGTCTAAGCACAGCTCCTACCCAGGGGTCTGGGGAAGAAAGCAGTACATGGTTCTGGTTTGAGGAGAGACATGCTACTGGGGGAAAAGGGAAGGGCAGACATTACTGCCCACGGAATGGGGTGTGTGTGTGTGTGTGTGTATGTGTGTTTGAAATCCTTACCCAAGTTGGTTATCAGTGTCAGGTTCTCCAGCATCACATCGTGGTACAGGCATCTCTGAGCCTCATCCAGGAGCTCCCATTCCTCCAAGGAGAAGTACACAGCCACGTCCTCAAAGGTCACTCTGCCCTGGCGAGATGGGGAAGGCTGAAACCAGACAAGGCTCCTCTCCCGAGAACCCACAATCCTCTCCCCCAAAACCTCCCTGCCCGCCCCCCCCCCCCAGGTCCTTCTCCCCATCTCCCCAGCTCAGAGGACAATCCCTGCCGAAACCGGTGTGGCTCGGTGGATAGAGTGTCAGCCTGCAGACTGTAGAGTCCAGGGTTCGATTCCGGTCAAGGGCATGTACTTTGGTTGTGGACACATCCCCAGTAGGAGGTGTGCAGGAGGCAGCTGATGGATGTTTCTCTCTCATTGATGTTTCTAACTCTCTGTCTCTCTTCCTTCCTCTCTGTAAAAAAATCAATAAAATATATTTTTTTTAAAAAGAAGAAAAATACAAAGGACAATCCCCGTCCTGGAACCATTGCGTCCTCAGGCTCAGGGTGGACAGGGTCCCCCCTCTCCTGGGCCCTTTGTTCCCCTGGAGGAGAGACCGGAAGCTCCCGAAACACTCAGCTCAGTTCTGCCCGGAGAGCCACACGGCCTGCGACCAGCTCAGGCATCACCGCCTACGGGGGTTAATGGGCTGACGGCAATGCCAGCAGCACCTTCACGCGACCCTTGTGTGGGAGCCGGGTCCTGAGCCTGGGGTGTCTCCAGGCTCCAGGCTCTCGGGTTCCCCAGATTGGGGACTAGCTCTCCAAGGCCGAGAAAAGACAGTGGGGGGGGGGGGGGGGAAGCAGTGCAGGATGGGGCCCTCCTCTCCTTCCCTGTGGTCCTGAAGTATGGCAGCACCATCCTTAGGTGAGGACAGGGGTTTGAATTTGAACCCTGCTATTCTGGCTTCAGCACGCACTGACTTGCTTCAACAGCAGGGCAGTTCCCTCAGCTTTCCAGTCTGAGACCTGGAGGCTGAGGCAACTCTGTGCCCGGGGCCCAGGGCCACAGGAGACCGATCCCCTCAGACTCAGCAGCTCCAGGAGTAGAAGCTGCAGATCAGCTTTATTTACTAATTTATTTTTACTTTTGCAGATAACCTTCATTTATTTATTTTTATTTTTGCAGATAACCTTTATTTATTTGTTATAATTATTATTTTTGCAGATAACCTTTAGGGATGAACTTTGCTCTCTTCTGCTTCTGTACTGCCTGCTTTCGCAAGATGGGTCCACATTGCCATGTCCAGCAGAATGTGGTCGGGAGCGACCCTGCGGGCTGTTCCCAGCCTTTAGAATTTAGAGCCAAGGGAAATGCTTATGGTGTCCAGTGTTTCCCAAACTTCCCTCATGATGAGAATCACCTGGTGGAGTTGTTAAAACACAGATTCCTGAATCCCAACTAAGAAATGCTAAACTAGAATTTTTGGGAACATATAGGTAAAATTGTATACTTAATTAGTGCTCTAACACAGATGTTATATACAGAGCACTAAGTTAGGTATGCAATTTTACCTATATGTTCTCAAAAATTCTAGTTTAGCACTTCTTAGTTGGGATTCAGGAATCTGTGTTTTAACAACTCCACCAGGTGATTCTCATCATGAGAGAAGTTTGGGAAACACTGGTGTAGACCTTTCAAAGGACTGCCTACGCCTGGAGGAAAATGACAGCGGTCCCTTTAAAGAGGAGGCAGAGCCCACCTGGACAGTCCCCTGGAGCTACTGAGTCTGTGGGAATCCGTCTCCTGGGGTCCTGGGCCCCGGGGAACAGCAGTTACCTTTGTGAGCCTCCAGGTCTCAGTCTGGAAGCTGAGGCCTCTACCCTGTTTCCCCAAAAATAAGACAGTGTCCTTTCGTGTCTCATCTGGGGTGCCAAAAAAGAAAAAAAGAAAAAAAAAGTGTCTTATATTAATTTTTGCTCCCAAAGATGCGCTAGGTCTTATTTTCAGGGGATGTCTTATTTTTCCGTGAAGAAGAATACGGTACACATTGATTGTTAAATGAAAATAAAGGAAATTTATTACCTGTATACGGTATTGTAGTACGGTAGTTGTCAACACAAACCAGACAAACTGAATCCTACAGTATCAAGAATTTACTCATTAATTCCATGACAATCACGTCATCATCTTCTGGAACATCATCATAACAATCGAATTCCTGAATTTCCTGGTGAATTTCTTGTGACTCCATTTCTTTCAGAATCAGTGGACCAAATCTCTCATGTTTAGCCTAGAGGGGGGGCCTTATTTTCGGGGAGGTGCCTTATATTTCACTCAGAAGGAAACCTGTAAGTAGGTCTTATTTTCGGAGGATGTCTTATTTTCGGGGAAACACGGTAGAATGGCAGGGTTAAAATTCAAACAGCAGTTTTTCCCTAAGGATGGTGGCTACCATACTTCAGGACCAGAGGGAAGGGGGGTCCCTGTCCCTCCCTGGCCCGACCCCCACCCTCACCCTCACCCTCACCGTCTCGGACCTGGAGCCTGAGAAAGTCCTTTGAAAGGACTGCCTACACCTGGGGAGGTCGTGAGTGCGGACTCCATCTGCGTGTGGTCTCTCGCAGCCGTCCTGGCCAGTTCAATAAATCCTTGCCTCCTTTTTTAAATCAATTAGCAGCCTTCGGTGGCATTATTATTATTATTATTATTTTAAAATATATTTTGTTGATTTTTTACAGAGAGGAAAGGAGAGGGAAAGAGTCAGAAACACCGGCGAGAGAGAAACATCCTGCACGCCCCCCTCTGGTAAGGTGACCAGACAATCCCGCCTTTGGCGGGACAGTCCCGATTTTCAACAATTTGTCCCGCGGCGTCACAAATTGTTAAAAATCGGGACTGTCGGCCAGGGCATTTGCCCGCTTTTTAAAGAAATCAATCAGCAGCCTCCCGCGGTCTTATTCTGACTCCAGGGTCCGACCCCACAACAGTCCCGCCAGCCCTTCCGCAGCCGCGGGGCGGGGACCCCGGGGAGGGGCCGCCCCGAGACGCCCGGTCCCGGGCCCCGCGGCTCGGCCTCCCCGGACCGCTGACCCCCGCAGCCGGCGCTCGGCCGGTCCCCCGGGCCTCCCGCCGCCGTCCCCCCCGGCCGCTCCCGCCCCCGTCCCCCCGGGGCCGCCTGGCCGGCCGGGCTGCGGGGCCGGGGCCGGGGCCGGGGCCGGGCGGAGGCGGGACGCGCTCACCTCAGCCGGGCGCCGGGGCGCGGCCGCCGCCATCGGACCTGCGGGCGGGGCGGCACCTCCCGCCCCGAAGCGGGTCCCTCGCGGGGCCGCCGAGCCTCACGCCCGCGTCCGTGCGGCGGGGAGAGGCTCCCGCCGCCTTCGGAACCGGCACCCGGACCCGGACCGGACCGAGCGCTCCGGAACCTCCGGCCGACAAACCCCACAGCGACGAACGGGCCGCCCTTGGAGTCGCAGGAAGTCCCGCCCTCCCGCATTGCGTCACAAGCGGCAGCCTTTTTTCTAAGTCCTCATTGGCTAGGGGTGCTGCCGCTCCACTCTGGGCATTCTGGGAAATGTAGTTCCTTCTCTGGCTGCAGGAAAGGCGGGGGGGGGGGGGGGGGGAAGGGCTTAATTTGCAGGACTCAGGCTCAGCAGCGAGGTTTGCAGGGAAGTGGACAATCCAGGTGGGCTCTACCTCCTCTTTATTTTTATTATTATTATTTAAAAAATATATTTTATTGATTTTCTACAGAGAGGAAGGGAGAGGGATAGGGCTAGAAACATTGATGAGAAACATGGATCAGCTGCCTCCTACACACCTCCTACAGGGGATGGGCCCAAAACCAAGGTCCAGGCCCTTGACCAGAGTCGAACCCGGGACCCTTCAGTCCGCAGACCGATGCTCTGTCCACTGAGCCACACCGGCCAGGGCCTCATGGTCTATTTCAAGGCAAAGGCATGCACTCCCCATCATCACGCCCCTTCCTCAGTCTCTGTAAGTTTGGTCAGGACAACAGAGAAGACACTCCAGATCTGTGTCTCATCACCTCAAACGTCATTTCCTCGGTGGCATGTCCTGTCCCGTTATGGTGACCTCCGGCCAGGGTTTTCGAAATTCTGTGGAAGTTTACCATCATTGCCGTCTCCTTGTGGTGAGTATAGGCAAGTATGATTATAATCATCAATAAACAAAGAGTTTTAAACCACTGGGCTCTCTATTTGCATTCGGTCCTGTAAACGTCCCTCTGGCACTGATGTTTCCTGGTCACTGATTTTGTGGAAGGTGCCGCACATCGGCCCTTCGCTGACCACCTGAGCTCCTGTCACCTGCCCTCGCTCCCCTGGCCCGTCTTTGTGGGCCGTCCTCCCCAGATCGCCAGTTCCCAGGGGCAGGGGACTCGCTACCTCCAGAGTCTGGAACAGTCCGTATGGGTCCCGGCTGTGCCGCCGTGGCTGCTGCCCCTCCATGCAGCCCGATTCAGGTTCTCCTCCCCGGAGCCTCCGCCAGCCCTCCCACCCCCGTGCTGACGGGAAACACCCTCAGCCAGCCCTGTCCGGGGAGGGGGCTCCACCACGCACCCTGCAGCACATGGATACCCTGAGCCCAGGGTCCCTCACCTCAATACGGGGGAGGGGGGCTGCTCGGCACAGGCCCAATCTAGGGAGAGGGGCGACGGCAACGTACCCCCTCAACGTGGCATCGGTTCGAGTCCAAGCCTCTCCTGGAAGCACTTGTATCACACAACGTCCTTGGCAAATGCACAGCCACCTCCTGGAGAATCCAAGCTCCCCCCACGACTGCCTGGGAGGTGATGGTGCTGGGCGGGGGGCAGAGATAATAAAACCCTGACCGGTTTGACTCAGTGGATAGAGCATCGGCCTGTGGACTAAAGGGTTCCGGGTTCGATTCCAGTCAAGGGCATGGACCTTGGTTGCAGGTACATCCCCAGTGGGGAGTGTGCAGGGGGGAGCTGATTTATGTTGTCTCTCTCATCGATGTTTCTGGCTCTCCCTTCCTCTCTGTAAAAAAAAAAAAAAAATCAATAAAATATATTTTAAAAGAGAAGAAAAAAAAATTCAAAGTAGAAAATTACCCCTAAAATGAAAAAAGCAGAGACTCAACACCAGTGGGCCTCAGGGGTGTACGGGCTGGTCGAAAGCAGGACTGTCCAAAGGTGAACTGATGTGGGGCCCAGGGGCTTCTCCCAGAGAAAGCAGATTCGACTGCTGAGGGCCAGGGGCCAGGGGCCTGGGAGAGCCGGGGGAGAGACCTGTGCATGGACACAAAGAGCCCTGGAAGCTATCTCAGCCGGACACAGAGCCCCAACCCTCCCAGAGACTTGCCTCGGGATCCCTGCTGCCATACCCTGGACACTCCCCACTGGGGATGTACCCGCAACCAAGGTACATGGCCTTGACCGGAATCGAACCCGGGACCCTTTAGTCCGCAATGTGTCCCCAGCTGCAGTGGGGCCCCGCCAGGCAAAGGCAGGAGAGAGTGAGGAAAGGTGGGCTGTGCAGGCAGGGGCCCCATCTCCGTGAACTAGAGTGGATGGTCTGTTTGAAAAAGAAATAAAAATTAGCCGAGACCGGTTTGGCTCAATGGATAGAGCGTCGGCTTGGGGACTAAAGGGACCCGGGTTCGATTCTGGTCAAGGGCATGTACCTTGGTTGTGGGCATATCCCCAGTAGGGGGTGTGCAAGAGGCAGCTGATCAATGACTCTCTCTCATCGATGTTTCTAGCTCTCTATCTCTCTCCCTTCCTCTCTGTACAAAATCAATAAAATATATTTTAAAAAAAATTAATATACATTTTTATTGGTTTCAGAGGAGGAAGAGGGAGAGAGAAACATCAACGATGAGAGGGAATCACCCATCGGCTGCCTTCTGCACTCCCCCCACTGGGGACTGAGCCCACAACCCGAGCATGCGCCCTTGACCAGAATCGAAACCTTCGGTCCACAGGCTCTACCCACTGAGCAAAACCAGCCAGAGCTCTTTTAATTTTTCAGAGAGAGTGTAAGGGAGGGGTCAGAGAGAGAGAGAGACACACACACACACACACACACACACACTGGCTGGATGTCTCCTAAACTAGCCGCAACTGGGAGCCAAGGATCAAACCTGCAAAATAGAACCACAAAGTCACACAGTCTTTATTTTAAGGCCCTGGGCAGTAATGCAAACTAGGTCAGTACTGGACAAAGAGTGATTTCCTGCCTTTCTGTGTCCCTCCTGAAGCACAGAGAGCGTGGGATCCCCACAGTATCTGGTAACTCTACGTGCTGACAGGCCACAACTGTGCTTGCAAACCACCCCAGGCGGCGACCAGGACCACCAGGACTGAAGGTAAGAAAGCAGAAATGCTGCCACAGAGACGGCATCGCCCAGAGCCGTGCACGGAAAGCAGTTTGCAGGCTGGTGAGTGAGAAGCTGAAACAACTCGTGACAGCAAAAGGGGAGACCCACAGCGTCCCTGAGAGAGGATGGGGCCTCTGGACGAGGCCCGGGGTGGGCCCATGCCTTAGTCAGAGAAAGGAATGAAGACCCTGCCAGGAGCGCGGAGTCTTCACAACTTCCTCAAGCACAGGGCGGACACAGCACACATGTGCCCCGAGCACCAGGGGTGGTGACTGGTGCACACCGTCCAGCTGAGCCAGGGGGTGAGGAGGTCACTTCAGCCACAAGGACTCGCAGTGACACCCACCAGGGAGAAGGTCTGGACACATCGGCAAGCGCCATGCGGCTCCTTCAAGCCCCCCTGTACCTCAAACCTGCGAGGAGCCGAGGGGAGCGTGTGTCCCAATAAAAGGAGTTTACGCTCAGGTGGGCGAGCGGGCCCGAGTCTCGGTCAGCGCTGTAGTGTGAGAGACGAGACACCCCCTGCGCGGCTACGGCTTCTCTCCCGTGTGGACCCGCAGGTGTCTGACCAGGCTGGGCTTCCACCGAAAACACTCCCCGCACTCGCTGCACTCGTACGGCTTCTCCCCCGTGTGGATCCTGAGGTGGCCCATGAGCTTGGACCTGCGGCTGAAGGACTTGCGGCAGTTCCCGCACTGGTAGGGCTTCTCCCCGGAGTGGATCCGCTGGTGCTCCGTCAGCGTGGACACCAGCATGAAGGACTTGCCGCACTCGGCGCAGGCGTACGGCTTCTCCCCCGTGTGGACCCGCTTGTGGTAGTAGAGGTGGCTGTTGCTCCGGAAGGCCTTCCCGCACTCGTGACACTCGTAAGGCTTCTCCCCGGTATGGATCCGGTGGTGCTGGATGAGGGTGCACTTCTGGCTGAAGGACTTGCCGCAGAAGCTGCAGATGAAGGGCTTCTCGCCGGTGTGCGTCCTCTTGTGCAGGCTGAGGTAGGAGCTCTGGCTGAAGGACTTGCCGCACACGGTGCACTTGTACGGCTTCTCCCCCGTGTGGATCCGGTAGTGCTGGATGAGCGTGAACTTCTGCCGGAAGGCCATCCCGCACTCGCTGCACGCGAACGGCTTCTCCCCCGTGTGGATGCGGTGGTGCTGGATGAGGGCGCACTTCTGGCTGAAGGCCTTCCCGCAGTCGCTGCACACGTAGGGCTTCTTACCGGCGTAGGCCCTCTTGCGCGGCCGGAGGTTGGAGCTCAGACCGAAGTCCTTGTCGCAGTCGCTGTCCTCATACGGGCTCTCGTCGGCGTACACGCTCCTGTGGGGCTTGAGGTTCAAGATGCGGCTAAACACGGTCCTGCGCTTGTTGCACTCGTACAGCTTTCCTCCGGGAAAGTCAGCCCGGTGCTGAGCAGCGTCCTGGCTGTGGGAGGCAGCTATGTCATCTTCGCCCCAGTAGGGATAGCTCTCCTCACTGAGTAACTCCAGCGTAATCTCGCTGCCGCCGTGCGGCTCCTCGGGGCTGAGGAGGGCCGGGTGCAGGGGAAGCGCTGGGATGCCTGGGAAGACTTGCCCAGCCTCCCCGCTGGTGGAAGGCAGCTCCGATAAGGTGAGGCTGCACCTGGGCACAAGCGCGGCCCCGTCCACAGCTCCCGCCCAGGGCTTCTGGCCACCGGCTTCCCTCTGCGGCCGGTGAGGGTGTGCGCTGAAGCAGAAGACCCTCACGCACGCATCACCAAAGTAGCGTTTCGGGTCGAAGTCTGCTGCCGGCGACTCCGTCAGGCGCAGAACGTCCTTTAACACCGAGAAGCACCGCCCGCAGAGACGGGCCCTCGGGGTGGCGGGAGCTGTCTGAGCATCGCTGACCTGCGGCTCCCGGTGCACAGAAACGCTGTGCTCAGGACGGGCCTCCTCCTCCTCCGTTTGATGCCAGCAACCTGGAAAGAGAGGAATGACAGGAACGGGATGCTGGCCGCGGTGACCAGGGGAGTCCCATCGCGAACGTGTTCTGCGCATATTGCATGGGTTCGATGCCACTGACTGAAAATACGAGGCGTGCAGGAAGCGTTCATAAGAGGCTGCTGCGAAGGTCTGGGCCTCTGAAGATTACAACACAGGAGAGACCTCGCCAGAAACAGGACACAGAGATGGCGAGGCCCACGGGGAAGAGAAGCCCGACCGCCTGCAGCAGCGCCCAGCCCGGCTCGTCTGCGGGGGCAGGGGGCATGCTGGGCCTGAGGCTGGCAATGTCATCTCCCGAGTAAGTCAGTAGCCAGCACCTGCACTGGTGCGGAAGACTGCCTGAGCGTGAGTGCGCACCTCACAGCACACGTGTTGGTCAGTGTGACGGAACACCAGGAATGCAGAGGAACGGGTGATACAAAGAGCCCAAATGGGGAAGGTACGCAAAAGCCAGGAAGTCACAGATTCAAAGACAAGTCAGCAACGTGTCAAGTATGGGAAAGAAAAGGAAGAAATGAGATGTGGCCGGAGGCACTTGCATCTCAACACTGGGCATCAGGATGTCCCTGGTATAATCTGAACACAGCCCCTGTGGCACCCCTTCCCCCGGGCACCACCAAGCCAGGCCAGGCCTCCCCCGATATCATCGTGTGTGTGCCCTGGGAACGGAACAGGGTTCCCCCTGCGCCTTCCACTGCACAAGCACACAAAGCCCAAATACTCTGAGTGTCAGGGAAGGACAGCAGAGGTGAGCGGCCAGCACTGGCCCTGACCACCACAGCCTGCAGTGGTATTCATGGAACAGAATATCACAAACAACGGAGGGAGGGTCTTACAAGAACAGCCCATGGTTCATGTAAGTAAAGACCAGGCCCTGGAGGAAGGAGGGGAAGTGGAAGCCACTGGGTGGACACAGTCACTGTGCCGCGAAGAGGTGGGCAAGGTGGCACCCAGGGGGCTGCCTGCGAGACTCCTGCCTCCTGGGCGCGCCTTGCACTTTGTGTTATGGACGTCCGTGGGGTCCACTGGACGGACACTCCACACGGCTCACCACGGGCAGCCACGGCCCAGTTAACAGGAATGTGGCGGATGAGCAGAGCCCCCGCTGTGGCCTGACTGTGGGGGAGAGAGAGCCACATCCGGAGAATAAAGAGAAAAGGGGCGTCACCTCAGGACACTGGGAGGAGGGGCAGGTCTTACCTGCAGATGAGACCAGTGCAAACACTTCCAGCATCACCTCGCAGAACAGGAGTCTCTGAGCCTCATCCAGGAGCCCCCACTCCTCCTGGGAGAAGGCGACGGCCACGTCCTCAAAGTCCATCTCCTGTGGCAACGGGGACAGTTCAGTCCATGACCCGCTTCTCTCCTAAGATTCCGAGTCTTCCATTCTCCCCACCCTCCACACCATCTGCTCCTCTACTCCCCACATCAGAGAAGACACCAGGCCTCTGTCCACCAAAGTCACTCTGTCCTTTCATTCCCACTGGCACTGCGTCTTCCCACCACAGTGAGGGCAGACGGGCACAGAGATGACCCCTGTGCTCTGGGACTCCCATGTAGGCCACACTGCCTGCCCCTGGCCAATAGCAGTGGGTGTCACCAACACAGGCAGGGAGGGATGCTGGCCATAAAGAGAGTGTGAGTGATCAGGCAATACCCTTGTAGTCCCCCAGATTGTACCTCAAGGACACTAAAATCATGGTGGAGGAGGAGGAAGAGGGAGAGGAGGAAGAGGAGGACGAAGAGGAAGAGGAGGAGGAGGAGGGGCGATTCACCTATGCCCGATTCACCTTTTCAACCCAGTTCGTTTGCCGAGGCCATCCCTTTGCACCACCTGCTGCACGTAACTCTCTGAACCACATGTGTCCCACATGCTTCATTCCCAGAGGCACCACTTCACAGGGAACACCCATCCGGGGTGACAGGGACGGTTTTACTTCCTAATCACCATCTTTTCCAAAACTGTGACTGATCCCCTCTGCGGTGTATTTCTCTCACCTTCTCCCTTCCCTGTGCCAGCACATATTCAAGCCCAGGCTACACTGCTGTATGCGGTCTCACTGCTGTGTCATCCCTCAACAGCAACAGGCACGTTTGCACACATATGACACCTGAGCTCTGGAACTGGCACACAGCACCCCTCTTTGTAGGAAATTATCCTAAAACTCCCCTTATTGTATGGTCCAGACCCCACCGGAAACGGACTCACCCTTCATCCACTCTAAGGTCAATGCCAGGGCCCGTGGCCATGGATTCTCCCTCCCTCTCCACGTGCACATCACTCTCTCCCACACCTCTCTCTCCCCTGCACTCCCACAGCCCGGCCCCCCAGAATGTCCTTCCTCATTACCCAGCAGGTGTGGTCCGGAGAAAGCTCGCCACCTTCACACAGGACCCAGTCCTGCGCGGACCCTGAGAGGCCACCCTCAGAGAGGCAGCTCTGAGTCCTGCTCTCCATCACTGTTTTTTCCGTCAAACTCACCCACTGGGAACCACATCAGATCTCAGACACCCAGAGCGCCCTCCCCTGGTGCTGCACTTGATGTCCCTTCACCAGGCACAGCCACCATCTCTCCACGTACCCGTCACTCCAGTCCCGGCCCCGGTGGCCCTCTGCACCAAGCCCAGTGCGTCTCCCAGGTGACCACTCAGGCCTCTAAGCTAACCCACAAGACTGACTGCCACCCCCGGCCACACCAAGGGTCACGGCAAACCCTGGTGAGTGTTTAGAGAAGTAACTATGTACCAGCCCTAGTCTCCTCTTATCAGCCTCCAATTCATCTCATGTATAACCACCTTTTTTTCTTAAAATATATTTTATTGTTTTATTTACAGAGAGGAAGGGAGAGGCATAGAGAGTTAGAAACATGGATCAGTTGGCCCTGCACAACCCCCACTGGGGATGTGCCCCCCAAAAAGGTACATTCCCTTGACCGGAATCGAACCTGGGACCCTTGAGTCCGCAGACCGACGTTCTATCCACTGAGCCACACCGGCGAGGGCATGTCCACCCATCTTTTAAAGGCCTTGGCCACTGAGAACCCATTCTCTCTCAACACTCTACATGACCTCTGTCCCTGTGCTGTGACACCCTCCTCCCTCCAACAGGGGCCCCAGCAGGAAACCAGTCCTCAGCTCACACTGTCCCTGTGAGCTACTGAGACATTAAAATCCTGACCGTGATTCCTGGCATTAAAGTGCTTCACGGCCGAAACCGGTGTGGCTCAGTGGATAGAGCGTCAGTCTGTGGACTGAAGGGTCCCAGGTTCGATTCCGGTCAAGGGCATGTACCTTGGTTGTGGGCACATCCCCAGTGGGGAGTGTGCAGGAGGCAGCTGATCGATGATTCTCTCTCACTGATGTTTCTAGCTCTCTATCCTTCTCCCTTCCTCTCTGTAAATAAATCAATAACCTATATTAAAAATAAGTAAATAAAAAAGTGATCTACAGCTCTGGCTGATGTGACTGAGTTGGTTGAACATCGAGCCATGCGCAGAGAGGTGGCAGGTTCCAGTCCTGGTCCGGGCACCTGCCTGGGTGGTGGGCTGGATCCACACAATGGCCTGTGCAGGCAGCAGCAGATGCTTGTTTCTTGCTCATCCCTGTCTGTCTCTCTCCCTCCCCCTTCCTTTCTATATTTAAAATCAATTAAAATACATATATATATATGAGAATAGACATATCTGACATATTATATACACGAGAATATATATGTGAGAACAGACACATATATGAATATATACATATACAGCTGAATGTATATGTATACATACACATATGTCTATTCTCATATATGTCATATGTGTCTATTCTCATATATGTATTTTAGACATATATGTATATGTGTATTGGATATATACATATATCTGATACATATATGTATATGTGTACTATGTTTAATACATATATACACATACATATATATGTGTGTCTATTCTCATATATATGTATATATATGATGGCTCCTGAACCAGCTCAGTCGTCACTCCCAGCCTCTGCACATCCCGGTCCCTGTGCCTGGGAGGCCCTCCCACATCTCACCCACCCGCTGCCCAAACCAGGGTCCACTTCCTACAGCCCCAGCCGTGGCCTCAGGACCCTGGGCTGAGGGACTGCAGGTCCCGGGGCAGGAGGAGCGGCTGGACAGCCCGGGCCCCACAGCCTGAGGCCCCCGCAGTGGGAGGCCCTGACCTCAGCCCACAGCCCGGCCCCTGAGCGGCTCTGACCGCAGGGCCTGTGGGAGCGGAAGGCGCTGAGGGCCCGGCTCCCCCGCCAGGACCCGGGGCCCAGGCTGCTCGGGGCCTGGCCCAGCCCCGGGGCCGGGGCCGCCGCCCCCTCGGGCTCCGTCCCTCTGTGCGCACAGCCAGCCCGGCCCTGAGGAGGACAGGCCCCTCCCGGAAGCCCCCGGTCCCTTTACACACACAGGCCGGCCGCCCCCTCCGCCCCGGCCTCCCGGGCCCAGCCCGCCCCCTGCGGCCCCCACGGGCACTCACTGCTCCGGGCGGCGGCCTGGGCTGCGGCCTGAGCGGCGCCGCCCCGAGGCGGGAGGGCCGCTGGGGCCGCTCTGTCCGCGGGAGGAGGCGGGGGCCCGGGGACCCAGTCCCGCCGGGTGGGGTCCCCCCGCCTCAGACACCCTGCCCGGCGGGACGCCGCCCCCCACGCCTCCTCCTTCTGGCGATCGGCGCGGCGAAGCCCCTGAGCCGGTGAACAGATTGAGGAAGTCAAAATGTCCGCCAGGAAGAAGACAACGGAAGTCCCGCCCAAACCGGATGCACTGGCTCCAAAGGCCCTGCGTAGGCGCGTTGCCTTCTGGGAAATGTAGTTCTCTCGGCCACCCAGGAGATGGCTAGCTTTCCTGCCCAGGAACTTGAGGAACAAGGTGTGTGGGGCTGCCAGGGGGGCTGGGGAGGGAGGAGATGGGCCCAGAGGCCTGGTGACCTGGGACAGACTGACGGACCTCCCAGGGGACGGGGGGTGGGGGGGTGGGGGCTGGGAGAGATCCTCCAAAGAACATATACACAGGGGAAATCGGAGACATCTGTAACATTATCAACAATAAAAAATACATATTTAGACAGGTGAGGGGGCAATGGGGATATAAGGACACACATGAAATACCGTAATCAATAAAGAAATTTAAAAAATAATAAAAATTTAAAAAAATACATATTTAAAAAGTATTTCAAAAGAAAATAGCCCAGCTGGTGAGACTGTGGTTGAGCATCAACCTATGACCCAGGAGGTCATGGTTGTATTTCTGGTCAGGGCAGGTTCAATGTGGGTTGCAGGTTCAATCCCCAGTGTGGGTGGGGACTTGCAGGAGGCAGCTAATCAGTGATTCTCTCTCATTATTGATGTTTCTCTCTCTCTCCATTCCTCTAAGATTATATATATATATATATATATATATATATATATATATATATATATATTCTATATAATAAAGAATAGTATACAAATTGACTATCACTCCAACACACAAGATGGCCTTCCCCATGTGGTCAAAGATGGCTGCCTCCATATGGACATAAGACGGTTGCTACAAGATGGCCACAGGGGAGGGCAGTTGTGGGCAATAAGACCAGCAGGGTTGGGCAGTTAGGGGTGACCAGGCCAGCAGAGAAGGGGAGTTGGGGGGACCAGGCCTGCAGGGGAAGGCAGTTGGTTGGCTCAGGACTGCAGCAGAGGGCAGTTGGGAGGAATCAGGCTAGCAAGAGACAGCAGTTAGGGGTGACTATGCCTGCAGGGGAGGGCAGTTGGGGGCATCCAGGACTGCAGGGAGGACAATTAGGAGTGGCCAGGCTGGCAGGAGAGGGCAGTTGAGGGGGGATGCAGGCCTGCAAGGGAGGGCACTTGGGGGGGGGGACCAGGCTTGCAGGGGATGGGAGCTGCAGCAGACCAGCCCTGCAGGGAGGGCAGTTGGTGATGACCAGGCAGGCAGGGGAGGGCAGTTAAGGGCAGCCATGCTGGCAAGGGAGGGCAATTAGGGGTGACCAGGCCTGCAAGGGAGGGCAATTGGGAGTGACTAAGCCTGTAGAGGGAAGTTGAGGATGACCAGGCCAGCAGAGGAGGGCAGTTAGGGGCAACTGGGCAGGCAGGGGTGGGCAGTTAGGGGGACCAGGCCGGCAGGGGAAGGCAGTTGGGATGAGGGGAGTTAATGACTAGGCCTGCAATGGAGGGCAGTTGGGAGGTACCAGGCCTGCAAGGGAGGGCAGCTGGGGGTGACCACGTCTGCAGGGGAGAGAAGTTGGGGGGACCAGGCTTGCAGGAGAGGCAGTTGGGGGGGGGGGTGGATCAGGGCTGTAGAGGAGGGCAGTTGGGGTACCAAACCTGCATGGGATGGGAGTTGCAGCGGACCAGGCCTGCAGGAGGGCAACTGGTGATGACCAGGTCAGCAGGGGATGCAGTTATGGGCAACCAGGATGGCAAGGGAGGGCCATTGAGGGTGACCAGGCTGGCAGGGGAGGGCAGTTAGGGGTGACCAGGTAGGAAGTGGAGGGCAGTTAGGGCTGACTAGGCCTGCAGGGTAGGGCAGTTGGGGGCGACCAGGGTAGCAGGGGAGGGTGGTTAGGAGAAATTGGACCATCAGGGGAGGGCAGTTGGGACATCCAGGCCCACAGGGGAGGACAGTTAGGGGCAACAAGGTCAGCAGGGGAGGGCAGTTAGGGGCAATCGGGCCAGCAAGGGAGTAGTTAGGCGTTGATCAGGCTGGCAGGGGAGTGGTTAGGGGGTGATCAGGCTGGCAGGCAGAAGCAGTTAGGGGCAATCAGGCAGGTGAGAAGTTGGGAGCCAGCAGTCCTGGATTGAGAGAGATGTCCGACTGCCCATTTAGGCCTTCAATATCCTGCTCTCTCTCTTCTTCTGGCACCCCAAAAATCCGGATGTTGGTACGCTTAAAGCTGTTCCAGAGGCTCCTTAAACATCCTCACACTTTTGAATTTTTCTTTCTTCCTGCCTCTCTGGTTGGGTGTTTTTTGCTTCCTCATGTTCCAGATCTTTGGTTTGACTCTTGGGGTACATTGATCTACAGTTGAGTTTCTGTATATTCCTTATTTCAGACAGTGTAATTTCTGACTGGTACTTTTTCTTTTTCTTTTTTTTTGCCATTCTCCTTAAGGTCATTGAAGGTCTCTTCAAGTTTCTCAGTGGTTTTTAGAAGATTCTTGAGTAACCTTATAAATGTGGTTCTGAACTCTGTGTCGTCCAGTAGTTTACTTCCCTCCATCTCTCCTATTCGTGACATGCTTCTGTGACTACGCATTGTGGCTGCCTCCCTGTGTTGATGGAGTGGCTTTGTGTGGTAGGTGACCTATAGGGGCCAGTAGCTCAACTTCCCCAATCACCGAGGTGGTCGCTCTTGGTACACCCCTTTGTGGGCTCAGTGCAAAGTCTTGGTACGCACACCCCCGTAGTACCTCAGTTTTTCAACACTTGTCCCCTAAATGCTCTTTTTTCTTTCCATCTAGTTGTAGAACTTCCATTCAGCCAGCTTTCCCACAGTTCTGGATGCCAGATGTTTTGTCTTTTTGTTGTAGTTTTGAAATTATTGTGCACAGCAGCAGTTTAAATATTTACCTACGTGGCCATCTTGGATCTCTGTCGAGGCCAATAAATTTGGTGAGACCTTCGAGGATATGAAAAAAGACCAACAAGAAATTAAACATACTCTGACTGAAATAAAAAATAATATACAGACACTCAACAGCAGACTAGAGGAACACAAGAATCAAACCAAAGATTTGAAATACAAAGAAGCAAAAACACTCAACCAGAAAGGAAAAATAAAAAAGAGTCCAAAAGTATGAAGATAGTATAAGAAGTCTCTGGGACAACTTCAAGCGTGCCAACCCCAGAATTATGGGAGTGCCAGAAGAGAGAGAGCAAGATACTGAAAACCGCCGGGACCGGTTTGGCTCAATGGATAGAGCGTCGGCTTGGAGACTGAAAGGTCCCGGGTTCGATTCCGGTCAAGGGCATGTACCTTGGTTGCGGGCATATCCCCAGTAGTGGGTGTGCAAGAGGCAGCTGATTGATGACTCTCTCTCATCAATGTTTCTAACTCTCTCTCTCTCTCTCCCTTCCTCTCTGTACAAAATCAATAAAAATATATTTAAAAAAAAAAAAAAAAAAAGATACTGAAAACCTATTTGAAGAAATAATGACTGAAAAGTCCAGGAAGCACACAGAGCCCCAAACAACAGGAATCCAAAGAGGACCCCACCAAGACACATCATAATTAAAATGCCGAGAGCAAAAGACAAAGACAGAATATTAAAAGCAGCAAGAGAAACAGTTAATTACCCACAAGGGAGCACCCATATAATGGTCAGCTGATTTCTCAACAGAAACTATGCAGGCAAGAAATATTCAAAGTGACCAACAGCGGAATTGAAGGTCAGATAAAGAGTTTCACAGATAAGAAAAAGCTAAAAGAATTAATCACCACCAAACCAGTATTATATGAAATGCTAAAAGGTATTCTTTAAGAGGAAGAAGAGGAAGAAGAAAAAAGTAAAGATAAAAATTATGAACCACAGCCCTGTCCGGTGTGGGTCCCAGGTTCAATTCCTGGTCAAGGGCATGTACCTTGGTTGTGGGCTTGATCCCCAGTAGGGGGCGTGCAGGAGGCAGCCAACCCATGATTCTCTCTCATAATGGATGTTTCCATTTCTCTCCCTCTCCCTTCCTCTCTGAAATCAATGAAAAATGTATTAAAAAAATTACGAAAAAATACATATCGATAGATAGGTACAAGTGTACCTAAAAATCCAATGAATTAAAAATCTGAGGAACAGCCAAAACCGGTTTGGCTCAGTTGATAGAGCGTCGGCCTACGGACTTAAGGGTCTTGGGTTCGATTCCGGTCAAGGGCATGTACCTTGGTTGTGGGCATAACCCTGGTGGGGGTTGTGCAGGGGGCAGCTGATCAATGTTTCTCTCTCATTGATGTTTCTAACTCTCTATCTCTCTACCTTCCTCTCTATAAAAAAATAATATATATATATATATATATATATATATATATATATATATATTTTTTTTTTTTTTTTTTCTAAATAAAAAAATAAAAAATAAATAAAAATCTGAGGAACAGAATAAACTGGTGCATATAATAGAATCAGGGTCATAGAAAGGGAGTGGACTGATCATTCTCAGGGGGAAAGGTGTATGGGGAGGTGCAGGAAGAGACTGGGGAAAAAATCATACACCTATGGATGAGGACAGTGGGATGGAGGTAAGGGTAGAGGGTTGGGTGGAAACCAGGTGGAGGGGAGCTATGGAGGAAAAAAAAAAAGAGGAACAACTGTAATAATCTGAACAATAAAGATTTATTAAATTAAAAAAAATTACCAACAGAGGTTAGGCAGGTGCCAACTAGAAGAGAAGGGCCTGGCACCCAGGAATTTTTAAAAAAATATATTTTATTGATTTTTTTAACAGAGAGGAAAGGAGAGAGATAGAGAGCTAGAAATGTCATTGAGAGAGAAACATCGACCAGCTGCCTCCTGCACACCCCCTACCAGGGATGTGCCCGCAACCAAGGTACATGCCCTTGACTGGAATCGAACCTGGGACCTTTCAATCCGCAGACCGACGCTCTGCCACTGAGCCAAACCGGCTTCGGCTGGTACCCAGGAATTTGACCTGATGATGGTTTCACATTAGACCATGTCGGCAGGAGGCCAGGAAGTTGGCAGGCTTTCTGAATTTGCTTTGAGTGGAGTCTTCCCCAGCACAGGGAAGGTTGCAGGGCCTGTGTGCCTAGAGATGGTGGGTCGGTCAAAGCCAGACAGGAAAGCACTGTAGCACAAGGCCAAGCAGCAGGGCTGTGGGAAGAGAGCACCGCAAACCAGAAGACCAGATGCCGAGCCCCGGGCGCGGGGAGCGCAGTGACGCCAGCGTTCAGGGCCCGGCGGTGTGTGAGCATCACTGCTCCGGGCCGCTCGCTTCACGGTGAGCTCGCAGAGAAGCCCTCGCATCAGGTGGGGCCTCATCGGCTCCATGGCTGAAGGAGCCGGAGCAGCTGCCCCAATCCTGCAGACTCATTTTAAGCAAGTAAACCAGGGTCTGACCCGTCAAGGCCCACGCATTTCTGAGCTGAGGTTCCGAAGGCTCAAGGCTTGCTCTCCTGAGATGAGGAACAGCCTGACCCCCGACGCTTCTGCAGGTCTTGTCGGCGTTTAGGGTTCCCAGACCCACGTCACGTGCTTCGATCCTCATTTTCCCAACGGAGGGATCGTGATTGCCATGAGCCCCGTGATGTCCGAGTCCCAGAAAAATGCCAGCCTTTCTCGGCCAGGTCCTGGCCTGGGCTGGTGAGTCAATTCATGTGTTTTATTTTAAACACAAGCCTGTTGTTTCTTTCGCCTCTGTTTATAGAGACCAGTTCAATGCCTTACATACAATGAAGGAAGAGGAACACTCAATTACAGAAGCAAAAGAGACCCAGGATCCTCTTCCCAAGAACCGAGTTGATTCAAGCAGCAGTAATGCAAACACAGAACAGGGAGCTTGCATTTCACGGGCGGGGAAAGCTGTAGCCATCTGGAGCAGCGACCAGTTTGTTGGGCCTGCATCTTCTACTCGATGGCAGGTCCCTGCCAGCACGGAAAGAATTCAGAGGTTTTTTTCCGTCCTGCCCTCAGGGTTATCCTGTGAGGGATGGTGAGTGCCAGCTGGCCATGAGCCCGTCTAAGGAGACAGAAAGTCTGTGGTTTAGAGCCACTAAAGCAGGAGTATCAAGTTTTCACTCCGGACCTAGGAAACCATGTTCTTGTTTGGGAAGGAAGCTTGAGCCAGACACCTGGACCAGCAGGCGGCTTGGTCTTCCCTGCATTCTTTTGGAGTCGTGGACTCCAGGGTGGTTCACAAACACGTTCCCTTCTCCGGAGATCACCATTCCCGGTGGTGGGCCGGCTCGGTCCCCGAGACCTCCGGCCTGTCCTGCAGGGCTTCCCCGAGGCTGGGGCCTGAGCCCCAGGTGCTGGGCCTTCACGTTGACCTGTCCCGGCCCAGCCTTGAGGAACAATCAGCACAAATTCTGCAAGGCCTCTCTGTTGAAATCACAGAATTTCCAACCCCCCAACCTGTCCCTTCTGTTGCCAGGGACACTGAGGCATCGATGAGGAAAGGAAGTGAGTTGAGTAAGCTCAGTGCTGCTCTGTGGCAGAGGCAGAATTAGAACCCTGATGAGGTCCTTCTTGTGACATTAGAATGCCCCCATTTCTGGTTAGCTGCAATGTGTTACCCTTTCAATTCACCGTTTTCATTCATTTTTACTTTCTTTTGTAAACCTCACATAAGGATATATTTTTTCCATTGGTTTTGAGAGATTAGGAGGGAGGGAGTGGGCAGGGAGAGAGACACATGGACTGGTTGTGTTCCTGCTCACTCCCCAACTGGGGCTAGAGATGAACCTGGAGCCCAGGTACGTGCTCTTGACCCAGAATGGAATCCTTCACTCTTCGGTGCCCGGTCCAATGCTCTATCCACTGAGGGACAGCAGCCCGGGCTCACCGTTTTTAATCCAAGTGGCCCACTGAGCCCTGCTCTCTTCTCCTTCACCCGGAATCCTCAATGCCAGGAAGCGGCAAGGTATGGCATCCTATTTCACCTACTGTCAGCTCCAGTCGGAAAAGAGGAGGCCCCGGACTCTTTCGGAAAATGGCCCTTGGATGGAAAATTGCCAACACAGATTAGCACAGCACCTCTTCCTGTCCTCCACGGTGATCAGGAATGGAGAGCTGTATCTGAAGTTCCGTTTCCTGAGAAGCTACTGTGGGTTCCTGCCTCAAGGCATGCTTCTACCCTCCCTAGGTCAGTGCAAAGTAACTGCAAATTGTGTTCCGTCCCCTTAGCCCCACATACAATTGTCGTGACCCTGGCAGAGAGCACCATCCTTCTGAGCCCCCAAATTAGGCCGCTTCCCCAGCTAGAGGGGCATGAGGGCTGGCCATGTCCTAAAACTCTACATCTAACGGGAAAAGGAACTGGATTAGAGCCAAAGCCTTCGCAAAATTTTTCAATCCAGAGAAAGGAGGTTGCAGAGAATGAGTGAAGTCAATCCCAGACACTCCTCCTGGGACCTTTGGAAGCCAGCCTGTCATGCTCTGCTCACGGAGGGCTGAGGGGTGAGAAGCCTGCAGTGGGCTCAAGCTGATGTAGCTCAGGTAGTTGAGCGGGCATTCTGCACTGCCCCCCAACCACTCTGGGCCTCTGGAAAAGGCACCTCCGGGCCAGAGTGAAAAGGCGGCTCCATCAGAGCCAAGGCGGTGCCTGCAGTCAGGGGAAGGAAGGCCCGTACTTGCACGAAACTTCATGCATCAGGCCTCTAGTTATTAAACAGAGAAAAATTCTTCCCTGCCAGCGTGCCTCAGTTGGTTGGGCATCATCTCTTGCCCTGAAAGTCACAGGTTCCATCCCTGCCTGGGTGCCCTGTAGGTGGCGTGCAGGAGGCAGCAGTTAGCTGCATCTTTTTAAAAAAATATATATTTTATTGATTTTGTACAGAGAGGAAGAGAGAGGGATAGAGAGTTAGAAACATCGATGAGAGAGAATCATCAATCAGCTGCCTCTTGCACACCCCCTACTGGGGATGCGCCCGCAACCAAGGTACATGCCCTTGACTGGAATCAAACCAGGGACCTTTCAGTCTGCAGGCCGACGCTCTATCCACTGAGCCAAACCGGTTTCGGCAGTTAGCTGCATCTTTTCCATATCGCCATTTCTCATTCTCTGATTCTCTCCCTCTCTTTCTAAAAAAGTCTGTAAGTTATTTTAAAGACATATAAAATATTTTTTTAAAATATATTTTATTGATTTTGTACATAGAGGAAGGGAGATAGAAAGTTAGAAACATCGATGAGAGAGTCATCGATCAGCCGCCTCTTGCACACCCCCCACTGGGGATATGCCCGCAACCAAGGTAATGCCCTTGACCGGAATCGAACCCGGGACCTTTCAGTCCCCAAGCCGATGTTCTATCCATTGAGCCAAACCGGTTTTGGCAAAAATATTTATTTTTAAAAAGAGAATAAGCCGCCGAATCAGTTTGGCTCAGTGGTAGAGCGTCGGTCTACAGACTGAAAGGTCCCAGGTTCGATTCCGGTCAAGGGTATGTACACTGGTTGCAGACACATCCCCAGTAGGGGGTGTGCAGGAGGCAGCTGGTTGATGTTTCTCTCATCTATGTTTTTAACTCTATATCCCTCTCCCTTCTTCTCTGTAAAAAAATCAATAAAATATATATTTTTTAAAAAAGAGAGAGAATAAACACTTAGTTTTTCATATTCACATATCTAAGCCTACTTTTGCCCTAACCTATATGTGGGTGAGAGATAAATTTATTTCACAAGTGATGGTTTTGCCAAAACCGGTTTGGCTCAGTGGATAGAGCATCGGCCTGCAGACTGAAGGGTCCCAGGTTCAAATCCGGTCAAGGGTATATGGCTTGGTTGTGGACACATCCCTAGTGAGGGTGTGTAGGAGGCAGCTGGACGATGTTTCTGTTTCATCAATGTTTCTGGCTTTCTGTCTCTATCCCTTCCTCTCTGTAAAAAAATCAATAAAACATATTTTTTAAAAGTTATTTTAAAGGCATATAAAATACTTATTTTTAAAAAGAGAATAAACACTTTTTGCATATTCACATCTCTAAGCCTACTTTAGCCCTAATCTGTATGTGGGTGAGAAATTTATTTCACAAGTGATGGTATTACAGATTGATCCATATGTCCAAGGTCACAAAATACACATAAGAAAAGTGCATTCTGTTACATTTCAGTTATAAAGATACCTAAATAAAGCCGAAAAAGAACTTGCAAATAAAGACCTATATGTACCTGTGTTGTTATAAAATTAAAAGGTCAGCCCTATATGGACTCTACCATCTCTCTCCTAATTTCCTGAGGACCAGCCTTGCCTCGATGGCAGCAAATATTGGCAAGCAGTGAAGACTACTGCTATTGGAATCAACAGGAATCACAAAAGACACATCCTGAGGCTGATGACGGACTTAGCCTTCCTCTAGCTCTTGAGGTTTTGCCTGCTGAGCAAACCTCAAGGTGAACACCCTAGATGGACGAGGGGAATCCAAAAAACTTACATTATTTTTTCTGTCAATTATTTCAGTCACAGGAGACAGTGATGGAAGTCCCGAGAATGTTTATACACAAAGGTCACACAAGCCACAGCACACGACCATTTCTGGATAACGTTGAGAAGATGCAGTTTCATCTAATTTACTCCAGTCTTATCCACTCATTACGAACCCGGTGTTCATCTCCTAATTGTGGTTCAATCTAAACCTGAGTGTCTTAAAAGAAATGGCACCAGCCTATGAAATTCTATACATTATGGCACATGGCTGCTTTACAGTATGTGGGTAGGAATCCCTGAAAAACTGCTGAGAGTTGTGTAATAAATTCTGTGAACAAAGAATAAAATTGATATTGTTCATAGAAGCACAACAAAGGCCTTCTTTTCTGGGTGACCATGACATCACCAATAACAGAATCACCAGGCTGCAAATTACAACCACAAAATCATGCAGACTTTCTCTCAAGGCCTTGGCTGGCAACACAAAATAAGCCAATATTTAACAAAGTGTGCTGTACTGAAATCATACTGTGCTTTCCAAAGCAAAAAAAGCTTGGGACCCCATCATATCTCTTCACCTCACAATGCTGACAGATCACTACTTTCCTTTCAATCGTCCCAAGGCATCAAAATTAAAGGTTGAAAAGAAAAAAACTCTTTACATATAGATCATAAACCAGAGCAGAGGAATGCAAAAGGTTTGCATGTTGGTGATTTGGTACCTGAAACACTTCATCACAATGTAATGTGAGACCCACAATGTCCCTGAAAGAGGTACCACTTCTTAGCTGAGGATGGGTGCTCTCGACGAAACCTGGGTCAGGTCAATTCTCTAGTCAAGAAAAAAAAAGATTGAAGATACAGCCAAGAGCTCAGCATATTCATAAATTTCTCAAGCATAAGGGAGAACACAGAATTCCTTTCCCCTGAGCACACAGGGCTTGTGGCTTATGCACACTGTTCCGGTGAGACAAGTGGCAGAGTAGGTCACTTCGGCCACAAATACTAAAAAGTCACATAAATGAGGTGGAGTCCTCAGAAGTTACCAAGCGCAATGCAGCTCCTTCAAGCCTCACTTGTACCTCAAACTTGAGAAATTTCCCACAATGTATGTTCAGATAAGAGGGGTTTATCGATATGTTCAGGCAAACGGATTTAAGTCTCCTTTAGTGTTGTAGAGAGAAAGACAAAAATCCCCTGCACAGTTAAGGATTTTCTCCAATGTGAACTCTCAGGTGTCTAACAAGGCTAGGTTTGCACTAAAACATTCCCCACATTTACGACACTCATATGGCTCTTCTCCAGGGGGACTTCTGTGGTGGTCCATGGGCGAACATCTTTCTCTAAAGGACTTCCCACAATCACTACACTTATATGGTTTTTCTCCAGCATGAACTCTGTGATGTTCAATAAGGTTAGACTTTCATCTAAAGAACTTCCCACAATCATTGCACTCATGGCTTTTCTCCGGTATGAACTATGTGGTGATGAATGAGGTTCCCCTTTAGACTAAAGAACTTCCCACAATCACCACATTAAAACGGTTTTTCTCCCGTGTGAACTCTCTTGTGCCTACGTAAATGATTATTTCTCGTAAAAGATTTTCCACAATCAGTACACTGATAGGGTTTTTCTCCAGTGTGAACTCTGTGGTGTTCAATAAGGTTAGACTTTCGTCTAAAGGACTTCCCACAATCACTACACTCATATGGCTTTTCTCCAGTATGAACTCTGTGGTGTTGAATGAGGTCTCCCTTTAGTTGAAAGGACTTCCCACAATCACTACACTCATATGGCATTTCTCTGGTATGCACTCTGTGATGTTTACTGAGGGTAGACTTTCGTCTAAAGGACTTCCCACAATCACTACACTCATATGGCTTTTCTCCAGTATGAACTCTGTGGTGTTGAATGAGGGTAGACTTTTGCCTAAAGAACTTCCCACAATAAATACATTTAAAAGGTTTTTCACCAGTGTGAATTCTCTTGTGTTCAAAGAGGTCATAGCTTCTCTTGAAGGACTTCCCACAATCACTACACTCATAAGGCTTTTCTCTGGTATGAACGGTGTGGTGTTGAATGACTGACAGTTTGTGTCTAAAGAACTTCCCACAATCACTACATTTAAAAGTTTTTATGCCACTGTGAACTCTCTTGTGGTTGAAGATGTTATTACTGTTCCTAAAAGATTTTCCACACTCAGTACACTGATAGGGTTTTCCTCCAGTGTGAACACGGTGTTCAGTGAATTGAAAGCTTTTCCTGAAGGACATTCCACAATCATTACATTCATATGGCTTTTCTCCAGTGTGAACTCTGCGGTGTGAAATGAGATAGGGCCTTTGTCCAAAGGACTTCCCACAATCAGTACACTCATAGAGATTTTCTCTAGTGTGATCTCTGTGGTGGTCCATGAGTGTAGGTCTTTGTCTAAAGGACTTTCCACAATCACTACACTCATACTGCTTTTCTCCAGTATGAACTCTGTGGTGCTGAAAGGACTTCCCACAATCACTACACTCGCATGGCTTTTCTCTGGTATGCACTCTGTGGTGTTGAATGAGGGTAGACTTTCGTCTAAAGAACTTCCCACAATCAGTACACTCATATGGCTTTTCTCCAGTATGAACTCTGTGGTGTTGAATGAGGGTAGACTTTCGTCTAAAGAACTTCCCACAATCACTACATTTAAAAGGTTTTTCACCAGTGTGAATTTTCTTGTGTTCAAGGAGGGCATGGCTTCTCCTGAAGGACTTCCCACAGTCAGTACAGTCATAGGGTCTTTCTCCAGTGTGAACACGGTTGTGTTTTTTGAGCTGAGAGTTTAGCCTGAAGGACTTTCCACAATCACTACACTCATAAGGCTTTTCTCTGGTATGAACGTTGTGGTGTTGAATGAGTGACAATCTTTGTCCAAAGAACTCCCCACAATCACTACATTTAAAAGGTTTTTTGCCACTGTGAACTCTCTTGTGGTTGAAGAGGTAATTATTGTTCCTAAAAGATTTTCCACAATCAGTACACTCATAAGGCTTTTTGGTTGTGTGAATTGTTCCATGTTGAATTAGGTGAAAAATTCGTTTAAAAACTCTCCCACATTTTTCACACTCATATTTCCCTTCTCCAGAGCAGGCGCCCTGATGCTGAACTTTATGGTTGTGGCTGCCAAATTTTTCACAGTTACAAGTCTGTTGAAGACTTTTTCCACCAAGATATTCCTGTGAAATCTCACTGCCACTGTGTGGCTCCTCAGTGCTGAGAGGAGCTTGGGGCTGGAGAATCTCTGGGATGGCTGGGAAGTCTTCCCCAATCTCATTAGCTGAAGGCACCCAAGGCAAGTAGAAGCTGCACCTGGTCACAAACGAGGCCCCGTCCACATCTTCTTTCCAGGGCTTCTCTCCACTGGCTTCCCTCTGCTGCTGCTGAGGGTTTGCACTGAAACAGAAGTCTCTCACACATGAGTCACTGAGGAAGGCTTTCTGCTCAAAGTCTGCTGCTTGTGACACAGTCAGGTGTAGAATATCTTTGTATACAGAGAAACATCTCCTACAGAGATGGCTCCTCTGGGTTGCTGGAGCTGTCTTAGAACCCCTGCTCTGTGACTCTACTTGAACAGATATGCTTTGCTCAAGACAGACCTCCTCATCATCCATTTTATGCCAACAACCTGAAAAGAGAGAATTGAGGAAGAACTGAATGTTGACTGTGGTGACAGAAGTGCTATTGCTAAAGTGCTTTGGACATAATACATGGGTTCAATGCAACTGTCTGAAAATAAGAGATGTGCAGGAAGGATTAACAAGAAACTGTTGTGAATGTCTGGGCTTCTGAAGGTCACAAAACAGGGAAGACCTCACCTGGAACATGACACACACATGGTAAGGACCACATGAAAGAGAAGATGTATTTCCAGCTTATTCTTCTGCTAAGAGTTCTCATGACAGGGGCAAGCAGGGCAAGCTGTGAAGAAGGTTGGTTATGTCTTATTCCAAGTGAAATTCAGCTGAAACCAGTTTGGCTCAGTGGATAGAGCATCAGCCTGCGGACTGAAAGGTCCTGGGTTCAATTCCGGTCAAGAGCATGTACCTTGGTTATGGGCACATCCCCAGTAGGGAGTGTGCAAGAGGCAGCTGATCGATGATACTCTCTCATTGATTTTTCTAATTTCTATCCCTCTCTCTTCCTCTCTGTAAAAAAAATCAATAAAAAATATACTAAAAAAAAAAAAAAGTAAAATTCAATAATTGAGTAGCAGGCGATCAGGATGACTTAAGCATATATGTGCAACTCATAACACATGTGCAGGTCCATGTAGGAAAATACTGCAGAGGAAGCAGTATAGAGGGACAGGTGACGCAAAATGATAAAGATGAAGGTGGCCAAATGCCAGGAAGTCACAGATGAAATGCAAATCAGCAATGTGTCAACTATGGGAAAGAAAAGGTAGAAATGTGGTGTAGCCAGTGGCACCTGCCCCTAAACAATGTTGAAAATTAGCTGGTTCCTGGTACCATCTGACCACCATCATTATGTCATACTTTCCCCCAAGTTGTCACTCAGCATGGCCATACCTCCTTTGACACCATCTTCGGTGTTCACCTGTGAGTAAACCAGATTCCCCCAGAATCTTCTACTCTACCAATGCATAAATCCTAAATATTCCGAGTATTAATGAAAGACTATGGAAAAGAGCAGCCAGCTCTGGCCCAGTGCAATTTGGTCCGCAACAGTAGTCAGTTAAGGTAATATTACAAACAACAATTGAAGAGAGGTCTTACAAGAATAGTCCAAGGTTCATGTCACTGAAGAACATAAAGCACCTTTCCCTACAGGAAGAGGGAGGAAGTGAATACACGTGGGTATTGTCACCCTCCCAGGGAGAGGTGAGTAACATGAGACCCATTAAGCTGCCTGTAAGATTCCCGATTCCCAGACACTTTCTGACTTTTTCAGGCAATGGGTGCCAGGGATGTTCCTGGAGTCCATTGGTCAGGGCTCTCCACAGGGCTCAGCAATGGCAGCCACAACACGTTTGACCAGACAGGCGCAGAAATGAGCAGAGCCTGGGGTATGGCTGTGGAAGAGGGAAAGCCATGTTTTGAGAATAAAGGAAGAGAGGGCATCACCTCAGGACAATGTGAAGCTCTTACCTACAGACGAGACCAGTGCAAACACTTCCAGCATCACGTCGCAGTACAGAAGTCTCTGAGCCTCATCAAGGAGCCCCCACTCCTCCTGAGAGAAGGCAATGGCCACATCCTCAAAATTCATCTCCTGTTGTAATGGAGACAAATCAGTCCATGATCAGCTTCTCTCCTAGGATTTAACTTTCATCCTAGTCCCACTCTCTATAACCATTTGCTCCTTCAAATCCCACATCACAGAAAATAGCAGACCTTGCATCCACCAGAGTCACTCTCTCCTTATATTTCTACTGATACTGTGTCTTCCCCCAGCAATAAAGAAGATGCCCAGATTGATCATTCCTGACCTCAGGACTCACATTTAGAGTCAACACAATGGTTGTCACCAACATAGGGGACAGATAAATGTTGGCCAGAAAGAGAAATGTGAGTAATTTGCCCCTGGTCTAGTGGGGCAATATCCAACACATTCTTCTTCCCAAGACCTCGAAAAACATGACAACACATTGCACCCTTTCGATTCCAATCCTAGGGTGCTGAGGCCAACACTTTGTGCTACCTGTTCCACATAATTCTTTATATCACACTTCTCTCAGACAGCTTCATTCCCAGAGTCACAGCTTCAAAGACAAAACATATACGCCATGGGGAGAAGGGGATGTTTTCTAATCACCCTCTTTTCCACATTCTAACTCACCTCCTCTGTAATGTATTTCTCTTACCCTTTACCCTTCCCCAAGCCTGTAGAGATTTTCAAGCCCAGCAGTATGCTATCCCATTCCTATTGATCACTGTATCAGTCCAACAATAACAGGAAGCTGTGCACCCATATGACGCCTAAATTCTGGACCTGGCATGTAGTGCCACAACACCTGTCTGTTTAGGAATTATCCTAAAATTCCCCAAGTTGTATCATCCAGTATCACCAGAAATGGACTCAACCTAATTCCCTCTATAGCAACATCAGGGATCTGTGGCCATGAATTCACACTCCCTCTCCGAGAGCACATGGCTCCTTCTCCCACACCTCTCGCACACCTGTGCTCCTTAGCCCAGCTCCCATAGACATCTCCTTGGTCTTAGTCATTACTCAGCATGTGTGTTCACTCAGAGAATGCATGACAAATTTAAATAGTATCAAGGACTAACCTGAGACTGACTGCCCACACACACACAATACAGAGCCTTCAGTTCTGCTATGAAGGCCTCCCACCCAACTTGTTTTTCCTTCACCCTCCCCTATTGAGAACCACATCAGATCTCAGTTACCCAGAGCCCACGTCTACAGCTGCTGCACTTGATGTCCCTTTTCCACTCACAGCCCTCAGGACTCAAGTCCCACCGCCTATGGCCCTCTGTCCCATGCCCAGTGAGTCTCACAGATGCCCACTCAGGCCCATGAGCAACTTAACCAAACTGGATGCGACACACCAGGCCACACAAAGGTCACAAGAAATCCTGGTGAGTGTTTAAGAAGTAAATATGCACCAGCCACAGGCTCACCGTTTTTGAATTACTCTTCTACCTCCAATGAAATAAAATAAAAAGGTGATCTACAGCTCCTCCCATTTCCATAGTCTACTATTTTTAAAAATATATTTTATTGATTTTTTTTACAGAGAGGAAAGGAGAGGGACAGAGAACCAGAAACATCAATGAGAGAGAATCATTGACCAGCTGCTTCTTGCACACCTCCTACTGGGGATGCGCCCACAACCCAGGGACATGCCCTCGTCCGGAATCGAACCCGGGACCCCTCAGTCCGCAGGCCGACACTCTATTCACTGAGCCAAACTGGTTTCAGCAGTCTTTACTATTTTTTTTAAAAAAAGTCTTCATCTTGACTTACTACTCAGAGTTCCAGATAGTCATGCACCGGCCTCTGAAATATCTCATACCCTAATAGGAAAGAATAAAAGATTTCATATCCCTAACGAATATTATTTTTCCCACCATAAAATTTCTCCATGTCAGTTGATGGTGCTTTCATACCTTCAGGTGCTAAATCCAAACCTTTACATCATCTCTGATTCTTACCCCTCTCCCCAATCCTCAAAATTAAAAAATCCAGGTGGCCACACCTAAATCACTGATCCCTAAGGCAACTGCTTCTTCCACAACCACAACCTCCACTGTGCTCCCGTCACCATCACCCTCACCAAGACCATCACAGCAGCTTCCATTGTGGTCTTCCTACCCCTGTCCTCACACCCATGCTGTGCCTCATGCTGCAGTCACAGGAGGCTGAGACCTGGGACACATCCCCTGCTCTACTGCTCCAATGACCCCAAATGACCCCACCACCAGCAGAACAGAAACTCAAGTTGTCACAAAGCTCCTCTGGACTAGATTCCTGTCCCACTGTTGACTTCCGATTTTTTAAAAAATTAACACCTGCTTATTCCTCAAACAGCTTGGTCTTCACTTCAAGCCTTCGCACATTATGGAATCTATGCATGGAAGGGCCTATCACCCACAATTCCACTGGTTACCCAAATCAGGTGCCACTCATATAACCCTTGTCCCAGACTTAGCATTCTGGGCTTGGTGTCCCTTAGAGGTCCCCAGGTCCAAGGTCCCCCGATAAGAGCGGCTGGACAGCCCAGGCCCGCACAGCCTCAGAGGCCCCCGCAGTGGGAGGCCCTGACCTCAGCCCAAAGCCCGGCCCCTGAGTGGCTCTGACCGCAGGGCCTGTGGGAGCTGAAGGCGCTGAGGGCCCGGCTCCCCCGCCAGGACCCGGGGCCCAGGCTGCTCGGGGCCTGGCCCAGCCCCGGGGCCGGGGCCGCCGCCCCCTCGGGCTCCGTCCCTCTGTGCGCACAGCCAGCCCGGCCCCTGAGGACAGGCCTCCTCCCGGAAGCCCCCCTGTCCCTTTAGAGTAGAATAGGGGATGCATTCAGATTAGGACAGCCTAAATGTTATTGTGGGTAAAAAACAGCCTGAAACTCTGGTGAGGGAGGGTATGTATGGGGGGAGAAGGGGCAATGTTAAAATATGTACACAGATATTAAAAAAAAAAAAAAAAAGGCCTGAAAGCTTTACTGCCTTACACTAAAGAAGGTATGTTTCTGCCGAAACCGGTTTGGCTCAGTGGTCGAGTGTCGGTGTGCGGACTGAAGGGTCCCAGGTTCGATTCCGGTCAAAGGCATGTACATTGGTTGCGGGCACAATAGGGGGTGTGCAAGAGGCAGCTGGTCGATGTTTCTCTCTCATTGATGTTTCTGGCTCTCTATCTCTCTCCCTTCCTCTCTGTAAAAAATCAATAAAATATTTAAAAAAAGAAGGTATGTTTCTTGTTCACAACACAGGTCCACCCTCATTCTCCTACTATCGGCATAAAGGCGTAGATACCTGCTAGGAGTTATCAGAGATGGAGAGACATCTTCCAGACTCTGTCAGGGTGACAGGCTTCACTCCCACCTTATTTCATTGGTCAAACCACATCACAGGCTGCAACCAACATCAGGGTTCATGCAACCACAGTACATGACATACTTGATGGGCCCCTTAAGTGGACCACATGGTGCCAGCCTCACGGGGGATGATGTGCAGGGCCAAGGAGAGCAGAGGGGATTGTTAGAAATGACAGTGGACGTCAGTCAGGATGGGTCCCTGGCTCCTCATCCAGGTGGACACTGTCCCCAGGTTGCCCTAAACTGTCACTGGCAAGATTCCAAGGGGTGAACCTCAGAAAAAGGAGTTTGTTCAGATGTCATTGGCAGCAAATTCAGAACCCACTTGTGAGTGTGACCCTGGGTAAATCCTTGGCTGCCTGTGTTCACCATTGTGGTCGGTCGAAGTAAAGACCCACATGGTAAGTGTGTCGATTGGGAAGGTACAGGAGTGCAAGCATCCAGCAACCATGCTCTTTTATTTTATCATTTTTAAGTAAGTTTTTATTGTTCAGATTAGTTATTCCTCTTCCCCCGGCCCATAGCTCTCCTCCACATCCTACTGCCTGCCCTCTCCTTACCCCCACTACTGTCCTCTTCCATACGTGTACGATTTTGTCCAGTCTCATCCCACATCCCCCACACTCCCATCCCTCCAAGAATTGTCAGGCCACTCCCTTTCTATGCCCGATTCTATTTATATTCACCAGTTCGTTCTGTTCATCACATTTTTTATTCACTTGACTTTTAGACTCACTTGTTGACTCTAAAGGTGAATGTTTAAGAAATAAAAATGCACCAGCCAGTCTCACCTTTTTGAATTACTCTTCTACCTCCAATTAATAAAAAAGGTGATCTACAACTCCTCCCTCATCCATAGTGTTTACTATTTTCTAAAGTGTCTTCGCCTTGAACTACTCCTCAGACTTCCAGATGGTCATGAACTGGTCTCTGAAATATCTCATACCCTAATAGGTAAAAGATGAAAGATTTTATATTCCTCATGAACCTGACTGTTCCCACCATGAATTTCTCCATGTCAGCTGATGGTGCTTTCATACCATCAAGTGCTAAATCCAAACCTTTACATCATTTCTGATCCCTACCTCGCTCTCCAAACTTCAAAATTAGAAAATCCAGGTGGCCACACGTAAGTCACTGATCCCTAAGGCAACTGCTTCTTCCACATCCACAACCTCCACTGTGCTCCCGTCACCATCACCCTCACCAAGGCCATCACAGCAGCTTCCATGGTAGTCTTCCTACCCCCGTCCTCACACCCAGGCTGTGCCTCATGCTGCAGTCACAGGAGTCTAATGAGACCTGGGACACATCCCCTGCTCTACTGCTCCAATGACCCCAATGACCCCACCATCAGCAGCACAGAAACCCCAGTTGTCACAAAGCTCCTCTGGACTAGATTCCTGTGCCCACTGTTTCCAGTTACTGTTTTTATAAAAAACGGACTCCTGATTGTCCCTCAATCACCTTAGTCTTCCCTTCCAGCCTCACTTTCCGGAATCTATGCATGGAAGGACCTATTACCCACAATTCCACTGGATGACAAAATCAGGTACCACTCTCATGACCCTTGACCTGGGCTTAAGATTCGGGGCTTGGTATCTCCTCACGGTCCCCAGGTGGCTGGACAGTCCCGGGACAACACGACCTCAGAGTGAGGCCCTGGCATAAGCTCTACAACCGGGCCCCTCCGAGCGGCTCTGACCGCAGGGCCTGCGGGAGCTGGAGGTGCTGAGGGCCTGGCTCCACCCCAGGACCTGGGGCTCAGGCCGCTCGGGCCCTGGCCCAGCCCCGGGCCGGGGGACCCCTCATTCCATCCGGGCTTCCAGGACTTCTCCTTCCTCCCCCTGACGGCCGTCCTTCCTCCGGGCAGGTCTGAGGAGAGGTCCGAACCCGGCCACGCCGCCCCCTGCGGCTCAGGCCCCGGTGGCAGCGGCTTCCTGGACACGGAGGGACGCTCCTCCCCAGAGCGCGGCCTCCTCCTCCTGCTGCCTTTACACACGGAACAGACGGGCCCCCAGACCCGCCTCCGCGGTCACCCCGCCTCCGCGGTCACCCCGCCGGCCTCACACGGCGGCCCTGGGCCCGGCCCCTCTCCGCCGGTCACACCACGTGGCCCGCCCACAGCTCACTGCTCCGGCGGCGCCGAGGCCGGAGGGTGCGGGAGGGGGCCCGGTGGGCTCCGGAAGCAGAACGCGGTCTGGGGGGCGCGGAGGACGCAACCCCGGCCTTTGGGACTCACCCCGCCCCGCGAGCACGCGGCCTCCTCCGCCTGAGCTGTGAGTCCCTCCCGCCACAGATTTCAAAATGGCTGCCCAGGAGGGGCTGCCGGAAGTCCCGCCCTAACCGGATGTATATGTCCCAAAATGCTTCTGACATCCTCTGACGCTGGCGCAGTGCTTTCTTGGTAATGTAGTTTTTCTTTTCCCAGAGGCTGGGCATCCCAGCCAATGCCCTTGGAGAGTAAAGGTGTGGAGGCCCCACAAGTGGTGCTGGAGGGGGAGATGGGGCTGGAGGTCTGATCACCTGGTCCACAGGGACAGATCTCTCAGGGGAGGGGCGAGGGGAGGCCTGGAATAGATCCACCGAAGATTATACATATAGGGCGAAAAGGAAGAAATCTGTAATACTAACAATAAAAAATACATACATATTATTATTATTATTATTATTATTATTATTATTATTTTTAGTCCTAACTGGTTTGGCTCAGTAGACAGAGCACCAGCTTGTGTACTGAAGAGTCCCTGGTTCGATTCTGGTCAAGGGCATGTACCTTGGTTGCAAACATATCCCCAATAGGAGGTGTGCATGAGGCAATTGATCAATGTTTCTAACTCTCTATGCCTCTCCCTTACTCTCTGTAAAAAAAAAAAAAAAAAAAAAAAAAAAAAAAAAAAATCAATAAAATATCTATTTTAAAAAAAAAATGTAAATACTATAGCCCAGCAGTTGTTGTTCAGTGGTTGAGCCTCGACATATGAACCAGGAGGTCATGGATCTATTCATGGTCAGAGCACTTACATGGGTTGCAGGCTCAATTCCCAGGGAGAGGGGAGGTACAGGAAGCAGCCTATCAGGGATTCTCTCTCATCAGTGATGCTTCTGAGAGGATATAGAGGCCAACTGGTTGATATTTCCTACGTGGTCTGAATGTCTGCAGTCAGAACACATTATGAAGCTATAGAGCTAACAGTCACTGAATGTCACTACATGTGCCGGGCTCTAGATTCAATGCTCTATATCAGTGTTTCCCAAACTTCTGTCATGATGAGAATCACCTGGTGGAGTTGTTAAAACACAGATTCCTGAATCCCAACTAAGTGCTAAACTAGAATTTTTGAGAACATATAGGTAAAATTGCATACCTAACTTAGTGCTCTGTATATAAAATCTGTCTTAGAGCACTAGTTAAGTATACAATTTTACCTATATGTTCCCAAAAATTCTAGTTTAGCACTTCTTAGTTGGGATTCAGGAATCTGTGTTTTAACAACTCCACCAGGTGATTCTCATCATGAGAGAAGGTTGGGAAACACTGCTCTAGCCCATGCCCACTGAGTCTCAAAGGTGCCCACTCTTGCCACTCAGCAAATCAACCAGACTGACGACAACACCCCAGACTAAGGCTCAAATTCCTGGTGTGCGTTTAACAAGTGAATATGCAACAGCCGCAGTCTCATCTTGTATGACTCATGCTTTGGTCTCCAATTAAAAAGAAAGAAAATGATCGACAACCACACATTGGTCCCTACATTATCAACTACACTTTACAGAAGTTTTTATTCTGAACTCTTCCTCAGAGTTCCAGACGCTCATGAACTGTTCCCTGAAATATCAGAAAATCTAATAGGTAAAATATAGAAGTTTTGGTATCCCCAGATAATATTATATTTCCTAATATGAATATCTGCATCTCAGCCAATGGTATTTCCATACCTCCATCTGCCAAATGTAAACCTTTACATCATCTTTGATCTTACCTCTCTCTCAGCCTCCAAATTAGAAATCCAGGTGGCCATAACTAAAATACCAATCCAGAATTCAACTGCTTATTTCAGCTCCACAACCACTATCATGGGCCAGTTACCATCACACTCACCCAGATTATCACAGGGGCTTCCATCCTAGTTTTTTACCACCTCCATCCCATCTAAATAGTTCATCATGCTGCAGCCATGGAGAGTTTAATAAGATCTCGTTCACATGACTTGCCCCTACTGCTCCAAACCTTCCATTGCTTCATCACCTGCAGAGCACACTCCCAAGATGACACAAAGCTGCTCTTGACCAGATTCCTGTCCCATTGTTACCAGTTACTATTAAAAAAAAAACAACTCTTCCTGGTTCCTGCATTAGCTCAGTCTTCAATCAAATCCTTTATATATACAGAAACCTCCCACATCCCATTCCACTGGTTGCCAAAAACAAGAACCATTCATATGACACTAGACCTAGACCTAGAATTCTGAACTTGGTGTCTCGTGAAGGCCCCCAGGTCCAAGGCATGGAAGAGCGGCTGGACAGCCCAAGGACACCACTATCTCAGAGGTCACAAGACTGGGAGGCCTTGAAATAAGCTCCACAACCCAGGCCCCCTATTGGTTCTGCATCTGCAGGAAACTGTAAAAAGTAATGGTCTCTTGAGAGCCTGGCCGCACCACAGGACCCATGGGCTCAGGCTGCTCAGGGCCCTGGCCCAGCCCCAGGGCTGGGTGATGCCTGCATCCCTCAGGGCTTTCACAGGATTTCTCCTTCCCGCCCCTCACTGCTGTCCTTTCTCTTCAAATATGTTATGCCTCTGAGAAGTTTTGAGAAAAGTTTAGAACCCTCATTCACACTTTGTCCTGCGTTTATTCACAGCCATTAATGCCAGCAGCTTCCTGAAAATGATGTAAAAGTCCTCACACAGCCTAAACCGGTTTGGCTCAGTGGATAGAGCATTGGCTTGCGGACTGAAGTGTCCCAGGTTTGATTCCGGTCAAGGGCATGTACCTTGGTTGCAGGCACATTCCCAGTAGGGACTGTACAGGAGGCAGCTGATTGATGTTTCTCTCTCATCGATGTTTCTAACTCTCTGTCCCTCTCCCTTCTTCTCTGTAAAAATCAATAAAAATATATTTTAAAAAATAAAAAAATAAAAGTCCTCACACAATACTTTGTCTTCATCCTCTTTGTTGCCTTTAGGCATAAAATAGGGCAAGATTTCCCCAATCCTCCCTCCTTAATCACACTACCACGGCCTTACAAGGTGGCTTTTCAGCCTGTCACTCTCTCCCACCTTCAATAACAAAAAGCAGGTGCGCACAAAAATTTCACTGAAGCTCTGGACCACGAATGTACCACCAAAGACACCATCTCACCCTCAAGCAACTCACTGTTCTGGCAGCACTGAGACCTGGACTGCAGGAAGGGATGAGCACCCACACCCGAGGCTGGAGGGTGAATGAGGCGAAGCTGGGTTGGACTCTGGAAGCAGAAAGTAGTTTGGGAGGCACCGAGGAATCAGTCTCGGCCTGTTGTGACTCAACCAGCCTCACAAACACAGCTGCACTGCGGGGCCACTGCCTCTGACACCTCGGGACCTAGTCCTGGAGCCCCTTATTCTGTGAACACACCACCACCAGGAGAAAGACTCTGGAAGTCAAACTCAAACCAATGAGCCCAGGGATAATGCCCCTCTCCTGGGCTTCATCGGCTAAACCCGGCCCTCGTTAGCGCTTGGCCCTTTGGGTAATGTAGTAATCCAGCCTCTCATGGGGCACTAGGATCCCCGTCGCTCACTGCCCATTGCGAATATTGTTCTGGGCGTCCAAGTGACACTGGGAACGGATGAGTTTATGTTTTAGGGCTGGCCACAGGTTTCTGGGGAGTGCTGTCTATAAAACTGAACTCTTGTTTGGAAACATTATTTCAGATTCCGTGATGCTTACAATGCTCCCTCAGGTGAAAAGTGTTATTTCAGTTATTCCTGAAGACCACGAAGGCATAGTAACTGACTTTACAGAGAGAAGGAGAGGATGACTGCCTCCTACATGACCCCCTAATGGGATGCAGCTCTAGATTTACCACCTGGATTTCTAATTTGGATGCAGGTGCCCTCAAATAAGAACTGAACCAGCAATCTTTCTGTGCATGGGACTCCACTCTACAAACTGAGCCAGTCCAGCGTGGATTTTTTTAACATCAAAATGTGAAATTATTAAGATAAAAAGCAGGCTATTAGAGAACATATGTAATTCTATTCTATTTGTTTAAAAAGAACATTTGAGCCGGGACCGGTTTGGCTCAATGGATAGAGCGTGCCTTGGTTGCTGGCACATCCCCAGTGGGGATGTGCAATGGGCAGCTGATCGATGATTCTCTCCCATCAATGTTTCTAACTCCCTATCCCTCTCTCTTCCTCTGTGAAAAATCAACAACACAAGGGCATTTCCCACATTGTATGTCTGTGCTCAGTACACACTGTGACGGTAAGGAGCTAGCACTCACTGAGTGTTCACTGCAGGTGCCGTGGATTCATGCTTTACTTACATGATGTCATTTAATCCTCTCTTCAACCTGAGAAGGTTCAAACATCTATGTAATGGGGAGGAAATCCAGGCTGAGAGAGTCAATGTAAACTGACTAATTGTAGAGTTAATAAAGGCAGAGCTTGAGGGGCATTGTTAAAATATGTACACAGATAATAATTTAATAATTAAAAAAAAAAAAAAGGGAGAGCTTGAAATCAAACCCAGGTGTCTCCAACAACAGAGCTCTGGCTTCTGATGTTAGGCTCTGCTGCCTCCTAGAGGGTGGAATAGGGGATGCATTCCCATTAGGACAGGCTAGATGTTATTGAGGGCACTGAGCAGCCCCAAAGCTTTTTAGTGGCTTAGAGGAAAGAGGTATGTTTCTTGTTCATAGCACATGAACAGCCTAGTTCTCCTGGAATCAGGATAAAGGAGCAGCCAACATGTAGCTTCCTGCTGGGTGTTATCAGAGATGGTCAGAGAGAATGGCCATCTCACTGGTTTCAGACTCTTCTGTTAGAGGTGACAGGCTGGACTCCCACCTCATTTCCTTGGTCAAAGCTTAACACTGGAGGCAGCCAGCATCAGGGTCAGTAGCAGAACTTGACCTACTTGATGGGCCCCAGTAAGATGACCCCATGGTGCCAGCCTCCCTTGGGGCTGCTCAGGGACAAAGGTGAGGCGTGGGGATTGGTAGGAAATGACAGTGGCAGTCAGTCAGGATGGTTTGCTTTCTCCTCCGCCGCCGATATTTTGTCCATGAGCTGCCCAAAACCCAATGTTCATCGGAGTTAACTTCAGAAAAGGGAGTTTGGTCAGATGTCATTGGCAGAAAACTCAAACCCCACTTCTGAGGGTGAATCTTGGTACTAGTAAATCCTACTGCCTTGGCTCCCCCACTGTGATGGGCGTGAAGACCACACGTTCAAGAGTTGACTCGGAAGGTTACTAGACCACAATCATTCCAGTGCCCATATTCTGTTATATTCACTGCAGTCACCACCCTGCCTCCAAGCCTCTGTGTCATTTGCATCGCCCAGGTGAGTGCTCCATCAGGTGGGGCTGATTGGGAAAACGCCGACATTAACTTCAATGGTGATCCTGTGGTTTCCATTCCTTCTGTGTAGGAACCGGTGCTAAATGTGGCCCCTTCATGTTTTCTTCATCCCCACTGCAGGCAGCACCGAGCCCATTCTGCCTCCTGGTCCCCGTGTTACCAGGTGACCATGCACACTCAGTAGGTGACCAGAGATTGGAGGTCCAGGAGTGATGCTCAGAGAAGCCCAGGCACCTTCCTCTATTAGGTGTCAGCCGGGATTTCCTATTGGTAACGTGGTGAGCTGCTCTCCAGGGATTAGGAACCCAAGGACCCCCAGCCCTCTTCAGGGGTATCCTTCTCATCACCCCTCGGGAGACTGCCTATGCAGCTGCCTGTTGCCGGTGTGCGCAGCCACAGACTCACGGGGAAACACACAGACAACAGAAGCAGAGACACACTCACAGCCTATGGTGGGCACTCACAGGCAGAGCTTATGGCCAGGCTCACGGGGACCCACAGTGTAGACACCAGTAACACCTTGATGGGAACATACAACACAGAGATGAGAAAACACAGGGTCACTCAGCATGTAGCACAGGGCGCATCCACACACAATAGACACACACATGCACACACCTGGGACGACGTATACGGACACAGCACACAGACACAAGTAGGAAAACTCAAAGGGAAAGCCAATTCACACACATCATGAGCACACACTCATGCAAAGAAACCCCTCCAAATGCTGAGTCACACTAATTCACTGTTTTGAAGGACTTAGTAAGGATTGAGGTGCTGCCCTGGCCACGTGGCTCAGTTGCTCAGAGCTTCCTTTTATACGTCCACTCAAATAAAAGTACAAGTTTGATTACTGGTGAGGGCCCTTACCTACGCTGCATATTCCGTCCCTGGCCGGGTCCTTTATGGGAGGCAACCAATCCTGGTTTCTTTTGTCCTGTTGCTCCCTTCCTCTCTCAAATCAATGAACCTATCCTCCGATGGGAATTTAAGGGGGGTGGGGGTGGGGGGAGATTTAAGGTTCTGAGTTTTCAAGAACATAGTGGTAACTCTAGAGCCGTCTCTCTAGAACAGTTATCAGAATACTCTGAACTCAGAAGTCTGTCTTCTTCCCCACAAGAGACTAAGAGAATCAATAGAAGGGATCTCAGAAAACCCCAAACTCTCAGTGTCCTAGTCAGGATCCCACTTTGCATTTATTTAAGCACTAAACTCTGATGATTTCTGAATAAAGTCATCTGTTTCTTTTTTGCACGTTGAGTGATCACATCTTTGAGTGATAAACATAACTTTCCCATGGCAGCAGCTGTTGTTGAGGGATTCCAATGTAGCTTGGGATACTGGAGTGGGCACAGCACATGGTGAACTAGGAACTGTGCATTCCTGGGAGAAACCACATTTCTAATGTTTAAAACCATAGCCAAGGAAGTGGGAAGCATGAGTCAGCCACCTTGCAGTCCTTCCTAAAGCAGAGTCTCCCTTCGAGCCCTCGAGGAGACTGATGTAGGAATTGTAAGGATGGTTTTTGGAGACAGATGTATTGCAAATGTCTAAGGCTCCTCATCTCAAATATTTAATCTATTGCATATTCTGCCCTGGTAATGTCATCTTTGGCAAGATTTTTTAAAAATATTTTTTTTATTGATTTCATACAAGGGAGATAGCAAAATCAATGAGAATCATTGACTGCTTCCTATAAACCCTCAATGGAGGATTGAGCCAAAAATCCAGGTATGTGCTCTGGACTGGAATCAAAGCCAGGACGCTTCAGTCTCCAGGCTGACAGATATATCCACTGAGCCATAACAGCTAGTGCTGGCAGATTTTTGAAGTTCTGTGGAAGTTTACCATCATTAACGGCCTCTTGTAAATTTCTGTATTTCTCATTTTCCTTGTGGTGAGTATACTATAAAGTACCTTACAGATACGCTTATTTGCATTCAGCACTGTCCCTTTCCTGCTGAACAGTGATTTTGTTGAAGGTTCCCCACATCAGCTCTTGCAAAGGCATCTGGGACTCAAGGCAAACCATGAGGCCTCCTGAGAGGAAGGCCAAGTCCTTCGGAGCCCACTGCCCAGCCATGACTCCACTTTCTGATCCTGGTTGTGCTTTCAAAATAACCAAGGGAGTGAGTAGAACCAACAAATTAAAGGGACAAAAGCAAAATCACAATTACAAAAACATTATACCAGAGCAGTGTAAAGCAATCAGCTTAGAACAATTCATCACAGCAACAGGTGAGAACCACAATGTCCCCTTAAAGAGATAGCACTTCCTCATGATTTGGGCAAATCCTGGGTCAGGTCCATTTCCTAGTCAGAGAATAAGGAATGAGATCCTGCAAAGAGCTCAGAGTATTCACAATTCACTTAAGCAGAAGGGAGAACACAGAATTCCTTTTCCCTGAGCACACAGGGGTGGTGACTGATACACACTGTTCAGCTGAGCCAGGTGGTAGAGGTCACTGCAGCCACAAATAATCGCAGTGACACCAATGACGTGGAGTTCTCTGCAAGTTAGCAAGTGCGATGCAGCTCCTTTCAAGCCTCACTTGTACCTCGTACTTAGGAGGAATTTCGCATCATGTATGTTCACATAAAAGGGATTTATACTCGGGTAAGTGGATTTAAGTCTCCTTCAGTGTTGTAGAAAGATAAAACATCCCCTGCACATTTAAGGCTTTTCGCCAGTGTGAACTCTCATATGTCTGACAAGGCTAAGTTTGCAGCTAAAACATTTCCCACATTTACTACATGCATATGGCTTTTCTCCCGTATGAACTCTGAGGTGTTGAGTGAGGGTAGACTTCTGCCTAAAGAACTTCCCACAATCACTACATTCAAAAGGTTTCTCGCCAGTGTGAATTTTCTTATGTTCAGAGAGGTGACAGCTTCTCCTGAAGGACTTCCCACAATCAGTACACTCATATGGTTTTTCTCCAGTGTGAACTCTCTGGTGGTCAAGGAGATTAATACTGTAGCTAAAAGACTTCCCACCATCAATACACTCATAGGGTTTTGCTTCACTGTGAACTCTCTTGTGGATAATGTGGTGATTATTGGTCCTAAAGGTTTTCCCACATTCACTACACTCATAAGGTTTTTCACCCGCGTGAAATCTGTGGTGTAGAATAAGTGAATTCCTTTGCTGGAATGACTTTCCACAATCACTACACTCATACGGCTTTTCTCCAGTGTGAACTCTGTAGTGTTTAGTGAGGTTCCCTTTTAGTCTAAACAGCTTCCCACAATCACTACACTCAAAAGGTTTTTCTCCAGTGTGAACTCTCTTATGGTTAAGGAGTGAATTACTGATCCTAAAAGATTTGCCACAATTAGTACAAGCATAGGGTTTTTCTCCAGTGTGAACCCTCTTATGGTTAAGGAGGTTAATATTGCTGCTAAAACATTTTCCACAATCAGTACACTCATAGGGTTTTTCTCCAGTGTGAACACGGTGGTGTTCAGTGAGCTGAGAGCTTTGCCTGAAGGACTTTCCACAATCACAACACTGATATGGCTTTTCTCCAGTGTGAACTCTCCTGTGGTTGAGGAGGTTACTATTGTTCCTAAAAGATTTTCCACAATCAGTACACTCATAGGGTTTTTCTCCAGTGTGCACACGGTGGTGTACAGTCAGTTGCGACCTTTGCCTGAAGGACTTTCCACAATCACAACACTGATATGGCTTTTCTCCAGTGTGAACTTTCTTGTGGTTAAGGAGCACATTATTGCTCCTAAAAGATTTCCCACAATCAGTACACTCATAGGGCTTTTCTCCAGTGTGAACACGGTAGTGTTCAGTGAGGTGAGACCTTTGCCTGTAGGACTTCCCACAAACAGTACACTCATAGGGCTTTTCTCTAGAGTGAATTCTTCCAGATTGAATGAGGTTAAAGCTTCCTGTAAAATCTTGCCCACATTTGTTACTTCCATAGTTCACGTCTCCAGAGCAGGCACCCTGATACTGAACAACTTTATGGTTGTGGCTGCCTGAATTTCCACAGTTCCAAGTCTGGTGAAGACTTTTTCCACCAAGATATTCCTGTGAAATCTCACTGCCACTGTGTGGCTCCTCAGTGCTGAGAGGGGCCTGGTGCTGGAGAAGGTCTGAGATGGCTGGGAAGTCTTCCCCAACCTCCCTACTGGTTGAAGGCAGCCCTGATAAGTAGAAGCTGAAGTTGGTCACAAACGAGGCCCTGTCCACAGCTTCCCTCCAGGGCTTCTCTCCACTGGCTTCCCTCTGTGGCTGGGTAGGGTTTTCACTGAAAGAGAAGTCTCTCACACTTGCATCACTGCAGAAGCCTTTTTGCTCAAAGTCTGCTGCTTGTGACTCAGTCAGGTGCAGAATATACTCTAATACTGACACACACCGCTTACACAGATGGGTCCTCTGGGTTACTGGAGCTGTCTTAGAAGCCCTGACCAGTGATTCTTCTTGAACAGATATACTCTGCTCAGGACAGACCTCCTCATCATCCGTTTTATGCCAGCAACCTGAAATCAGAGAAGAAGGGGAGAACTCATTGTTGATTGTTGTTAAGGGGAAGTCCCCTTGCTACAGCATTTTGCACATAATACATGGGTTCTGTGTAATTGTCTGAAAGTAAGAGATGTGCAGAAAGGATTAATAAGAAGCTGCTGTGAAGGGAAGACCTCACCAGAAACATGGCACACACGGCAAAGACCATGAAAGAGAAAATGCACCTCCAGCCCAGTCTTCTGCTAACAGTGCTCAGCAGAGCTGGTCTGCTGTAGACAGGGGAAAGCTGTGTAGGTTGGTTATGTCTTATTCCAAGTAAAATTCGATAAATGAGTAGCAGGGGTTCGAGGACTACTTAATTATGTATGTTCCCCTCATAACACATGTGCAGGTCCATGTAGGAGAATACTGCAAAGGGAGCAGTACAGGGGGAGGGGGGGGACCGTGGATGCAAAAAGGTGACAAAGGTGGAGGTAGCCTAACGCCAAAAAGTGACAGATGAAATGCAAGTCAGCAAATGTCAAGTTTGGGAAAGAGAAGGTAGAGATGTCTTCCTGGGAAAAGTCGTCAGCCGGAAAAAGTCACTGGCTACACCTGCCCCTAAACACTGTTGGAAATTAGCTGGTTCCTGGTACCATCTAACCATCACCATTATGTCATACCTTCTGCCAGGTGTCACTCTGCATGGCCAGACCTCCTCTGAGAACATCTTACATGTTCACCCTATGAGCAAACCAGGTTTCTCCCTGCATCTTCTACTCTACCGATGCATAAACCCTAAATATTCCAAGTATTAATGAAAGACAATGGAGGAGAGCAGCCAGCTCTGGACCAGAGCAATTTGGCCTGCAATAGTCCTCAGCTAAGGTAATATTACAAACAAGAACTGAAGAAGGGTCTTACAAGCATAGCCCACAATTTATGTAAGGGAAGAACATAACCAGGCACAGGCTGTCATAAAGCACCTTTCCCCAGAGGAAGAGGAAAGAAGGGAATAAATGTGAGTATTGTCACCCTCCCAGGGGGAGGAAGAGGAAGATGGGACCCATTAAGTTGCCAGTAAAACTCCCAGTTCCCAGACACTTTCTGCACTTTATGAGCCAATGGGTGTTATGGATCTTTCTGGAGTCCATTGGTCAGGGCTCTCCACACAGCTCAGCTCTGGCAGCCACGGAACATTTGATATGACAGGGGCAGAAATCAGCAGAACACTCACCTCAGAACACAGGAACAATGTGAAGCTCTTACCTGCAGATGAGACCAGTGCAAACACTTCCAGCATCACCTCGCAGTACAGAAGTCTCTGAGCCTCATCAAGGAGCCCCCACTCCTCCTGGGAGAAGGCGATGGCCACGTCCTCAAAGTCCATATCCTGTAGTAATGGGGACAGTTCAGTCATTGATCAGCTTCTCTCCTAGGCTTTTCTTTCGTCATACTTCCCACTCTCCCTATCCATCTGCTCCCTCCACTCCCCACATCACAGAAAACAGCAGACCTTGCTTCCACCAGAGTCACTCTCTGCTTATATTCCTACTGATACTGTGTCTTCCCACAGAAATAAAGAGATGCCCAGAGTGATTATACCTGACCTCAGGGCCTCATATTTAGGCTTAACACAAGGGGTGTCACTAACATAGGATACGGATAAATGTTGGTCATGAGGAGAGATGTGAGTGATTTGACACTGGTCTTGTGGGGCAACATTCTTGCTGTCCAACACATTCTCCCTCCACGACACCAAAAACATGGCATCCCTCGTCATACTTCTGATTCCAATCCCAGGGTCCTGAGGGCAACACTCTGTGCTACCTGTTCCACGTAATTCTTTGTATCCCACCTCTCTCACACAGCTTCATTCCCAGAGTCACAGCTTCAAACACAACACATATACGCCATGAAGAAGTGGAGGGGATGTTTTCTAATCACCCTCTTTTCAACATTCTCACTCACCTCCTCTGTAATGTATTTCTCTCTTACCCTTCTCACTTCCCCAAGCCAGTAGAGATTTTCCTTTTTTTTTTTTTTTTTTTTTTAGCTGTTCAACAAGTCTCTATTAACAAAGTAAAATGAATAGAAAATGCAGTGTCTGAAAGCTGTGATACGGGTGTGTGTGTGTGTGTGTGTGTGTGCGCGCGCGTGCACACTCGCACGCGTGTGGACACAGAAAAGGCCTTGTCTCTAGGCCAGGGATGATCCCTTGGATCTAGGCTCACATCTTCAGATCTTCTCATAAGGGCGGGCCCTAGGCAGAGGTCAGCCTCCCCACCACACTCCAGACGGAAGAATGGTGGTCTTTCTGGATAGAAGGGGCTGGGACCTCAGCATTCTCCATTTTTCTGACTCCCCAACTGGCTTGGTTGCTGAGAGAGTGGGGGACAGGCCATGAGGAGACTTGCATAGGAGGGGAATAGAACAGGGATAAGGCATATGGTGAGGACAGGGAGATCTAGGGAAAGCTTATCATAGCTGCATGTGAAGGGGACCTCCAAAGGCAACTCCTCTTCTTCCTCATCCTTTCCCCAACTGCGGCTGGCTTGACAGGTAAAATCCAGCCCTAACTCCAGAACTCTGACTGGGTATAGGGAAGTTCTAGAAAGGCCCACGTTAATGAGTCAAGCTTGTGTTATACTGGAACATGACTGGACCCCCTGGTATACATGGGGACTCATGATCTGAATGTGTGTCCCATATGTTCCCATAAGTCCCTGAGTTCAGTGGTATAAGCATGTATGTCCCTACTTGTATACCAGGAAGTCAGTATCCACATATGTTGTACATCCATTTTTTCACATGAGCTCCAGCAAGTGGATGTGTGTGGGCCTGTCCGCTCCTGTCCACCCCCAGGTCCTCCTTCAGGCCTGGCTTCTCAGGGGTCCCGGCCGAAGAGGCAGAAAGAGAGCTCAAGTCGGAGTCCCCAGGCATAGGGGCGAAGAGTGTAGAAGAGGGTGAGGAAGTCCTGGGTGCTGAAGATCCTGTCACCCAGCACAAAGGTCAAGGTAGATGGGATGACTCCTGGCCAAACTCCACCATCCAAGTGTCTGGCCCCCACTCCACAGCCGGTGCCTCACCAGGCCTGTGCACCACTGTCTCCCCTGGTGGAAGACCTCACTTTTGGTAGTGCCCTCTCTGCACTGGTGGAAGGTGCCAGGGATTATGGTATTCTAGATCTCAGCCCAACAGCGTCCAGAGTGGCCACTAGAGGCAAGGGCGGTGCCGAACAGGAGCACGCACTGGGACAGCGAGGCATGCAGAAGGCACAGGGCACCCATTCAGCCGCTGGCGTTCACAAAAACCCACTGGAGCTGGGCCTGAGGCTATGCTACCCACTGCCTCGAGCCAGTGGCCAGCTGGCCCCAGTCAAGTCTTTCAGGCCCAGGACACTGACAAATGCTATCCCATTCCTATAGATCACTGTATCAGCCCAACAACAACAGGCAGGTGTGCACCTGTATGACACCTAAATTCTGGACCTGGCATGGAGCGCCACAACACCGGTCTTTTCAGGAATTACCCTAAAATTCTCCATATTTTATCATCCATTTATCACAAAAAAATGGACTCAACCCGTCCCTCTATGGCAACATCAGGGATCTGTGGCCATGAATTCACACTCCCTCTTCAAAAGCACATCACTCCTTCTCCCACACCCTCCCACATACCTGCACTCCCATAGCCCAGCTCCCACGGACATCTCCTTGGCCTTAGTCATTACTGAGCATGTGTGTTCCAGAGGATGCATGGCAAGTTCAAACAGTATCAAGTACTACCCTGACTATACTTATCTCGCCTACTGAGAACCACATCAGATCTCAGTTACCCAGAGCCCACGTCTACTGCTCCTGCACTTGATGTCCCTTCTCCACTCACAGCCCTCAGGACTCAAGTCCCACGGCCATGGTCCTCTGCCCCATGCCCAGTGAGTCCCACAGATGTCCACTCAGGCACATAAGCAAGTCAACCAAACTGGATGCAACACACCAGGCCACACAACAAACGGTCACAAAAAATCCTGGTGAGTGATTAAGAAGCAAAATGCACCAGCCACATCTCACCTTTTTTTGAATTACTGTTTTACCTCCAGTAAATTAAATTAAATTAAAATAAATATCAATATATAAAACAAAAAGGTGATCTACAACTCCTCCCTGATCCATACTCTTTAATACTTTTTTAAGTAGTCTTCATCTTGAACTCCTCCTCAGAGTTTCAGTCGTTCACTGGACTCTGAAATATCTAATAGGAAAAAAATAAAAGATTTTATATTCCTCATGAACCTGACTGTTCCCACTATGAATTTCTCCATGTCAGTTGATGGTGCTTTTATACCTTCAGGTGCTAAATCAAACCTTTACATCATCTCTGATTCTTACCCCTCTCCCCAATCCTCAAAATTAGAAAATCCAGGTGGCCACACCTAAATCCCTGATCCCTAAGGCAACTGCTTCTTCCACATCCACAACCTCCACTGTGCTCCCATCACCATCACCCTCACCAAGACCATCACAGCAGCTTCCATTGTGGTCTTCCTACCCCCGTCCTCACCCCCATGCTGTGCCTCATGCTGCAGTCACAGGAGTCTAATGAGACCTGGGACACATCCCCTGCTCTACTGCTCCAATGACCCCAATGACCCCACCACCAGCAGAACAGAAACCCAAGTTGTCACAAAGCTCCTCTGGACTGGATTCCTGTCCCACTGTTTCCAGTTCCAATTTTTAAACAGTGGACAACTGCTGGTCCCTCAATCAGCTTAGTGTTCACTTCAAGCCTTGGCACATTCTGGAATCAATGCATGGAAGGCCCTATGACCCACAATTCAACTGGCTGACACAATCAGGTTCCAATCACAGGACCCTTGACCTGGGCTTAGCATTCTGGGCTTGGTGTCCCTTCCAGGTCCCCAGGTCCAAGGTCCCCCGAGGAGAGCGGCTGGACAGCCCAGGCCCCACAGCCTCAGAGGCCCCCGCAGTGGGAGGCCCTGACCTCAGCCCACAGCCCGGCCCCTGAGCGGCTCTGACCGCAGGGCCTGTGGGAGCTGAAGGCGCTGAGGGCCCGGCTCCCCCGCCAGGACCCGGGGCCCAGGCTGCTCGGGGCCTGGCCCAGCCCCGGGGCCTGGCCCAGCCCCGGGGCCGGGGCCGCCCCCTCGGGCTCCGTCCCTCTGTGCGCACAGCCAGCCCGGCCCTGAGGAGGACAGGCCCCTCCCGGAAGCCCCCGGTCCCTTAGACACACACAGGCCGGCCGCCCCCTCCGCCCCGGCCTCCGGGCCCAGCCCGCCCCCTGCGGCCCCCACGGGCACTCACTGCTCCGGGCGGCGGCCTGGGCTGAGGCCTGAGCGGCGCCGCCCCGAGGCGGGAGGGCCGCTGGGGCCTGAGGGCGCTCTGTCCGCGGGAGGAGGCGGGGGCCCGGGGACCCAGTCCCGCCGGGTGGGGGCGCCCCGCCTCAGACACCCTGCCGGCGGGACGCCGCCCCCCACGGCCCCTCCTGGCGATCGGCGCGGCGAAGCCCCTGAGCCCGTGAACAGCCTGAAGAAGTCAAAATGTCCGCCAGGAAGATGACAACGGAAGTCCCGCCCTAACCGGATGCACTGGCTCCAAAGGCCCTGCGTAGGCGCATTGCTTTCTGGGAAATGTAGTTCTCTCGGCCGCCCAGAAGAGGGCTGGCTTTCCAGCCCAGGAACCTGAGGAACAAGGTGTGTGGGGCTGACAGTGGGGCTGGGGAGGGAGGATATGGGCCCGAGGCCTGGTGACCTGGGACAGACTGACGGATCTCCCAGGGGATGGGGAAGGTCTGGGAAAGATCCTCCAAAGAACATATACAGGGGGGAAATCGGAGACATCTGTAACATTATCAACAATAAAAAATCCATATTAAAAATATATATTTTGCCGAAACCAGTTTGGCCCAGTGGATTGAGCATCAGCCTGTGGACTGAAGGGTCCCAGGTTTGATTCTCGTCAAGAGCATGTACGTTGGTTGCGAGCACATCCCCAATACTGGGGTGTGCAGGAGGCAGCTGATCTTTGTTTCCCTCTCATTGATTTTTTTCCCCTCTCTTTGATGTTTCTAACTCTCTATCCCTCTCCCTTCTTCTCCGTAAAAAAATCAATAAAATTATTTTTTTAAAAGAATGTTGTTGTTTTTTTGCTTGTTTTTTTAAGATAACCAATGTATTTGCTGGCAAGATAGCAAAAAATCTGGAATTTTTATTTACTGAGAATTAATAGGAAGACAAAGAGAATGACCCTTCTGGGTCACAGTTCTGTATAAACATTCACATACATGGCAACAGTTTGAGAAGTAAAACATACATCTATATAGAGAACAGAAAGCAATATTACCAACACATCTATTTACAATATAATAGCCCAAATCTGGAAATAACCAATACCATAAATAGACCAAAATATAGTCAATATCCGTATAACACAGTACTACTCAGCAATAAAAAATTTAACTACCCACATAAACATTAGTATTTTATCACAAATTACTGTGGAGCAAGGAGGAAACCAGTATCTGTTAAAGACTGCACAACTTATGCTTATAAACCTATGAACAATATGAACTATTTTATTGTAAGGAAAATCCATGACTGCATGGAGGGCCAAGAAAGAGAGATTATAATAGGGCAGTAGGAAAATACAGAATGTGGCAAAAGTAGGTGGAGTTGTTGGTGTGGCAATTAATAAGATAATTAATAAATACAAGAAGGAACACATCCCTGCCAGTGTGCTTCAGTTGGTTCGGCACCATCCCTTGCCCTAAAACTCACAGGTTCCATTCCTGCCTGCATGCCCTGTAGGTGGTATATAGGAGGCAGCAGTTAGCTGCATCTTTCCCGTATCCCAATTCCTTCCCTCTGTCTCTAAAAAGTCAATAAATTATTTTAAAAATATATACTTATTTTTTTAAATGAGAATAAACTCTTAGTTTTGTAGAGAAACATCTCTAAGCCTACTTTTCCCCTAACCTGTATGTGGATGAGAGATACCTTTATTTCACAAGTGATGGATTTACAGCTTGATCCCTATGTGCAAGCTCACAAAATTGTACATGTGAAAAAAGTGCGTTTTGTTACATTCAGTTATAGCGGCACTGGAATAAAGCCTTAAATGTACTTTCAAATAAAGACCTAGACCCGAAACCGGTTTGACTCAGTGGAGAGAGCATCAGCTTGCGGACTGAAGGGTCCGGGTACGATTGCTGTCAAGGGGATGTACCTCTTGCACACCCCCTACTGGGCACATTCCCAGTAGGGGTTGTGCAAGAGGCAGCTGATCAGTGATTCTCTCCCACTGATGTTTCAAACTCTCTATCCCTCTCTTCCTCTCTGTAAAAAATCAATAAAATATATATTTTTAAAAGACCTAGATATTCTCTCTTGATAGGAAATTAAAATATCAACCCTATATGGCCTCTACCACCTCTTTCCTAACTTTCTAAGAGGACTAGCCTTGCCTCAGTAGCAGAAAATATTGTCAAGCAGTGAAGTCTATTACCATCAGAATCAACAGGCATGTTGATTCAGTTAAAAAAGATACATCCTGGGAGTGATTATTTTCCTTCCTCTAACTTTGAGGTCTTGCCTGCTGAGCAAATTCTGTGGTGAACACATTAGATAGGCGAAGGGAATCCAAAAAACTGTCCCATTATTTTTTTTCTGCCAATTATTTCAGCCACAAGAAGCAGTGATGGAGGTTCTGAGAACGTCATTCACAAAAATCGCACAAGCCCTAGCCCCAAACCACTTCCGGATAAGGTTGAGAAGAGGCACTCTTTATCAGATTTACTCGTCTTTCCCAAGCACTATGAGGAGTGTTTCTTACTAATTGGAGTTCAATATAAACCTCAGTGTCTTAAAACAAAAGGCACCAGCCTATGAAAACTTATATATTACAGCCCATAGCTGCTTTACACTATGTGGAAAGAAGCCCCCTAAACATTGCTGAGAATTGTGAAAGCCATACTGTGAACAGAGAATATAATTTGTGTTGTTCACAGAAGCACTACAAAGGCCTCCTTTTCTAGGTGACCACTGACAGCACCAATAACAGAGGCACCAGGCTCAAAATTAGAGCCATAGTCAGGCAGTCTTTCTCTCAAGATTTTGGAATGCAGTGATTAAAAGCCAATATTGAACAAGAAGTGATTTTCTGTCAGTATGGTGTGTCTTCAAAAGCAGAGAATTTGGGACCCCACCATATCTGTTTACACCTCCATGCCAAAAGATCACTATTTTCCTTTCAAATTACCCCAGGGAGTCTATAGAAAGATCAAAATTATAGACACACACACACACACACACACCAAGTATCATAAACCAGAAGAGAGGATTGCAGTAGAGTGACTTAGAAGCTGAAGCAATTCATCACAGCATAATGTGAGAACCATGTTCCAGAAAGAAATGACACTTCGTAGCTGAGAATGGGTGCTCTGGATGACCCCTCAGTCAGTTCCATTCTCTAGTCCGAGATAAAGGAATGAAGATCCTGTCAGGAGCTCAGAGTAATCATACTTTTCTCGAGCATAAGAGACAACATAGAATACATTTACCCTGAGCACTCCCGGTGGTGATGGGTGCACACTTCTCAGGTGAGCCAGGTGTCAGAGGTGAAATCTCTTCAGCCACAAACACTCACAGTGATATCAATGGGGTAGGTCTGGGCATGTTAGCTAGTGCAATGGAGGTCCTTCAAGCCTCACTTACACATGAAACTTATGAAGAATCTAGCATGGTGTTTGTTCTCTTAAAAGGGGCCGGGACTGGTTTGGCTCAAGTGGTTAGAGCGTCGGCCTGGGGACTGAAAGGTCCCGGTTTCGATTCCGGTCAAGGGCATGTACCTTGGTTGCGGGCACATCCCCAGTGGGGGATGTGCAGGAGGCAGCTGATCGATGATTCTCTCTCATCGATGTTTCTAACTCTCTATCCCTCTCTCTTCCTCTCTGTGAAAAATCAATAAAATATATATATATATATAAAAAGGGGATTATATTCATATAAATAGGTCCCAAGGAATCACCTTCAGTGATGTTATTCTAAGTGAGAAAAATAACACATTTCATGCACATTTAAGGCTTCTCTCCACTGTGAACTCTTTGGTGTTGAGTAAGGGTAGAGCTTTGACTGAATGACTTCCCACAGTTACTATACTCATATGGCTTTTCTCCAGTGTGAACTCGCTGATGTTTAATGAGGGTGGAGCTTCGACTGAATGACTTGCCACAATCTGTACAATCATATGGCTTTTCTCCAGTGTGAACTCTGTGGTGCTTATTTAAGCCAGATCTTTCACTGAAGGACTTACCACATTCACTACACTCATAAGGCTTGTCTCCACTGTGAACTCTGTGGTGGCGAATGAGGATAGACCTATCAATGAAAGCTTTCCCACAATCACCACACTCAAATGGCCTCTCTCCAGTATGAACTCTCTTGTGGATATGAAGGTAACTATTGAACCTAAAAGATTTCCCACAATCACTACACTCATATGGTTTCTCTCCAGTGTGAATTCGCTGATGCTTAATGAGGGTAGAGCTATGACTGAAGGACTTACCACAATCTGTACACTCATATGGCTTTTCTCCAGTATGAACTCTCTTGTGGATATGAAGGTGAGTATTGGACCTAAAAGATTTCCCACAATCACTACACTCATATGGCTTTTCTCCAGTGTGAATTCTGTGGTGCTTATTTAAGCCAGATCTTTCACTGAAGGACTTACCACATTCATTACACTCATAAGGCTTGTCTCCACTGTGAACTCTGTGGTGGAGAATGAGGGCAGACTTATCAATGAAAGCCTTCCCACAATAATCACATTCATATGGCCTCTCACCAGTATGAACTCTCTTGTGGATATAAAGGTAACTAATGAACCTAAAAGATTTCCCACAATCACTGCACTCATAGGGCTTTTCTCCAGAATGAACTCTCTGATGTTGAATGAGGCTTGAGCTACGACGGAAGGACTTCCCACAATCTGTACACTCATATGGCTTCTCTCCAGTATGAACTCTTTTGTGGTTAAGGAGGTGAGCGTTTCGCGTAAAAGATTTTCCACAGTCACTACATACATACGGCTTTTCTCCAGTGTGAATTTTCTTGTGTTGAACTAGGTTAAAGCTACACCTAAATGACTTCCCACAATCTGTACACTCATATGGCTTCTCTCCAGTATGAACTCTCTTGTGCTTATGAAGTTGACTATTGGACCTAAAAGACTTCCCACAGTCACTACACTCAGCAGGCTTTTCTCTAGAATGAATTCTCTGGTGTGTAACCAAGCTAGTTTTGCAGCTAGAAGATTTCTCACATTCACTGCATTCACACGATTTTTCTTCAGTGTCAACTCTGTGGTGTTGAATGAGGATAGAGCTTTGTCTAAAGAACTTCCCATAGGGATTTTCTCCATTGTGAATTTCCCTTTTTTGATTGAGGTTCAGGATGCATCTAAAACATTTTCCACATTTGTTACCCTCAAAATTCACTTCTCCAGAGCAGACGCCCTGATGTTGAACAACTTTCTGGTTGCTACTGGCAACTTTTTCACATACACCCCAATGATGGTGACATTTTCCACTGAGAAATTCCTGTGCAATCTCACTGCTATTCTGTAGCTCCTCAGTCTTGAGAGTTGCTGGGTGCTGTGGAATATCTGAGATGGCAGGAAAGACTTTCCCAACCTCCCTACTCATGGAAGGCACCCGTGTGAAGTGCAAGCTGAACCAGTTCACAAACGACGCCCTGTCCATAGCTTCTTTACAGGGCTTCTCTCCAGCGGAAACCCTCTGCTGCTCATAAGGGTTTGCACTGAAACAGAAGCCTCTCACACATGCGTCACTGAAGAAGGCTTTCTGCTCAAAGTCTGCTGCTTGTGACTCAGTCGAGTGCAGAATGTCTTTTAACACTGAGAAACACTTCTTACAGAGATGGGTCGTCTGAGTAGCAGAAGCTGTCTCAGAAGACCTGACCTGTGACTCTTCTTGTAGAGATCCACTCTGCTCAGAATGTATAGCCTTATCTTCCATTTTATGCCAACAACCTAAAAACAGAGAGTGGTAAGGAAAAAAAAGAATAAAATAGAAAGAAAGGAAGGAAGAAATAAAGAAAGAATATTCACTGTGGTATCAGGGGAAAGTTATAATACAAAAGTGTATTCCACATACTACACTGTTTCCTTGCAATTGTCTCAAAATAAGAGATCTGCAGGAAAGCTTAATAAGAGGTCGCTGTAAAATTATGGGCCTCTGAAGCTAACAAACCAGAAAAGACTTCACCAGAAATATGACAAAAACATGGCAAACATCACATGGAAGAGAAGCAGAATCTCCTGCTCGTTGTTCTGCTAAGAGTGTCCACCTGTGCTTCTCTGCTGGTGCCATGGGATGGCTGTGCAGGAGGATAATTATGTCTGTTTCCAAGTTAAATTGGAAATTAGCATCTGGTGTTGGAGGACTAGTTACGCATACACACTGAATGGCCAGATTATTATGATCTCTGAATTCATAATAACTGGCCACTCAGTGTACTTCTCTTGAGTACCTCATGCATTTGATATCAAAGATACTGTAAATTGTGCATCTGATCAGTTTTCCCATTTTCACTGGTTTGATAGAAAGCTCAGGGCAAATAGGTGGTTCATCTCCAGCAAAAGTCTAGAATACTTTTGGTACCCATTGGAGATACAAATCCACTGAGTGGCCAGATTATGCATTCAGAGATAATAATAACCTGGCCACTCAGTGTGTTTGCCCCTCACAACACAAGTGCAGAACAGTGTTTGTGAACTCTGCACAGACAGCAGTGCAGAGGAACAGGTGATGTAAAAAGCCACAAAACGGGAACGTAGCCAACAGTCTGATGAAATGACAAGTCAGCAAACTGTCAAGAATGAGAAACAAAAGGTAGAAATGAATAGTGGCCAGTGGCACCTGCACCTGCACTTAAACAGTGTTGCCAGGAGAGACTTGAGGTATGATCTGAACACAGCACTGGTACCATACCTTCCCCCAGTTGCCACTCAGAAGTGCCCAGCCTTCTCTGAGTCCATTGTGCATATTCACAGGAGAACACACCATGTTCTCATAGTACCTTCTATCATACAAATACCTGGAATCTAAATATTCTGAGTATTCATGAAGGATAACAGAAGTGAGCAGCAAGCCCTGGCCCAGAGCTTGGCATGCAATAGGATTTGATGAAAGAATATTACAGATAATAACTGATGGAGGGCCTTAGAAGAATTGTTCATGGTTCATGTAAGTAAAGACCAAAACCTGGCTCAGGCAGTCACCAAGGACCCTAACCTTGAGGAAAGGGACAAAAGTGAAAGCCATGAATGGGGACATAATAAACTTCCCAGGAAAAGGAAGACCAAGGTGAACCTACTGATCTGTCTGTAGAACTCCTGATTCCCAGACACTTTCTGCACTTTGGGAGACAATGGGTTCTAGGAATGCTTGTAAAGTCCATTCCTCAGGGCTCTCCACACAGCTCAGCATTGGCAGCCGCAGCTCAGTTGACAAGAAAGTGGGGGGTAGCAGAGTCCATGGACTGGCTACGTGGGAGAGAGAGCGACGGGTAGAGAATACAGGAAGAGAGAACATAACCTCAGGACATGAGAAGAGAGATGTGAAGGGCTTACCGACAGATGAGACCAGTGCAAACACTTCCAGCATCACATCGCAGTACAGGAGTCTCTGAGCCTCATCCAGGAGCTCCCACTCCTCCAGAGAGAGGGCAATGGCCACGTCTGCAAAGTTCATGTTCTGGCATATTGGAGACAATTCAGTCCATGGTCAGCTTATCTCCTAGGAGTTCACGGTCATCATCCTCCCAATTTAGTGCAGCCCTCTACTCCCAACATCTGAAAGTACACCAGGTCTTCCAAGTCAGTCTCTGCTTGTATTCCTACAGATACTGTGATTTCCCTCGACAATAAGGCAAGTAAGCTGATTGATGATACCAGTGCTCTGGGCCTCACATTGGGTCTGGTCAATAAGTGGTTGTCATGTAAATAGAGAGGGAGAGTTGTGGGCCATCAAGAGAGTGTGAGTGGTTTGACACTGGACTTATCAGGCATCCCCCTGGCAGTGCCCTGGACTGTCCCTCTAAGACACCAAAGAACATGGCATCACACTTTACCCTTCCAATCTCAATCCAGGGTGCCGAGGCCATCACTTTTCACTACCTGCTCCATATAATTCTTTGAAGCACACTTTCTCTCACATATCTTCATTGCCAGAGGCACAACTTCAAAGATAACACAAATAGTGAAACCGGTTTGACTGACTGGATAGAGCGTCGGCCTGCGAACTGAAGGGTCCCAGGTTCGATTCTGGTCAAGGGCATGTACCTTGGTTTCGGACACATCCCCAGTAGGGAGTATATAGGAGGCAACTCTCTATCCCTCTACCTTCCTCTCTGTAAAAAATCAATAAAATATATTAAAAAAAAAAAAAAAAAAAGACTCAGTCCCTTTCCCACACAGTGTTCCCAGGCTTGTTTGGAAGATGATTAGAGCACTTTTTAGAAGCATTAAAGCTTCTTGGCAAGAAGAAGAGATGCCGTGGGGGCAGTCCCCGCCGTTCCCTGCTGCCTGGGGCAGCACCAGCTCCACTTTTCCCTCTCCAGATGGCCCTGCAGGAGGCACGAAAAAGTGGTGAGGAATTGGGCCTTCATGCCTTCCCCATTAAGGAACAGATGAACCCTAACAAGGGACAGCGTGAGCGTACTTATAACCCCCTCCCTTTAAAACCCTGAAGGAACCGAAACCGGTGTGGCTCAGTGGATAGAGCCTCGGCTTACGGATTGAAGGGTCCCAGGTTCAATTCCAGTCAAGGGCTTGGACATTGGTTGCGGGGACATCCCCAGTGGGGGGGTGGGGGTGCAGGAGGCAGCTGATCAATGTTTCTCTCTCATCGTTGTTTCTAGCTCTCTGTCCCTCTCCCTCCCTCTCTGGAAAAAAATCAATAAAATATATTTTAAAAAAAGAAAAAAAAAAAAGGAACTCTCTCAGATTATATCCGCATTTGTGCAGACATTGGCCCCTCATATATGCAAGGAGCCGCTATTGCGGCCGCATTGAAGAGAACCACCATTGAAGGAATTCTTCAGCAACAGCTTAGCAAAGGGAAAGTCAAACTCACAAGAGTTTCACTGTGGAGGGACAGGGCACGTGGCAAGGCGGTGCCCCTCTAACAAAGGGATTAATAAAGGAAATGGCAGAGGTCCCAAACAACCTGGACTATGCCCGAACTGTAAGAGAGGAAGACATGGGCAAATGAGTGTAGGTCCAAGGCAGATGTCCAGAGAAATTCCTTGCCTCAACAGCAGTCGGGAAACTCCCGAAGGGGGCCTTCCCAGCACAGGCAAACAATCAGGGCACTATCCATTTAGCCTCCTGTCCCTGCACATCCCAGCTGGCTGCACAGCACCCAGCCTGCCCCAGGGGACAAAATGGATATGACAGTTATTCCGAGCAACCCCCGGAAGTGCCGGATTGGACTTTTGAGTCCACAGGGCGATATGTATTTACTCCAGAATTGGGACCACAGGCCATCCCTACAGGAGTATGGATGTTTGGCCTTTAACTAGGAAGAAGCAGCTTAACTGCGAAAGGGTTACAAGTTTTTCCAGGAGTAATTGATGCAGATTATAAAGGAGGAAGCAAAATTATGGCCTTTGCCCCCAGAGATATCATCACCATCACCTCTATAACTATTTACCGAGATTTACGGTACTGAGAATCTGTCCTTCTGCTCTATCTCTCCTTTATTAAGAGGAACAAAGAGTACATTCCTCTTAACCAACCTCCCATTCAGTGCTTGTATATAAAAGACATTATGCAATTAATAAAGTTGCTGCAGTCTGTCAATGGCTTGCAGCCCTCCTGATCCGCTTTCTTGTCTTTCTTTTCTTAATTCCCACCTCCCTACCTCAGCCCGGTTCAGCTGTCAGGCTAGCCATGGCACCTAGGCCAAAAAATTGACATTTCCTACATTGTCTGGATGTCTATGGTCAGTCCCCATTGTGAAGCTAAGGAGGTAAGCGTTACCAAATGTTTACTACAGATACCAGGTCGGACTCGATGCTTTACCTGTATTATGTCATTTAATCCTCTCCACACCCGGGATGATTTAACCGACTATTTTATGGGGAGGAAACCCGGGCTCAGAGACTCAACGTAAATTGCCTGATTGTAGAGTTAATAAATGCAGGGCTGGAAGTCACACCCCTGTGTCTCCAACAACAAAGCTATGGCTTCTAATGTTAGACTCTGGTGCCTCCTAGAGGGTAAAATAGGGGATGAATACCCATTAAAATGGGCTAGATGTTATTGTGGGTAACAAAAAGGCCCAAACTTTAGTGGCTTATACTAAAGAAGGTATCTTTCTAGTTCATACCACATGAGCACCCTGGTTACCCTGGGACTGGGATAAAGTAGAAGCACCATGTTGGTACCTACTACGTATTATTAGAAATGGAAATAGAGGATGGCTAGTCTTAGTGTTCCTAGATTCTTCTGTTAGAGGTAACGGACTTCACTCGCACCACATTTCATTGGTCAAAATACATCACAGGGCTGCCGCAAACACCAAGGGCTCAGTAGGAGAACCTGATATGCTTGATGGGCCCCATGAAGGCCACTGCATGGAACCAGCGTCTTTTGGGGCTGTGAAGGGTCCAGGAGTGATGCTCTGAGTAGGCACCTTCCTCTACTTATTCTTGCCCTGTGTATTCATTTGCGCGTCAGCCTTTCTCCAAGCCTTTGAACCCGCAAGCCAGGAGGGCCGTGGCTTTTCACACACATGGTCCTCTCCATCACCCCAGAAGAGAATGCCTATGCATTTGCTTGTTTCTAGGGTGCAGAGACACACAAACGCACAGGAAACAGACTCCACAAGCACAGAAACACACAGGTACAGAACACCCTGGCATCACATCACAGTTCAGAAGTCTGAGCCTCATCAAGCATCCCCCACTCCTCCTGAGAGAAGACAATGGCCGCAACCTCAAAGTTCGTATCCTGTCATGAAGGGGAAAGCTCAGTCCATGATCAGCTTCTTTCCTAAGATCCCAAGTGTGTAATATCTCTGGCCCTCCACACCCGTCTACTGCCTCTGCTCCCACATTGGAGACGATAGCGGGCCGTGGTCCCATGAAAGTCACTTACGTCTTAAATTCCTGCTGCTATTTTGTCTTCCCACAACAATAAAGGCAGCTGAGCAGAGAGATTACCTGAGCTCTGGGCCTCACATGTAGGCCACAGTGCCTCTTGTGAGTAGAGTGTGTGTCAAGAACATAGGGTAAGGAGAGATATTGGCCATAAAGGGCCTGTGAGTGATTGACACTGGTTATGTCAGGCAGTCCCACAGAAAATCCCTCCAAAGACACCAAAAACATGGCATCACACTTCACTCTTACAATCCCAAACCCAGGGTGCTGAGGCCATCACTCTGCACTACCTGATGCACATAGTTCTTTGAACAATACTTCTCTCACACAGCTTCCTTCCCACAGGGACAACTTATATACATGTGTGTGTGTGTGTGTGTGTATACGTATAATATATATATATGTGTGTGTGTGTGTGTGTTATATACACACATATATACACACATATACATATGATAATATATGTATATGTTTTGAACAATACTTTTCTCACACAGCTTCATTCCCACAGGGACAACTTATACACACACACACACACACACACACAGACGTGTGTGTGTGTACGAATAATAATATACTATGTATATGTGTGTATATATGTGTGTGTTATATATACACATATACATATAATATATGTATGTGTGTATATACGTATATACATATATATGTACAAACACACACACACATATTTTTAAGAACTAGTGCTCCTGCCAGTTGCTGAGCCAGCTCAGTCTTCACTCCCAGCCTCTGCACATCCCGGTCCCTGTGCCTGGGAGGCCCTCCCACATCTCACCCACCCGGTGCCCAAACCAGGGTCCACTTCCTACAGCCCTAGCCGTGGCCTCAGGACCCTGGGCTGAGGGACTGCAGGTCCCGGGGCAGGAGGAGCGGCTGGACAGCCCGGGCCCCACAGCCTGAGGCCCCCGCAGTGGGAGGCCCTGACCTCAGCCCACAGCCCGGCCCCTGAGCGGCTCTGACCGCAGGGCCTGTGGGAGCTGAAGGCGCTGAGGGCCCGGCTCCCCCGCCAGGACCCGGGGCCCAGGCTGCTCGGGGCCTGGCCCAGCCCCGGGGCCGGGGCCGCCGCCCCCTCGGGCTCCGTCCCTCTGTGCGCACAGCCAGCCCGGCCCTGAGCAGGACAGGCCCCTCCCGGAAGCCCCCGGTCCCTTAGACACACACAGGCCGGCCGCCCCCTCCGCCCCGGCCTCCGGGCCCAGCCCGCCCCCTGCGGCCCCCACGGGCACTCACTGCTCCGGGCGGCGGGCTGGGCTGCGGCCTGAGCGGCGCCGCCCCGAGGCGGGAGGGCCGCTGGGGCCGCTCTGTCCGCGGGAGGAGGCGGGGGCCCGGGGACCCAGTCCCGCCGGGTGGGGGCGCCCCGCCTCAGACACCCTGCCCGGCGGGACGCCGCCCCCTACGGCCCCTCCTTCTGGCGATCGGCGCGGCGAAGCCTGTGAGGCAAGAACAGTTCCAAAAAGTTAAAATGTCAGAAACGAGGAAGACGCCAGAAGTCCCGCCCTAACCGGAAGCACTGGCTCCAAAGGCCCTGCGTAGCCGCGTTGCCTTCTGGGAAATGTAGTTCTCTCAGCCGCCCAGGAGAGGGCTGGCTTTCCAGCCCAGGAACCTGAGGAACAAGGTGTTTTGGGGCTGCCAGGGGGGCTGGGGAGGGAGGAGAGGGGCCCCGAGGACAGACTGGGCCCTGGTGACCTGGGACAGACTGATGGACCTCCCCCCGGGGAAGGGGGAGAACTGGGAAAGATCATCCAAAGACCATATACATGGGGAAATGGGAGACATGTATACTATTATCAACAGTAAAGCCAAAGCTGGTTTGGCTCAGTGGATAGAGCCTCAGCCTGCGGACTGAAGGGTCCCGGGTTCAATTCCGGTCAAGGGCATGTACCTTGGTTGCAAGCACATCCCTAGTGAGTGTGCAGGAGGCAGCTGATTGATGTCTATCTCTCATCACTGTTTCTGTCTATCCCTCTCCCTTACTCTGAAAAATCAATAAAAATATATATATTTTTTTAAAAAAAACAACCCCCCCCTCCTCCCCCCCAGATTTAGCCCTGACATGTTTGGCCCAGTGGATAGAATGTCAGCCTGTGGATTGAAAGGTCCTAGGTTCGATTCTGGTCAAGAGCATGTATCTTGGTTGCAGGCACATCCCCAGTAGGAGGTGTGCAGGAGGCAGCTGATGGATGTTTCTCTCCCCTCAATGTTTCTAACTCTCTCTCCCTCTCTCTTCCTCTCTGTAAAGAATAAAAATATTTAAAAAAAAAACACAATAAAAAATACAGATTTAGCCCTAACCTGTTTGGCCCAGTGGATAGAACGTCAACCTGTTGATTGAAAGATCCCAGGTTCAATTCCATTCAAGGGCATGTACCTTGGTTACGGGCACATCCCCAGTGGGGAGTGTGCAGGAGGCAGCTGATCGATGTTTCTCTCATAGATGTTTCGAGCTCTCTATCCCTTTCCCTTCCTCTCTGTAAAAAATCAATAAAATATATATTTTTAAATACACATTTAAAATATTTCAAAAGAAGATAGCCCAGCTGGTACTGCTGAGTGGCTGAGCATCAACCTATTACCCAGGAGGTCACAATTCCATTGCTGGTCATAGCACACAAGTGCATTTGGGTTCAATTCCCAGTGTGGAGTGGATGCAAATCCACTCTCATTATTGATGTTTCTCTTTTTCTTTCTCGGTCTAAAATATATATCCTATAGCCGAAACCGGTTTGGCTCAGTGGATAGAGTGTCGGCCTGCGGACTCTGAACTATTTTATTATGAACTAGAGGCCAGGTGCATGAAATTCGTGCGCTGAGGGAAGTGTCCCTCAGCCCTTCCTGAGCACTCACACAACCTGGGACCCCTTGTGGGATATCCAGATGCCCATCGGCAGATATCCCTCTGAGTCCAGGACCCCTCCACCCCTTACCGCCTGCCTGCTTGCTGCTCCTTACCGTTTGGCTGTTGCTCCTCAGTGCTGCTTCTGGTTTGCCAGCTGAATCCTCAGGGTGGGGGGTTCAGGGCATCCAGAATGCAGCTAACCCGTGACTCTCCCCCACCATTGATGTTTCCATCTCTCCTTTTCTCTTTTTCTCTCAAAAGCAATATATATATATTTTTAAAAAGAATATCTATAATAATAAAAGCATTATGTCCTATTTAGACCAGACATCCTTCCAAACAAAATAGGAGCTTTGAGGGAAGCCTGGGTCCAGGGTGCCAGAGGGAAGCTGGTACTAGCAGCCAGGGGAAGGAAGGACTATTCTCTTTTTCCTTTTTAATATATTGTATTGATTTTTTTTTACAGAAAGGAAGAAAGAGGGACAGAGTTAGAAACATTGATGAGAGAGAATCATCCATCAGCTGCCTCCTGCACACCCCCTACTGGCGATGGGACCATAACCAAGGTACATGCCCTTGACCGGAATCGAACCCGGGACTCTTCTATCCGCAGGCCTATGCTCTACCCACTGAGCCAAACCGGTTTCAGCAGGAAGGCCTATTCTTGCACGAATTTCATGCATTGGACCTCTAGTGTATACATATATGCACAGCCTCTGGGCACAGACAATAAGGTGGTGAGGGCCCAGAATTGGTGGTGGAAGGTAAACAGAGGCAAAGGGGGGAAGGGAGTAATTAGGAGCAGTCTGTTATAGTCAACAATATAAAAAATGTGTCAACATTTAATTGACCCAACAAAGCCAAAGCGAGTGTGGGCCATCACTTTATCCACCAGCCCTTGTGAGAAAAAACATGTGTTGGTCTGTCTTTATAGAGGGGGTCCCTGGGATCAGGAACAGGAAGCAGCCTGGAGTGGGCCAGAGGTTGGCCTGGAGAGTTTAAGTTCTAGAACTCATGCTGAAAAGCTTTCACAACATGAATTCAGAAGAATTCCAGCCACAAATCCTCGCATGTTCTTTTTGTCTCCGCATTTTGGCGGCTTTCCTGTGTCGATAGAGTGGCTTTGTGTGCTAAGTGTCCTATAGGGACCAGTTGCTCAGCCTTCCCAGTTACCTGAGGTGGACACTCTTGGTGCACCTCTGTGTGTACTGTGTGCTGTCTTGTTGTAGTTAAGCTTTGATTGCTGTTGGTGCCACTGGGAGGACTGGACCTCCAGGCCAATTGACTGTGAGGATCAGATAAAAATTATAAACAGCCGAAACCGGTTTGGCTCAGTGGATAGAGCATCGGCCTGTGGACTGAAGGATCCCAGGTTCGATTCCGGTCAAGGGCATGTACCTGGGTTGTGGGCACGTCCCCGGTGGGAGGCGTGCAAGAGGCAGCTGATCGATGACTCTCTCTCATCAATGTTTCTAACTATCTCTCTCCCTTCCTCTCTGTAAAAAAAATCAATAAAATATATATATTTTTTAAAATTATAAACCACAAAGTGACAACAAATACATATATCTATCAACAAGTGAATCTAAAAATCAAGTGAATAAAAAAATCTGATGAACAGAATAAACTGGTAAATATAATAGAATCAGGGGCATAGAAAGGGAGTGGACTGACAATTCCCAGGGAGAGGGGAAGAGATAGGGTGTGGAGAGTGTGATAAGAGACTGGACAAAAATCATATACCTATGGATGAGAACAGTGGGGGGGGGGGAGTAAGGGTAGGAGGTGTGTGTGTGGGGGTCCTAGGTAGAGGAGAGCTATGGGTGGGAAAAGAGGAACAATTGTAATAATCTGAACAATAAAGATCTATTAAAAATTAAATTAAAAAATAAAAAATATAATTTTAAAATTGCACTTAGGATTAAGTTTGTGAAGAACAACTTTGCTTCTAGTAGTCAAAACATATAGTTCAAAATATATAGTTCAAAGAAGTCAGTTGAGTCACTGACAAATTAGTGAAATGAAAATGTATTAGATGCTGCAATTAATTCCTATTGGTTAAAATAATACATTTTAAAAATTGGATATAGATTCTGACCAGACATTTCACTAAACGAGATAAAGACAGTGTAAACAAACACATGAAAAAACACTTGCCATAAAATATTCTTAGGGAAATGGAATTAAAACAAAGCAAGTTAACACTATACTCATTTCTCAGCCTTCTATTTAAAAATATTACAAACCACATGTGCTGGCAGGTTGTGGAAAAAGTAGAATTTTCATTACCGTTGATGGGTGGGATGGCAAAGGGAATGACTATTTTAGATCACAGTTCCAGATATATTTACAGGGAAAACATTCACCTACACTGTGTCAGTTTGATAATATACCTCTATAAAAAGAAATGAAGGTAAACATCCCCAGCAGATTTGTTTATATTACCCCAAACCTGAAAATAACCAAAACCATAGACAGACCAATAAGATAAATTTATTACCCAACATACTACTACTCACCAATAAAATATAACTTTTCACATGAGCATTAGTGTTGAACCTCAAAATAACTGTGTAGCATGAAGGAGACCAGTCTTTGTTAAAGAGCACACACACCTTTTAGTGACCATTAAATTATGAAAATGTAAACTAATCTTGTAAAGAAGGAAGATCAATGACAGCATGGAGGGCTGGGGAAGGCAGAGAGATTATGAAAGGGCAGGGGGATGTCAATACAGGGTGTGGCAAAAGTAGAACTGTTGGCATGAAAATTATACAATTTAAAAACCCAATCTAATAAAAGAGTAATATACAAATTGACCATCAGTCCAACACACAAAATGGCCACCCCTATGTGGTCAAAGATGGCTGCCACAAGAAGGCCAGCAGGGGAGGGCAGCTAGGGGGGACAAAGCGTGCAGGGAAGGGCAATTGGGGGGAAGGGATTGGGCCTGCAGGGGAGGGTAGTTGGGGGGAACCAGGCCTGTAGGGGAGGGCAGTTGTAGGTGATCAGGCCTGCAGGGGAGGGCAATTGGGGGGAGGGGACTGGGCCTGCAGGGGAGGGCAGTTGGGAACAACCAGGCCTGTAGGGGAGGGCGGTTGTAGGTGATCAGGCCAGCAGGGGAGACAAGGCCTGCAGGGAAGCACAATTGGGGGGAGGGGACTGGGCCTGCAGGGGAGGGCAGTTGGGGGCAACCAGGCCTGCGGGGGAGGGTAGCTGGAGGCGACCAGGCTTGCTGGGAGGGCAGCTAGAGGCAACTGGGCCAGCAGGGGAGCAGTTAGGCATCAAGCGGTTGGGAGCCAGCAGTCCTGGATTGTGAGAGGGTTGTCTGACTGTCCAGTTAGGCCCAATCTTGGTGGGCAGTTGGACATCCCTCTAAGGGTCCCAGGTTGGAGAGGGTGCAGCCTGGGCTGAGGGATACCCCCTCCCCGGCCCATGCACAAATTTTGTGCACCCAGCCTCTAGTAAAAATACAAGAAACTGTTCCCTGCCAGTGCGCCTTAGTTGGTTGGGCACCATCACTGGTTCCATTCCAGCTCAGGGCACAATGCCTGCCTGGATGCACTGTTAGTGGCGTGCGGGAGGCAGCTGTTTGATGGCTCTTTCTAATGTCACCATTTGCCCTCTCTCTACCTTCCTCTTTGTGAACAGTCAATAAAAATGTTTTAAAATATATAAAATACTTATTTAGAAAAATAGAGTAAACTCTGTGTTTTGCATATTCACATCTACGTGCCTGGTTTTGCCCTAACCTGTATATGGGTGAGAGAGAAGTTTATTTCACGTAACTATTTTAGAGCTTGATCCATATGTCCCAGCTCACCAAATAGTACACAAGAGAAAAGTACATCTGGTTACAATTCAGTTATAAATATATCAAAATAAAGCATTACAAAGTACTTCTAAATAAAGGTCTTGTTGTAAAATTAAAATGGCAACCCTATGTGGGCTCTACCATCTCTCTCTTAATTTCCCGGGAGAACCAGGCTTTGTTCAGTGGAAGCAAATCAGTGAAGACTACTGCCATCAGAATTTTAAAAAATGATGAGCTGAAACCGGTTTGGCTCAGTGGATAGAGCGTCAGCCTGCAGACTGAAAGGTACCAGGTTCGATTCTGGTCAAGGGCAAGTACCTTGGTTGTGGGCATATCCCCAGTGGGGTGTGTGCAAGAGGCAGCTGATCAATGATTCTCTCTCATCGATGTTTCTAACTCTCTATTCCTCTCTCTTCCTCTCTGTAAAAAAATCAATAAAATATATATATATTTTAAAATGATGGTTACAAAAGAAACAGCCTGTTACTCATTACAGGATTAGCTTTGAGTTCTTCCCTGCTGAACACACCTTGAGGTGAATACCCTAGAGCAGCCACAAAAGTCTGCAAAACTGTTAGTTTCCTCTGCCAATGACTTCAGACACAGGGAACAGCGATGGAGGTCAGAGAATATCTGTGCACAGATATCACAGGATCCAATGACCCTGACCATTTGTGGATAATGTTCAGAAGAGGTGCTTTTCACCGAATTTACCGCAGTCTTTCCCACTCACTATGAACACAGTGTTTCTGTCCTAATTGTGTTTCAACCTAAACCTCAGTGTCTTATAGCAAATGACACCAGCCTACGAAATTTTACACATTATGGCCACAGGGCTGCTTTACAGTAAGTGGGGAGGATCCCCCGAAACATTCCTGAGAGTTGTGTGATAAATACTGTGAACAGAGAAAAGTTCATATTGTTCACAGAAGCACTACAATATGACCATGAGTGTCCTCCTTTTTCTGGGTGACCATGACATCACCAATAATAGAGGCGACAGGCTGAAAATTAGAACCACAAAGTCATGCAGACTTTCTCTTAGAGCCAATACTGGACAAGGAGTGCTGATCTGAAATCATGCTGTGCTTTGCAAAGCACAACATGTTTGGGACCTCACCATATCTGTTCACCTCTTCATTCTGACAGAGCACTACTCCTTTCAATCATCCCATGGAAATTAAAAATAAAAAAATAAAAAAATTAAAGGTAGAAAAGATAAAAACCCTTTACAAAAAGATCATAAACCAGAGCAGAGGACAACAAGAGGTTTGCAGGCTGGTGAACTGGAACCTGAAACACTTCATCACAGCATGATGTGAGACCCACAATGTCCCTGAAAGAGGCTGCACTTCTTAGCTGAGGATGGGAGCACTGGGTGAAACCTGGGTCAGAGAATAAGGAATGAAGATCCCGCCAAGAGCTCAGCGTATTCATCAATTTCTCAAGCACCAGGGAGAACACAGAATTCCGTTCCCTGAGCACCAGGGGTGGTGACTGAGGCACACCGTTCAGATGAGCCAGGTGGTGGAGGAGGTCACTTCAGCCACAAATCCTCACAGTGACACCAATGAGGTGGAGTCCATGGAAGATAGCAGGTGCAATGCAGCTCCTTCAAGCCTCACTTGTACCTCACACTTATGAGGAATTTTCCCACAGTGTATGTTCAGATCAGAGTCGTTTATACTCAGGTAACTGGATTCAAGTCTCCTTCAGTGTTGTCGAGTGAGAAAGATAAACCATCCCCTGCACAGTTAAGGTTTTTCTCCAGGGTGAACACTCAGATACCTAAGAAGGCTAGGTTTGCTGCTAAAACTTTGCCCACATTTAGTACATTCATAAAGCCTTTCTGCAGTGTGACTTCTGTGGTGGTCCAGGAGCAAATGTCCTTGTCAAAAGGACTTTCCCGATCACTTCACTCCTACGGCTTTTCTCTGGTATGAATTCTGTGGCGTTGAATAAGGTTACAGTCTCATCTAAAAAACTTCCCACAATCACTACGACTTTTCTCCAGTATGAACTGTGTGGTGTTGAATTTAGTCTAAAGAACATCCCACAATCACTGCACTCAGAAGGTCTTTCACCACTGTGAATTCTCCTGTGTACAGAAAGGTGAGAGCTTTGCCTGAAGGACTTTCCACAATCACTACACTCATATTGGGTTTTCTCCAGTGTGAACTATGTGGTTTGAAATGAGGTCGGACCTTGGTTCAAAGGCCTTCCAACAACCAGTACACTCATAGGGCTTTTCTCTCGTGTGAGTTCTGTGGTGGTCCATGAGTGTAGGTCTATGTCTAAAGGACTTCCCACAATCACTACACTCATACGGCTTTTCTCCAGTATGAACTCTGAAGTGTCGAGAGAGGGTAGACTTTCGTCTGAAAAACTTCCCACAATCACTACATTCAAAAGGTTTTTCACCAGTGTGAATTCTCTTGTGTTCGGAGAGGTCACTGCTTCTCGTGAAAGACTTCCCACAATTGGTGCACTCATAAGGTTTTTCTCCAGTGTGAAGTCTCTTGTGGTTAAGGAGAGTATTATTGCTCCTAAAAGATTTCCCACAATCAGCACACCCAAAGGGTTTTTCTCCAGTGTGAATTCTTTTGTGGTTAAGGAGCTTATTCTTTCTCCTAAACGATTTCCCACAATCAGCACACTCGTAGGGTTTTTCTCCAGTGTGAATACGTTGATGCTCAATGAGCTGAGAGCTTTGCCTGAAGGACTTCCTGCAATAACGACACTCATAGGGCTTTTCCCCAGTGTGAACTCTGAGGTGTAAAATGAGGTCGGACCTTTGCCCAAAGGACTTCCCACAATCAGTACACTCGTAGGGCTTTTCTCCAGTGTGAATTCTCCCATGTCGAATGAGATGAAAGATTCGTTTAAAAACTTTCCCACAGTTGTCACACTCATATTTCCCTTCTCCAGAGCAGGCACCCTGATGCTGAACGACTTTCCGGTTGTGGCTGCCTGAATTTTCACAGTTCCAAGTCTGGCGAAGACTTTTTCCACCAAGATATTCCTGTGAAATCTCACTGCCACTGTGTGGCTCCTCAGTGTTGAGAGGGGCCTGGTGCTGGAGAAGGTCTGAGATGGCTGGGAAGTCTTCCCCAACCTCCCCACTGGTTGAAGGCAGCCCTGCTAAGGAGAAGCTGAAGTTGGTCACAAACGAGGCCCCGTCCACAGCTTCTTTCCAGGGCTTCTCTCCACTGGCATCCGTCTGCTGCTGGTGAGTGTTTGCACTGAAACAGAAGTCTCTCACACGTGCATCACGGAAGAAGCCTTTCTGCTCAAAGTCTGCCCCTGGTGACTCAGTCAGGTGCAGAATATCTTTGAACACTGAGACACACCGCTTACACAGATGGGTCCTCTGAGTTGCTGGAGTTGTCTCACAAGCCCTGAACTGTAACTCTCCTTGTATAGATATGATCTTCTCAGGACAGACCTCCTCATCATCTCTTTTATGCCAACAACCTGAAAAGAGAGAGAAATGAGGAGGAAAGTGAATGTTGACTGTGGTGACAGGGGAAGTCCACTGCTAAAGTGTTTTGCACATAATACATGGGTTCTATGCAATTGTCTGAAAATGAGAAATGTGCAAAGAAGGATATAAGAAGATCCTGTGAAAGCCTGAATCTCTGAAGGTCAAAAAATAGAGAACACCTCACCAGAAACATGACAAGGACCATGGAAGAGAAGATACATCTCCAACTCAGTCTTCTGCTAACAGTGCTCAGTAGGGCTGGTCTGCTGATGACATAGGCAAGCTGTGAGGAAAGTTGGCTATATCTTATTCCAAGTAAAATTCAATAAACGAGTAGCAGGTGTTCCAGGACTACTTAACCATGAATGTGCGCCTCAACACACATGTGCAGGTCCATGTAGGAGAATTCTGCACAGGGAACAGTGTAGAGGGACAGGTGATGCAAAAGGGTGACAAAGTTGAAGGTAATCAAAGGCCAAGAAATCAGAGATAAAACGCAAGTCAGAAAAGTGTCAAGTATGGGAAAGAGAAGGCGGAAATGGGGTGTAGCCAGTGGCACCTGCCCAGAAACACTGTCGAAAATCAGTTGGTTCCTTGTACCATCTGACCATGACCATTATGTCATACCTTCCCCCAGTTGTCACTTAGCATGGCCAGACCTCCTCTCAGACCATCTTGCATGTTCACTCTATAAGAAAAACAGGTTTTGCCGAAACCGGTTTGGCTCAGTGGATAGAGCGTCAGCCTGCAGACTGAAGGGTCCCAGGTTCGATTCCGGTCAAGGGCATGTACCTTGGTTGCGGGCACATCCCCAGTGGGGGATGTGCAGGAGGCAGCTGATTGGTGTTTCTCTCTCATCGACATTTCTAGCTCTCTATCTCTCTCCCTTCCTCTCTGTAAAAAAGCAATAAAATATATTTTTTAAAAAGAAAATAGAAAAGAAAAACAGGTTTTCCCTGAATCTTCTATTCTACCGATGCATAAACCCTAAATATTCCAAGTATTAATGAAAGACAATGGAGGAGGGCAGCCAGCTCTGGACCAGAGCAATTTGGCCCGCAACAGTACTAAGCAAAGGTAATATTACAAACAACTGAAGAAGGGTCTTACAAGAATAGCCCAAGATTCATGGAAGTGAAGAACATAACCTGGCAGAGGCTGTCATAAAGCACCTTTCCCCAGAGGAGGAGGGAAGAAGGGAATAAATGTGGATATTGTCACCCTTCCAGGGGGAGGAAGAGGAAGATGGGACCCATTAAGCTGCTGTAAGACTCCCGATTCCCAGATACTTTCTGCCCTTTTTGAGGGAATGGGTGCCAGGGATGTTCCTAGAGTCCATTGGTCAGGGCTCTCCACACAGCTCAGCAATGGCAGCCACGGCACATTTGCAAGACAGGGGCAGGAATTAGCAGAGGCTATGGCCTGGCTGCGGAAGAGAGAAAGTTATGCTTTGAGAATAAAGGAAGAGAGGCCATCACCTCAGGACACGGAAACAACGTGAAGCTCTTACCTACAGATGAGACCAGTGCAAACACTTCCAGCATCACCTCGCAGTACAGAAGTCTCTGAGCCTCATCCAGGAGCCCCCACTCCTCCTGGGAGAAGGCGATGGCCACATCCTCAAAGTCCATGTCCTGTCATAAGGGAGAAGTTCAGTCAATGATCAGCTTGTCTCTTAGGCTTTACTTTCATCATCCTTCCCACTCTCCCTCTCCACCTGCTCCCTCCACTCCCCACATCACAGAAGATAACAGACCTTGCATGAACCAAAGTCACTCTCTCCTTATATTCCTACCGATACTGTGTCTTTATCTCAGGAATAGAGCAGATGCCCAGATTGATTATACCTGACTTCAGGGCCTCACCTTATGGTTTAATGCTATGGGTGTCACCAATATAGGGTACAGATAAATGTTGGCCATGAAGACAGAAGTGAGGGATTTGACACTGGTCTTATGGTGCAATATTCTTGTTGTCCAACACATTCTCCCTTCAAGACCCAAAAAAATAGGCATCACTCTTCACCCTTTCGATTCCTAGGGTGCTCAGGCCAAAATTTTGTGCTACCTGTTCCACATAATTCTTTGTATCCCCTTCTCAGACAGCTTCATTCCCAGAGTCACAGCTTCAAACACAACACATGTACTCCATGTAGAGGAGGGGATGTTCCTAATCACCTTCTTTTCAACATTCTAACTCACCAACTCTGTAATGTATTTCTCTCTTACCCTTTACCCTTCCCCAAGCCCATAGAAATGACCAAGCCCAGGTGACACTGATGGATGCTATCCCATTCCTATAGATCACTGTATCAGCCCAACAACAACAGGCAGCTGTGCACCCATCTGACACCTAAATTCTGGACCTGGCATGTAGCGCCACAACACCCATCTTTTCAGGAATTACCCTAAAATTCCCCATGTTGTGTAATCCAGTTATCACCAGAAATGGACTCAACCTTCATTCACTCTATGACAACATCAGGGAGCTGTGGCCATGAATTCACATGCCCTCTCAAAGACCACATCACTCCTTCTCCCACACCTGTGCTCCTTAGCCCAGCTCCCACAGACATCTCCTTGGTCTTAGTCATTACTCAGCATGTGTGTTGCAGAGAAGGCATGACAAGTTCAAACAGTATCAAGCTCTAACCTGACTCTGATTGCCCACACACACCCAAACGGAGCCTTCAGTTTTGCTATGAAGACCTCAAAAATAGTTTTTCCTTCCACCTCACCTTTTGAGAACCACATCAGATCTCAGTTATCCAGAGCCCACGTCTACTGCTGCTGCTGCACTTGATGTCCCTTCTCCACTCACAGCCCTCACGACTCAAGTCCCACGGCCCATGGCCCTCTGCCCCATGCCCAGTGAGTCTCACAGATGCCCGCTCAGGCCCATAAGCAAGTCAACCAAACTGGATGCAACACACCAGGCCACACAACAAAGGGTCACAAGAAATCCTGGTGAGTGATTGAGAAGTAAATATGCTCCAGCCACATCTCACCTTTTTTTAAAATTTTTTTAAGAACATCATATATATATATATATATATATATATATAAATATATATATATATAGTAATTGATTTTTTTTACAGAGAGGATGAGGGATAGTTAGAAACATCGATGAGAGAGAAACATCAATCAGCTGCCTCCTGTACACCCACTACTGGGGATGTGCCCACAACCAATGTACATGCCCTTGACCGGAATCGAAGCCGGGACTTTTCAGTGTGCAGGCCAACGCTCTATCCACTGAGTCAAACCAGTTTCAGCTCAACTTTTTTTTTTTTTTTAATATATTCTATTGATTTTTTACAGAGAGGAAGGGAGAGAGATAGAGAGCTAGAAACGTTGATGAGAGAGAAACATCGACCAGTTGCCTCTTGCGCACCCCCTACCGGGGATGTGCCCACAACCAATGTACATGCCCTTGATCGGAATCGAACCCGGGACCTTTCAGTCTGCAGACCGACGCTCTACCACTGAGCCAAACCGGCTTTGGCCCGGCTCACCTTTTTTAAATTACTCTTCTATCTTCAATAAAATAAATAAGTGATCTAAAACTCCTCCCTGGTCCATACCCTTTACTATTTTTTTAAAGTAGTCTTCATTTTGAACTACTCCTCACAGGTCCAGTTATGCACTGGTCTCTGAAATATCTCATACCCTAATAGGAAAATATATGATTTTATATTCCTCATGAACTTAACTTCTCATACTATGAATTTCTGTCAGCTGATGGTGCTTTCATAACTGCAAGTGTTTAATACAAACCTTTACTTCATCTGATTCCTTTTTTTTTTTTTTTTTTTTTTTTTTTTTTACAGAGAGGAAGGGAGAAGGACAGAGAGCTAGAAACGTCGATGAGAGAGAAACATCGACCAGCTGCCTCTTGCACAACCCCCACCAGGGATGTGCCCGCAACCAAGGTACATGTCCTTGACTGGAATCGAACCTGGGACCTTTCAATCCGCAGGCCAACACTCACTGAGCCAAACCGGTTTCGGCTTAGTCTTCGTTTCAAGCCTTTGCACATTCTGGAACCTATGCATGGAAGGGCCTATCACCCACAATTCAACTGGATGCCAAAATCAGGTGCCACTCATATGACCCTTGACCTAGACGAGTAGTCGGCAAACTCTTTAGTCAACAGAGCCCAATATCAACAGCACAGCGATTGAAATTTCTTATGAGAGCCACATTTTTTAAACTTAAACTTCTTCTAACGCCACTTCTTCAAAATAGACTCGCCCAGGCCGTGGTGTTTTGTGGAAGAGCCACACTCAAGGGGCCAAAGAGCCGCATGTGGCTCGAGAGCCACAGTTTGCCAACCACGGACCTAGACTTAGGGTTCTGGGCTTGGTGTCCCTTCCAGGTCCCCAGGTCCCAGGTCCCCGAGGAGAGCGGCTGGACAGCCCAGGCCCCACAGCCTGAGGCCCCCGCAGTGGGAGGCCCTGACCTCAGCCCACAGCCCGGCCCCTGAGCGGCTCTGACCGCAGGGCCTGTGGGAGCTGAAGGCGCTGAGGGCCCGGCTCCCCCGCCAGGACCCGGGGCCCAGGCTGCTCGGGGCCTGGCCCAGCCCCGGGGCCGGGGCCGCCGCCCCCTCGGGCTCCGTCCCTCTGTGCGCACAGCCAGCCCGGCCCTGAGGAGGACAGGCCCCTCCCGGAAGCCCCCGGTCCCTTAGACACACACAGGCCGGCCGCCCCCTCCGCCCCGGCCTCCCGGGCCCAGCCCGCCCCCTGCGGCCCCCACGGGCACTCACTGCTCCGGGCGGCGGCCTGGGCTGCGGCCTGAGCGGCGCCGCCCCGAGGCGGGAGGGCCGCTGGGGCCTGAGGGCGCTCTGTCCGCGGGAGGAGGCGGGGGCCCGGGGACCCAGTCCCGCCGGGTGGGGGCGCCCCCGCCTCAGACACCCTGCCCGGCGGGACGCCGCCTCCCACGCCTCCTCCTACTCGCCGACAGACCGCGGCAGCTGGTCAGTCTGTTAACAAAAGACGGAAAAATGTCCGCAGGAAGTCCCGCCCTAACCGGATGTGCAAGCGCCAAAAGGCTCCTAACCCTGCGTGCTCTTGCGCAGTGCTTTCTGGGTAATGTAGTTTTTGCAACGGCTCATAGGAAGGCTCATCCAGACCATCGTCCCTGGTGAGAATTTGTGTTGAGGCCCCACAAGTGGTACTGGAGATGGGACTGGAGGTTTGCTTACCTGGCCCACACGGACAGATCTCTCAGGGGAAGCGGAAGGGAAGCCTGAAACCGATCCACCAAGCAATATACACGGAGTGGCCAGATTTTTATGATATTTGAAGGCATATTAATCTGGCCATTTAGTGTTTATGTACTTATATTTTAGAGGCCCGGGGCATGAATTCGTGCATGGGTGGGGTCCAGCCAGCTTGTCCTTGGGGAGGGGTCATGGGCGGTTGGCTGAACTCCTGATGAAAGGGACAATTTACATATTAGTCTTTTATTACACTGAGTGGCCAGATTATTATGCCTTCAGAGATAATAATCTGGCCACTCAGTGTATAAACAGGGGGAAATGGGAGACATCTGTAATATTACCAATGACAAAAAATACTTTTTAAAAATTTTAATACTATAGCCTACAGTCAGTGGTTGAGCATCAAGCTGTGAACTAAAGTCATGGTTCTATTCCTGGTCAGGGCACATACATGAGTTGCAATCTCAATTCCCATGTAGAGAAGAGGTACAGAAAGAGGCCAATCAGTAATTCTCTCTCAACATTAATGTTTCTCTCTTCCTTCATCCCTGAAATAAATTATTTTTTGAGCCAAAACCAATTTGGCTCAGTGGATAGAGTGTCGACCTGCAGACTGAAAGGTCCCAGGTTCGATTTCAGTCAAGGGCTTGTACCTTGGCTAGAGGCACATCCCCAGTAGGGGGTGTGCAAGAGGCAGCTGATCAATGATTCTCTCATCAATGTTTCTAACTCTCTCTCTCTTTTCCTCTCTGTAAAAATCAATAATATATATATATTTTTAAAAAGATATTTTTTTGAATGTATGACTTAAATCAATTGTACTTAAACGTTAAAAAGGCTTAAAATTTTACGCTTCCCAATAATTTTACTATGTTATTATGAAAGTTCTGGAGCACATTTGTTGCAACTGTATAGGTATGTTGGAAATAAAATAAAATCATGTGCTAATGAAATGTCTTTTTTTAATTCTTTATTAAAGAAAATTAATGAATATATTATGGGACTGGAAATGGGACTGGAGGTTTGCTTAAAAAAATATATGTGTGTATATATATATATTTTTTGTTTTTTTACAGAGAGAGGATTGAGAGCTAGAAACATTGATGTCAGAGAAACATCAATCAGCTGCCTCCTAGACACCAACCAATGTACATGCCCCTGACCACAATAGAACCTGGAATCTTTCAGTCCACAGACAAACGCTCTATCCACTGAGCCAAACCGTTTCTGGCTGAAATGTCTTATCATGTGCATATTCAATGCTATCACCTTGGCAGTTGAAAACAGACCATGATGAGAGTTTTTATGCAACGAAAATTGATAAATTGCACAAACCTAGACTTTATTTAATGTATTAATAAATGCTTAGAATTAAATAAGAATGGCTCTGAATATTAGCAATGCAGCTTAAATATATAAATATATAAGTTGGCTTCATTTGTACATAATATTAAAACTGAGTAAAACATATGTAATACCTTAATCAATAAAAATTTAAAATAATTTCAAAAACTGAATAAAGCTCTGACGGGCTTGGCTCAGTGGACAGAGTGTCTGTCTGCAAACTGAAAGGTCCCAGGTGCGATTCTGGTCAAGGGCATGTACCTTGGTTGCAGGCACATCCCCAGTAGGGGGTGTGCAGGAGGCAGCTGATCAATGTTTCTCTCTCATCAGTGTTTCTAACTCTCTCTCCCTCTCCCTTCCTCTCTATAAAAAAATCAATAAGAAATATATATTTTTTAAAAACACACCTGAGTAAAACAATTTTTCTTCTAGGATTCAAACCTGTGGCTCCATATGGCAAAGGAGTCACTTGAGTCACTGAGGAATGTGGAAAATTGAAGCATATTTCTTAGATGCTGCACAGTCCTGCTTCAGTTAAAATAATAAATTTATTTAGGCAATTTGAAAAATATGCTCAGCAGATATTTTTAAAATATATTTATTTTATTGATTTTTTTTTACAGAGAGAATGGGACATTCAATGCACCAAGTATTGCCTGTAAAAGTATGAACAATATGAACTATTTTATTGTAAAAAAGGAAAGTCCACGACTGCATGGAGGGCTGAGAGAGATTATAACAGGGTATTAGGAAAATATAGCATATGGCAAAAAGCAGGCTTAGAGTTGCTGGTATGGAAGACAATAATTAATGATAATAATACACAGGAATAAACTCTGCCCAGGTCAGTTATCTCAGCTGCTTGGGTGTCATCCCATTCATTGAAAGGTCTCTGGTTTGATTCCAGGTCAGTGCACATCCCCAAATGGAACCCCAATAGTGGGCATGCAGGAGGCAGCAGATCTATGTTTCTCTCTTACCCTCTCTTCGTCTCTCTCCCTCCAAAAAAGAATAAAGGTATTTTTAAACTATTTTTAAAAAATAATAATCTGTGTTTTCTGAACTTATCAGTGTGAGCCTATTGTTGCCCCACCCTGTGTATGCGTTACAGGTGGTTTATGCCACATGTGACAGTTTCACAGCTTTATCTCTAGGTCAGGGCTCACCAAATAGCACACATGAGGAAGGTGCACTTTGTTGCATGTCAGTTCTGATTTTCAGGGAGGACCAACCTTACTTCGGTGGCAGCAAATACTGACAAACAGTAAAGACTAATCGCCATTGGAATCAATAGAAATGCTCACTGTTGGCAAAGGACACACATCCTTGGACCGATTAAGCATTATCTTTCCTCTAGCTTTGAGTTCTTGCCTGTTGAGCTACAACCTTGAGGAGAACAACCTAGAGGGGCTAGGGGAATAAACAAAATAAAATTTTTTTTAAAAATCACAGGACATGATTTTGTCTGCCGTTGACTCCAGCTACAGGAAATAGTGATGGAGGTCCTCAGGATGTATTCCAAGATCATACAAGATACAGGCCCTGGAATACTGTGGACTTACGTCCAGAAGAGGCACTTTTCATCTAGTTTAACTGCAGTGTCTGCCATGACTATGAAAACAGTGTTTATGTCCCAAACTAATTCCACCTCAGAGTCTTACAACCAATGACACCAGCCTATGAAATCTCACACATCGTGAAACATGGCCTCTTTGGAACACGTGGACAGTAGCTCCCCTAAACATTGCTGACACTTATGTAATACTGCAAACACAGAATATAATTCATATTGCTCACAGGAGCACGATAAAGGCCATTTGTTCAGGGTGACCACTGACCTCTACAATAAAAGAGGCACCAGACAGCACATTAGAACCACAAAGTCAAGCACACTTCCTATAAGGCCTTGGTCGGCAATTTAAAATCAGCCAATATTGCTGGCACCGGTTTGGCTCAGTGGATAGAGCGTCGGCTTGCGGACTGAAAGGTCCGGGGTTCGATTCCGGTCAAGGGCATGTACCTTGGTTGCGGGCACATCCCCAGTGGGGGGTGTGCAAGAGGCAGCTGGCTGATGACTCTCTCTCATCTAACTCTCTATCCCTCTCTCTTCCTCTCTATGAAAAATCAATAAAATATATTTAAAATAAATAAATAAATAAATAAATAAAATAAAATCAGCCAATATTGAACAAGAAGTGACTTTCTGCCATCAAGCTGTGCCTTCCCAATCACAGAAAGTTTGAGACCCCACCACATCTGTTCACCTGTCCATGCTGACAGAACACAACTTTCCTTTTAATAATCCCAAGGAGAAAATAGAACCAACAAAATTAAGAAAAACTCCTTTACATAAAGATCATAAACCAGAGCAGAGGACAGCAAGAGGTTTGCAGGCTGGTGAACTGGAACCTGAAACACTTCAACACAGCATAATGTGAGACACACAATGTCCCTGAAACAGGTAGCACTTTTTTTTCCCTTTTTTTCTTTTAAAAAAAATATATTTTATTGATATTTTACGGACAGGAAGGGAGAGAGATAGAGCTAGAAACGTCGATGAGAGAGAAACATCGACCAGCTGCCTCTTGCACACCCCCTACTGGGGATGTGCCCGCAACAAGGTACATGCCCTTGACCGGAATCGAACCTGGGACCTTTCAGTCCGCAGACCGACGCTCTACCACTGAGCCATACCGGTTTCGGCCTTTTTTTCTGTTTTTTAATATTTTATTGATTTTCTTACAGAAAGGAAAGGAGAGAGATAGAGAGTTAGAAACATCGATGTGAGAGAGACATCGATCAGCTGCCTCCTGCATATCCCCCACCGGGAATGTGCCCGCAACCAAGGTACACGCCCTTGACCGGAATCAAACCTGGGACCTCTCAGTCCGCAGGCTGACGCTCTATCCACTGAGCCAAACCGGTTTTGGCGAGGTAGCACTTCTTGGTGGAGAAAGTAGGCTCTCTACAAAACCTGGGCCTGATCAATTCTCTGGTCAGAAATAAAGGAGCTTAGAATATTCATAATCTTCTCAAGCACAACCATAAAGTATGCAGGCGTTGTGACGGAGGCACACTCTTCAGGTGAGCCAGGTGGTAGGGGTGAAAGAGCTCCCACACAAATACTTGCAGTGACATCAATGAGGCTGTAGTCCTGAGCAGATTAGCAAGTGCGATGCCATTTCTCAACGTGTCACTTATACCTGAAACTTAGGCGGCATCTAGGAGAGTGCATGTTCTGATAAAGGGGTTTGAATTCAGGTAAGTGGGGGTAAAAGCTTCGTCTTTGGTGGTGTTCTTCTGAATGAGAAAGTAACATTCCCAGCACATTTGAAGCTCTTTTCCAACGGAAACTCCCTGGTGCTCTGTGAGAGTGACGATTTGCCCAAATGAGTTCCGACAATCATTACACCCCTACGGTCTTTCACTGGTGTGAACTCTGAGGTGGTGAAGGAGGTTACAGCTTTGACTGAAGCACTTCCCACAATCACTGCACTCATAAGGTTTTTCACCGGTGTGCACTCTGAGGTGCTGAATGAGGCTACAGCTTTGACTGAAGCACTTCCCACAGTCACTACACTCATAAGGTTTTTCACCGGTGTGAACTCTGAGGTGTTGAATGAGGCCGCCGCTTCGACTAAAGTACTTCCCACAATCAGTACACCGATGCGGCTTTTCTCCGGTATGGACTCTCTTGTGCATAACAAGGTGTGTAGTTTCCTTAAAATGTTTACCACATTCACTACACTTGTACGGTTTTTCTCCAGTGTGAACCTTGCTGTGTTTGGTGAGGGAAGACCTACGATGGAAGGACTTCCCACACTCACTGCACTCATAAGGTTTCTCTTCAGTGTGAATTTTGCGATGTCTGCTTAAGTTAGAGTACTGGCTGAAGGACATCCCACAATCACTACATTGATAGGGCTTCTCTCCAGTGTGAACTCTCCGGTGGGAAAAGAGGACAGAACTGCGGTTAAATGATTTTCCACATTCACTGCATTTGTAAGGCTTTTCTCCAGTGTGGACTCTCTTGTGGATAAAGAGGTAATAATTGGAGGTAAATGATTTTCCACATTCACTGCATTGGTAAGGCTTTGCTCCGGTGTGAACTCTGCGGTGTTTGGTGAGGTGAGCTTTTTTCCTGAATGCCTTCCCACATTCACTACACTCATACGATTTTATTCCAGGGCAGACGCCCTGACGTTGAACAAGGTTCCGGTTGTGGCTGGCAGCTTTTTCACATTCATCCCATTGGTGATGTCTTTTTCTATTGAGAAATTTCTGGTAAGTCTCACTGCCACTGTGTGGATCCTCAGTGTTGAGAGAGGCCTGGTGCTGGCGAAGCTCTGGGATGGCTGGGAAGTCTTCCCCAAGTTCCTTACTGGTTGAAGGCAGCTCTGATAAGGAGAAGCTTAAGTTGGTCACAAACGAGGCTCCGTCCACAGCTTCTTTCCAGGGCTTCTCTCCACTGGCTTCCCTCCGTGTCTGGTGAGGGTTTGCATTGAAACAGAAGTCTCTCACACATGCATCACTGAAGAAGGCTTTCTGCTCAAAGTCTACCGCTTGTAACTCACTCAGGTGCAGAATATCTTTTAAAACCGAGAAACACCTCCGGCAGGGATGGGTCCTCTGGGTTGCTGGAGCTGTCTTAGAAGCACTGACCTGTGACTCCCCTTGTACAGACACACTCTGCTCAGAACATGTCTCCGCATCATCTGTTCTATGCCCACAACCTGAAAATAGAAAAATGGTGATGAATGTCGACAGTGGTGACAGGGAAAAATCTTATTTCCAACGTGTGTCCCACAAAATGTGCTGGTTTCATGCAACTCTCTGAGGGTAACATCTGGAGGAAGGATTGATAAGATGCTGCTATGGCCGAAGCCGGTTTGGCTCAGTGGATAAGAGCGTCGGCCTGGGGACCGAAGGGTTCCAGGTTCAATTCCGGTCAAGGGCATGTACCTTGGTTGTGGGCATATCCCCAGTGGGAAGTGTGCAGGAGGCGGCTGATCGATGTTTCTCTCTCATCGATGTTTCTGACTCTATCCCTCTCTCTTCCTCTCTGTGAAATATCAATAAAATAAATTTAAAATAAAAAATAAAAAAAATGATGCTGCTATGAAGATCTGAGCCACTAAAGTCACCATACAGGGAAAATCTCCAAAAAAATATGAAAAAAATATGGCGAGCACCCATGGAACAGAAACTGGATCATCTATTCATTCTGCTGCTAAGTGTTCAATAGGGCTTGTCTGTTGGGAACATGGACCAGTTGTGCAGAAGGTAGCTTACATCTATTCCACGAAAAATTCAAGAAATGAGAAGCTTGTGTCAAGATCTAGTGAAGTACGTCTGTGCACCTCATAACACACATGCAGATGAATATCTGAAAATATTGCAGATAGAGCAGTTCAGAGCAACAGGTGATGGAAAAGGGGCAAAAAGGTGAAGGTAGCCAGAAACCAGGAAGCCACAGATTAAAATATAAGTCAGGGAAGTGTCAAACATGGGAATGAAATGGTAGAAATGAGCTGTTGCTAGTTGCACCTTAACCTAAACTCTGTTGGACATGAGCAGGTTGCAGGTATGATCTAAACACCACCCTTATATCAATAGTTCCCACAAATTGGAACTCAGGAGAGCCAGGTAACCCTTTAGATCATGTTTTATGTTTAACCTGTGAAAAGAACAGGGCTCTCCTTGTACCTTCTACTGTACAAGCACATAAAACACTAATATTCTGAGTTTTACGGACAGACAACAGAGCTCAGTAGGCAGCACTGGCCCAAAGCAAGACAGCATGCAGCAGTATTGAGGGAACAGAATATTACCAACAATGGAAGGAGGTCCTTCAAGAACCACCCATGGTGCATGCACGTAAAGACAATAACCGGGCCCAGTCAGTCCCAAAGGGCCTGTAGCTGGAATGGTGCAGAAGGGAAGCCATGGATGTGAATATGGACACTCTCCCAGAAGGAGAATGTGCAACCTGGGCCCATTACGCTGTTTGCAACAATCCCGACCTCTAGACACTTCCTCTCCTATGTGATGCTAACGGTGTGAGGGATGTTCCTGGAGTCCTTTGCTCTGGGACCCCCTCATACTCATTACTCTCAGCACAGCACATTTGACAGGATAATGGAATAAAACGGAAGAGCCCATGGTCTGGCTGCGGGAGAGAAAGCTATGTTTTGAGAATAAAGGAAGAGAGGACATGCCAAAATCGGTTTGGCTCAGTGCCTAGAGCGTCGGTCTGGGACTAAAAGGTCCCAGGTTCAATTCCAGTCAAGGGCAAGTACGTTGGTTGCGGGCACATCCCCGGTGGAGTGTGCGCAGGAGGCAGCTGGTCGATGTATCTCTCTCATCGATGTTTCTAGCTCTCTATCCCTCTCCCTTCCTCTCTGTAAAAAATTAATAAAAATAAAAATATTTTAAAAAGCCGAAACCGGTTTGGCTCAGTGGATAGAGCATCAGCCTGGGGAATGAAAGGTCCCGGGTCCGATTCTGGTCAAGGGCATGTACCTTGGTAGTGGGCATATCCCCAGTAGGGGGTGTGCAAGAGGCAGCTGATCGATGATTCTCTCTCATTGATGTTTCTAACTCTCTATCCCTCTTTTCCTCTCTGCAAAAAATCAATAAAATATATATATTTTTAAATATTAAAAAAAAAAGGAATAGAGGGCATCACCTGAGGACACAGGGACAATGTGAAGCTCTTACCTACAGATGAGACCAGTGCAAACACTTCCAGCATCACGTCGCAGTACAGAAGTCTCTGAGCCTCACTAAGGAGCTGCCACTCCGTCTGAGAGAAGGCAATGGCCATGTCCTCAAAGTCCATATCCTGTGATAATGAGGACAAGTCAGTCCATGATCAGCTTCTCTGCTAGGATTTTACTTTTATCATAAACCCCAATACCCACATCCACCGTTTCCCTCTACACCCCGCATCACAGAAGATAGCAGACCTTGCATCCATCAGAGCCACTCTCTCCTTATATTCCTCCGATACTGTGTCTTCTCACAGCAACAGAGCAGATGCCCAGATTGATTATACCCGACTTCAGGGTCTCACATTACGGATCAACCCTATGAGTATCGCCAACACGGAGTACAGATTAATGTTGGCCATGAAGACATATGTCAGTGAGTAGACAATGGTCTTGTGGGAAAATATTCTTGTTGTCCCAACACATTCTGCCTCCAAGACCCCAAAAAACAGGCATCACTCATTACGCTTTCGATTCCAATCTAGGATGCTGACTCCAACACTTTGCGCAACCTGTTCCACATAATTCTTTGTATCCCACTTCTCTCACACAGCTTCATTCCCAGAGTCACAGCTACAAACACACACATATACACCATGAAGAGGAGGGATGTTCCTAATCACCCTCTTTTCAACATTCTAACTCACCTCCTCCGTAATGTATTTCTCTCTTACCCTTCTCCCTTCTCCAAACCAGTAGAGATTTTCACGCCCAGGTGACACTGTTGTATCGGATCCCATTCCTATTGATCCCTGGGCCAGCCCAACAACAGGCAGCTGTGCACCCATCTGACACCTAAATTCTGGACCTGGCATGTAGCGCCACAACACCCATCTTTTCAGGAATTACCCTAAAATTCCCCGTGTTGTGTAATCCAGTCATCACCAGAAATGGACTCAACCTTCATTCACTCTATGACAACATCAGGGAGCTGTGGCCATGAATTCACATGCCCTCTCAAAGACCACATCACTCCTTCTCCCACACCTCTCGCACACCTGTGCTCCTGTAGCCCAGCTCCCATAGACATCTCCTTGGTCTTAGTCATTACTTAGCATGTGTGTTCCAGAGGATGAATGGCAAGTTCAAATAGTATCAAAGACTAACCTGACTCTGATTGCCCACACACACCCAAGACACAACCTTCAGTCCTGCTATGAAGGCCTCCCACCCAACTTGTTGTTTTTTTTTCCAACCTCCTCTATTGAGAACCACATCAAATCTCAGTTACCCAGAGCCCACGTCTACGGCTGCTGCACTTGATGTCCCTTTTCCACTCACAGCCCTCAGTACTCAAGTCCCACCGCCTATGGCCCTCTGCCCCATGCCCAGTGAGTCCCACAGATGTCCACTCAGGCCCATAAGCAAGTCAACCAAACTGGATGCAACACACCAGGCCACGCAAAGAGTCACAAGAAATCCTGGTGAGTGTTTAACAAGTATATACACACCAGCCACATCTCACCTTTTTTGAATTATTCTCCTACTTCCAATAAAATAAAATGAAAAGGTGATCTACAACTCCTCCCTGGTCCATACTCTTTACTATTTTTTAAAGTAGTCTTCATCATGAACTCCTCCTCAGAGTTCCAGATGGTCATGAACTGGACTCTGAAATATCTAATAGGAAAAATAAAAGATTTTATGTTCCTCATGGACATTATTTTTCCCACTACGAATTTCTCCATGTCAGTTGACGGTGCTTTCATACCTTCAGGTGCTAAATCCAAACATTTACATCATCTCTGATTCCTACCTCGCTCTCCAAACTACAAAATTAGAAAATCCAGGTGGCCACACCTAAATCCCTGATCCCTAAGGCAACTGCTTCTTCCACATCCACAACCACCACTGTGCTCCCATCACCATCACCCTCACCAAGGCCATCACAGCAGCTTCCATTGTAGTCTTCCTACCCCCGTCCTCACACCCATGCTGTGCCTCATGCTGCAGTCACAGGAGTCTAATGAGACCTGGGACACATCCCCTGCTCTACTGCTCCAATGACCCCAAATGACCCCACCACCAGCAGAACAGAAACCCGAGTTGTCACAAAGCTCCTCTGGACTGGATTCCTGTCCCACTGCTTCTGTTGGAGACCGGGTGTAAGCTGACACGGTCCTTGCACCCGAAGGGGCTAGTGTTCCCAGGCTTGTTTGGATGGTGATTATCAGTAGAATGATGGCAACCTTTCATGACTTGCCAAGAAGTCTGTAACTATTTACTGAGATTTGCTGTACCAAGAATTTGTCCTTCTGCTCGCTCTCTCCCTTAGAGATTAAGAGGAAGAAAGAGAACATTATTTTGACAGACTTCCTATTCAAGTGTTTGTGTATAAAAGGTATTACACAGTTAATAAAGCTGCTGCAGTCCGTCAATGGCTACCTGGAGTCCTCCCGATCCCGATTTCCTGTCCTTTCTTTTCTCAATTCCCACCTCCCCACCTCGGCGGCCCGGTTCAACTTGTCAGGCTGGCCCTGGCATGCTTTCAGTTCCTATTTTTTAAGAATGGAAACCTGCTCGGCCCTGAATCAGCTTAGTCTTTACTTCAAGCCTTGGCACATTCTGGAACCTATGCAAGGAAGGCCCTATTATCCACAATTCCACTGGCTGCAAAAAATCAGGTATCACTCATATGACCCTTGACCTAGGCTTAGGATTCCAGCCTTGGCGTCCCTTCCAGGTCCCCAGGTCCCAGGTCCCCCGAGGAGAGCGGCTGGACAGCCCAGGCCCCACAGCCTGAGGCCCCCGCAGTGGGAGGCCCTGACCTCAGCCCACAGCCCGGCCCCTGAGCGGCTCTGACCGCAGGGCCTGTGGGAGCTGAAGGCGCTGAGGGCCCGGCTCCCCCGCCAGGACCCGGGGCCCAGGCTGCTCGGGGCCTGGCCCAGCCCCGGGGCCGGGGCCGCCGCCCCCTCGGGCTCCGTCCCTCTGTGCGCACAGCCAGCCCGGCCCTGAGGAGGACAGGCCCCTCCCGGAAGCCCCCGGTCCCTTTACACACACAGGCCGGCCGCCCCCTCCGCCCCGGCCTCCGGGCCCAGCCCGCCCCCTGCGGCCCCCACGGGCACTCACTGCTCCGGGCGGCGGCCTGGGCTGCGGCCTGAGCGGCGCCGCCCCGAGGCGGGAGGGCCGCTGGGGCCGCTGAGGGCACTCTGTCCGCGGGAGGAGGCGGGAGCCCGGGGACCCAGTCCCGCCGGGTGGGGGCGCCCCCGCCTCAGCGCTACCACTGAGTCTGCGAACACCCGGAACAGGCCGAAATGGCCGCCATGAGGAGGGAGCAGGAAGTCCCGCCCCAACCGGATGTGCAAGCACCAAGACGCTCCTAACCCTGTGTGCTCTTGCTCAGTGCTTTCTGGGTAATGTAGTCTTTGCAACAGCCCAGAGGAGGCCTCATCCCAGCCAATTTCCTTGGTGATTGCAGGTGTTGAGGCCCCACAAGTGGTGCTGGAGGAGGAGATGGGGCTGGAGGTCTGCTCACCTGGTCCACAGGGACAGATCCACCAAAGAATACATATAAGGGGAAAATGGGAGACATCTGTAATACTATCAATAAAACATATATTTTTTAAAATTTTTAAACATTTTAGCCCAGCTTTCTGTGGCTCAGTGGTTCAGACTCTACCCTTGAACTAAGAGGCCCTGGTTTCATTCATAGTCAGGACACATACATAGGTTGCAGGCTCCATTCCCACGGAGAGGGAGGGTACAGGAAACATCCTATCGGTGGTTCCCTATCATCTTTGATGTTTGTCTCTTCCTCTCCGTTCCTCCCTAAAATTAAGTAAAACTATTTTTTCAATGTATGATTTGAATGAATTGTACTTAAATCAATCTCTAAAAAAGGTTTAAAGCCTGAGGCTTCCCAAAGGTTTTACTGTGTTATTATGAAAGTTCTGGCCAAAACTGGATTGGCTCAGTGGATGGAGCGTCAGCCTGCGGATTGAGAGGTCCCGTGTTTGATTCGTGTCAAGGGCATGTACCTTGGTTGCAGGCTCATCTCCAGTGGGAAGTGTGCAGGAGGCAGCTGATCAATGTACCTCACTCATTGATGTTTCTATCTCTCTCACGTCCTCTCTGTAAAAAAAATCAATAAAAAATATTTTTTTTTTTAAAAAAGAAAAAGTTCTGGAGCACATTTGTTGCCACTGTATCAGTATATTGTAAATAAAATACAATCCTGTGCTATTGAAATATCTTGTCATGTGCATATTCAATGCTATCAGTTTGGCAGTTTAATACAGACCATGATGAGAGTTTTTATGCCAGAGGAATTGACAAATACTACAAACCTAGACTTCATTTAATGTATTAATAAATGCTTAGACTTATATTAATAGTGGCTCTGAATGTTAGCAATGCATGTTCAATGTATAAGTACATGGCATAAGTTGACTTCAGTTGTACATAGCATTCATCATATAAAAAATTAAAATAATTTAAAACATTGAGTAAAACAATTTTCCTTTAGGATTCAAAACCAATGGTTCCATATGGCAAAGGAGTCACTTGAGTCACTGAGAAATGAAATTCCTGCAGATGTCTCAGATGCTGCACAGTCCTCCTTCAGTTAAAATAATAAATTTATTTATTTTGAAAATTATTCTAAGCAGGCATTTAAAAAAATATATTTTACTAATTTTTTACAGAGAGGAAGAGAGAAGGATAGAGTTAGAAATATCGACGAGAGACAGACATCAGTCAGCTGCCTCTTTCACATCCACTACTGGGGATGTGCCCGCAACCAAGGTACATGCACCTAATGGGAATCAAACCGGGGACCCTTCAGTCCACAGGCAGATGCTCTATACATTGAGCCAAACTGGTTTCGGCTCAGCAGACATTTTAACAAAACTGATAAGTGGTGTAAATAAACATATGAAAAAATGTTCACCATAAAAAATTCTTAGGTAGATGGAATTAAAAGGAAAGCGAGTTAATATTATACGCATTTCCAGTGTTACTATTTGAAAAGATTAACCATTGTAAGTCCTTAAAGGGAAGCAGGAAAATTAGAATTTTTATATACTGTGGGTTAGGGGAAAGGCAAAGGCAAAGGGTTAGGGGAAAGGCAAAGTTCCCTATATCATACACATAAAAATTTCACTGCACACATTTTGATAAATGAAACATATATCTACATAGAGAACTGAATGCAAATATTCCCGTAAGTTATTTATAATACCCCAAACATGGAAATAACAAAACACATTGACAGGCCCTATCCAGTTTGGCTTAGTGGATAGTGTCAGCCTGAGGACTGAAGGGTCCGGGTTCAATTCCGAAGGCCAAGGGCATGTACCTTGGTTGCGGATATGTCCTTCACAAACATTCCCCACGCACACTCTGTGAACTGCAGTCTGCCATCAGTCTCCCCCAACCCCCCTAGACTGACCTTTCACTTCATCCCTGAGGCCTGCGAGGGGTCCCCGGGGGGCACAGCAGAGGCTGGAAGAGCAGCAGAAGGGGCTCACCTGAGGTTGGAGAAGCACATAGAGCCCTCTACAATGCCTCTCCGGAGATTGCCTAGGCCAGTGGTTCTCTGCCTTCCTAATGCCGCGACCCTTTAATACAGTTCCTCATGTGGTGGTGCCCCCTGACCATAAAATATTTTCGTTGCTACTTCATAACTGTCATTTGGCTCCTGTTAATGAACCGTAATGTAAATACCAGTTTTCCGATGGCCTCAGGAGACCCTGCTAGCGGTTCTCAACCTGTGGGTCCCCACCCCTTTCACAAGGAGTCGCCTAATAGAGATTCAAACAGAGCCTGTGGGGCCCAGGGGTGTGGGTGGGTGGGTGGGAGGTAGGACTTCCCTGTGGAGCGTGGCTACAGAGTTTGGACAGGTTCAAGCCTTGGACTGAAGGGAGGCCAGTGTCCTCTCAGGATCAGGTTTTGGGCTCCAGCCCAGCAGGTGTGCAGGAGGCAGCCTAACAATGATACTCTCTCATCATTGATCTTTTTACCTCTTTCTTCCTCTTTGATATCAATAAAAATACATATTGTTGCCTGGCCTCCTGGCTCAGTGGTTGGGTGTCAACCTATGAACCAGGAGCTTACAGTTCAATTCTTGGTCAGGACTCATTCCCAGGCTGAGGGCTTGATAACCCAGTGTGCAGTGTGCCAGAGGCAGATCAATGGTTCTCTCTCATCACTGATTTTCTCTCTCTCTCCCTTCTCTGAAATCAATACAAATATATATGTAGTTGAAATGTATGTTTTAAATCAATTACACTTATATCAAACTTTAAAAAACATTAAACTACAATGATGTGCGACAAATATCTTCCCATGTCCATGTTCAAGGACATCATTTTGGCAGTTTGAACATGGTGGGAGTATTTACACTAGGGAAATTGACAAATACTACAAACGTGTACTTCACTTAATGTACTACTAAATGCTTAGACTTAAAAATGAGTGGTGGAGAGTGTTAACAATGCACATTAAACTTATAAGAGTATGGTACAAATGGGCTATAAATTATAAATAGACAAAAAACTGAGAGAGGAAATAGTCTTTCTATAATTTAAAACCAATAGTTCCATACAGCAAAAAAGCCACTCGAGTCATTGAGAAATGAGTGAATTTCAAACACGCGTCTTAGCTGCTGCACTGATAAACTGACTGTAAACATAGGCAAAAGACCCTGAGCAGACATTATAACAAAGGAGGTAAAGACAGTGAAAATAAATGCGTGAAGAAGTGCTCACCATCAAAAATTCATAGGGAAACGTTATTGAAATGAAAATGGGTTCACAGGCCGAGACCGGTTTGGCTCAATGGACAGAGCGTCGGCTTGGGGACTGAAGGGTCCCAGGTTCGATTCTGGTCAAGGGCATGTCCCTTGGTTGCGGGCATATCCCCAGTAGGGGGGTGTGCAAGAGGCAGCTGATCGATGACTCTCTCTCATCAATGTTTCTAACTCTCTATCTCTCTCCCTTCCTATCTGTACAAAATCAATAAAAAATAATAAAAACTATTAAAAAAAAAAAGGGTTCACAGTACACACATTGCGGGCCTACTAGTTAAAAAAAATTACCCATCAGGTTTTTTTATGTGCTGGCAGGTTTAGGGAAAAACTGGAATTTTCATTACTGTGGGTGGGTAGGCAGCAAAGAAAATAACCATTTGGGGTCACAGTTCTGCATACATTACAATGTAAAACATACAATGACACTGCAACAGTCCGAGGAGTAAAACATTTACCTGTGGAAAGAACTGAATGCAAATATTCCCAGCAGATTTATTTATAAAACCTCAAATGTCAAAATAATCAAAGCCACAGACAGATCAATAGACAAAGTGGTTATCCATGGGACACAATATTAGTCAGCAATAAAGATGATTACATGATCACATCAAAGTTAGTGTTGAACCTCAAATTACCTGTGTAGCATGAAGCCAGTATTCACAATGTACAAATCTTATACTTCCTATAAAATTGTGAAAAATATGAACTAATCTATTATAAAAGAAGATACACTGATCGGCATTTCTCCAGTATGACCTCTGTGGTGTCACATGAGGGTACGCCTATGGTTGCAAGAATACCCGCAGTCCTGACACTCGCGTGGCTCTTATAGTGTGTGAACTCTCTTGTGGTAAAGGAGGTGACTACTGTACCTAAAAGACCTCCCACATGCACCACACACGTAAGGCTTTTCTCCAGTATGAACTCTCCGGTGCCGTGTCAAGGTGGAACTCTGTCTGAAGGACTTGCCACAGTCACCGCACACATATGGCTTTTCCCCCGTGTGAACTCTCTGGTGCTCTGTGAGAATCGAGATTCGCCTGAATGACTTCCCACAATCACCGCACTCGTGGGGCTTCTCTCCAGTGTGGACTCTGTGGTGCTTATGGAGAGCGATGCTCTGGGTGAAGAACTTGCCGCAGTCGCTGCACTCGTACGGCTTCTCTCCGGTGTGAACCCTCTGGTGCTCTCGCAGGTGGGAGATCTGCCTGAAGGTCTTGCCGCAGTCGCTGCACTCATAGGGCTTTTCTCCCGTGTGAACTCTGTGGTGTGTGTGGAGGGCGGAGCTCACATTGAATAACTTTCCACAGTCACTGCACTCGTACGGCTTTTCTCCGGTGTGAACCCTCTGGTGCACGCTGAGAGCCGAGATCTGCTTGAATGACTTCCCACAATCGGCGCACTCATAGGGCTTCTCCCCGGTGTGCACTCGGTAGTGTTTAGTGAGGATGGACCTCTGTATGAAGGACTTTCCACAAAGAGTACATTCGTAAGGCTTTTCTCCAGTGTGAACTCTCTGGTGTTGAATGAGAGTGCTGTTTTCCCTGAAGAATTTCCCACAATCGGTACACTCATAGGGCTTTTCTCCAGTGTGAATTCTGAGGTGTTTAATGAGGTGAGATCTTTTTCGGAAGGCCTTCCCACAAACAGTACACTCATAGGTTTTCTCTCCAGCATGAGCCCTCTGATGTTCAATGACGGCAGAGGTCTGCCTCAATGTCTTCCCATGTTCACTATACTCGTAAGACTTTTCTCCAGGGAGAACTCTGTCATGTCTGGTGAGGTTAGATCTCCGACTGAAGGACTTCTCACAATCACTATACTCACCAGTGTGAGCTCTCTTATGTTGCATAAGGTTAAAAATTCCCCTAAAAACATTCCCACATTTGCTACACACATAATTCACTTCTTCAGAGCAGACATCTTGATGCTCAACAACTTTCTGGTTGTGGCTGGCAGCTTTTTCACCTTCATCCCAATCATAATGACTATTTCCACTGAGAAATTCCAGTGAAATCTCACTGCCACTGTGTGGCTCCTCAGTGTTGAGAGGGGCCTGGTGCCGGAGAAGCTCTGAGATGGCTGGCAAGTCTTCGCCAACCTCTCCACTGGTTGAAAGCACCCAAGATAAATAGAAGCTGCACCTGGTCACAAACGAGGCCCCGTCCACAGCTTCCCTCCAGGGCTTCTCTCCACTGGCTTCCCTCTTTTGCTGGTGAAGATCTGCACTGAAACAGAAGTCTCTCACACATGCGTCACTGAAGAAGCCTTTCTGCTCAAAGTCTGCTGCTTGTGACTCAGTCAGGTGCAGAATGTCTGTTAACAGAGAGAAACACCTTCTGCAGAGATGGGTCCTCTGGGTTGCTGGAGCTGTCTCAGAAGCCCTGACCTGTGACTCTCTTTCTACAGATACACTCTGCTCAGAAGAGGCCTCCGCATCATCTGTTTTATGACAGCAACCTGAAAAAAGAGAAATGCTGAGGAAGTTAATGTTGAAGATGGTGACAAAGGAATGTTCCATTACAAAAGAGTGTTACACATAACACATGGGTTCTATGAAACTGTCTGAAAATAAAAGATGTGAAACAAGGATTAACAAGAGGATGCTGAGTCCTAGCTGGTTTGGCTCAGTGGATAGAGCGACGGCCTGAGAACTGAAGGGTCCCAGGTTCGAATCCAGTCAAGGGCATGTACCTTGGTTGCGGGAACATTTCCCGGGGGGCGGAGGGGGCGCGGGGCGGGGAGAGGTGTAGGAGGCAGCTGATCAATGTTTCTCTCATTGATGTTTCAAACTCTCTTTTACTCCCACTTCCTCTCTGTAAAAAAAAAAAAAAAAATCAATAAAATATATATTTTAAAAAAATAGTATTTAGGAAGGACATATTATAAACAACAACTGAAGTAGGGTCTTACAAGAGCAGTCCATGGTTCGTGCTATGATCATAACCTGGCACAAGCTGTCGTAAAGAACCTCCAGCTACAGAAGGGAGCAGAAGCAGAAGCCATGGATGTGGACAGTCACCCTCCCTCAGAGTTGAACAGCAACGTGGGACCCAGTAAGCTGTCTGCAGGTCTCCTGGTTCTCAGACATTAACTGCACTTTTTGAGGCAACGGGTCTTGGGGATGTTGGGTGAGTCCATTGCTCAGGGCTCTCCACACAGGTCACAACTGAAGCCACCGCACATTGGACGAGAATGTGGGGGCAGGAGCAGAGCCCATGGTCAGGCTCAGAGAGAGAGAAAGCTACATTGGGAGAATAAAGGAAGAGCAGACACCACGTCAGGACACTAGAACATATGAGAAGGTCTTACCTACAGATGAGACCAGTGCAAACACTTCCAGCATCACATCGCAAAACAGAAGTCTCTGAGCCTCATCAAGGAGCCCCCACTCCTCCTGAGAGAAGACAATGGCCACGTCCTCAAAGTTCATATCCTGTCACAATGGAGACAGTTCAGTCCATGGTCAGCTTCTCTCCTAGGATTTTATGTTCGTCATACACCCAACATCCACATCCATCCACTTCCTCTACTCCCCACATCAGTGTGGGTACCAGGCCTTGGTCCACCCAGGAAACCCTCTCCTTATGGTTCCTACTGATACTGTGTCTTCCCCTGACAATAAAGACCAATGACCAGGAGATCATACATGAAACTGGGCCTCACATTAGGCATAGGCCACAATGTCTCTTTTCAATAACAGTGGGTGTCACCAACAAGGGTAGGGAGAAATGAAATACCGTCACACTCCCCAAGACCATCAGGACAGCTTCTGTCCTAGTCTTTCCACCGCCGTCCTCACACCCATATTGTGCCTCATGCTGCCGCCAGAGGGCGTCTGAGACCTGGGACACCTCACCTGCTCTACTGCTCCAATGACCCCAATGACCCCACCACCAGCAGAACAGAAACCCCAGCTGTCATCATGCTCTTCTAGCCCCGACTCCTGTCCCACTGTTACCAGTTCCTATTTTTAAAAATACATACATCTGCTGGCTCCTGAAAGCTCTCTTCACTCCAAGCTTTTGCACATTCTGAAACCTATTCATGGAAGGACCTATCACATCCATTTCCAAAATCAAGGACCACTCATATGACCCAAGACCTGGACTACTGATTCTGGGCTTGGTGTCCCTTTAAGGTGCCCAAGTCCAGGGCCAGAAGAGTGGCTGAGCAGTCACGGACACCACTACCTCGGAGGCCACAAGAGTGTGAGGTCCTGAAATAAGATCCACCAACCAGTAACCCCAAAGCCATTCTGCCCCTGCAGGAATCCGTGGAAAGCCAAAGGTCTGTTGAGAGTCTGCCAACCACGGCCGGGACCCATGGGCTCAGGCTGCTCAGTGAGCTGGCCCAGGCCCAGGCCCAGCTGACCTGGAGATGCCTGCATTACCTCAGGGCTGAATTCTCTTGCTAATTACATTATCTGTCAAAATATATTGTCCCCACGTGCTATCTTCTCCCTTCTTTTTTTTAAATATATTTTATTTAGTTTTTACAGAGAGGAAGAGAGAGGGACAGAAAGCTAGAAACATCGATTAGCTGCCTCTTGCACACTCCCCACTGGGGATGTGACCACAACCAAGATACATGCCCTTGACCGGAATCGAACCTGGGACCTTTTATGCCGCAGGCCGACGCTCTATCCACTGAACCACACCGGTTTCGGCATGTCTTCTCCCTTCTAATGTGTTCTTCCTCTGAGTATCTTTGGGAAGTTTGGAACCCTACCTCAGATGACTTGGGGTGTGTGTTTTTTTATAGCCATCAATGGCCCCAGAGACCTGAGAATGATAGTAAAAAAATATACAAATCTCTGCCTCTTCTTGTTGCCTTCTGACAGAAAGATGGCTTGGGTTTCTCCAATGCTCCCAGCTCAGTCACCCCATCATGTCCCACCAGCCTGGTTGCCCCTCACTGCTGACATAGTCACCCCTCAATCCTTGACCCCTCCCCCCCAAATACGGCCTGGTAGCCTTCCGCAGCCCGCTGCTCAGTCATTTGGTCGCCCCTAACAACCCTGCCGGCCTGGTCGCCCCATGCAGCCTCCTAGTTCAGTTGCTTGGTTGTCCCTCACTAACCCCCGGCTGGCCTGGTCACCCCATGCAGACTGGTTGTCTGTTCGGTTGTTTCGGTTGCACCGGTCACTTAGGTTTTTATATATATAAATTCCTGCAGACTACAATTCTAAACTTCTTTAATATGACTTTTAGAGAGAAAGGAAATGAGAGGGAGACAGTGAAACACTGATCAGCTGCCTCCTACTTGCCTCCCACGCAACCTCTGGGCACTCAGCCAGGAAACCAGGCTTGTGCCCTCACCAGTAATCAAACTTACAGCCTTTCCGTGCAAGCCGAGTAGAGGACCAGAGCCCGGGGACCCTGGAGTGATGCTCTGAGCAGCCCAGGCACTTTCCTCCATTCAGTGTCAGCCTCGCTTTCCCACGGGAGGGGGGGGGGGCCCTGCTCTCCAGACACCAGGGGTCCCACAGGACTGCCCAGCCCTCTCCGAGGGTATCCAGTACCTCATTCTTAAGGGAGACTCAGGGCCTAGGATTCTTCCCTCTCAGCTCTCCTCCATCAGGCACCCATCCTCTCATTCCTTTCCAGAGATCCAGAGTCCTCCACAGCTCCTCACCTTCACTCAAACTGGGGTTCTCGGAACTATTCCTTCACTTCATGCCTGGGATGGCCCCCCATGGGGATAACCTAGGTTTGGAAGAGCAGGGACAGAAGGGGCTCAGCCTGGGGTTGGGGAAAAGCGGGCTGAAGAGACCCCTGGCACTTCCCTCCATTCAGTGTCAGCTGGCCAGCTCCCCGCAGGCAGACACAGGGCCTTGCCTTTGGCTCCCATCTGTCACTCCTGGGAAAGACAGTGTCCCTTGCTGCAGCGGGAGCATCCAGGCAAAGGCAGGGAAGTGTTAGGAGGGTGGGCTGCATAGTGGAGGGTCCCCCTCAGCACAGCAGGGGTGGATGGGTATTGTGGCTGTTGTTCCTCACCCAAGGATATTTCCCCAGGATTTGGGGAGAGACTGTAATGGGGTGGGGGAATGAGAGAGGAAGGGCGAGAAACATGGATGAGAGAGACAGATTGACTACTTGCCTCCCCCACATGAGCTGGTGGGTACCGAGTACTGAACTTGCAACCCAGGTACATGTCCTTGATCCGGAATCTAACTCACCACCCTTGAGCTGAGTGGGTTGACGCTTACCACTGAGCAATTTTCCACTTCTTCATGTTTTGAAGTGCTGCTCAGATTGGAACAAGTGGTCATCTGAAGGAGCAAGGCCTGGTGAATATAACGGGTGGATTAATACTTCCCAGGCAAGGTCTTTTAATGTGTCTTTAATTGGTTTTGAAGTGTGTAATGGTGCGTTACCATGAAGCAAAATTACCTGCTATGTCTTCTGGAACGTTCTGGTCGTTTCATGATCAAAGCATGGTTCAAATTGACTATTTGCTGTCGGTAATAATCAGTATTAACGGTTTCAACTGGTTTTGGAAGCTCATAATACACCACAACTTCCTGATCCCACCAAACACAGTGTATTGTCTTATTTCCTAAGCGATTTGGCCTTGCAGTCGATGTTGATGGTTGACCTGAGTTGTTAATCTATGATTTTGTGCATTTGGGATTCTCAAAATAAATCCACTTTTCATCGCTATTCACAACTCGATGCAAAAAAGACTTTCTTTCGTGCCATTGAAGCAACATTTTACTGATGACTCCTCGGTTTTCCATTTGTCCTTCGTTCAGTTGATGTGGCACTCATTTTCCTTCCTTTAAAATCTTTCCCATTGCGTGTAAACAATTGGAAATTGTTTGCTGAGCAACGTTTAATCTTTCTGCAAGTTATTTTTGAATTTGGCACGCATCTTCATCCAATAATGCTTGTAATTGTTGGTCATCAAAAATTTTGGTTGACCTGGATGTTCTTTGTCTTTCACATCGAAATCATCACTTATAAAGTATTTAAATCAGCATTCACAAGTATCTTGGCATGGAGCTTGTTGAACATAAGCTTCCCAAAGTATACGATAACTTTTTCTTCGAAATAAAGTAATGAATTAAAACTTCCCACAAATGCGCTTTCTTTTGCCATGAAATTCAACGTTTTTTAAGCATAAAAATATCTATGATGCTAACACCTTCAGAAAATTTGACATATGAAGTTTTGAAGCTTGTTGTCATACAACAAAATAATATACATATCAAATTGCATATATAGCAATCTATGTGTAACTCCATCTAGTAAAAAAAAAATCCGTGTTATAAACTGGTACAACTGGTATACTGATTTCATGCAATGGCCTGAAAATAAAAGATCTGCAACAAGGATTATTAAGAGGCTGCTGAGAAGTTCTTGGCCACTGAAGATCACAAAACAGGGAAGACCTGACCAGAAATATGACTCAAATATGACAAGTACCACATGGAAGAGAAGCAGGATCTCCAGCACAATCTTCTGCCAACAGCCTTCAGCAGGTCTCGTTTGCTGGTGACACGGGCAAGCTGTATAGTAGATTGGTTACATCTTTTCCAAGTAAAATTCAATAAATGAGTAGCTGCTGCTGGACAATTACTTGAGCAAGTGTGTGCACCTCCTAACATATATGGAGGCACATGTGGGAGAATACTGCAGAGGGAGCAGCTCAGGGGAACAAGTGACATAAAAATGCCGCGACGGGGATAGAAGCCAGAGGCAGGAAGTCACAGATGAAATGACAAGTCAGCAAAGTGTCAATCAAATATGGGCAAGCAAAGGTAGAAATGTGGTGTGGCGTGTGGCACCTGCACCTAAACAATTGGACGGGAGCAGGTTCCCGGTGTGACCTGAAAAAAGCCCTTATGTCACACCGAGCTCCTCGTTGTCACTCAGCAGGGCCAGGCTTCCTCCGAGACCATCTTGCATATTCACCCTGTGAACAAACCTGGGTTCTCCGTGCACCTTGTACTGTGAAGATACTTACAGCCTAAATATCCGAGTACTGAAGACAGACAACGGAGGTGAGCAGCCAGCACCGGCCCAGAGCAATTCAGCGTGCAATAGTATTTAGGAAAGACTACAAACGACTGAAGTAGGGTCTTACAAGAGCAGTCCATGGTTCGTGCTATGATCATAACCCGGCACAAGCTGTCGTAAAGAACCTCCAGCTACAGAAGGGAGCAGAAGCAGAAGCCATGGATGTGGACAGTCACCCTCCCACAGAGTTGAACAGCAACGTGGGACCCAGTAAGCTGTCTGCAGTTTCCTGATTCTCAGACATTAACTGCACTTTTTGAGGCAACGGGTCTTGGGGATGTTGGGTGAGTCCACTGCTCGGGGCTCTCCACACAGGTCACAACTGAAGCCACCGCACATTGGACGAGAATGTGGGGGCATGAGCAGAGCCCACGGTCAGGATTTGAGAGAGAGAAAGCTACATTGGGAGAATAAAGGAAGAGCAGACACCACGTCAGGACACTAGAACATATGAGAAGGTCTTACCTACAGATGAGACCAGTGCAAACACTTCCAGCATCACATCGCAAAACAGAAGTCTCTGAGCCTCATCAAGGAGCCCCCACTCCTCCTGAGAGAAGACAATGGCCACGTCCTCAAAGTTCATATCCTGTCACAATGGAGACAGTTCAGTCCATGGTCAGCTCCTCTCCTAGGATTTTATGTTCGTCATACACCCCACCATCCACATCCCTCCACTTCCTCTACTCCCCACATCAGAGTAGGTACCAGGCTCGGTCCCACCGAGAAAACCCTCTCCTTATGGTTCCTACTGATACTGTGTCTTCCCCCGACAATAAAGACCAATGACCAGGAGATCATACATGAAACTGGGCCTCACATTAGGCCATAGGCCAAATGTCTCTTATACATTACTGTGGGTGTGACCAACAAGAGTAGGAACAAATATTGGCCATAAAGAGAGTGTGAGTGATTAGCCAATATCCTTGTAGTCCCCAGATTATTACACCAAAAACCAGATTCACAATTCATTCACCCTTTCAACCCCAAAGTGCTGAGGCCATCACTATGCACTACCTGCTGCACATAATTCTTGAACAGCACTTCTCTCATACAGCTTCTTCCCAGAGGCACACCGTCACACATAACACAAATATGCCATCACCAGGATGGTGGTTTCCTAATTTTTTATAATTATAGTTCACCTCTTCTGTAACCTATTTCTCTTTTACCCTCTATCTTGTCTCTCTAGTGGAGATTTTCAACCAGAATATATGCTACCTCATTGCTACTGATCAATGTAACAGCCCTCAACAACAGTAGGCAGGTGGGCACATATATGACACTGAAGCTCTGGACCAGGAATGTAGCATCACAACCCACCCTCTTTTCTGGAATTACCCTAAAATTCACCATATCACATTATCCAGACACCACCCGAAATGGACTCAACCTCCCTTCCCTCTTCTGTCAGTGTCAGGGCCCTGAAGCCACGAATTCACATGCCCTCTCCAAGGGCACATCACTCTTCCACCCACACCTCTCTCACCTGCACTCCCACACCCACAGCCCCCATAGCCGTCTCCCTGGCCTTTGACTTATTCTCAGCATGTGTGGTCCACAGAATGTCTGGCCATTTCAAGATGGATGAAGTACCACCCCCACTCTTAGTCCACACTCAGAGGCAGCCTGGAGTCCTGCCTGAAGGCCTCCCTCCCTGCAAGTTTTTCCTTCAAAGTCACCTGAGAACCACACCAGATCTCTCTACAGGAGCTGCATTCACCAGTCACAGCCTTCCTCACTCAAGTCCCATCGCCTACGGCCCTCTACCACATGCTCAGTGAGTCTCTCCCATGACCATTCATGCACATAAGCAAGTCCACCAGGCTGACTACAACACCCCAGGCCACACCAAGGCTCACAACAAAATCCCGTTGAGTGTTTAAAAAACAAGTATCTATCAGTCCCAGTCTAAGCTTTACATTCCTAAACAAAAAAAAAGCTGAATTCCTCCCTGGTCCATACAAGCTTCACATTGTTTTAAAGTAGTCTTCATCTTGAATTACTCCTCAGAATCCCAGATGCTCTGGAACCACTCTAAGAAATACATCATATCCTAAGAGGCCAAAAATAAAAGATTTTATATTCCTAATGAACATTAACCTTCCTAATATGAATTTGTCCATCTCAGTAGATGGTGCTTCCATTCCTTCAGCTGCTAAATCCAAACCTTCAGGTCATCTGACTGTTACCTCTCCTCATCGCCAAATTAGAATACCCAGGTGGCCACACCTAAAACACTGATCCCAAATCCAACTGCTTCTTCCACGTCCACAACCTCCCTCATGGGCCAGGTGCCATCACACTCACCAAGACCCATCACAACAGCTTCCGTCCTAGTCTTCCCACCACCGTCCTCTCACCCACATTGTTCATCATGCTGCCGCCACAGGGCGCCTGAGACCTGGGTTGGATCACCTGCCTCCAGTGCTCGAATTACCCCAATGATCCCCTCACCTGCAGAACAAACACCCAAGTTGTCATAATGCTCTTCTAGCTCCGACTCCTGTCCCATTGTTACCAGTTCCTATTTTTTAAAAACGGACATCTGCTGCTCCCTGAATCAGCTGTCTTCACTCCAAACCTTTGCACATTCTGGGACCTATGTTCCCATCTTATTCCACTGGATGCCAAAATCAGAGACCACTCACATGACCCTAGACCTGGACTCAGGATGGTGGGCTTGGTGTCTCTTAAGTTCCTCAGGTCCAAGGATGAGAAGCGCAGGTGGACAACCCCAGAACCCCACTATCTCATGGGCCACAAGAGTATGATGCCTAGCCGAAACCGGTTTAGCTCAGTGGATAGAGTGTCAGTCTGCAGACTGAAAGGTCCCAGGTTCAATTCCAGTCAAGGGCATGTACCTTGGTTGCGGGCACATCCCCGTTAGAGGGTATGGTGGAGGCAGCTGGTCGATGTTTCTCTCTCATCGATGTTTCTAGCTCTCTCTCCCTCTACCTTTCTCTCTGTAAAAAAAAATCAGTAAAATATATTTTTTTTAAATAATTAAAAAAAAAAAAAGAGTGTGAAGTCCTGGAATAAGCGCCACAAACCAATCCCCCTAAGCGGTTCTGCATCTTCAGGAATCTGCGGAAAGAGGTCTGCTGAGAGCCTGGCACCCAATGCCAGGACCCATGGGCTCAGGCCGCTGAGTACCGTCGCCCAGCCTCCAGGCCAGGTGACCTGGAGTTAGCTGATTCCCCAACACATCAGACCTCAGAGCGAATTCTTGCCAGGTTCATTACTTTTACAGGACTTCTCCTTCCTGCCCCTAACTGCTGCCCTCTCTCTCCTAGTCTGTTCTTCCTCCAAGCAGCTTTGGGAAATGTTTAGAACCCTACATCAGACAATTAATTTTTTTTTTTTCACAGAGAATGAGAGGAAAAAATCTCAGGCAAAACTTTCCCTCATCATCTTCTTTTTTTTTTTTTTTTAAATATTTTTTATTGATTTTTTACAGAGAGGAAGGGAGATAGAGAGCCAGAAACATCGATTAGAGTGAAAAATTAACCAGCCACCTCCCGCACACCCCCCACTTGGATGTGCCTGCAACCAAGGTACTTGCCCTTGACCGTAATCGAACCTGGGACCCTTCAGTCTGCAGGCCGACGCTCTATCCACTGAGCCAAACCGGTTTCGGCTCCCTCGTCTTCTTTGTTGCCTTTAGACACAAACATGACCAGGTTTCTCGAATCCTCCCTGCTCAGTCCCACCACCAAGTCCTTACACAATGGCACTACAGCCTGTCACACTCTTTCCCCATCACACCTCTGTCACCAACAGCGACTCACTGTTCCCAGACACAGAGACCTGTGCTGTTGGACCAGGGGCCCGCACCTGAGGCGGGAGGGTTAAATGGGGTACCGCTGAGTAGAACTCTGTAAGCAGAGAGGAGTCTGGGAGGCAGGGAGGCCCCGTCTATTGTGACTCAACAAGCCCTACAGACCACTTCACAGCGGGATGCTGCCTCTGACGCCTGGTCCCACTGGAGACCTGGCTCCCGGAAGCCCCTGTCTCTGTGAACAAAGAGGTTAGAACGACCACCAGGGAGACGCAGAAAGCCCCGCCCTAAGCTGTGTACCCGGAGATAATGCGCCTCCTGTTCTGGGCTTTCATTGGCTATCCTTAGGCGCATGGCCCTTTGGGTAATACAGTACACTGTTGGAGGTCTTGCAGGTGTAATTAGGATCCCAGTCCCTCCTGAACTTTGCAAATACTGGTGGTTATGAACCCAAGTGGCCCTGGGAAATGACCACTTTAGGTTTGGGTGACCGGTTTCTGGGGAGTGTTGTCTGCAACGGATGTGTTATTTGCACACATTTCAGTTCGGATTCTCTGAAGCTCAGAATGCTCCTTAGGTGAAAAGCATCTTTTAACTTATTCCTGATGACTACAATTTTAAACTTCTTTTAATGTGACTTTTAGAGAGAGAGAGGAAAAGACAAGGAGAAAGACACACGGATGGCTGCCTCCTACTTGCCTGCCATCCACCCCTGGACATTCAGCCAGGAAACCAGGCTTATGCAACCCCTGTGCATGGGGTGATACTCAACCAACTTTGTCACTCCAGCTGTCAAGAGTTTTTATTTTTAACACACACGTATCACGTTATTAAGAGAAAAAGCAAGCCATGAGAGAATATACAATCCTATCCCACTGGCTTTATTTATTTTTTTAAAAATTGCCAGAACCGGTTTGGCTCAGTGGATAGCGCGTCAGCCTGCAGACTGAAAGATCCCAGGTTCAATTCCGGTCAAGGGCATGTATGTACCTTGTTTGGGGGCACATCCCCAGTAGGAGGTGTGCAGGAGGCAGCTCATTGATGTTCCTCTCTCTCTCCCTTCCTCTCTGTAAAAAAAAATCAATACAACATATTTTAAAAATAAAGAGAGGGAGATACCAGCTAATTCCTGAATGAGCTCAGTCTTCACAACACGCCTTTGCACATCCCGGTCCCTGTGCCTGGGAGGCCCTCCCACATCTCACCCACCCGGTGCCCAAACCAGGGTCCACTTCCTACAGCCCCAGCCGTGGCCTCAGGACCCTGGGCTGAGGGTCTGCAGGTCCCGGGGCAGGAGGAGCGGCTGGACAGCCCAGGCCCCACAGCCTGAGGCCCCCGCAGTGGGAGGCCCTGACCTCAGCCCACAGCCCGGCCCCTGAGCGGCTCTGACCGCAGGGCCTGTGGGAGCTGAAGGCGCTGAGGGCCCGGCTCCCCCGCCAGGACCCGGGGCCCAGGCTGCTCGGGGCCTGGCCCAGCCCCGGGGCCGGGGCCGCCGCCCCCTCGGGCTCCGTCCCTCTGTGCGCACAGCCAGCCCGGCCCTGAGGAGGACAGGCCCCTCCCGGAAGCCCCCGGTCCCTTAGACACACACAGGCCGGCCGCCCCCTCCGCCCCGGCCTCCCGGGCCCAGCCCGCCCCCTGCGGCCCCCACGGGCACTCACTGCTCCGGGCGGCGGCCTGGGCTGCGGCCTGAGCGGCGCCGCCCCGAGGCGGGAGGGCCGCTGGGGCCTGAGGGCGCTCTGTCCGCGGGAGGAGGCGGGGGCCCGGGGACCCAGTCCCGCCGGGTGGGGTCCCCCCGCCTCAGACACCCTGCCCGGCGGGACGCCGCCTCCCACTCAACACCAGGGAGCTGAAGCCCACCAGCCGTGAAAGGAAAGCAAAATGTCCGCCAGCACGAGGACGCAGGAAGTCCCGCCCTAACCGGATGCGCAGGAATCAAAAAGTCCCCTACCGGAGCAGAAGCAGGCGCATTGCCTTCTGGGTAATGTAGTTTTCTCAACTGCCCAGAGGAGGGCTAGCATTCCCGCCCCTAACCTTGGGGAAGGAAGATGCTGTGACACCACAAGTGGAGCTGGGGAAGGAGGAGATGGGAACAGACGATCCAGTTAAATGGGACAGACTGACAGACCCTCCAGGGAAGGGGGTGGGGAGGCCCGGAATAGATCCTCCCCAAAAAAGAATATCTATCTACGGTATACTGGGGGAAACGGGAGACATCTGTGATACCATCAATGAAAAGTACATATTTTTAAAAAATGTTTTGCTGAAACCGATTTGGCTCAGAGGATAGAGCGTCGGTCTTCGGACTGAAGGGTCCCGGGTTCGATTCCGTTCAAGGGCATGTACCTTGGTTGCGGGCACATCCCCAGTGGGGGGTGTGCAGGAGGCAGCTGATCTGTTTCTCTCTCATCGATGTTTCTCTCTCTCCCTCCCCTCAGTAAAAAATCAATAAAATATATATTTTTTAAAAGATTACAAACTGTCCATAACAATAATTCACACAGAGCTCTTTGTAAAGTCTGCAAAGAGCCCGAAAGGTATATAAATACACAAATTCCTGTGTCTTCCCACCTAGCTGCATCTTTTCTATATCGCCATTTCTCATTCTGTTACCCTCCCTCTTTTTAAAAAAGTCAATATATTAAAGACATATAAAATACTGACTTAAAAGTTTTGCACACATCTCTAAGCCTACTTTAGCCATAACCTGTATGTGGGTGAGAGACACGTTTATTTCACAAGTGATGGGTTTACAGCTTGATCCGTGTCCAAGCTCACCGATTAGTACACGAGTTAGTCCTCAGTGCAACCAACTCCCAACTGGAGAGCAGGACGGCGCCGGAAGTCCCGCACTGATGGAGGCGCAGGCAGCCGAATACCCTTTACCTTTGCGGGCTTGAGCGCAATGCCTTCTGGGTAATGTAGTTTTTCCACCGCCCAGGGAATCTTCTTCTCATCCTGGGTTCCTTCCACCAGTGGGCAGGCTGTGCAAGTCTTCCCAAGCATCTCAGAGCTTCTCTGGCACTGGGCCCCCGTCAGCACCGAGGAGCCACACAGGGGCAGGGAGATGTCTCAGGAAGTTCTCCCTGGAGAATGTCACCACCTTTGGGGTCAATGTGAAAAAGCTGCCCATCAAGACCAAAAAGTTGTTCAATGTCAGGGTGTCTGTTCTGGAGAAGTGAAATATGAGTGTATCAAATGTGGGAAAGTTTTTTTTCATATACACATATATATTTTAAGTACTTTTTAATATATTTTTAAAATATATTTCATTTATTTTTTTTTTTTTACAGAGGGAGAGGGAGTTAGAAACATCTGAGAGAGAATTGTTGATCAGCTGCCTCCTGCACAACCCCTATTGGGGATGTGCCCGCAACCAAGGTACATGCTCTTGACCGGAATTGAACCTGGGATCCTTGAGTCTGCAGTCCAACGCTCCATCCACTGAGCCAAACCAGTCAGGGCTATATATTTTTTTTATTGATTTTACAGAGGAAGGGAGGAGAGAAAGTAAGATCAATGACGAGAATCGTTGATTGGTGGCCTCCATCCCCCCTACTGGGGATTGAGCCTGCAACCCAGGCATGAGCCCCTGATTAGAATCAAACCTGGGACTCTTCAGTCAGCAGGGAGACACTCTATCACTGAGCCAAACAGGCTAGGACTGTGGGAGTTTTTATTTTATTTTAAAATATATTTTATTGAGGTTTTTACAGAGAAGAAGAGAGAGGGATAGAGAGTTAAAAACATCGATGAGAGAGAAACATCAATCAGCCGCCTCCTACACACCTCCCACTGGGGATGTGCCCACAACCAAGGCACATGCCCCTGACCAGAATTGGTGCTGGAAGTCAAGGGAAGGAAGGCCTATTGCACAAATCTCTTGGTGCAATGGGCCTCTAGTTTTTATATACTATCAGTGGGTTGCAAGCAAAAGCAATGACCATTTTGGGTCGCATTTCCACATATCTTAAAATGTAACACATTCACCTACACAACATGTATCTGTATAAAGGACTGAACACAAATGTTCCCAGATTTATTGATAATGCCCCAAACCTGGAAATAATAGAAATCATAGACAGATCAATAGATACAGTGGTTATCCATAGAACATACTACTATTCAGCAATTAAAAAAAACACTAAAAACTATTCACATAAGCATTTGCGTTGAATCTCAAAATAACTGTGTACAGGAAGGAAACCAGTATTTGTTAAGAGTACACACCTTAGCACTGGCCGGTTTTGCTCAGTGGTTAGTATTGGCCCATGAACAGAAAGATCCTGGGTTCAATTTCAGGTTACGGGCATGTACCTCCGTTGCAGATTCGATCCCCAGCCCTAGTTGAGGTGCATGCAGGAGGCAACCATTCGATGTGTTTCTCTCACATTGATGTTTCTCTCCATCTCTCACTGTCCCTCGGACTATCTCTAAAAACCAATGGAGAAATATCTTTGGGTAAGGATTAAAAAACAAAAATTGCACTTTGTTGCATGTCAGTTCTCATTTGCTGGGAGGACCAGCCTTGCCTCGGTGGCAGCAAATGTTGTCAAGTAGGGAAGACTATTGCATTGAAATCAACAGGAATGCCGAGTGGTTACAAAAGACACATCCAGGGAGTGACTGCAGGGTGATCCTTCCTCTAGCTCTGAGGTCCTGCCTGTTGAGCTACGACCTTGAGGTGAACACCCTAAGGGGCCAGGGGAATCCAAAAGGCTGTTAGATCCTTTCCTCTGCCAATTACGTCAGCCACAGGAAACAGAGATGGAGGACCTGAGAACGCCCGTACACGAGGATCGCACAAGACCCTTGATCGTTTGTGGGTAACATTCAGAAGAGGCACTTTTCTTTTTTCTTTTAAATATATTTTTATTGATTTCAGCGAGGAAAGGAGAGGGAGAGATTGAAACATCAATGAAGAGAGAGAATCGTTGATTGGCTGCCTCCTCCATGCCTCATCACTGATGTTGTTTCTATCTCACCCTCTCCCTTCCTCTTTGAAATTAATCCTATACAATAAAAGGGTAATATGCAAATCGATCGAAAGGCGGAAATGACAGGTCACTATGACATGCACTAACCACAAGGGGGCAGATGCTCAATGCAGGAGCTGCCCCCTAGTGGTCAGTGTGCTCCCACAGGGGGAGTCCAGTTCAGGCACAAGCCAGGCTGATGACTTAAAAAGCCAGGGGCCTGCCTCCGGACAGTGCTAAGGCCAGCTCCCAGTAGCTGGCAGTGGGATATCCCTTAAATGCTCCAGGAAAAGGGTGCAGGCCAGGCTGAGGGACCCCCCCTCCCACCCCTCTCCAGCAGTGCACGAATGTTGTGCACCAGGTCTCTAGTAAAAATATATTTTAGAAAATAAAAAGAGATTCCCACTAAAAACCCAAATGTTCCTCTTTTCTTAGAAAATGAGGTTGGGAAGCCTATTTGGACTCTGCCATCTCTCTCCTAAAGACCTGGAAGGGGCAACCCTGCCTCAGGGGCAGCAAATACTGGCACGCAGTGAAGACGACTGCCATCAAAATCAACAGGAATGGCGACTGTCTACAGCAGTGGTTCTCAACCATCCTAACACCATGACCCTTTAATACAGGTGGTGACCCCCAACCATAAAACTATTTTCGGCCGAGACCGGTTTGGCTCAATGGATAAAGCGTCGGCTTGGGGACTGAAGGGACCCGGGTTCGATTCCGGTCAAGGGCATGTACCTTAGTTGCGGGCATATCCCCAGTAGGGGGTGTGCAAGAGGCAGCTGATCGATGACTCTCTCTCATCGATGTTTCTAACTCTCTATCTCTCTCACTTCCTCTCTGTACAAAATCAATAAAATATATTTAAAAAAAAAACAAAAACAAACTATTTTCGTTGCTACTACATAACTGTAATCTTGCTACTGTTAGAAATCATAATATAAAGATCTGTTTTCCGATGACCTAACGTGACCCCTGTGTAAGGGGTCACAATCCACAGGTTGAGAACCGCTAGCAGGGTCACTTAAGACCATTGGAAAACACAAATATTTACATTAGGATTCATAACAGTACTAAAATGACAGATATGAAGTAGCAGGTATTGGACAGATGGAAGTTGCTACTTCTGAATGTTCATCCACACATTCTCCTGAAACACTGTGCATATGGACATTCTCGGGACCTCCACACAGAAAGTTTGGCATCTCCACAAAATCTGTCCACTTCTGCCAAAACTGGTTTGGTTCAGTGGATAGAGCGTCAGCCTGCAGACTGAAAGGTCCCGGGTTTGATTCGGGTCAAGGGCATGTACCTTGGTTGTGGGCACATCCCTAGTAGGGAGTGTGCAAGAGGCAGCTGATTGATGATTCTCTCTCATCAATGTTTCTAACTCTCTATCCCTCTCTCTTCCTCTCTTTAAAAAATCAATAAAATATATTAAAAGTCCACTTCTATATGCTGGCAGGTCACAATTCTTATTTCAAATTATTTCACAGAGTGACTACAAGCCTGAAAATTAAAAATACAGCCCTAAACAGTTTGGCTCAGTTGATAGAGCATCAGCCTATGGACTCAAGGGTCCCAGGTTCGATTCTTGTCAAGGGCATGTACCTTGGTTACGAGCACATACCCAGTAGGGAGTGTGCAGGAGGCAGCAGATCAATGTTTCTCTCTATCCCTCTCCCTTCCTCTCTGTAAAAAAATCAATACATTAAAAAAAAAAAAGTACAAAAGTGTCCTAGCTAGTTTGGCTCAGTGGATGGAGCATCAGCCTGCAGACTGAAGGGTTCCAGGTTCACTTCTGCCCATGGGTACATACCTCAATTGCAGGCTCGATCCATGGCCTGGGTCCCTGGCCGGGGTTGGGGCACATTCAGAGGCAATCAATCAATGAATGTTACATCAATGATTCTCTGTCTCTCCCTCTCCCTTCCACTCTCTAATCCTCACGTGAGAATTAATAACAAAAAGTACAAAAGCAAAATTCACAAAATGATCATAAATCAGAGCTGTTTCCAGGTTGGTGAACGATAACCTGGAAAAAGTCACCACAACATAATGAGAGAACAAATGTTCACGAAAAACATGCCCTTTGCTGAGGCCTGGGCCTCCGATCCATTCCCTGACACAGTGGTCGGCAAACATATCAGTCAACAGAGCCAAATATCAACAATACAACAATTGACATTTATTTTGAGTGCCAACTTTTTTAAACTTAAACTTATTCTAACTTATTCTAATGCCACTTGTTCAAAATAGACTTGCCCAGGCTGTGGTATTTTGTGGAAGAGCCACACTCAAGGGGCCAAAGAGCCACATGGTGGCTTGCAAGCCGCAGTTGTCCAACCACGGCCCTATTCAGAGAGAAAGAATTGAGGAACTCGTCCAGAGTGTTCGTAATTTCCCCAGGCAAAAGTGGACACGGAAGGCATCTTCCCTGAGCACGCAGGTGTGACCGATGCACACTGTCCAGAGGAGCCAGGGGGGAGAGGTGAAATGGTTTCAGCCACAAAAACCGGCAGTGACATCGATCGATCTGGTAATAGCCCAGGCAGGTTAGAGTGCAATGCAGCCCTTGAAAGCCTCTCTTGAACTTAACTCATCAGGAATCTAGCAGAATGTATGTCCCGCAAACAGAAAGGTAAATAACTCTGAGTCTCCTCCAGTGTTGTGATGCTGAGTGAAGACACACAGCCTTCCCAGCACAGTTAAGGCTTTCCTTCAGCGTGAAGTCTCTGGTGTCTGAGGAGGTTAGATGTGCGGGTAAAAGACTTGCCGCACTCCTTACACTTATAAGGTTTTTCTCCAGTGTGAACCCTTCTGTGCTTAATGAGGGTGGAGCTTTCCCTGAAGGACTTCCCGCAATCGCTGCACGCATAGGGCTTTTCTCCAGTGTGAATCCTCTGGTGGGTGAGAAGGTTGTAGGTGCGGGTGAAAGACTTCTCACATTCGTTGCACTCGTAAGGTCTTTCTCCAGTGTGCACCCTTTTGTGCAGAATGAAGTTAGTCCTTTGTCGGAAGGACTTCCCGCAATAGCCGCACTCGTATGGCTTTTCCCCGGTGTGAATTCTTTTGTGCTGAATGAGGGCACAGCTCTGTCTGAAGGACTTCCCGCAATCGCTGCATCGATAGGGCTTTTCACCAGTATGAATCCTCTGGTGTCTGATGAGATCGACTTTATAGCCGAGGCACTTCCCGCAATCACTGCACTCGTAACGCTTTTCCGCGGCAGGAGCGCTCCGAGGTGCGAGGAGGAAGTCTCGGCCGGGAAAGCACGTCCCACCAGCACCGCACACGGCCAGTGTTTCTCCCGTGGGTGCCCTTCCGTGCTGAGTGACCTTCCCGCACTCGCTACACGCCTGACGCCCTTCTCCAGAACGGATCCTCTGCCGCTGAACAAGGTTCTGATTGTGGAGAGCAGCCTTCTCACATTCGCCCAACGCATGTTGACTGTTTCCACTGGGAGTGGCCTGCCCACTCTCCCTGCCACCGAGTGGCCCCTCAGAGGTAAGAGCGGACCGGAGCTGGAGAAGGTCTGAGGTGGCGGGACATTCCGCCCCAACATCCTGACCTGTGAAAGGCGTTCCCGACACACAGCAGCTGCCCCTGGTCACTGGCAAATCCCTGTCCACGCTTCCTCTCCAGGGCTTCTCTCCGCTGGCATCCCTCTGTAAAAAGTCTGCACGGAAGCTGGGGCCTCTCACAGGGACATCTCTGAAGAACGTTTTATTTTCAAGGTTTACCGCTTGGCACTCAGTCAGGTGCAAAATATCTTTTAACACCGAGACACACTGGTCGCAGGGGTCAGTCCTCTGGGCTGCTGGAGCTGTCTCGGAAGCTCTTACCTGTGACTTGCCTTCTACAGACACACACTGCTCTGAAGTGGCCTTTTCAGCTTCCAATTTATGCCAACAACCTGAAAGCAGAGAAATGCTGAGCACATAGATATTGACTTTATCAGGAGGGCGGAGTCCCATGACAAAGGATTGTCAGACATAATACAATGGTTATATGGGACTGTCTAAAATAAGAGACCTTGCCCTGGTGATTTGGTTCAGTGGATAGAGCATCGGTCTGCAGACTGAAGGGTCCCGGGTTCCATTCCGGTCAAGGACACATGCCCAGGTTGCAAACCTGATCCCCAGTAGGGGGTGTGCAGCAGGCAGCTGATCCATGATTCTCTGTTATCATTGATGTTTCTATCTCTCCCCTTTTCCTTTCCTCTCTGAAATCAATAATATATATATTGGGTCGGCAGCTAAGTAATTGCGAGTTTCACACATATATGGCTTCAGTTGAATTTTTAGGTTTGCAGACGTAGTACAAATGTAAAACACATTTTGTTATTTGATAGTTGGCTATTCAGCTGTTAATCAGTAAAAAAAGTTTTTTGATCTGTTTTGTAGTTTTCGTTTGGCGTTCGTTGAAAAATGGAAAATCAAAAGGAACATTTTCGTCATATTTTGCTTTTTTATTTCCTCAAAAGGAAAAACGCATCGCAAGCTCATAAAAAGTTATGTGCTGTTTATGGTGACGAAGCCTTAAAAGAACGGCAGTGTCAAAATTGGTTTGCCAAATTTCGTTCTGGTGATTTTTCACTCAAAGATGAAAAACGCTCTGGTCGTCCAGTTGAAGCTGATGACGCCCTAATCAAAACAATAATCAATTCGGACTGTCACAGTACAACACGTGAGATTGCAGAGAAGCTTCATGTTTCACATACATGCATTGAAAATCACTTAAAACAACTTGGCTATGTTCAAAAACTCGATACATGGGTTCCTCACGAACTGAAAGAATCACAGTTAACGCAACGCATTAGCAGCTGCGATTTGCTAAAGAAACGTAATGAAAATGATCCATTTTTAAAATGACTGATAACTGGCGATGAAAAATGGGTTGTTTACAACAATATCAAGCGGAAAAGATCGTGGAGCAGGCCAGGTGAACCAACTCAAACAACATCAAAAGCTGATATTCATCAAAAGAAGGTTTTGTTATCAGTTTGGTGGGATTACAAAGGAATTGTCTACTTTGAACTCTTACTACCCAACCGAACGATCAATTCTGATGTCTACATTGAACAACTAACGAAATTAAACAATGCAGTTGAAGAAAAGCGGCCCGAATTGACAAATCAAAAAGGTGTTGTATTCCATCATGACAATGCAAGGCCACACACATCTTTGGTCACTCGGCAAAAATTAATGGAGCTTGGTTGGGATGTTTTGCCACATCCACCATATAGTCCTGACCTTGCACCATCTGATTACTTTTTGTTTCGATCTTTACAAAACTCCTTGAATGGTAAAAATTTCAATAATGATGATGATGTCAAATCGTACCTGATTCAGTTTTTTGCTAATAAAAACCAGAAGTTTTTTGAACGTGGGATTATGATGCTGCCTGAAAGATGGCAAAAGGTCATTGATAAAAATGGGCAATACATTACAGAATAAAGTTATTTAGTTCCATGAAAAAATGGTCTTTGATTTTCTTTAAAAAATCCGCAATTACTTAGTTGCCGACCCTATATATATATATATATATATATATATATATATTAACAGTTTATTAATTTTCTTACAGAGAGGAAGGTAGAGAGATGGAGAGTTAGAAATATATATATTTATATATATATATATTTTTTAAGTAAGTAAAATAAGAGCCCTGAGGCAGGTTGAACAATGAACTGTGTGCAGTGCTGGGCCTCTGAAGGTCACAGAGCAGAGGAGACCTCCCCAGGAAGAGGATACAGAGGTGGCGTGCAGCACACAGAAGAGGAGCAGGAAGGCCTACTCATTCGTCTGCTAGCAGCGTTTAGCGGGCTTGTCTGTCGGTGACATGGGCCAGCTGTGCAGAGAGTTGGTTATGTTTTTCTCAAAGTAAAATTCACAAAATGAGGAGCCCGTGTCCAAGCACTGCTGAAGGATGCATGTGCACCTCATAACACACGTGCAGGTCAATGCCCGAATGTTCTGTAGAGCAGCGGTCGCCAACCAGGGGTGTGGTCCGAAAGGCTGGCAACCGCTGCTGTAGAGAGATCAGTGCAGAGGAACAGGGGATGTAAGAAGGCCACGCAGGGGAAGGCAGTTAGGGGCCCGGAAATCACAGATAAAACAAGAAATCAGCAAAGGCTCATGTATGGGAAAGAGAAGGTAGAAATGGGTGTGGTTAGTGACAAATACAAGAAACACTGTTGGACACACGACCTGTTCCTGATAGAATCTGAACACAGGCAGCCTCTGTGTCCTGGCATCTCCCAGCTGCCATTCGCAGGGCGAGGTCTCCTCTGAGACCATCTTACCATGACTACCGTGGGGGGGAAAAACAGGGTTCTTTCTGAACTTGGTATTGTACATGGAAGACCACAGTGGTGAGCAGCACAAAACAGTATTCAGGGAACAAAACATTACAAGCAACAACTGAAGGAGGGTATTAAAAGAAAGGCCCAGCCCTAGCTGGTTGGCCTCTATCTATCAGTAGAGCATCGGCTTCCAGACTGAAGGGTCCCAGGTTCGTTTCCCGCTCAGGGCACATGCCTGGGTTGTGGGCTCAAACCCTAGTAGGGGACATAGAGGAGGCAACCGTGATTTTTTTTTAATTATATATTTTATTGATTTTTTACAGAGAGGAAGGGAGAGGGATAGAGAGTTAGAAACATCGATGGGAGAGAAATATTGATCAGCTGCCTCCTGCACACCCCCAACGGGAAATGTGCCCGCCACCAAGGTACATGCCCTTGACCAGAATCGAACCTGGGACCCAAACCAGTTAGGGCGGCAACCGTGATTTTTTCTCATCAGTGATGTTTCTCTCTGAAATCAATAAAAAATATGTTTTTTTTTTTTAAAAAAAAGAACAGCCCTGCCCAGCCGGCAGTGCTCAGTGGTTGAGCATCTATCTATCTATGAACCAGGAGGTCACGGTTCGATACCCAGTCAGGGCACCTGCCAGGTTACAGTAGGGGGTGCAGGATGCAGCCAATCAATGATTCTCTCTCATCATGGATGTTTCTCTCTCTCTCTCTCTCTCTCCCTCTCCCTTCCTCTCTAAAATGTGTGTGTGTGTGTGTGTGTGTATATATATACACACTAAACAAAATAGAGAATATATATATATATATTTAAGAAAACAAAACAAAACAGAACAGCCCATGGTTTATGGAATAAAAAACCATGAGCTGGCACAAGCGCTCGCAAAGAACAATCAGTCAGAGGAAAGGGGCAGAGTTAGAGGCCATGAATCAGACAGAGTCACCCTGCAAAGGTGAGGGCAAACAAGTGGGACCCACTAAGCTGTCTGCAAGACCCCGAGTCCCAGCATTTCCTGTCCTGTCTAAGGCATCTGTTGTGAGGGATGCCCCAGTGCGCCTTGCTCAGGGCTTTCCATACAGCTCCGCACCGGCACCCGCCGCCCGGAGGACAAAGATGTGGGGGAAAGTAACACTCGGTCTGGCTGTGAGAAGGACAGCGATACCTGGCGGGGGAGGGGGAGGCAGGACACATCACCTCAGGACACTGGGAGAAGGTGAAGGTCTTACCAAGAGATGCTACAAGTGCAAAGATTTCCAGCATCACCTCGCAGTACAGGAGTCTCTGAGCCTCATCGAGGAGCCCCCACTCCTCCTGGGAGAAGGCGATGGCCACGTCCTCAAAGTCCATGTCCTGTGGTAACGGGGACAGTTTGCTCCACAGTCAGCTTGTCTCCTAGGATTCCAAGTTGTCATACCACCAACCCCCACCTCCACATGCATCTGCTCCCTCTACTGCCCACATCAGAAAATATACCTGACCTTAGTGCTATACTCCTATTGATTTTATGTTTAATATATTTTATTGATTTTTCACAGAGAGGAAAGGAGAGCTAGAAACATCGATGAGAGAGAAACATCGATCAGCTGCCTCCTGCACACCCCCCACCAGGGATGTGCCCACAACCAATGTACATGTCCCTGACCGGAATCGAACCTGGGACCTTTCAGTCCGCAGACCAATGCTCTAACCATTGAGTCAAACCAGTTTCAGCATAAAACCTAATTTTCAAGGCATCCTTGATTCCTACCTCTCTCTGTCAAAGTTGAAAGAAGAAAATGTAACCCTGACCAGTGTGGCTCAGTGGATAGAGCACCGGTCTGCGGACTGAAGGGTCCCAAGTGCCTTGGTTACGGGCACATCCCCAGTAGGGAGTGTGCAAGAAGCAATTGAATCGATGTTTCTAACTCTCTTATCCCTCTCCTTTCCTCTCTGTAAAAAATCAATAAAATATATATATATATATATTTTTTTTTTTTTTAAAAGGAAAATGTAGCCCTAGCTGGTTTGGCTCAGTGGCTAGACCATCAGCTTGTAGACTGAAGGGTCCCTGGTTCGATTCCGATCAAGGGCACATGCCTGGGTTACACCGGGGGTGTGCAGGTGTCAGCCAATCAATGATTCTCATCACTGATGTTTCTATTTCTCTCTCCTTCTTCCTTCCTCTCTGAAATCAATAAAAATATATTTTTTAAAAAATATATACTATATGGGAGGGGGGGGTTTTCCTGGCCAGGCAGCTCTGTTGGTTAGAGCATCAACCTGATATGCCAAGGTTTTAGTCCAATCCCAGGTCAGGGCACATACAAGAATCATCCAATGAATGGTCAATAAGTAGAACAGATTAATATTTCTCTCTCTCTCTAAATCAATCAATAAAAATTAAATTAAAAAAAAAAAAAAGAAGCCGAAACCCATTTGGCTCAGTCAGTGGAAAGAGCGTCAGCCTGCGGACTGAAGGGACCTGGGTTCAATTCCGGTCAGGGGCATATACCTTGGTTGTGGGCACATCCCCAGTGGGGGGTGTGCAAGAGGCAGCTAATCGATGTTTCTCTCTCATCGATATTTCTAACTCTCTATCCCTCTCTCTTCCTCTCTGTAAAAAATCAATAAAATATATTTAAAAAAAGAAAGAAAGAGAGAGAAAAGAAAATACAGGTGGCCACACCTAAAACACAGATCCAGAATCCAACTCTTTCCCACCTCCACGGCCACCATCAGGGCTCAGGTACCATCACACTCACCCTGACTACAGCAGCCGCTCCCGGTCACGGCCACACCCACCAGGAGCCTCACCGCCCTGGGTCAGACCCCTGGCCTCCAGGGCTGCCAGTCTCCCATGGCCCGTCACCTGCAGACAGACACCGGACTGTCACAGAGCTGCTCAGCACCTGACTCCGGTCCCCTGTCCCCGTTCCCATGGGAAGGACAGGACACTGGCGGGTGCCTGGACGGCTCAGGGTCCCCTCCAGGCCACTGCATTCTGGGGCGCCTCCCCTCCAGGCCACTCCGGCGCCATGGCGGGAAAGGATGCCTCCACTCCAGGCCACTCCGGCGCCGTGCCTGAGGACGGACGGCCCAGCTCTCACCCTCACGTTGCCACAAACTGAAACCACTTCATGCCACCTCAGGCCTGGACTTCAGATCCTTTGCTTGGTGCCTGTCCAAGGTCCCCGGGGCCCAGGGCAGGAGGAGGGGCTGGACAGCCCCAGGGCACCCCTATTTCCAACAAAACCCTAAAAGTCTGAGGCCCCACAGCCATCAGCACCACAGCCCGGACCCCTGAGCGGCTCTGACCCGCAGGGCCTGTGGGAGCTGAAGGCACTGAGGGCCCGGCTCCCCCGCCAGGACCCGGGGCCCAGGCTGCTCGGGGCCTGGTCCAGCCCCGGGGCCGGGGGACCTACCTACCAGTTACCTTATCGCCTACAGCCCTGGTCAGCAAACTGCGGCTTGCGAGCCACAAGCGGCTCTCTGGCCCCTTGAGTGTGGCTCTTCCACAAAACACCACGGCCTGGGCGAGTCTATGTTGAAGAAGTGGCGTTAGAAGAATAAGTTAAAAAAGTTTGTCTCTCCAAAGACATTTCAACCGTTGTGCTGTTGATATTTGGCTCTGTGGACTAAGGAGTTCGCCGACCCTACAGGACTCCTCCTTTCGGCCCCTCAGTGCTGTCCTTTCTTGTAGCCCCTTCTCCCTCTGGGCAGGTCTGGAACATCTTTAGGGCCCTGCCTCACACTATGTCCCTCTTCTGTTCACATCCCTCCAACATTTCCACGGCCCCAGCGTCCTCAGAATAAAAGTAACACACCACGGCTGGGACAGGTTTGGCTCAGTGGATAGAGCGTCGGCCTGCGGCCTGAAAGGTCCCAGGTTCGATTCCAGGCAAGGGCATATACCTTGGTTGCGGGCACATCCCCAGTAGGGGGTGTGCAAGAGGCAGCTGATCTATGATTCTCTCTCATCAATGTTTCTAACTCTCTATCCCTCTCTCTTCCTCTCTGTGAAAAATCAATAAAATATATATTTTTTTAAAAAAGTAAAACACCACGGAGAACTTCCCCTCACCTAGCCTGATGCTTAAAAACAAAACAAAACAAAACAAAAAAAACCTCAGCGGAGGAGATCTTCTCCATTGATATTTGCAGGGAGTGAGAGTGAATGGGGAGGGGAGGGGAGGGACAGAGAGACACACGTGGGTTAGTGGCCTCCCACAGGCGGCCCCCACCGGGACTGGGGAACCTGTGACCTTTGGGTCTGGAGGCCCTGACGCTCTAACCACTGAGCAACACCGGCCAGGGCTTCTTGGATGCTTTTTGAGGAGAAGGGAAGGGGGGGAAGGAGGTATGGATTCGTGGCCACCCACGGATGTACTCGCTGGCGGCTTTCTGTGTGGCCTCCCACCCGTGCTATCCCCGTGGCCGCTGTCCCCGAGCTCCGCCGCCTCCGATTCCAGAACTTTCCCCCCCACCCCCACCCGCGGCTCCGCGGACCCCCGCCAGCCGCCCTCTGCCGCCCCGTCCGGGGGGGGGGGGGGGGGGGGTTCCCGCAAGCGGCCCAGGGGGGTCCCGGGGGTTCCCCCAGGAGCGCCTCAGCGCCCCGCACCCGGGGCCGGGGCCGCGGGAGGGGACGGCGCCCCCCGCGGGCGGCACTCACCTCAGCCGGCCGCCTAGGCGCGGCCGCCGCCGTCGGACTCCGCGGAGCCCCAAGACGCCGTCCGGGACAGCGACCCCCCTCCCGCCCCCGTCACCTCCCGCCTCGGACCCGCCCCGCACAGCCGGGACCCGCCTCCCTCCGCGCCCCACCGACACCGACCCGCGAACGGACTGGAGAGATCAAAACAACCGCCCGGAGGAGGCCGCAGGAAGTCCCGCCCTCGACCCTGTCCTAGCCGCTCATTGGCTCAGCGCTGCTTCCGTTGGGCGCGTTGCATTCGGGGTATTGTAGTTCCCTCAGCCGCCTAGGAGGCGGTAGAGCCACAGTCCTAGACTATTAAGAAGGTGTTTGGCTCAATGGATAGAGCGTCGGCTTGTGGACTGAAGGATCCCGGGTTTGATTCCGGTCAAGGGCATGTACCTTGGTTGAGGGCACATTCCCAGTGGGGGGTTGGTGCAGGAGGCAGCTGATGGATGTCCCTCTCCCTTCCTTTCTGTAAAAAAATCCATAAAATATGTGGGTTCTTTTTTTATCCTTCACTTATTCCACTTTATTACCTTTACATTTAATGATTCATGATACTGCATATAGATATATACATTATCAGGAAACTGCAAATTTCCATTCTATTTAACATTTTGTATAAATTGTCATATTAAAGGACTATTATTTGAACAAGTCTTTTATAAAACCAGTTATATCCAGCAACTTTTGGGAAGAATCAGTGCTCTGTTAAATTATATATATATATTTTTTTTGTAGTCATTTTTATTTTATTTTATTTATTTTTTCCTGTCTCCTATGTTGCTTTTTTTTTTTTAAATATATTTTATTGATTTTTTTTGCCCCCCTCCCTCCTTCCCACGCATCCCCTCCCTCCCCAGAGTTATGTGTCCATTGGTTGTACTTATATGCATGTATAAAAGTCCTTCAGTTGATCAATTATCTCCCCCAGATCTTCCTCCCCTCCCCGCTGTAATTTGACAGTCTACTTGTTGATATACTGTCTCTATATCTATCTTTTGGTTCATCAGTTTATAATGTTCTTTATTATCCACAAATGAGTGAGGTCATGTGGTGTTTTTTTTTTTTTTTTTTTTTTTTTTTTTTTTTTTTAAGGTGTTTGGGCTCAGGGAGACTTCAGTTTCCGGTGGCGGTTCACCCATTTCTGGAGAGTTTCGTCTGCAACAGACCACGAGTTTGGAGACATTATTCCAGGAAGCTCAGACCAGTCCTGAGGAGAACACTAGGACTTGTTATTCCCTACGGTCTCAGACCCAAATGGCCGCAGATTCTGATCTGGCCACAGCATGCACCCACTCCTCCTGGGATGTGTTATCTTCGGCCCATACAGGTGCGTGGGGTCAGCAGCTTACGTGGATTGTGCATAGTCAGTCAGGAGCGGAAATAAAATGTGGGGGCCCAGCTAATAGGATAAGCAATGTGAATTATGCTCTGTTGGCCGTGATTGTGCTGTCCTGATCAAAGGCACATTCTCACCTGGCTGGGAGGTGCAGGCGGACCTGGGAGCTCACCTGGAAACCTGGCCCGTCCTCTCCATCCGGGAGCTGCCCGTTGTGATGGGAAGATTGACAACCTCACTGCAGATACCAGAGGCACCAGCCCTTTGCAAACCCCCAGCAGGTGTTGTAAACTGTAACCATTATACCCCGTGGTGGTCAGCAAATTGCGGCTCTGGGGCCACATGCGGCTCTTTGGTCCCTTGAGTGTGGCTCTTCCACAAAATACCACGGCCTGGGCGAGTGTATTCTGAAGAAGTGGTGTTAGAAGTCTAAAAGAATTGGCTCTCCAAAGAAATTTCAATCGTTGTGCTGTTGATACCTGGCTCTATTGACTAATGAGTTTGCCGACCACGGGGCTAGGATTATGCAGTGCTCTTGCCTGGTCTGGGCATGTGTAGGAGGCAACAAATCTGTGTGTTTCTCTCACATGGATACTTTTCTGTCTTTCCCTCTCTCTTCCTCTCTCTCTAAAAGTCAACGGAAAGCCGAGACTGGTTTGGCTCAATGGATAGAGGGTCGGCTTGGGGACTGAAGGGTCCCGGGTTCGATTCTGGTCAAGGGCATGTACTTGGTTGCGGGCATATCCCCAGTAGGGGGTGTGCAAGAGGCAGCTGATCAATGACTCTCTCTCATCGATGTTTCTGGCTCTCTGGGCTCTCTCCCTTCCTCTCTGTACAAAATCAATAAAATATATATATATATATTTTTTTTTTTTCCAAAATCAATAAAATATATTAAAAGTCAATGGAAAAATATCCTCAGGTGAGGATTTAAAATACTAATTTTTATAATAAAATAAAGGTAGGTAGTGTGCCAAAAGCAACCAGTCGATGTGTCTCACACACAAAGGTGTTTCTCTCTTCCTCCCTTCTGCTCTCTAGAATGTCGCTGAAAAAACAGGGGGAAGGCTGTGTGTGTGAGGATAAATAAAACACATACATGACCGCTGATGGCCTACTATTCCACAAGAGGGACTCTTGATAACATCTCACTTCTCCAAACACAAAGTGTATTCTCTTCAAGGGAAAGTATATTATTTTTATTTTTTGTGATAAATTAAAAAAAAATTTCCTCCATTGCTTCTTTTCTCAATGCTTTTTGAGATTATGACTTTGTGTGGTATAATCTTAATCTTTTTTTCACTTTTTTAAGAAATATTTTTATTGATTTTGTACAGAGAGGAAGAGAGAGAGGTAGAGAGCTAGAAACATCGATGAGAGAGAATCATTGATCAGCTGCCTCTTGCACACACCCCACTGGGGATATGCCCGCAACCAAGGTACATGCCCTTGACCGGAATCGAATCCGGGACCTCTCAGTCCCCAAGCCGACGCTCTATCCATTGAGCCAAACCAGTTTCGGCTTTTTTAGACCTTTATTGAGATATAACTGACAAACCTGTAAGGTATTTTTAATATACTAGAAGCATAATGCATAAAATTTGTGCGGGGGGAAAGGGGAGGTGGTCCCTCAGCCCAGCCTGCACTCTCTCCAATCTGGGACCCCTCGGGGGATGTCCAACTGCCAGTCCTACAGCGATCAGGCCTAAATCGCCAGTTGGACATCCTTCTTGCAATCTGGGCCCGTTGGCTCCTGCTAGTTTTGCCTGATTGCCCTTAACTGCTAACCTGTCTGCCGGCCTGGTGCCCCTAACTACTCCCCTGCCGGCCTAATTGCCCCCTAACTGCTCCGCTGCCAGCCTGATCACCCCTAATTGCCCTCCCCTGCCGGCCTGATTGCCCCTAACTGCCTCTGCCTTGGCCCCCCGCCACTGTAGCTTTATCTGGAAGGGTGTCTGGTGCAATTAGCCTATTACCCTTTTATTAGTATAGATATACTGTGTTTTGATACACATTATAAAAGGAAGATTAAAACTTTTGATTTGGGGGTTTTGGCTTCTTGGCAGGTTAATAATTTTATTTTTTTAAAAAAACTAAAAAAAAGAGGAATTCATGAACTGCTAAAGTTGCAACTATGAAAGGCCAACGTTCTGTTGATCTGACAGACGTAGAAGGGTCTCATTGGAAGTCAAAGGAGCGGGAAGCATAGTGTTTACACATGTCTGTCTTGTAGACATTTCGATTATTCAGGGACAACTCGAGATCTTAAATTACACAAGAAATATTGAAACAGCTCTATGAAACATTAACACTTTAATTCGCCATCTTACAGTGAGCACAGAGGTGAGTGGTACACTTAGGTCAATAGACTTATACAAGCACCATCTAATAAAAGCCAAACAAGTAACACTTGTCAGCTGGTTTGAGTTCATTCTCTAGTCAGAGTGGAAGGAATGAGGATGCCGTCAAGCAGAAGTAACCGGGGTTGCTCAGTGGACAGAGTGCCGGCCTGTGGACTGAAGGGTCCCAGGTTCAATCCCGGTCAGGGCATATGCCCCAGTTACAGGCTCGATCCCCAGTAGGGTGTGTGCAAGAGGCAGCCGATCCAAGGCTCTCTCATCACAGATGTTTCTATCTCCCTCCCCTTTCCTCTTTGAAATCTTTAGCCACAAAAATTGACATCAATCCGGCATTAGCCCTGGGCAGCTGAGAAAGTGCAATGCGGCTCATGAAAGGCCCACTACTGCCCGGCCAGGGTCTCAGTTGGTTAAGCATTGCCCTGTGCACTGGGAGGTCAGAGCAAATGCCCAGGTGGCAGACTGGATCCCCAGAAAGGGGGAGGGGGGAGGTTGTGTGTGCAGGAGGGAGCCGATCAATGTTGATGTTTCTCTCATCAATGTTCCTCTCTCTAAAATCAATAAAAACATTTTTTTTAAAAATCCACTTGTACCTGAAACTTTTTTTTTTTTAATATATTAATTTTTTTACAGAGAGGAAGGGAGAGAAATAGAGAGCTAGAAACGTCAATGAGAGAGAAACATCAACCAGCTGCCTCTTGCACACCCCCTACCGGGGATGTGCCCGCAACCAACGTACATGCCCCTGACCGGAATCGAACCTGGGACCTTTCAGTCCGCAGGCCGACGCTCTACCACTGAGCCAAACTGGTTTCGGCTGTACCTGAAACTTTTAAGAAATCCAGGACAGCCCTAACCGGTTTGGCTCAGTGGATAGAGCCTATGGACTGAAGGGTCCCAGGTTTGATTCCGGTCAAGGGCATGTACCTTGGTTGCAGGCACATCCTCAGTGGGAGGTGTGCAAGAGGCAGCTGATCGATGTTTCTCTTTCATCAATGCTTCTAACTATACCACCTCTACCTTCCTCTCTGTAAAAAAAAAATCAATAAAACATATTTAAAAAGGAAAGAAAAAGAAATCCAGCACAGTGTATGTTCCACTAAAAAATGTTTAAATTCAGATGAAGAGTTCTCAAAGAGTTTCCTCCAGCATTGCTCCACTGAGTGAGGAAATAAAACATCCTCAGCACATTCAAGGATTTTCTCCGCTCTGAACCGTCTAGTGTGTTTAAAGAGGTGGGATTTGCAGCAAAAATATCTCCCACATATACTGCACTCATAAGGTCTTTTCTCCAGGGTGAACTCCTTGGTACCTCTAGTTAAAACATTTTCTGCATTTGCCACACTCACGGCATTTTCTGCCAAATGAGCTCAGTGGTGTCAAACAAGGCAGGGGTGTTCTCTATAAAGAACTTCCCACATTTTACCACTTTCATATGGCTTCCCGCCCCCAGTACGAATGCCCTGGTGAAGAGCGAGGTCAGATTTCTACCTAAAACCTTTCCCACAAACACCGTTCTGCAGTGTGTACGCTCTGGTGCTTCGGATGAAGGACGTCTCAGTATTGACACTCAAGGCTGCTTTTATCTAGTGTGAACTCTCAGATGTCTAATGAGGTGACATTTGTAGCTAAAAGATTTCCCACATTCACTACACTGATGAGGCCTTTCTGTAGCGTGCCCACTCAGGTGTTGAAGGAAGCTGGAGGTACTGCTAAAAGGTTTGCCACACTTGCCACACTCATAAGCCTTCCCTTCGGAGTGGACACGGAGGTGCTGAATGAGGTGGGAGTGTTGTCTGAACGATTTTCTACACGCACTGCACTCGTATGGCTTTTCTCCGGTGTGAATCCTCTGGTGGTTAATGAGGATGCATTTGTTGCTAAAGCATCTCCCACAATCACGACACTCGTACGGCTTTTCTCCCGTGTGAACCCGCTGGTGCTGAGTGAGGGCAGAGCGCTGGGGGAAGGACTTCCCGCAATCAGGACACTCGTAAGGCTTCTCTCCGGTGTGAACCCTCTGGTGTTTGACGAGGTTAGAGCTCTGGCTGAAAGAGTTCCCACAGTGACTGCACTCATATGGCTTTTCCCCGGTATGAACTCTCTGGTGTTTAATAAGGGCAGAGCTTTCTCTAAAGGACTTCCCACAATCACTACACTCGTATGGCTTTTCCCCGGTGTGAACTCTCCGGTGTCTAAGAAGGTCAGATTTGCAGCTAAAATATTTCCCACATTCACTACACCCGTAAGGTATTTTTCTACTGTGTTGAAGGAAGCTGGAGGCATCGCTGAAGGACTTCCCAGGTTCACCCCACTCATAAGGCTTCGCTTCGGAATGGACGCGGAGGTGCTGAATAAGGTGGGAGCGCCGTCGGAACGGTTTTCCACACGTACTGCACTCGTATGGCTTTTCTCCGGTGTGAATCCTCTGGTGGTTAACGAGGATACATTTGTAGGTAAAGCACCTCCCACAATCACTACACTCGTACGGCTTTTCACCGGTGTGAATCTTCTGGTGCTTGAAGAGGGCAGAGCTTTGGCCGAAGGACTTCCCACAATCGCTGCACTTGTAAGGCTTCTCTCCGGTGTGAATTCTCTGGTGTGTGAGGAGGTAACATTTGAAGCGGAAAGACTTCCTGCACTCACCACACTCAAAGGCGTTTTTTCCAGAGTGAAGTCTTTGGTGGTGAGCGAGGACTGTGCGCTGTCTAAAGCGTTTCCCACAAGCACTGCACGCATACGGCTCTTCTGCGGTGTGATCTGTCCGGTGTGCAGGGCGGTCAGAGCTGTTGCCGAAGGACTTCCCATAACCCCTACACTCCTGAGACTTCTCTTCGGTGTGAACTCTTCTTCTGTGCTGAAGAAGGTTCGAGATGCGTCTGAAGGCTTTCTGACACGCGCTGCCCTCGAAAAGCCCTTTTCCAGAAGACTCGCCTTGACGCTGACCAAGGTTCCGGTGTGGGCTGGCAGCAGCGTTTGCACATCCACCTGAACGGAGACGACTTTCTCCGCTGGGAAAGGCCAGCCCGCTCTCGCTACCGACGTGTGAATCCTCAGTATCACAAGGGGCCTGGTGCTGATGAAGGCCTGCGGTGGCTGGGAAGCCCTCCCCAACCTTCTCACAGGCGGAAGGCGCCCCGGATACGCAGAAGCTGCACCGGGTCACCCGCGAGGCCCCGTCCACGGCCTCTTCCTGGGGCTCCTCGGCACCGGCTGTCTGCTGCTGCCGTTGGGGAGGGTTTGCAGGGAAACAGAAGCCCCTCACACGTGCTTCACTGCAGAAGGCTCTCTGCTCAACGTTTGCCTCTTGGCACTCGGTCAGATGCAGAATAGCTTTCAAGGCTGGGACACAGCGCTCACAGGGGTCGGTCCTCTGGGCTGCTGGAGCCGTCTCAGACGCCCTGACCTGAGACTCTCCTTCTACAGAAACATCCTGCTCAGAAGGGGTCTCGTCATCTTCCGCCTTATGCCAGCAACCTGAAAGCAGACAATTGCTGAGGAAATGGTTGTGGACTTTGGTCTGAGGGGCAAAGTCCCACTGCAAGATGTTAGGCATAATACCTTGGCTGCATGGGATTGTCTAAAAGTAAGGGCCTTCTTTACAGTACCTACTGAAGTGTCAAACACCAAATAGATATTCCCCCCCCAAAAAATAAAGTTTTTGTATTATTTAAACCCTTCTTAGGAAGTGGGCATTGTGAAAGGAGGGCAGGGGGAAAAGCTATAAACCTTTTCTTTAAAAAAAAATAATAAATTGAAAGTGCTTTAAAAAAAATAAAAATAAAAATAAAAAAAAATAAGGGCCTTGCCCGATCTGCATGGCTCAGTGGTTGAGGATCAACCTGTAAACCAGGAACCCTTCAATTCCTGGTCAGGGAACATGCCTGGGTTGTGGGCTCAGTCCCCAGAGTGGGGAGTGCAGGAGGCAGCCCATCAGTGATTCTCTCATTGGCGTCTCTCTCTTTCTACCTCTCCCTTCCTCTCTGAAATCAATACAAAAATATTTTTTTTAAATAAACAAGGGGTAGCCGAAACTGGTTCGGCTCATTGGATAGAGCGTCAACCTGCAGACTAAAGAGTCCCAGGTTCGATTCCGGTCAAGGGCATGTGCCTTGGTTGCCAGCACATCCCCAGTAGGGGGTGTGCATGAGGCAGCTGGTCGATGTTTCTCTCTCACCAATGTTTCGAACTCTCTATTCCTCTCTGTAAAAAAAAAAAAAAAAATCAATAAAATATATTTAAAATTAAAAAGTAAAATAAACAAGGGGCATAAAAACAGGTTGAAAAAGAGGCTACTGTGCAGCACTGTCCTTTGAAGATCACAGAACTGGGCAGCCCTCACCCGAAAAGGAATACAAGACGGCCTGGGCCACGTGGGACAAGAGCGGTCTCTCGGCTCCTTCTCCTAACAGCCTTCAGCAGAGTTCGTCTGCTGGTGACCTGGGCAGGCTGTGTACACAGTTGATTATGTCTCTTTCCCAATAAAATTCAGTTAAGTAAGGAGCTGGTATTTGAAGACCTCTTAAGGAGGTGTGCAAACCTCCTAACACATTGCTGAGGTCGAGGGTGGAGAACACTGCCAGAGGGAGCAGTGCAGGAGACCAGGTGGCGCCAGGAGGCCGCACACGTGAAGGAAGCCTGAAGCCCGGAAGTCACAGATGAAAGGACCAGTCAGAGAGAGAGAGAGAGATGCGTCAAGCGAAGGCAAGGAAAGGCAGAAATGAGGTGTGGCCAATGGAACTTGCACCAAGACACTATTGGACACAGGAGGGAGAGGGAGGGTGCTGTTTTAAGTTTGATCTGAACATGGCACTTAGGACATGCTCAGCCAGGCCTCTGAGACCCGATTACATGTCTACCCGGTGAGAAAACCAGGGAGGTCCCTGCATCGCTACTGTATGACTACTCAAATATGAATGATCCAAAGCATAATAAAAGAAGACAGAAGTTGCCGAAACCAGTTTGGCTCAGTGGACAGAGCGTCAGCCTGCGGACTGAAGGGTCCCGGGTTCGATTCCGGTCAAGGGCATGTACCTGGGTTGCGGGCACATCCCCAGTAGGGGGTGTGCAGGAGGCAGCTGGTCGATGTTTCTCTCTCATCAAAGTTTCTAACTCTCTATCCCTCTCCTTTCCTCTCCTCTCTGTAAAAAATCAATAAAATATATTAAAAAAGAAAAAAAAAAAAAAAAGAGGTTGTAGGGAGCGGTTATAGGGTGAAGCCTGGGACTGACCTGCTAGCAAAGTCGCAAACAAGTCCCAGCTTGGAGGGCAGAGCCCTCTTAGCATAATTAAGCTTGACGTTATGAGGCTCCTTAGATCCTTCCTGGGTAGCTAGTGGGCGGTGGGTGGGGCAAGAACACTGTAACCATGGCGACCCCTACCTCGTTTACCTCTGGCTATAAAATAAAGGTCAGCTTGCCATCTGGATCTGTTCCGTGGCCTCAGCCAGACACACAAGATCCACCTAGACCTAGCTAATTCTCTTTTTTTTCTTTAAAAAAAATTTTTTTATTGATTGATATTTTACAGAGAGGAAGGGGGATAGTTAGAAACATCCATGAGTCATCGATCAGCTGCCTCTTGCATGCCCCCTACTGGGGACGTGCCCCGCAACCAAGGTACGTGCCCCTGACCAGAATCGAACCCAGGACCATTCAGTCCGCAGGTCCATGCTCTATCCACTGAGCCAAACCGGTTTCGGCAACTTATTCTCTGTCTGTCTTTTCTTCATCCTTCACCAGCCCCCCTCAGGCTCGCCAAACCCTTGGCTGTGCTGGTGGGGCCCCAGAAGTGAGCAGGAGCACAGGCCCAGAGCGGCCTGACACACACGAGCAGTCAGGGAATCCCTCGTTCAGGGCACGCCACCACGCTCAGCACTGGCAGTCCCAGCACGTATGACAAGAAAGTGGGTTTAAGTGCGCAGAGCCCGTGATCTAGCTGTGGGACACGCAAAGATACCTCTGGAATGGAAAAGAGAAGGCAGAACATCACCCCAGGACACGGAGAATCTGAAGGTCTTACCTACGGACGCCACAAGGGCAAAGATTTCCAGCATCACCTCACAGTACAGGAGTCTCTGAGCCTCATCGAGGAGCCCCCACTCCTCCTGGGAGAAGGCGATGGCCACGTCCTCAAAGTCCATCTCCTGTGGTAACAGAGACAGTTTGCTCCACAGTCAGCTTGTCTCCTAGGATTCCAAGTTCGTCATAAGCCCCACACTCCACATCCATCTGCTCCCTCCACTCCCCACGTCACATAAGAATCCAGGCCTTGGTGCCATCGGAGTTGCTCTCTCCCTGCGGTCACTGATTCTGTGTCTTCCCTCAACAACGATGGGCGGATGATGACACCTGAGCTCTGGGCTTGGCATGTCGGCCAAAATGCCTCTTATCATGGGAATACAGGGGATGTCACAAACATTGCTTAGAGAGAGAAGCTGGCCATAGGGACGGTGTGAGAGATTTGATTTTGTGTTGGAAGCCACCCATTGCCTTCACTAGCAGAGAGGTGTGGACAAGGAACAACTTGTTTTCTGGTCACCTCCTAGGATTCTAATTTTACCACCACCCTTACAAATTCCTGCTTAGCACTCTCCCTCCCCCAGGCCAGCGGCGACGTTCAAGCCCAGGGGGCACTGGCATCTGCTGTCCCATCGAGGTCCTGTTGACCCGTGTATCCGCCCTCAACAGCAATGGGCAGGTGGGCAGATAAGTGGCACGTCAGCTCTTAAACCTGGCATGTAGGACAACAGCCACACCCCCTTTTTATTGTATTATTATTTTATATATTTTATTGATTTTGTACAGAGAGGAAGGGAGAGAGTTAGAAACATCGATGAGAGAGAGTCATCGATCAGCTGCCTCTTGCACACCCCCTACTGGGGATATGCCCGCAACCAAGGTACATGCCCTTGACTGGAATCGAACCCAGGACCTTTTAGTCCCCAAGCTGACGCTCTATCCATTGAGCCAAACCAGCCTCGGCTTATTGTATTATTATGAGGCTTCTGTAACATGTCTAATGCAGCCTTGATAACCTTTTATTTTTGCACAGAAATATGACTGCTTTGGATTCATTGCATGTTTAGCAATTTTATTTTGAGATGACCCACCAATAAAAGTTTTTATTTTTTTGTTTTGTTTTGTTTTTTTGTTTATTTATTTTTAATATTTATTGTTCATATTATTACAGATATTCCTCTTCCCCCCGCCCCCCGTTGCTCCCCTCCACCAGGTTCCCACCCTCTGACCTTTCCCCACACCCCATTGTCCTCATCCATAGGTGCACAGTTTATGTTCAATCTCTTCCCACATCCCCATCTCCCCTTTTCCCTGAGAATCGTCAGTTCACTCCCCTTCCATACCTCTGATTCTATTATATTCAACAGTTAATATTGTTCATCAGATTTTTTAAAAAAAATTTTTTGGTTTGTAGATTTACTTGTTGATAAAAGTTGTTGTTAATACTTCAGAAACAGTTTTTATCCAGTACAATTAAGTTTTTACTTTTGAATATTCATTTATTTCAATTAGCCAATTTATGTTACTCTGAAATAAGGTTAATTTATTAACTTTAACTTTGTCTTAGGTTATAAACAGTGAATGACATTAAGTTTCTGCAATTAATCTTTAAATTTACTAAAATTTATCAGGGATGCCTTGGCTGGCTTGGCTCATTGGATAGAGTGTCAGCCTGCGGACTGAAGGGTCCCGGGTTCGATTCCAGTCAAGGGCATGTACCTTGGTTGCCCGCACATCCCCCCGGGGGGGGGGAGGGGCGTGCAGGAGGCAGCTGATCTATGTCTCTCTCTCATCGATGTTTCTAACTCTCCCTCCCTCTCCCTTCCTCTCTGTGGAAAACCAATAAAATATATTTTTTAAAAATTCTCTACAGGATTCAGTGGTTTTTTACGTTAACAATGGAGACCTCCCCACACGCAACCTCGCCTCACCCTCTCTGTTGCTTTTAGACACAGAACTGGGCCTCAGTTTCCCCATCCTCCCCGCTCGGCCGCCCCTGCGCGGTTCCCCCGGCGGCCCCTCAGCCCCTCCCCCTGCCTGACCCCCTCACGTCCGGGTCACACCGGGGGTCACGCCGGGGTCACCCCCGAGCGCCCAGCGGCCCTGACGCGGGGCCTGGGGTACCGGGGAGGCGGGAGGCCCGGGGGACGCGCTCACCTCAGCCCGGCGCCTCGGCGCGGCCGCCGCCGCGGACTCTGCGGGAGGAGCGGGGCCCACGAGGCCCGGAGGCCCCGAACCGGACCGGACCGCGGCGGCTGCAGGAGCCCCGGACCCGCCGCGCACGGCGGGGAGGACCCGCGGCGCTCCCGCCGTCAGGACTTGGCGCGCTAATTCCTTGAATCCGCCAAACAGGCCCACCTGACAGCCTAGAGGGGGACGCCGGAAGTCCCGCCCTAACCTCATGGGCATCATGGAAACGGCCCGCTTCCTGGGTTCTCATTGGCTTAAGCCGCCATTGTTGGGCGCATTGCCTTCTGGGTAATGTAGTTTCTACAGCCGAAGCGGTCAGTTACTATGGTCTTAGGACCCTCAGAGAAGGCTTGCTATAGCTCACAGGTAGGTTTTGTGGCTGGTAAGCATGAGGCCACTGGTTTGATTCCTGGACAGAGTACACATCAGTGTTGTGGTTTCCTTGCCGGCAGCTTCACAATGCCCTTTTTTTTTTGGGGGGGGGGCAGGGGGAGGGATCCACGATGTTTCTTTCTATCCCCATCCCTTCTTCTCTCAAAAAAAAATCAATGAAATATAGTAATTAAGGTGTGGCTTAGACTCTGGCTGAGTAGGTCAATCTGTTAGAGGGCCTTCTCAAGCCAGAGCCGGGGTTTTGGTCCCTGGTCATGGCTGCAATGTCACCTGTAAGTTTTGGGGAGATTGGTAGGTTTGTGGGTAGGGTTGTACAACTGATAATCCTCCAGAGAGTTCCTTAATGTTAGCACATTAACAAAATTTTAAATATATTTTTATTGATTTCAGAGAGGAAGGGAGAAACATCAATGATGAGAATCACTGACCGGCTGCCTTCTGCACACCCTCCATTAGGGACTAAGCCCGCAACCCAGGCATGTGCCCTTGGCCGGAACCGAACCAGGACCACTGAGTCAAGCCGACCAGGGTGATAGTACACGTATTGATCCTTCTCCAAAGTGGGCTGAGATCATGGTTTTGTATGAATGTGTGTCACCTGACTTTTTGGCCAGCTTTATTGAGGTGTAATTGATTAACCTGTGAGATCCGTACAAAGAACATGCTGTGACTTGATACATAGATACATTGTGAAAAGCTGATTAAGGCTTTTTTTTTTTTTTTTTTTTCTTTAATCCTCACCCGAGGATACTTTTCTATTGATTTTTAAGGAGGGAAAGAGAAATATTGATGTGAGATAAAAACATTGATTGGTTGCCTCCTACATGAGCTCCAACCAGGGCCGAGCCCGGGGACGAGCCTGCAACCCAGGTACATGCCCTTGGCCTGAATCGAACCTGGGACCAATCAGCCTGAACCAGCTCGGGTTGATTAAGGCTTTTGATAGGTTTCTGAGTTCTTTTTGAAGAAGGTTTACAATTTTCAAAAAAATATATTTTATTGAGAGCGTTGGCCTGTGGAATCGAAGATTCAATTCCAGTCAAGGGCATGTGCCTTGGTTGCAGGCACATCCCCAGTAGGGAGCGTGCAGGAGGCAGCTGATTGATGTTTCTCATTGATGTTTCTAACTCTCTATCCCTCTCTGAAAAAAATCAATAGAATATATTTTAAAAGATCAATAAAAACATATTTAAAACAAAGCCATGGGTATAATCAAGATCATTGCTGTAGCGGGCGGGGAGACTGCTCCACAGAAGAACAGACATTCTTGCTGGCTCCCTGGCTAACTGGGTTCGTTAAAGGGCCTTCCCTGCATGGCTGGGGTGGGGTGCAGAGGGTGGGGGGGATATTCTGTGCCTGTGTATTCGGCCTCAGGACTCCCAACGCCAATGGTACGATCTCATCCTGGGCCCCGTGGCTCCGTGGTCAGAGCACCAGCCTGCACATGGAAGGCGTGAGGGCTGGGTTCCCAGTCAAGGGCACATACATACCTGGGTTTGGCCTCGCTCCTCTCTCCATCAGAGTAGATGTGGGAGGCAACCAGTTGATGTTTCTCTCTCTCCTGTTCCTCCCTCCCTCCCTCCCTGTCCCTCGGAAAAGCAATGGCAAAGGCAGGGGCCTCTCTGGGCATCTTCCTTCAGTCTCCGGTGGGGAGAGTCCCGGGGACGTCCAATGGCCCCGCTGGGGGCCCTGTTCTCTGCCCGGCTCTCCCGGAGGGCCTAAGGGAACTGGCTAACAGACCGGGCCCAGGCCCAGGCCCTGGGAATGGTTTCCCTAAAGCAGGTGTTTGGGGCCTGGCGGGCGGTCAGCTGGTCGGAGTGGCCCAGCACACGGAGGTCACGGGCTGGAGTCCCAGTCGGGGCACACACCCCGTTGGCAGGTTCCATCCCCGGGTCTGGGTGCCTGAGGGAGGCAACCAACGTTCCTCTTATCCCAATGATCCTCTCTCTTTCATCCTTTCTCTCAAATCAACAAAGATATACCCTCAGGTAGGGGAAGATTAAATAATCAATTTCCTCTTTCATTAAAAAAAAAAAAAGTTTGGGGTGAGATGACCATGTAACGCCAGTCCCAGTAGGCCATCCCGTCTCCTCCCGCCTCTGCTTCTGTCAGCAGAGGACATCCTGCCGACAGGGATGAGCGCGGACAGGGAGGTCAAGGGGACCCAGTGGCTGTGCAGGCCGCGTGCCTCCTGAGGCCCCAGGGCACAGGGACTGCTGGCACGTGGCCTCCGAGGACTCTGCGTCCGCCGTGAAAAGCATGTGAAACACACACTTCCGGCCCGGCTGGCGGGCCTAGTGCTTGAGCATCCGTCTATGAAGCAGGTCACGGTCCGATTTCAGGGCAGGGCAAGCACACAGTGACTCCGCCCCCCCCGCCCCCCCCGTGGGGCGTGGGGGAGGCAGCCAATCAATGATTCTCTCACCATTGATGTTTCCATTTTTCTCTCTTCCCTTCCTCTCTGAAATCAATAAAACTATAATTAAAAATACACGAAAACTGTTCCATCGGGCAAAGGTGTCACTCAGGCGGTTGAGGAATGAGTGACGTTCCAACACGTGTTTGGATGTTATTCTGCCATCCCATTCAATAAAACAAGGAATTCACACAAAGGAAATGGCAGCGGGGATTTTGGCAGACATTTTGCCTGAGGAGACAGAGGCCGTGTGCTCATAAATAAATGCACGGCGAGCTGTCAGGGAGCTGGACCTGCAACAAGCAAGCTACCACTACCCTGCTAAAATTAATATATTTTATTGATTTTTTACAGAGAGGAAGGGAGAGGGATAGAGTTAGAAACATCAATGCAAGAGAAACATCAATAGGCTGCCTCCTGCACACCTTCTACTGGGGATGTGCCCGCAACCAAGTACATGCCCTTGACGGGAATCGAACTTTCAGTCCCCAGGCCGACGCTCTATCCACTGAGCCACGCCGGCTAGGGCTATCTGGGGATATTTAAAACAGGAGCTACGGGAAGGGCTGGCCTCGGTGCAGGAGGATCCGCGTCCTCACACACCGCGGTGGCGGGAAGGCAAAGGGCCAGCGCAGACCACGGTTCCGCATTTTGTAAAGGCTTCACGTTTACCCACATCGTCGCCGTGGGGGAAGACACGGGACGATGGACAGAAAGAACGGAAAGCACACATTCGTAGCAGCTTTATTCGTAATACCGCAAACCCGGAAGTAACCTAACCGTAGGCAGACAAATGGATAAACCGGGGGTTATTTACAGGACAGACTGCGCCAAAGCAGCGAAGGGAATCAGCATTCGCATCAGCATCGCTGCCGGCATCGGACGTCATTGGCTGTGTGGGGGAAACCGTTATCTTCGCGAGGGCATACACCTATGACATCACAGGAACACGAGCTAACCTATCTACTGTGAGTAAAGGCGGGTCGATGGCCGTGACAGGCGGGGAGGTGACGGAAGGGCAGTGGGAACTCAGGGTGGAGCCGGAGTGGATGGGCAGCATGGGAATCATCATGGGAATCAATAAATAACACGGAATAGATAGACGCTATGTCTCAGGTGCTCGCTACTTGACACCCACGCGTGTCCCACCCTGCGTGTGAGTGCCAGGCCAGTCCGTTGGCTGTGATGGTTTCATAGCTTTATCCGTCCGTCAAAGCTCACCAGACAGTACACGTCAGGTAAGTGCACTTGGTTGCGTGTGGAGAATACATATATAGTACATGAATAAAGCTTTAACACGGCTCCGAGGAGGCCGAACAGCCCTCTTTCCTAAGGGGTCCGGCTGGCAAGCCCCCTCGGGTCCCGGGAGGCGCAGCCCTGCCGGAGGGCGGCGAATACTCTGCCCCCCCTCTCCCCGCCCCCCCAGCCACAGGAGTGCCGGCGGGGCCGGGAGGTGCACGCCCCAGAGGCGCGGGGTCCACAGCTGGTGGAGGCAGTGACAGAGGTCACAGAGGGGGTGCGGCGGCCACAGACCACGGAAGCCAGGGCCCTGGGACGTCTGCGGCTGAGCTCCCGGGAGAGACACCTCGTCCTAACCTGCTCGTCCCCCCTCACGGTGAACACAGCGCTCCTGTCCCCACTGTGGGCCCACCTCCCCCCGAGACAAGTCACTCCCCCTCCACTGCCCGGGGCTCCCTTGCCGACCTCAGCACAGGCGGAAGTGCGTAGTGTACACAGTAAAAGGAATAAAATTCATATTGTCCACAGAAGCACAAGAAAATGCCCCCTCTTCAGAGTGACCTCTGACACCCCCCCCCCCCCCAAATCGTGGCGCCAGGATTTACATCGGGACCAGAGTCATGCAGGCCACGGGCCAACATGGGACACAGAGCGACTTCCCACTAGCCCCGTCCCCCGGACACACAAGACAGTCAGGGGTCCCCACAAACACGTGCCCTCCATGCGCTGGCCGACCACAGTTCTCATTCCACATCATCTCACGCAGCGACTGTACAACCACCGAGGCGGTGAAAGGTGCCGAGACCTTCCGGAACATACCAGGATCCCGAGACGCTCACAGCGAAGGGCCGGGCTGGCGAGGGAGAATCGTCACAGCGTCCGTGTGAGAGCACCGTCCGCAGGGAAGGCGCTCCTCTCAGCCGAGGCCGGGTCCTCTGTCCACCCCTGGGAGGAGAGAAAGGAAGCAGGGGCCCCCGGAGGCCTGCGGGTTCCTCATTTCCTCCCGCAGGAGCGCACGCAGCGGCGTGGCCGGCACACCTGTGCAGGTGAGCCCGGTGGAGGAGGCCTCAGCAGTGACATCCACCTCGGACAGCCCTGGGCAGGAGGGAAAGTGCAATGGACCTCCTCAAAGCCTCACTCGGACCTAGCACACTGCGTGTCCCGCTGAAACAGGCTTTAACTCAGCTAAACCGGCCTCTAAGAGTCTCCCCCAGTGCCGTCGGCCTGAGCGGAAACACGGCCTCCCCGGGGCCGTCAATGCTTTTCCCCAGTGTGCAGTCTCCGGTGCCTGAGGAGGTTGGACGTGCGGGTGAAAGACTTCCCGCACTCGTTGCACTCGTAAGGCCTTTCTCCAGTGTGCACCCTTTTGTGCTGAATGAGGGCGGAGCTGTGGCTGAAGGACTTGTCGCAGTAAGCACACTCATAGGGCCTCTCTCCAGTGTGAACTCTCCAGTGCCTGAGGAGGTTGGACGTGCGGGTGAACGTTTTCCCGCACTCATTGCACTCGTAAGGCCTTTCTCCAGTGTGCACCCTTTTGTGCTGGATGAGGGCGGAGCTGTGGCTGAAGGACTTGCCGCAGTCGCTACACTCATAGGGCCGCTCCCCTGTGTGAACTCTCCAGTGCCTGAGGAGGTTCGATGCCCGGGTGAAAGACTTCCCGCACTCATTGCACTCGTAAGGCCTCTCCTCGCTGTGGACACTCTTGTGCTGGATGAGGGAGGAGCTGCGTCTGAAGGCCTTCCCGCAATCGCTGCACACGTACGGCTTCTCGCCGGTGTGGATTCTTTGGTGTTTGATGAGGTTGAAGTTGTAGATGAAGCGTTTCCCGCAAACCCCGCACTCGTACCGCCTGTCTCCAGTGTGAACCTTCCGGTGCTGGATGAGGATGTAGTTGTACCGGAAGCACTTGCCGCAGTCCCCGCACTCGTACGGCTTCTCCCCGGCGTGCACCTTCTGGTGGTAGATGAGGGCGGAGCTCTGCCGGAAGCACTTGCCGCATTCGGTGCACTGGTAGGGCTTCTCCCCGGTGTGCACCCTCTGGTGCTGGATGAGGGCGGAGCTGTTGGTGAAGGTCTTCCCGCAGTCGCTGCACTCGTAGGGCCTCTCCCCGGTGTGGACCCTCTTGTGCCGGATGAGGGCGGAGCTGTGGCTGAAGGACTTGCCGCAGTCGCTGCACCCGTACGGGTTTTCCCCGGTGTGGATCTTCTCGTGCCTCATGAGGTTGAACTTGTAGCTGAAGCACTTCTTGCAGAAGCTGCACTCGTAGGGCTTCTCCTCGGAGTGGATCCTCTGGTGCTGGAGCAGGGTGTACTTGCAGCTGAAGCACTTGCGGCACACGCTGCACTCGTAGGGCTTGCCGTCGGCGTGCACGCTGTGGTGCCGCAGCAGGAAGAACTCGCAGCTGAAGCACTTGCCGCACACACCGCACTCGTAGGGCAGCTTCTCGGCCGGGAGCACGCTCCGCTGCAGCATGAGGTTGAAGATCTGGATGGAGGCCTTGCCGCACTGGCTGCACTCGAACAGCCCCTCCCCTGTGTAGGCGCTCTGCGGCTGGCCCGGGTCCGAGCCGTGGAAGGCGGCCCGCTCGCACTCGCCCCACTGGCGCGGGCCGGGCCCGCCGTGCACGGCCTGCCAGCTCTCGATGACGCTGTGGGGCTCCTCGGAGCTCAGCGCCGGCTGGTGCTGCAGCAGGCCGGGGGCGGCGGCGGCCGGGCCCCCCTCGGCCTCCGCCCCGGACACGTAGAAGCTGTTGCTGGTCAGGAGCCCGGCGCCGTCGGCGTCCGCCCGCCAGGCCTCCTCGGGGCCGGCCGCCCGCGGCTGCTGGTGGATGTTGGCGCGGAAGCAGAAGCCCCGCACGCAGGCGTCGCTGAAGAAGGCCCTCTGCTCCGGGTTCCCCGCCTGCAGCTCCGTCAGGTGGAAGATGGCTTTCAGGACCAAGACGCACTGCTCGCAGGAATGCGTCTTCTCCACCGCCGCCGGCTCGGCCTCGGGCGCCCCGACCTGCGGCTCTGCCTCTGCCTCTGCGGGCGCCACCTGCTCGGCGGGGGCCTCCGCGGCCTCCGGCCTCTGCCAATAGCCTGGAAGCAGAGAAACGAGGAGAAGGTGAGGCAGGGCCGCCCGTCACCAGGGCCTGTCGGACTCCGGGGGCTTCCCGGGACCGTGTGACAAGAGCCCGGAGGCAGGCTGAAGCGTGCTGCTGCCTCTGAGGATCACAAACAGGGAGACCTCACCACAAACCCCCCCAGACGGCATGACCACATGGGAGAGAGCAGGGTCTGCAGGTCTTTCTCCCGCTGACAGCTTCCAGCAAGGCTTGCTGGCTGATGACAGGGCCAATACAATCCAGTAAATGGCAGCGTGGCGTCCACACACCCCTCACAGCACGTCAGCGCCGGAGAGGGAGAGGGGAGGGGCTGGGAGTCACAGTTAACAGGACAGGACGGCCAGGCGGCCAGCATCGGTGCGGCCAGCACAGGACTGGGAACAGGGCAGAATCCTGGCGTGATCTGAACCAGCCCCCAGGGCATCCTCTTCCCCAGTGGCCCCCCCCGGGGAACCCCCTCTGAGGCCGCCTGGACACGGCACCCTGTGAAAAACCAGGGCTCCCTGCACCCCCCGCCGCCCATCGGCTAGGGACCGGGTCCGAATGAGGGACAGCGGGGAGCAGCCAGCAGGAGAAGAGCAGCTCGCAGACACCGGCATCGGAGACCTGACGGGAGCAGCCATGGTTCCCGGACGGGATGACCGTGACCGGGTCCAGGAAGCCACACAGGACGCTCAGCCAGAGGAGGGGCAGCAATGGAGGCCCCGGATCTGGACAGGGTCACCCTCGGGGAGAGGCTGAGGAGGCGGGGGCGTCAGGCTGTCTGCGAGACCCCCGACTCCCGCTCTCTCCCGCTCTTATTAAGGCCACTCGGGCTGTCCACGGGGCAGGGCACCCACAGCTCAGAGGAGTGACAGGAAGCGGGGGGAGGGGCTGAGCAGAGCCCTCGGCCGGGCTGGACCCACAGCTCTTTCCGGAGAAAGGGAGGCGGTCAGCTCAGGGCACAGGAAGCACCAGGCTCACCCACGGCCGCCACGAGCGTGCAGATGTCCAGCATCACGTCGCAGTACAGCAGTCTCTCGGCCGCGTCCAGGAGCCCCCACTCCTCCTGGGAGAAGGCGACCGTCACGTCCTCAAAGCTCATGTCCTGTCAGCGAGCACAGGGCACGCCCGTCAGCTTCTCTCCGGGAGTTTCTCCGGGAGTTTGCGCTCTGCAGACCCGACACCTTCCTTCCCCGGCCCGCCCGCCGGAGCCTCAGCCCCACCCAAGTCCCTCTCGGGTACTCACTCCCGACCCCAGGGAGAGGGCAGAGGTGCCCGGTGCCCGGGCACACAGGGGGCCGCAGGCAGGGGGAGGGGAGCTGGCCTCGGAGCAGGAGGGAGTGGTCAGACACTCGTCCATCAGGCAGCGCCCTGTGACCCTGACATGGCCCCTCAGGAAACGGGAAGCAGGGCCTCGGGCTCCACGCTCAGCACCGTCCCCAGCGCCGAGGCAGCCCTGCGCTCCGCACGGAACCTGGCACCACACGCGTGCACACTCCACTCCCAGAAGCGCGACTGCGAAGGCACAGCCCTCAGGACAGCATAGCCCGGGGGACCGGACAGCCCGGGGGACCGGACAGCATGGTCCCATCAGCTTTATTGTCACAATAGGAGGGAACCACCTCCCTGAGCAGCCCCTGCTCACTGGAGTCCAGCGAGACTCCAGCCTGGGCGCCCGGACACCCACTGTGTCCACCCTCAGCTACAGGCGGGCGGGCAGAGAATAGCTCTCAGCTGTGGACCCAAATGCGGACCCCCACCCCCTCTCCCAGGCACTCCCCCGGGGGCACGTCAACCTTCCACCAGATGCAGCAGACGGGGATCCCCGCCAGTGCACCATTCACTGCCGTCAGCACCAGGCCCTGGCCATGAGCTCACACCCCTCCCCACCTGCCATCCCTCTTCCCACCACACCCCCCCTGCACGCCCCCAGCCCCACCCCCTCCTGTCCCACACCGTCATCTCCTGGCCCCTCTCCTCATTACTCAGCGAGTGGGGTCCAGAGAAGGCTCAGACGATTCTAGAAGACCAAGCCTCCCAGACGCTGATGGCCCACACCCACAGGGGCGGCCGGAGTCCCGCCCCGAAGGCCGCCCTCCCCGAGGGTCCCTGTCCCCACATCACCTGCCGGGGCCCACAGCCTCCCCTGGGGCTGCACCTCATGTTCCTGCAGTCACAGCCTCCCCTGTCCTCGCCCCACACAGGGCCCAACACCCCCCCCACCAGGCCACTGGGCCTCCCAATGACCACAGCACACTGGGCTAGCCTGCCAGCCACGCCCAGGCCACAGCACCGTCTTGGGGGCCACAGCACAGTCTTGGGGAGGCTCTGGAGCCGTGCCTGCGAACCCCACGCCCCTCATCCTGTGTGAGTTACTACTCCTCAGCCTTGGAGGCCGTGACCACTCCCCAACCAGAGTCTCCCACCCTCCACGTGACCGCCTCCTCGGTCACCTGTGTGACCCCCACAATCCTCACCCCCTTTAGCGCGCGCACGCGCGCGCGCACACACACACACCCGTCCAGGATTCCTCATTCCTCAGGCAATCCCACAGCTCCTCCCAGTCCAGACACCCCCACTCCCTTCTGGGGAGTCTCCACCCTGAACCCCTCTTGGACCCGCTCCCGGACATCTCGTCGCTCACAGGCCAGAAACAAACCTGATACTCTGCACGCACCCCGCCCTCACTGCTACGGACTGCCCTCTCCGTGTGCGGCGACCCCATTCCGCCAGGAGCAACCCCGTTTCCATGCCACCCTGCCTCCTCTCTCCCTCTCTCTCTCTCTCTCTCTCTCTCTCTCTCTCTCTCTCTCTCTCTCGGGCAGTGCCCTTGGCAGGTTGCTGAGTTGGAGGAGAGCTGTCCCGATAGGACAAGGTTGCGGGTTCAGGGCACATACCAGAATCAGCCAGTGAATGCATGAAGAAGTTCAACAACAAATCAAAGTCTCTCTCTCTCACACTTCCTGTCTCCCTAAAACCAATACATAACATTAAAAATCCAGGGATCACACCTCAAATACCAAAACCCAACTGCGTCTCCCATTTCCACCTCCACCATCATGGCCCCGTGACCATCACACCCTCCCAGGCGCTCCGGGCTGCCTCCTCCAGGTCTTCCTGCCCCGGCAACCACCCCCACCCCCACCCCCACCCCGCCCCGCCCTCACCCTCCACGCTGCAGCCACCCGGAGCCTCACCGCCCTGGGTCAGAGTCCCTGCCTCCGCGGCTGCCAATCCCCACCGGCCCATCACCTGCACACAGACACCCGACTCACAAAGCTGCTCCAGATCAGACTCCTGCACTAGCAGTGTGGCCCAGTGGACAGAGCCTCAGTCTGCAGACCGAAGGGTCTTGGGTTCCATTTGGGTCAAGGGCACATGCCTGGGTTGCTGGCTCAATCCCCAGTGTGTGTGTGGGGGGGTGGGGGGGGGTGTGCAGTAGGCAGCCAATGATTCTCTTTCATCATTGATGTTTCTCACTCTCTCTCCCTTCCTCTCTGAAATCAATAAAGAAATATATATACTTAAAAATCAAACCCTGCTGGGACCGGTTTGGCTCAGTGGATAGAACGTAGGCCTGCGGACTGAAAGGTCCCGGGTTCAATTCCGGTCAAGGCATGTACCTTGGTTGTGGGCACATCCCCGGTGGGGGGTGTGCAGGAGGCAGCTGGTCGATGTTTCTCTCTCATCGACGTTTCTGACTCTGTTCCTCTCAATTCCTCTCTGTGTAAAATCAATAAAATATATTAAAAAAAAAAAAATCAAGCCCTAACCGGTTTGGCTCAGTGGACAGAGCATCAGCCTGCGGACTGGGGGGTCCCAAGTTCAATTCCAGTCACGGGCATGTTCCTTGGTTGTAGGCACATTCCCAGTAGGGGGTGTGCAGGAGGCAGCTGATGGATGTCTCTCCCTCATCCATGTTTCTAACTCTCTATCCCTCTCCCTTCCTCTCTGTAAAAAATCAACAAAATATATATTTTTTAAAAATCTGGCCCTAACTGGTTTGGCTCAGTTGGCCTGTGGCCTGAAGGGTCCCAGGTTCGATTCTGGCTGGGAGCATATGCCTAGGTTATGGGCTTGATTCCCAGTAGGGGGTGTGCAGGAGGCAGCTGTTCAATAATTCTATCTCATCACTGATGTTTCTATCTCTCCCTCTCCTTTTCCCTTCCTCTTTGAAATCAATAAAATATATATTTTTTAAAATCAGACTCCTGTCCCAATTGTTCCCAGTTCCCATAAGAAAGCAAAAGCAAGGACAGCCCTAACCAGTTTAGCTCAGAGGATACATCGTTGGCCTGCGGAATGAAGGGCCCCAGGTTCAATTCCGGTCAAGGGCATGTACCTTGGCTGCTGACGCATCCCCAGTAGGAGGTGTGCAGGAGGCAGCTGATCGATGTTTCTAACTCTCTATGCCTCTCCCTTCCTCTCTGTAAAAAAAAATCAATAAAGTATATTTTTTAAAAACAAAGCAAGGTCACCTGCACCTGCAGGTGCCTGAACCAGCTCGGCCGCCCACAGAAGCCACTGCACATCCTGGCACCTGTGCCCGGGAGGACCCCCCACATCTCACTCCACTGGGGGCCAAACACTGAAACCGCTTCTTTTTTTTAAAATACATTTTATTGATTTTTTACAGAGAGGAAGGGAGAGGGTTAGAGAATGAGAATCATCGACCAGCTGCCTCTTGCACACCCCTCACTGGGGATGTGCCTGCAACCAATGTTCATGCCCTTGACCAGAATCGAACCCGGGACCCTTCAGTCTGCAGGCCCAAGCTCTATCCACTGAGCAACACCGGTCAGGGCTGACACCACTTCTTTACCACCTCCGACCTGGCCTCAGGACCCTGGGCTGAGGGTCTGCAGGTCCCGGGGCAGGAGGAGCGGCTGGACAGCCCAGGCCCCACCGCCTGAGGCCCCCGCAGTGGGAGGCCCTGACCTCAGCCCACAGCCCGGCCCCTGAGCGGCTCTGACCGCAGGGCCTGTGGGAGCTGAAGGCGCTGAGGGCCCGGCTCCCCCGCCAGGACCCGGGGCCCAGGCTGCTCGGGGCCTGGCCCAGCCCCGGGGCCGGGGCCGCCGCCCCCTCCGCTCAGGGCTCTCGGGCCGCAGTGCAGGCGCTTGCCAATTCCATCCTTTCTTGCTTCCTTTCTTTCTTTTTTTAAATATATTTTTATCGATTTCACAGAGGAAGGCGGAGGCAGAGACAGACAGGAAATCGATGAAGACAGAGAATCACGGCCCGGCAGCCTCCTGGGCGCCCCGCCCCCTTGACAGGGGATCCAGCCTGCACCCCGGGGGGTGGGGGGGGAGTGCTGGGCCCGGGAATCGACCCTTGACCTCCGACCCTTGACCTCCGGGTCCCCAGGTGCAGGCTGGAGCCCTGGGCACCGCGGGCGGCGGGGCTGCCAGTAGGTCCGGGGTCCGGGGTCCGGGGTCCCGGGGCGCCGCCCCCCGCCCCGCCCCGCCCGCAGCGCCGGCCCCTCTCCCGGGCGGTTCGGGGGGAAGGAACCCCGAGAACCGCATCGGAGACAACGTCCCTCTTTTGTTCCATCGCCGCTCCCGCCCCGCGCGCCGCGCCCTCCGCCGCCGGCGGACACGGCGCGGGGCCGGCAGCCCGTCCCCCGGCTCGGACCCGCCCCCCCGGACCCCGCCATGGCCCCGGGCCGGTCCCTTCTCAGCCCCGGCCCCGGCGTCCCCCTCCGCCCGCGGCCGCCCGGCCGCCCCGGGGCCGCGCTCACCTCCGCCGGGAACCGCAGCGCGGCCGCCGCCATTGGACTTTGTGGGCGGAGCGGGGGGTGCGGGCCCGGCAGGCCCGGGTCCCCCGCGACCGCGACGACCCGCCAGCCCGCCGCCTCGCCGCCGCGCAGCGGGGACCGCCCCTCCGGCGCCTCCTCCATCGCGGCCCGGGCGGGGGGCTCTGAGGAGCGCGGAGAGGCGAGCCGCCGCCGGAGGCAGCCGGGAGGCCAAAATGACCGCCACGAGGAGGACCCGGAAGTCCCGCCCTGACCCCTCGGCGCAGCCCAGCGACGCCCCGCTCCCGAGCGTTCATTGGCTGCGCCCGCCGTCCGTCGGCGCGTGGGACTCTGGGTAATGTAGTTTCCTGGGCCCGCGGGGTGGACGCCAGTGTCCCAGGCGCTGACCTTGGCCAGCACAGGTCTTGCCGCTGCCCCGGCCAAGTGAGCGTGTTTGTCAGAGCGCCTTCTTTAAAAAAAAAAAAAAAAAAAAAATATATATATATATATATATATATATATATATATATATATATATATATATATTAATTTATTTATTTTTACAGAGAGGAAGAGACAGGGATAGAGAGTTAGAAACATCGATGAGAGAGAGACATCGATCAGCTGCCTCCTGCACAGCCCCCACTGGGGATGTGCTTGCAATCAAGGGACCCCCGGAGTCGAACCAGGGACCCCCCCCCAGTCCGCAGGCCAACGCTCCATCCGCTGAGCCAAACCGGTTTCAGCAAGAGCGCCTTCTCCTTTCACCTCCGTCCCGCGTTTGATTCCAGGTCGTGGTTCAAATGACAGTTTTAGGGGTTTTTTTTTGCGGCGGGGAGGGTGAAGTCTGCATGTTTGTGGGGCGTATTGTTTGCAACTGATTACTTGTCTGCAAGGGATTACTTAGTGTGTGAGTGTGTGTGTGTGTGTGTGTGTGTGTGTTTTAAAATATATTTTATTGATTTTTTTACAGAGAGGAAGGGAGAGGCATACAGAGTTAGAAACATCATCGATCAGCTGCCTCCTGCACACCTCCTACTGGGGATGTGCCTGCAACCAAAGTACATGCCCTTGATGGGAATCGAACTCTGCAGTCTGCAGGCTGATGGTCTATCCACTGAGCAAAACTGGTTCCGGCAATTACTGAGGTTTTTGAAAACATTTTTATCTGGCTTTGTGAAGCTCAGATTTTTTGAGGCGTGTTATGTTTTTTTAAATCTTTTGAAAAATAGATTTTTAATAATTTCAGAGAAGAAGGGAGAGGGAAGAGATAGAAACATCCATGATGAGAGAGAATCCGGGATCTGCTGCCTCCTACACGGCCCCCCACTGGGGATCGAGCCCACAACCCAGGCATGTGCCTTTGATCACAGTCAAACCCCAGGACCCTTCAGTCTGCAGGCCAATGCTCTGTCCACTGAGCCAAACTGGCCAGGGCTATTATTATTTATTTTAAATGTGTAGCTTCAGGACATTTTATTATAAAAGCTGGTTCTCATACACATGACTAATGAGAACTGAAAATTCATCACACATTGGCTTCACTTTTTAGCTTCCAGTAAAGCTTTCCCTTCATTGATTTTTGGCTGCTATATACGGAGATCCGCCTTCTCTGAGTGACTTAAAAGCATAATTGGTCGATGCACATCTCTTATTTTTTCCTTTGTCAGCAGCAGGGCACTGTAATAGCCACTGTGGAATGCAGATTTTGGAAGATTTAAAAAAAACACACAAAACTAATTTGGCTCTCACTGGTTTGGCTCAGTGGAGAGAGCGTCGGCCTGCGGACTGAGGTGTTCCGGGTTCAGTTCCGGTCAAGGGCACATGCCCAGGTTGTGGGCTCCATCCCCAGTTGGGGGGCGTGCAGGAGGCAGCCAATCCATGATTCTCTCTCATCATTGATGTTTCTATCTCTCCCTTTTCCTTCTTCTCTGAAATCAATAAAAATATGTGAAAAATAATAACCTGTTTCACCTGATGCTCCATATGCTTCATGTCTTGCAAAACATAACCTCTCCCATCATGATGTTTCTCTCTCTCCTCCCTTCCTCTCTGAAAGCAATAAAAATCTATGTAAAAAGAAAAGAAGTCGGTGAAAAGGAGGCCTTGGGGACAGGGTCAGGGGGGTGTGCCCTGATTGCAAGGCTCCTGGGGTCCCTTCGGGTTTAGGAGGTGCGGGCCTGTGGAGGAAGGAGGGGCGAAGAGGCTCAGGGTGCTCCGGGGAGGAGCCGGCACACTGGGTTCTTTGTCTTGTTTGTGGATTTTCTCTCTCTCCTTTGCAGGCATGATTTTAAAAATATATTTTTTAATTGATTTTTTACTGAGAGGAAGTAAGAGGGATAGAGAGAAGCATGGGTCAGCTGCCTCCTGCACACTCCCCACTGGGGATGTGCCTGCAACCAAGGTACATGCCCTTGCCCGGAATTGAATCTCGGACCCTTCAGTCCACAGACCAACGCTCTATCCACGCCAGCCAAGGCCAGACAGGAATCTTAGGAGACGTCTCAGCAAAATATTGCCAGTTTTCTGGGTGGCTTTCCTCGGGCGGGGGGGACCCTCCACTGATTGGCCACTCGGTGGGCCCTGGCCACATTGCCCACGTGGTTCTGCTGCTTTTCTGGGCCCGGAGCTGAAGTACCGCTGAGGCCCGGGTGTTGCCTCCACGGAGGGGACCTTCTGCACCTGCTGGAAGTCGCTCTGCGGGTTTGCTCAGCTCTCTGCCTCAGTTTCCCTATTCCACTAGCCCCCGCATACTGGCCGGTCTCTCTCCTAGCTGGAGCGTGTTAACCATCTCCTGCCAATTCAAATGCGTGGAGTAAGAAGAAACTGTTCTGGATGCTGAAACCCTGTGTTCAGTGTGGGCCAGGACGTGGGGAGATAAGGTGGCTCAGTGGTTGAGTGTCACCCTATGAGCCAGAAATCATGGCTTAGTTCCCCGTCAGGGCACCTGCCCGGGTTGTGGGCTCGATCCCCAGTGTGGGGAGTGCAGGGGGCAGCCGATCTATGATTCTCTCTCATCACTGATGTTTCTATCTCTCTCTCCCTCTCCCTGAAATAAATAAAGATATATTTATTTAAAAAGATAAGTAGCCGAGCCGGGACCGGTTCGGCTCAGTGGATAGAGTGTCGGCCTGCGGACTGAAAGGTCCCGGGTTCGATTCCGGTCAAGGGCATGTACCTTGGCTGCAGGCACATCCCCAGTTGTGGGGGTGCAAGAGGCACCTGGTCGATGTTTCTCTCTCATCGACGTTTCTAACTCTCTGTCCCTCTCAATTCCTCTCTGTGTAAAATCAATAAAATATATTTAAAAAAAAAAAAAAAAAGATAAGTAGCCGAGCCAGGACCGGTTTGGCTCAGTGGATAGAGCGTCGGTCTGCGGACTGAAAGGTCCCAGGTTCGATTCTCGTCAAGGGCATGTATCTTGGTTGCGGGCAAATCCCCAGTAGGGGGTGTGCAGGAGGCAGCTGGTCGATGTTTCTCTCTCATCGACGTTTCTAGCTCTCTATCTCTCTCCCTTCCTCTCTGTAAAAAATTAATAAAATATATTTAAGATGATAAATAAAATTTTTTTTAAAAAAAGTAAAGAACGATGAGGTGGAATTCAGGCTGCCCTCATGCAGAAGCACAAAGCGTTCTCTCTGCCTCTGCTTCCCACAGGCAGCCTCTCTCCTACCTGTAGCCTCATTGACATTGACCCTGTCCAGTCCATAGAACAACATTGCTTACCCAGTTAGTATTTCCTGCTCAGTATTCTAATATACAGCCCCGGCCAGTGTGGCTCAGTGGATAGAGCATAGGCCTGCAGATTGGGGGGGGGGGGAGGTCCGCGGGTTTGATTCAGGTCAAGGGCATGTACCTTGGTTGTGGGCACATCCCCAGTGGTAGGTGTGCAGGAGGCAGCCCATCCATGATTCCCTCTTATCATGGATGTTTCTCTTTCTCTCACCCTCTCCCTTCCTCTGAAACCAATAAAAATGTGTTAAATAAATGATGTAATTCTTATGTTTAAAAAAGACAGACCCTGGCTGGTGTGGTTCAGTGGATAGAGCATTGGCCTATGGCCTGAAGGGTCCCAAGTTCGATTCTGGTCTTAGGGCACATGCCTGGGTTGCAGGCTCGTCTGGGGACGTGAAAAAGGCAGCCAGTCCACGATTATCCCTCATCATTGATTTTTAAAAATATATATATTTTATTGATTTTTTTACAGAAAGGGAGAGAGATAGAGAGCTAGAAACGTTGATGAGAGAGAAACATCGACCAGCTGCCTCCTGCAAACCCCCTACTGGGGATGTGCCCGCAACCAATGTACATGCTGCAGACCGATGCTCTACCACTGAGCCAAACCGGTTTCTGCTCATCATTGATGTTTTTATCTTTCTCCCCCTCACCCTTCCACTCTAAAGTCAATAAAAATATATTTAAAACACACAAAAGATAATAATCATTAATAATAATAATAAAATAAAATAAAGAAAGGCAAGCTCTGCCTAGGGGCGGGCCCACCTTGCTTAAAGGTGAGGCTAGACCCGTGGTCAGCAAAACGCGGCTCTTGAGCCACAAGCGACTCTCTGGCCCCTTGAGTGTGGCTCTTCAACAAAAATACCACGGCCTGGGAGAGTCTCTTTTGAAGAAAGGGCGTTAGAAGAAGTTTAAGTTTAAAAAATGTGGCTCTCCAAAGAAATTCCAATCTTTGTCCTGTTAATATTTGGCTCTGTGGACTGATGAGTTTGCCGACCCCTGGTAGACTCTGATTGGATACGGCCCGCAGATTGTTGAATGAGCAGCTCAGGAGGACAGGTGCCTCCCCTCAGGCCTGATGGCGCAGAGGGGTCCCGGATGCTGCAGGGGCCGGAGAAAACAAACACACTGCTGCGCCAGAGGCACTCCCGTCCGGACCGTTGCTGCTGCCCACACCTGCCCCTTGGCCGAGGGGGACGAGGCATGTGGGCCTGGCCGTGGTCCGTCCCTCCGGAGGGGGCCTGGGCAGCCCTCCCCTCCCCATGGGGGAGCAGGTACGACTCTTAAAGCTGCAGGTGCAGCCGAAACTGGTGTTGCTCAGTGGATAGAGCGTCGGCCTGCGGACTGAAAGGTTCCAGGTTCGATTCCGGTCAAGGGCATGGACCTTGGTTGCCGGCACATCCCCAGTGGGGGGTGTGCAGGAGGCAGCTGATGGATGTTTCTCTCACATCATCGATGTTTCTGACTCCATCCCTCTCCCTTCCTCTGTGTAAAAAATCAATAAGATCTATTTTAAAAATGATAATAATAGCTGAAACCGGTTTGGCTCAGTGGTAGAGCGTCGGCCTGCGGACTGAAGGGTCCCAGGTTCGATTCCGGTCAAGGGCATGTACCTTGGTTGCGGGCACATCCCCAGTGGGGGGTGTGCAAGAGGCAGCTGGTCAATGTTTCTCTCTCATCGACGTTTCTAGCTCTCTATCTCTCTCCCTTCCTCTCTGTAAAAAATCAATAAAATATATTAAAATAAAACAAAATAATAAAGGCAGTGTGTTGCCGCTCGGTGGGCTACTGAGAAGCACTGCTTTGGCTGATGGCTCCTTGTTGGCAGTGGCTGCTTTGTCTACAGTCAATTCTCTCCCAGACGCCTGTGGCTGCTCATGGCTGCATCTCCTCCAGGGGCCACAGAGGGAGGCGGTTCCTGGAAGAGGCTTGTGGACCCCTCAGGGTGGCTCGGGGGCGAAGCTGAGGGCTCTGCATGGCCGTGTGGAGGGCGCCCTTTCCGGGCCGCCAGGGGTGCCCAGGCCGCTGCCGCCCCTGGCGGACACAGAGCAGCTGGGGTGGCTCCTCCGGGCCTGTGGGGCGGGAGCTGCTCCCTGCACACAGCTGGCTCCTCGCCCCCAGGCTCAGGGAGAGGCCGAGGGCGGAGAGCACCTAGCTAATTCTTTTTAAAATCTTATTTATTTTTATTTTATTATTATTTTTAAAAATATATTTTATTGATTTTTTACAGAGAGGAAGGGAGAAGGATAGAGAGTTAGAAACGTCGATGAGAGAGAATCATCCATCAGCTGCCTCCCGCATACCCCCCACTGGGGATGTGCCCGCAATCAAGGCACATGCCCTTGACCAGAATCGAACCCGGGACCCTTCAGTCCACAGGCCAACGCTCTATCCACTGAGCCACACCGGTTTCGGCTATTATTATTTTTTAAAATATATTTTATCGATTTTTACAGAGAGGAAGGGAAGATAGAGAGTTAGAAACATCGATGAGAGAGAATCATCCATCAGCTGCCTCCTGCACACCTCCTGCTGGGGATGTGCCCCCAACCAAGGTACATGCACATGACCAGAATTTAACCTGGGACCCTTCAGTCTGCAGGCTGATGCTCTATTCACTGAGCAACACTGTTTAGGACTGATTATGTTTCTAACTCTCTATCCCTCTCTCTTCCTCTCTGTAAAAATCAATAAAACATATTTAATAAGCCCTAACCGGTTTGGCTCAGTGGATAGAGCGTCAACCTACAGACTCCAGGGTCCCAGGTTCAATTCCAGTTAAGGGCATGTACCTTGGTTGCGGGCACATCCCCCCTGTGGGGTGTACAAGAGGCAGCTGATCAATGTTTCTCTCTCACCGATGTTTCTGACTCTATCCCTCTCCCTTCCTCTCTGTAAAAAATCAATGAGCCGAAACCAGTTTGGGTCAATGGATAGCGCGTCGGCCTGCGGACTGAAGGGCCCTGGGTTTGATTCTGCTCAGGGGCATGTGGCCAAGTTGTGGGCTCCATCCCCAGTGTGGGGCATGCAGCAGGCAGCCAGTCAATGACTCTCTCTCACCATTGATGTTTCTCTCTCTCTCTCCCCCTCTCCCTTCTTCAATGAAATCAATAAAATTAAAAAGCTCTGTCTGGTTTGTCTCAGTGCATAGAGCATCGGCCTGTGGACCAAAGGGTCCTGGGTTCAATTCCGGTCAAGGGCATGTACCTGGTCAGGGCTCCTGCAGGAGGCAACCAATTGATGTGTTTCTTTCACATGGATGTTTCCATCTGTCTTTCCCTCTCTCTCCCACTCTCCCTAAAAATGAATGGAAAAATTGTCCTCGGTTGAGTATTAACAACAAAATCTATAACAATAAAAGTTTAATATGCTAATTAGACTGGACAGCTGAATGACCTCCTGGACTTCCTTCTGGGTGACCTTCTGGACGAAGCCCGGGCTGCAAGGGCTGAGGCAAGCCTCCGTGGCTTTGAGGGGCCAGCTCCTTGGACAAATTCCGTGCACCGGTCTCCGAGGCCCAGTGCACAAATTCGTGCACAGGTGGTTCCTTGGCCTGGTCGGCTATCAGGGCTGATCAGAGCCATCTAGCTCAGTTCCAAAGTGGCCGATCAGGGTGGTCTGCCAGGGGGAGGGACCACAGGAGATTGGCTGTGGGGGCATACTGACCACCAGGAGGCTGCTCCTGCGTTGAATGTCTGCCCCCTGGTGGTCAGTGCGTGTCATAGCGACTGGTCTTTAGGTTGACCAGACGGCCGACTGGTTGTAATGGTTACTCAAGCATATATATAGATATAGATATAGATATAGATACACACACACACACACACACACACACACACACACACATATATATATATATATATATATATATATATATATATATATATATGTATAAAAATAATATTCTCTCTCAGCCCAGTGCCGAAATTCGTGCATGGGGGTGTGTGTTCCTCAGCCCAGCCTGCACCCTCTCCAATCTAGGACATCACTCTCACAATCCAGGACTGCTGGCTCTCAACTGCTCACTTGCCTGCCTTCCTGATTGCCCCTAACTGCTTCTGCCTGCCAGCCTGATCACCACCTAACCACTCCCCTTCCAGCCTGATTAATGCCTAACTGCTCCCTTGTCAGCCTGATTCCCCTCAACTGCCCTCCCCTGAAGGGTTGGTCACTCCCAACTGCCCTCCCCTGCAGGCCTTGGATTCCCCCAACTGCCCTTCCATCAGGCCTGGTCACCACCAACTTCCCTCCTCTGCCAGCCTGGTCACCCCTAGCTGCCTTTCCCTGTAGGCTTGATCACCCCAACTGCACGCATAGGCTTTTGCACATAAATGGCCTGGCCCTTTGGGATCTAAAATTACCTAACAAACTGCAGCTGGATCAGAGCCCCAGAACATCCAAAAGAAGGCCCGAGGCCCCACAGCAGCCTGCATTGCTTCCCAGCTGGGCCTCATCTGGGCACCTCCAAACCCCAAACAAAGAGGAGGAATCTGCAGATCTCTCCATAGCTCCTGCTGGGTGGCCTCAGGCAGAGGCTAAATTTGCACCTCCTTGGAGATCCAAGAGCCAGTGTACCCAGTGGTCAGAGTGGGACCATCCAGATGACAACTCCTCAGATCCATAAGGGACACACTCAGTGAGCACCAAAGCCCCACTGAAGCAAGTCTTGCCCCATAAGGGTGTCTCCAGCACAGAAGTTCCCCCATCATTGACACAATTGATCCTCACAGACAATTGGCCCGGAGGTCAATTCCTCCCAGTGATACCAACAACCATCAAGGCAGTGCACACAGCCCACAAAGGGGTACATCAAGAATGTCCACCTCAGCTAACTGTGGAGGCTGAGCCACTGGGTCCTACAGGACATCTAGCACACCAAGCCACTCTATCAATACGGGAAGCAGCCAAAGTGCAGAGACAAAGAAACAGGTCACAATGAACTGAAAATAACAGAATCAGGGGCATAGAAAGAAAGTGGACTGAAAATTCTCAGGGGGAAAGGGTTGTGGGAAGAGACTGGACAAAAATCGTACACCTATGGATGAGGACAGTGGGGGAGGGGGTAAGGGCAGAGGGTGGGGTAAGAACCAGGTGGAGGGGAGCAATGGGGGGAAAAAAGAGGAACAATTGTAATAATCTGAACAATGAAGGTTTATTAAATTAAAAAAACAAAAACGAACAAATAAAAGTATTTCCCACAATCACTATATTGTGAACACATTTCTCTGGAGTGAACCGTGTGGTGTGGGGAAAAAGATAGAGCTCTCTGTAAATAACTCTCCACAATTGCCCTGGCAGGTTTGGCTCAGTGGATAGAACCGACCCGCAGACTGAAGGGTCCCAGGTGCGATTCTGGTCATGGGTATGTGTCTGGGTTGCTGGCTGGATCCCCAGTAGGGAGGGTGCAGAAGGCAGCCACTCCATGGTTCTCTCTCATCATTGATGTTTCTGTCTCCCTCTCGGTTCCTCCCTAAAATCAATAAAATTTTTTATTTAAAAATTCACTACACTCACACGGCTTTTGTCCAATTTAACATTGCTGGTGTCCAAGGAAGACAGTTTGTGATGAAGGACTTCCCACACACACTACACTCATAAGGCCTTTCACCTGTGCGATCCTTCGGTGTTGAAAGAACCAAGAGCTTTTTGTGAAGGACTTTTGACAAGAACTATACTCACGCCAAAGCCGGTTTGGCTCAGTGGTAGAGTGTCAGTCTGCGGACTGAAAGGTCCTGGGTTCGATTCCGGTCAAGGGCATGTACATTGGTTGCGTTTCTCTCTCATCGACGTTTCTAGCTCTCTCTCTCTCTCTCTCCCTTCCTCTCTGCAAAAAAAATCAATAAAATAGATTTATAAAAAAAAAAAACAAAAAACAAAAAAAACTAGCCGGGACTGGTTTGGCTCAGTGGATAGAGCGTCGGCCTGCGGACTGAAGGGTCCCGGGTTCGATTCCGATCAAGGGCATGTGCCTTCGTTGCGGGCACATCCCCAGTGGGGGGTGTGCATGAGGCGGCTGGTCAATGTTTCTCTCTCATCGACGTTTCTAGCTCTCTATCCCTCTCAATTCCTCTCTGTGTAAAATCAATAAAATATATTAAAAAAAAAAAAAAAAAGAGCTATACTCACATGACTTTTCTTCACTGAGTCCTTTGATATTGAATGAGTCTGTTTATAATCGAAGCATTTTGCACATACATACATTCATATGATTTCTCTCCAGTGTGAACTCTGTGGTGATGAATGATGCCAGAAGTATTGCTATAGGAATCCCCACATTCACCACTCATAAGGCTTTTTTTTTTTTTTTTTAATATATTTTTATTGATTTTTTTACAGAGAGGGAGAGGGAAAGTTAGAAATATTGATGAGAGTCATCGATCAGCTGCCTCTTGCACACCCTCCACTGGGGATATGCCTGCCACCAAGGCACATACCCCCGACCGGAATCGAACCCAGGACCCTTCAGTCCACAGGCCGACGTTCTATCCACTGAGCCAAACTGGTTTCGGCTCATAAGGCTTTTTAAAAAATATATATATATTATTGATTTTCTTACAGAGAGGGATAGAGAGAAACATCGATCAGCTGCCTCCTGCACACCCCCCACTGGTGATATGCCTGCGACCAAGGTATATGCCCTCGACTGGAATTGAACCTGGGACCCCTCAGTCCGAAGGCTGACACTCTATCCACTAAGCCAAACCGGTCAGGGCTCTTATAAGGCTTTTTTTCCAGAATGAACGTGACTGTGGTAACTAAGACTGCTGCGTAGTCTAAAGACTTTCCCACAAACACTGCACTCAAATGGCTTTTCTCCCGTGTGACATCGCTGGTGCTCACTGAGGGTAGAACTACGGCTGAAGGACTTCCCACAGTCAGTACACGCATATGGCTTTTCTCCAGTGTGAACTTTCGTATGTTCGAAGAGGTTACAGCTTTGTCCAAAGGTTTTCCCACATTCACTGCACTTGTAAGGCTTTTCTCCAGTGTGAACTCTCTGGTGAATTCGGAGGTTAGCTTTGCGTGTAAAACACTTCCCACATTCACTACACTCGTAAGGCCTTTCCCCAGTGTGAACCCTGTGGTGTGAAACGAGCTTAGACCTACGGCAGAAAGACATCCCACAATCACTACACTTATATGGCTTTTCTCCAGTGTGAATTTTCTGATGTTGAAGGAGTCCACTGTTATAGGTAAAGCATTTCCCACAATCGTTACATTCATACAGCTTTTCTCCGGTGTGAATTATCTGATGTCGGTTGAGAGCAGACCTTCTGCTGAAGGACTTCCCACAAACACGACACTCAAAAGGCTTTTCCCCAGTGTGACCTCGCTGGTGCTCAACGAGTGTTGAGCTCTGGCTGAAGGTCTTTCCACAGTAACTACACTCATATGGCTTTTCCCCAGTGTGAACTCTCTGGTGCTGAACGAGTCCCTTTTGATAGCTAAAGCATCTGCCACAATCACCACATTCAAACGGCTTTTCTCCCGTGTGGACTCTCTCATGGTTAAGGAGGTAATCTTTGCGTCTAAATAACTTCCCACATACACGACACTCATAAGGCTTTTCACCAGTGTGACCTTTGTGGTGTTCAATGAGCTTAGACCTATGGCTGAAGGACATCCCACAATCTCCACACTCAAATGGCTTTTCTCCAGTGTGAATTCTTCGATGCTCACTGGGGGCAGAGTTTCCACTGAAGGACTTCCCATAGTCACGGCAGTCATCTGATGTTTCTCCACCGTGAATCCTCTGATGTCGAATGAAGACAGCTTTGTAACTAAAGCATTTGCCGCAGACACTGCACTCATATGGCTTTTCTCCAGTGTGAATTCTCTTGTGTTGCATGAAGCTAGAGCTTTGGCTAAAGTATTTCGAACTGTCACCACACTCATAAGGCCCTTGTCCAGCGTGAAGTCTCCCATGACGAAGGAGGCTAAACTTTTGCCGAAAGGCCTTCCCACGTTTGTGACCCTCCAGAAGTCCGTTTCCAGGGTGGACGCTCTGCTGCTGGACAAGGTTCTGGTTGTGGAAGGCGGCCGTTTTACACTCACCCCGCTCATGATGATGTTTTCCACTAAGATCGAACTGCCCACTCTCACTGTGGGGCTCCTCAGTGCCGAGAGTGGCCTGGTGCTGGAGAAGGCCTGAGGTGGCTTGGAAATCCTTCTCAACCTCCGTATACATGAAAGGCTCCTGTGTCACCAATGAGGCCCCGTCCACAGCTCCTTTCCAGGGGTTCTCTCCACTGGCTTCCCTCTGTGGCTGGTGAGGGAATGCACTGAAACAGAAGTCTCTCACACATGCGTCACTGAAGAAGGCTTTCTGCTCAAGGTCTGCTGCTTGTGACTCAGTCAGGTGCAGAACAGCTTTTAAGACTGAGAGACATTGATCACAAAGATGGGTCTTCTTGGTTGGCAGAGCTGTCTTAGAAGCCTTGACCTGTGATTCTGCTGCTATAGATACACTCTGCTCGGAAGAGGTCTCCTCATCTTCAGTTTTATGCCAACAACCTGAAAGCAGAGAAATGTTGAGGAAATGGTGTTGGCATTGATAGGAGCAAGACCCATTACAAAGGTCTGACAGGCTCTATATGTTGGTTTCATGGGATCATCTGAAAATAAGAGCCCAGGGGACAGGTTGAATAATGTGCTTCTGTGCAGTGCTGGGCCTCTGAAGATGACAAAATAGGGGAGACCTCCCCAGAAAAAGGACACAGAGATGGCATGCCACCACACGGAATAGAAACAGCATCTCCAACTAATTCTTCTGCTAAAAGCATTCAGAGGGGCTGGCTTGTCTACGGGTGGAATGGGCAAGTTGTAGAGAAGGCTGGTTATGTTTTCCCTCCTAGTAAAATTCAATAAATGAGGAGCTGGTGTCTACTCACTAGGTTAAGGATATAGGCACACCCCATAACATCTGCACAGGTCAATGCTGGAACATACACGCCAGAGGAACCAGTGCAGAGTGCAGCTGATGCCGGGAGACCACACAGGGGAAGGTGGCCAGGAGCCGAGAGGTCACTGGTGAAATGACAGGTTAGCAAAGGATCCAATATGGGAAAGAAAGGAGGAATGTGCTGTGGGCAGGGGAACTTGCACCACAACACGATTAGACACGAGGCAGAATCCTGGCCTCACGTCATGCCCTTCCCCAGGAGCCACGCCCGGGGCCAGCCCTCTTCTGAGTTCATCTTCCTATGTACACCCTTAACAGAAACAGGGTTCTCTCTGCACCTTCAATGGAGCAGCTATTCAGAACCTGCATGATCCACGTCTTACTGACAGACAACAGAGGCGAGCAGCCACTGCTGGCCCAGAGCCAACTCGGCATACAAGTGTTCAGGGAAGACAATATTACGGACAATTACAAGCACAGTCCATGGTTCCTATAAAGAATGACCATGACCTGGTACAGGAAGTGACAAAGGATCGTTAGCTAACGGAAGGGGCCAGAACTGGAAGCCATGAATCTGGGCCTAAGTCACCTTTCCGGGCAGAGGGTGAAGGCATGGCATGTACTGGACTGCCTGCAGCTGAGACCCATTCTCTGGACTTTCTGAGACAACAGATGTAAGGGGTGTTCAGAGTGACCCCGGCAGAGGGCACTCACACCACACAGCTCAGCACCAGCAGCCACAGACAAGAAAGGGTGGAAATTAGCAGAGCCCATGGTCTGGCTGAGGGACTAAGCTAGTTCAGAAGAAAACAGGAAAGGGAGGTCATGACCTAGGAAAGGAGGAGTGATATGAAGGTCTTACCAGCAGATGCTACAAGCGCAAAGTTCTCCAGCATCATGCCGCGGAACAGACGTCTCTGAGCCTCACCGAGGAGCCCCCACTCCTCCTGGGAGAAGGCGATGGCCACGTCCTCAAACTTTATACCCTGTCACAATGGCGACAGTTCATGATCAACTTCTCTCCTGGGGCTTTACACTCCTCAGCCACCCAGCCTCCACATCCATCTGCTTCCTCCTCCCACCACAGAGAAGACTCCAGGCCTTGATATCACTGGCGTCACTCACTTCTTATAATCCCATTTATACTGTGTCTTCCCACAGTAATAGGCATAGGGGCAGATAGATGATAACCGAGCTCTGCACTTGGTATGTAGGCCCCACTGCCCCTTGTTAACACAGGGGGTGTCACAAACATACAGCAGAGAGAGAAGCTGGCCATACGGAGTGTGTGAGTGACGAGACACTCAACTGGTCAGACAATGCCTGTGAGCCCCCACAGTGTCCCTCCAACCATGGCATCACCCTTCACCCTCACGACCCAAATCCCTTCCCTTCCCAGGAGCCTCTGCACATAGTTCTGTGGATCACACCGCCCGCACACGGCTACGCTCCCAGAAGCACAGCTTTAAAGCCAAGTCCGACGTGCCCTGCCGGGGACAATTTCCCCCGAGATTCGCTCCTTTCCCCGGGTTTTAATTTTACCACCTCCCTACTCTACCCCCTGCTCACCCCCACCCTTCCCCACGCCAGTGGCGATTTCCCAGCCTGGGTGGCACTGAGGTCTGCTATCTCATCGAGGCCCTACTGATCGCTGAATCAGCCTCAACGAAAGGCAGGAAGAGACGTGAATGACTTGGAAGCTCTGGGCATGGCCAGTAGGAACACGGCATCCCCTTCTTCCAGGCGATTCCCGGCAGAGCTACACTGCGTTTCCACCAGATGCCAACAGGCATGGGGTCCCCCTCCACTCACTCTGATGTCAGCGCCAGGGCCCCGGGGCCATGAATTCACACTCCCTCTCCGCGTGCACATCACTCTTCCGACCACACCTCTCCCGCCTGCGCTCCCCAGCCCAGCCTCCTCCTGTCCTGCACCACACTCCTCTCCTCTGCCTCTTGACTCATTACACAGCAAGTTGTGACACCCACTTCCCACAATCAGGGTTCCTAGCAGGAAACCCAGTCCTCAAGCCCACGCTCCTCCTCCTGGGCTATTACCATTATCATCCTGACCAGGGATTCCCACATTAAAGTGAGCTGCAGCCAAAACCGGTGTGGCTCGGTGGATAGAGCGTCCGCCCGCAGGCTGAAGGGTCCCAGGTTCGATTCCGGTCAAGGGCATGTACCTTGGCTGCGGGCACATCCCCAGATGGGGGTATGCAGGAGGCAGCTGATCGATGTTTCTTCTCACATTGATGTTTTTAACTCACTATCCCTCACCCTTCCTCTCTGTAAAAAATCAATAAAATATATATATATATATTTTTAAATAAATGAATAAATAAAGTGAGGTGCAGCTCCTCCCTGGTCCATACACTCTCCACACCCTTTTGGAGACTTCTCCATCCTGAACTCCTCCTCAGAATTCCAGACACCTATGAACTGCTCTCTCAAACATCTCACACCCTCATCAGGCGAAACATAAAACTCCCGCTATCCTCCAGGAACAGTGCTTCATTTCCTCCAGACCTTCATGTCATCCCTGGCTCCTAGCTCTATGTCAACCGTAAAATTAGAAAATGCAGAAGGCAGCCTGGCCGGTTTCCAAGGTTGGGCTGAGCGTCGGGCCCCATACACCAAGGTTGTGGGTTCAATCCCCTTTGTTGTTCTATGTATTTATCCATTCACTGATTGATTCTTATATGTGCCCTGTGTGTCTGTCTCTATCTCCCATTCTCTCCCCCTAAAATAAATAAATAAATAAATCTATCTTTAAAAAAAAAAAAAAAAACACAAAAAAACCCTGGCATCTTCACTAAAACCCTAACTTATGCCTAAACCGGTTTGGCTCAGTGGATAGCGCATTGGTCTGTGGACTGAAGGGTCCCGGGTTTGATTCCGGTCAAGGGCACGTACCTTGGTTGCGGGCACATCCCCAGTGCGGGCTGTGCAAGAGGCAGCTGATCGATGACTCTCTCTCATCGATGTTTCTAGCTCTCTATCTCTCTTCCTTCCTCTCTGTACAAAATCAATAAAATATGTTTAAAATAAATAAATAAATAAAATAAAACCCTAACTTATTATCAAACTGCTTCTCTCACCTCCCTGGCCACCATCCTCGCCCAGACACCATCACTACTCCTCAGACTATTGCAGCAGCCTCCTCCCTGTTCCTTCTACCACCTGCCTCCCCCAACCCCCCATTCTGTCTAAGCTGCAGCCACATGGAGTCTCATGTGACCTGGGTCAGAGCACCTGCCTGCACTGCTCCAGACTCCCATTGCTCCCATCACCGGCAGAACCAACTGGTCACAAAGCTGCTCTAGACCTGACTCCCCTCCCAGTGTTCCCACTCCCCGTGGGAGGAAAGGACACCTGGGGGTCTCTGAACCAGCTCAGTCTCCCCTCTGAGCCTCTGCACATCCCGGTCCCTGTGCCTGGGAGGCCCTCCCACACCTCATCCACCCGTTGCCCAAACCAGGGTCCACTTCCTACAGCCCTAGCCGTGGCCTTAGGACCCTGGGCTGAGGGTCTGCAGGTCCCGGGGCAGGAGGAGCGGCTGGACAGCCCGGGCCCCACAGCCTCAGAGGCCCCCGCAGTGGGAGGCCCTGACCTCAGCCCACAGCCCGGCCCCTGAGCGGCTCTGACCGCAGGGCCTGTGGGAGCTGAAGGCGCTGAGGGCCCGGCTCCCCCGCCAGGACCCGGGGCCCAGGCTGCTGGGGGCCTGGCCCAGCCCCGGGGCCGGGGGACGCCCGCACCCCTAGGGGCTCAGTCCAGTGCACACCTGCCAGTTACCTCGCAGTGTTTCCCAAACTTTTGACGGTGTACCCTTTCTATAATTTTCGTAATGCTGAGCACCCCTCGGACTCCTGAGAACGTAGAATTAGGCGCAGCTAAGCACGGTGCAGTGCGTACCCCCGCCAACTCTTCCCGTACCCCTGGGGGTACGCGTACCACACTTTGGGAAACAGTGATCTACAGGATCACCCTGCCCGTCCATCACTGCTGCCCTCTCCCTTCCAGTCTGCTCTTCCTCTGGGAAGTTTTGGGAAAACTTGAGACTCCTGCCTCACACAATGTCCCTCTTCTGTTCACAACCATCCACGGCCCAGCGCCCTGAGAATGAAAGTAAAACCCTGCACGCACAGCCTCTGCCTCACTTCATTGCCTTCAGACACAACACAGGGCCCAGGTTTCCCGAATCTCCCCGCTTAGCAGCCCCTGCACATGCTCACCAGGTGGCCCCTCACCGTCTCCCACCCAGTCACCCAGGAGCGCCTCCTGGCCCTGAGGTGGGGCCGGGGCTGCAGGGTCGGGTGGGGGAGGCGGGGAAGCCCGGAGGACGAGCTCACCTCAGTCCGGTGCCCCGGCGAGGCCACAGCCGGTGGACTCTGTGGGCGGAGCGGAGTCTGTGAGGCTGGGAGGTCTGAACCCCAAGAACAGCGGCTGGGCAAGCCCCGGGCCCGCCTCAGCACAGCGGGGCCAGCCCTCCGGCGCGTCCCCATCACGACCGGTTTGCTTTGGAGCCTCTGACTCCGTACCACCCTGAAAGGCAAATATGAAGCATCTGAGGACACCTGAAGGCCCACCCTCATCCCGCCCAAAATGGGCGCATTCCCCTCTGGGTAACGTAGTTTTCTCAACCGGGGGCATCAGTGATCCAGTCACTGACCTTCAGAGATTTAAGGTATCGTGGCAGCCCTTCCTGGCAGTTTAAAGCATCCTGCCAACGCACCAGAGTTAAGGGTTCCATCCCAAGTCAGGGTACATATAAGAAGCAACCAAGCCGAGACCGGTTTGGCTCAGTGGATGGAGCGTCGGCCTGCGGAATGTAAAGGTCCCGGGTTCGATTCCGGTCAAGGGCATGTACCTTGGTTGCGGGCACATCCCCAGTAGGGGGTGTGCAAGAGGCAGCTGATCGATGTCTCTTGCTCATTGATGTTTCTAACTCTCTCTCTCTCTCTCTTCCTCTCTGTAAATAAACAATAAAATATATATTTAAAAAAACACACACACACACACAAAAAAACCCACCAAGGTACACGCCCTTGACCGGAATCGAACCTGGGACCCTTCAGTCAGCAGGCCGGCGCTCCATCCACTGAGCCAAACCGGTATCGGCTCCCAACGGCTTTTAAGGGCATACCCATCGGGATTTAGTCTCGTACGAGTGGCCCCTTTTCATCAGAAAAGGCGAGTGAGTCCCCGAGTTTCCGGCGCAGCCTCAGGGGCGCCCGCGAGCTGGTCCCTCCCGGGAGAGGAGGGCCTCCCGGTGCGGCCTCAGGCCCAGGAGGCTCCAGGCTCGTCGTCACCGTCACCCCCCCAGCCCCCGCCGCCTCCGGCTCCTCCTCCCGCGTGGGAGCCAGCCGGGCCGCGTCCTCCCCTCCAGTCCCCCCGGGTCGCCTGAGAAGTCAAAGCCGCACCTTTTCAAACGACGCTCGGCCCCGCTCCCGCCCCGCCCCGGGGGCTCTCGGCGAGGCCCTGGGGGGCGGCCACCGCCCGGCCTGACGCGACCTCGCGGGCGTCCTCGCGGACTCCGCACCCACGTGCGCGCAGCTCCCTCGGCGGCGGCTCCCGGAGGTGTGGGAACCACGCTGCCCGTCATGCCCCGCGCCGAGTGACGCAGGCGTGCCCACGACGCTGCGGGAACTACGTTACCCACCATGCCGCGCGTCAAACGCTGTTAAGACATGCGGCCAATGGCGCACAGAAGGCATAAACGGTCAGTGTAGGAACTATGTTACCCACAATCCCTCGTGCGGATCGCGGTAGGCGTCCCTCTGAGGAACGCACGGAGGTGAGGCACAAACGGCACTACGGGAACTACATTACCCACATTGCCGCGCGCCAAACTCTGTAGGCATGCAGCCAATGGGTGCACAGAAGTGAGGCGTAAACGGATAGTGTAGGAACTACATTACCCACAATCCCTCGTCCAGAGCCCCCGTAGGGCGTGCCTCTGAGGAACGCACGGAGGTGAGGCGCAAACGGCGCTGAGGGAACTACGTTACCCACAATGCCGCGCGGCCGGCATCCTAGGCGTGCCTTCCTCAAGCTCCATCAACGGGGCGTTTGTGTGGTGCGGACCCCGGATCTCCGCCGACCTCCTGGGGGCGCGGCGGTCACTGCCTGACGGCCGGCCTCGGCGCGACCGGAGTCCTCCAGGCGCGCGGGTGCGGCCGGAGGGGCCTGGGCCGGCTCCTGTGCGTGGTCCGGTCTCTCGGGGGGCCTTCCGCCCTCCCCGCCCCCCCCCCCCCCCCGCTCCTACCACACCCTGTCCCCTCAGTCCGGGCGCCCGCTGAGAGGAGCGCGTTCCCCGCGCCGCCCCGCCGCCCACCCGCCTCAGGCCCCGCCTCAGGTCCCAGAGGCGCTGGGGGACAGGGGGGGAGATGGGGGGACACCGGTGGGACGGGGTGCGGCAGGGGACAGGTTGAGGTTGAGGTTGAGGAGCCGGTTCGTGTCTAGTAGCACTGGCGCCGGGGCGGGGAGCCGAGGGCGGGGGGCGGAGGGCTTGGGGCGGGTCCCGCCCTCAGTGTGGGCCCGCGGGCTACAGCCCGGAGGCCCGTGGGCAGAAGGGGGGCGGGAGCCCCTCCGCTTGGCTCGGGGTGGGGCACCGACCTGTGACCCCGGAGGTCAGGCACGTGCCCGGGTGCGGGCTCCATCCCATTCCCGATGTTTCTCCCGCTCCCGTCCTCCCTCCGGAATAAAATATTTAAAAAAGAAAAGGTGGTCCCAGTGCCGCTTTTCAACAGACAGGAGCGGGGCGGAGGCCGGGTCCCGCCTCCGCGGGGCAGGCGGACAGCAGCCCGGCGCCCGCACCCCGCACGGTGCGGTCAATGGAGAGCGCCCTCCTCCCGGGGAACCCAGGCCGCGGTGTCCTCAGGAGCGGCCGCGCCGGGGCCCCGGTGGCCGGCGGCCCGTCCGGTGCGGGTGAAAACGACTCCGCACCCGAAGGTGCGGACGGGGACCTGCCGGTACCAGAGGGCAGGGGCCGGGCCCGGCTTGGCCTCCGGAGGGAGGTGATGAAGGACCCGGAGGGGATGGAGGACCCGGAGGTGTGGATCTGAGGCCAGGCTCCCCGTGGCTGCAGCGAGAAGAGCCTGCAGGGGGGAGGCGGTGGCGGTAGAGGTGGGAGGACTCACTGCATTCTGGATCCGGGTTTAAATGAGGGTCAGCAGATCCAGAGACATGGAGCGTGGGACAGAGCGGGAGATCTCGGAAGGTGGGGGAGGTGGGAGGTAATCAACCAAGGACCCAGATGCACATGTGTGCATCACCCATGGACACGGACCATGGGGCGGTGAGGGAGGGCCAGGGGGGCTGGAGGGGTTAGTCGATTCCGGTCAAGGGCATGTACATTGGTTGCTGGCACATCCTCAATTGGGGGGGGGGGTGCGGGAGGCGGCTGGTCTCTCTCATCGATGTTTCTCTCTATCCCTCTCCCTCTCTGTGAAAAATCAATAAGATATATTAAAAAAAAAAGATTATAAATTAGGGCCACCCAGAATTTAAGATTTTAGGGAAGAGAGAGACCGATAGGAGTTAGGGGTGACCCCGAATTTTGGGGGTTAGCAGCTGGAAAGATGGAAACTCCCTGAACCAGAAATAGTAAGCCTAATTTCCATGGAGCTGTCAGTTCTGTTTCTGGCTAGCTCAAGAGAGTGAGATGTTTCAAAGCAGAGTTTGCGGAGAACAGTAAGTTGGTGGCCACACAGGTCTAGAACCAGAGGGTGGTTAGAAGGCAGATCGCGGTCCTCATGGTGAAAGAGCAGCCGGCAGGGGCGTGGGGCTCGAGGACCCGGTGGCAGGGTGGGCCTCACACACGCAGCCGCGGGAGAAGGGGCTGGGGTTCCGGGAGAGGGGTGATCTGTCCAGGGGGCAGGGCTCCCGTGGGAAGTGGGGACATGAGGAATGGGGAGCAGAGGAGTGACTGAGACAAGCAGACCATGAGCCCAGATTACTGTTACTCACACTTTGGATTTGCGATTTTTGTTGTTAGCCTTGGACTACTTTTTTAAACACATAATTATTTTAATTTTTTTTTATTTCAGAGAGGAAGGGAGAGGAAGAGATAGAAACACGAATGATGAGAATCATTGATCGGCTGCCTCCTACACGCCCCCTACTAGGCACCAGTGGCCAAACTTCAAAAATGTAATCACCGCTGGAGTTTCAGTTCTGTCTGGGGACCCCAGCACACTGCATCCCTGTCGTCTTCGGAACGTGCGTTAGTCCAGACAGAGCGAGACAATCCTTGCGGGAACTGTAGCCTTTCCTCCTGTTCCCAAAGTCATGGCACCCACAGTCCAGCCCACAGGGAGACTCCTGCTGCGAGTGCTCATCTGTTCACCTCCGAGGCCACGCTGGAGAGAGGCCGCACGAGTGCCGTGCACGTGGGAGAAACTCTGGGCCCAAATGCAGACCTGATGGGCACCGCAGGGGTCACACTGGAGTAAGGCTGAGCGTGCACTGACGCGGGAAGCTGCCCCAAAGCTGCAGCCTCGGTGAACTGCAGAGGAGGCACAGGAGGCACGGCCTGAGTGTGGCCAGTGTAGGAAGTCCTTTAGCGGAAGAGCAACTTCAATAAACGTCAGAGTTCCAACTGGAGAAAGGCCCCATGAGCATGGGGGGCGGGGAAGCCCTCTGGGGAGAGCCAGCCTTAGCTCTGCGGTGTTCACAGGGCCCAGGTGTGGGAAATCCTTTAGGCAACGAGTGTGGCCCATGTGAGAAATCCTTTAGGCAACGAGTGTGGCCCATGTGGGAAATCCTTTAGGCAACGAGTGTGGCCCATGTGGGAAATCCTTTAGGTAAGTCTGCTCTCATTCAACTCCAGAGCGTACACACTGGAGAAAGGCCCTATGAATGCAGCCAAGGGGACAAATCCTTTAGCCATCGCTCCAGCCTCATTCTCCACCCAAAATCCCACCCCACGGAGAGGCCTCATGAGCGGACAGTCCCTCGTGCCAACACCTGTGGTTTACACCAGGAGGAGTAGGCCCACACTTGAGAAAAGCCTTAGACTGGGAGGGAATGTGCGGCTCCTTGCTCGCTGTCATGACACGTGACGGCATCTGAGAAGCCGTGTGCTGAGGTTGACCCTCATCGCTCCAAACAGCCAGAAGGTTGAGCTCCCCTCCCCCCCCCCCCCCCGAGTTCCTGGCGGGTGTGGGCTTGCAGGAGCTGAATACCCCAATCCCAGGGCCCTGGTCCCTTGCCAGCTCCATCCGGCCCGACTCCCTGGCAGAGGCTGTTTTGCCTCCACAGCCTGGCATAGGATTTAATCCGTAACGCCATGTCCCTGAGGCGAGGTGAGTGCCTGTGCTGGCGCCATTCCCTAGAGATCCAGCCATCTGTGCCCTGACCCTGAGCCCCCTGATTACGAGGGAGCTGACCCAGCTTGCGCCAGCAGGAACAGCCGCCTTTTCGTGGAAATGGTCAGTCTCCCAGGACAGTGGGTTTTTCCAGCCTCCAAGTCCCCCCTGCAGGTGGCCGCCCGTTGCTCTGTTCTGTGCCGAAGGAAAGGTTCATGGTAGAGTCCACCTCTAATCGTTGGGGTGCTGTGCACTGCGGGGCAGGCAGAAAACAGAATTGGGTTTGATTTGTCTGAAGGGAAGGACTGCTCTTTACTCTTAGTTTTAAAGAAGTCTTTCCAAGAACTCCTAGTGGTAGTGGAGTTGTGGATTCTTGCCATTTGCTGTGTCTTTTCCCAGGGGCCTGCTTGTTTCTCAGTCTCGACAGCCAGATCCAACACAGTGACGGCTTCTTCATGGAGTCGATGTGCGGAGAGGGTTTGTAGAGGGCCTGCGTTTCAGTGGAAGGACAGGAGGAGTGCCACGAAGGGCAGAGAGACTGATTTTGATGATGCGGCCGCAGCAAACCTAGAACTCTTACAGCCACTCCCCTTACAGCCAGAGGATACTCTAACGGGACAAAACAGACAGCCAGGCACACAGGCCCGCTGCAGATGAAGCTCAGCCGCTCCACATGTGTGCCCCCTCTCAGAGGCTCCGTCACCAGGCGGCAGGACCACAGGGAGGTGGGGCTGCGGGGCCTGAGACCCACAGCAGGTTCCAGTTCCTGCTGCCCCCTGCTGCCATTCACAGGGGTCGGCCAGGAGGTGGAGGTGGAAGACCAAGTCCGTCGAATGCTGTTTTGTCTGCGTTCAGATGTGTCGCTTGTTGGTCAGAGGGTCACATACTTTACAAAGTGCCCCTGGCATTCCCAGCGCCCCGGCGGCATGGCACCATATCCGGTCATGACAGGATGGGGGACTGTTCCCGATGTGGGCGGGTTTGCACGGCTGCCCAAGGCCTCCTGGGACCAGGGCAGCGCTTCCCGCTCCTGATTTGCGGCCTCCATGTGCTTTGAGACCACAGGTCGCCCTGAGGAGGGCTCGCTCGTTTGGGCAGCTCCAGTGTCTTTGGGGGGCTCCCAGAGGGTCCCCCATAACGCTCAGTGGTGTCGAGGGGAAACTTTTCACCAGGTTCTGTTAGAGAGTAGAAATTTTTGAGCATGCGTGTGGACCCCAGCTGACTCACAAAATAGCCTTGCAAGATAGAACACACAACACTGTCAGCCTTCTGAAGAACAGGATGACCCTGTGAATGACATGGTCGTCAATGGCATGACCCTGACACTGACTGGGAAAAACTGTTTTGTCTTGGGTTGCTTGCCCTGAAAAAACAGGATGTGGTAAATGGGTTTAAAAGCAGTCCTGCACCAAGGGTCAGGGCTGCTGACTCCCTGCGCGGAGAAAGGCAGAGTAGTTGCTGTTCGGCTGGCTGGCTAATAAAGGCTCCCTAAATTTTAATATGGTCTGGACTCCAGTGGTCGTTCACTCGCGTTCGCTCCACAACGTTCTACAAAGGAGCCATGTGTAAGAAAAAATTAGAAATTAAAAAATAGGGGGGGGGGGAAAGGAGCCTCGTGTCCTGACGGTCAGAATTCTGCACGTAGACGGGTCCCACACCTCAGCCCAGGGGAGCCAGGCTTCAGCCATCACTGGGTGCAACAGACAGGCAGAGAGGAGCCGCTGCAAACCTGACAGAGGTGCCTCCTCTGAACGTGCGTCCAGAAATCTCTCAGCGGTTGTGAGCAGCCCCAGAGGGTGTATCCCGCAGCTGAAGTCGCTGTCAGAGCAAATAATCTAAAGGTTTTGTGAGCCCTGGCTGGTGTGGCTCAGTGGATAGAGTGTGGCCTGTGGACCAACCGGTCTCAGATTCGATTCCTTTCAATGTACTTGGTTGAAAGCTCCTCCCTGGGCTTGTCAAGGCACATGCATGAGGCAAACAATCGATGTGTCTTTCTCACATCGGTGTTTCTATCTCTTTACCCCTCTCTCCCATTCTATCTAAAAAGATTAGTGGAAGAATATCCTTGGTTGAGGATCAACAATAAATAAATTTTTAAAAATGCCCTACCTGGTTTGGCTCAGTGGACAGAGCATCAGCCTGCAAACTGAGAGGTCCATGGTTCGATTCCAGTCTAGGGCTCATGCCCAGGTTTGAACACCAGCAAGGTGTTCAGGAGGCAGCCTATCAATGATTCTCATCATTGATATTTCTCTCTCTCTCTCTCTTCCTCTCCCTTCCTCTCTGAAATCAATAAAAAATATATATTTTTAAAAATAGCCCTAACCGGTTTGGCTCAGTGTTTAGAGCACATGTGTCAAACACAAGGCCCGCGGGCCAAATCCAGCCCGCCAGGCCTTGCAATGTGGCCCGCACCGCGCTGTCATCACTGCACTCCGCTGTCAGTTTATGACATTGTCAGTTTATGACTGTTCAGTAAACCTTGGTTGCAGGCACATCCCAAGTGGGGGTTGTGCAGGAGGCAACTGATCGATGTTTCTCTCTCATCGATGTTTCTAACTCTATCCCTTTCCCTTCCTCTCTGTAAAAAAATCAACAAAATACATATTTAAAAAAATAAAGGTTTTGTGAGTTCCCGCTGTCATTCTGGGCTTCAGCTCAAGTCCGTTGCTTAGAGGCAGGACAGAAAATGGCGTCTGCTGTCCCAGCTATGGCTCTGCCATCAGATCCGTGGCTCCCAATGTTTCCGAGACGGAGTCAGGGCCGCCCGCTCCAGGAATAAGGGGAATGGAGTGGAGTCAGCATTGGGTGCTTCAGACTTCTGCTTTCCAAAGCCTGTGGGAGATCCAGATTTTTTTTTTTAATGTTGAACTACTTTTTAGCGCCTTTACCAAAGATATCTATAGGTATCTAATGTGTGCCTTTGGAAAACATTTGTCAGATATGTAAGCCCAGAAAACAATCATGAGCAGTTAACATATTAACGACTCACCTTGTACCCTTTTATAACTGCTCCTTCTCCTTCCAGCCTACAGGAGTCACAAACTCCAAGCGTTCCCTCTCTCTTCGGATGTTTTACACCACATTATCGTTCTGAGATTCACCCATACTGCTTATGTGAATAGTCATCCTTTACTTTGCTTAGTCTTCTCTATGGAGATGCCACTCTGTGTTCTCCTGTTCACAGGCAGGGGGTAGTTTCCAGTTTAGTGCTGTTAGAAATGCAGCTGGACACAGAGAGGGAGGAAAGTACTGGCAAAGAAGATTCCAGCCTGGCCGGCGTGGCTCAGTTGATGAGCTTCGACCAATGAAACAGGAGGTCACCTTCAATTTTCCGTCAGGGCACATGCCCGGTTGCGGGCGTGGTTCCCAGTGCAGGGTGTGCAGGAGGCAGCCAATCAGTGATTCTCTCTCATCATTGATGTTTCTATCTCTCTCTCCCTGAAATCAATAAAACATTAACAAAGAAAGAAAGATTCAAGTGAGTGTGCTCTGGGGGGAGAGAGCATGTGCTGGCATACAAAGCTCTGTATCATGGCTGGAGCCTTGGTCGGATACTTACAACCTCATTCAGCCTGCTGTGTTTGGCCAAACATTTAATGAATTCCCCCTCACGCCTTGGCAGGGCCAGATCACGTGATTTCTCAGGCCTTGTGCAGCTGCAGGCTGGACATCCCCTCCGCCCCATGGGAATGTGTTTTCTCTTGTACCAGTACTTCAGAGTATGTGGATGTTTTCATACTTAAGAAACCGCCAAACTGCTCTAAACCGGTTCAACCCATGTATGTTCCCCCCTAGCCATATCATAATGTTAATCATAATGATGATGATAATAGCACATATTTTCTTGTGGATTGTATTCCCAACTCAGGAAAAATCAGATATTTCTTCTCCCTTGAAATTGCTGTTTCCACTATATTATTATATACATATTATTTATTTCAGAGAGAAAGGGAGAGGGAGCGAGAGATAGAAACATCCATGATGAGAGGGAATCATGGATCGGCTGCCTCCTGCACACCCCCACTGAGGATTGAGCCGCATCCCGGGCATGTGCCCTTGACCTGAATCGAACCCAGGACCCTTCAGTCCTCAGGCCGACGCTCTATCCATTGAGCAACACCAGCCAGGGCCAGAGTAGTTATTTGAACCGCTGACATCCTCAAACAGCAACCAAACATCTATCTCGGGGATGAGCTGCTCCCTCTGGGTGAAGGCTCAGACTATGTATACCTATCCGGGTCCCTCCGGGCAGCTCTGAGAGAGAATCCGGAAAAAAAAGGAAAGGGAAAGAGAACAAGTCCTAGACTGGCTAGCGGAGGAACAATGGAAGTTTACCTCTGAGTTCTGGGGGCTGGCCGTCCACGGTCAAGGTGTCTGAGGCTCGGTGTCTGGCGAGAGCCCTCTTCCAGGTCCATCCACTGCCTCCTCCTCGGTGTGACCTCACCTGGAGGAAGGGGAGAGGTTTTTGGGGGCCTCTGATCAGGACATCACACCCCACTGCGGGGGGACGGATGGGATGACTGCCCAGGAACGGGGTCCAGCCAAGCAGGAGGCGGGGGGAGAGGGACAGAGAGAACCCCTAGAAATGCCATTGTTGGGAGTTGGGGAGCAGACAAGCTAGTGGCATGAGGGGAATGTCCCTGCGGACCAAAAAGAGAACCTGGGTCAGGGGCCAGCCTGCCCACGCGGGAGCGCTGCCCTCTGGGCGGGGTGCGCGCACAGCTTCTATTGGGGTGATGTTTAATGTCAATCATTAAAGCCGTGCTGGCACCAAAACCCGTGTGGCACAGAGGATAGAGCCTCGGCCTGCGGACTGAAGGGTCCCAGGTTCGATTCCAGTCAAGGGCATGGACCTTGGTTGCGGGCACATCCCCAGTAGGGGATGTTTCTCTCTCATCGATGTTTCTAACTCTCTATCCCTCTCCCTTCTTCTCTGTAAAAAGTCAGTAAAATATATTTAAAGCCGTGGCGGCGGCATTAGAAGCATCTGAGGGGAAAATGGCAGAAAACGCGGGGGAACCTGCGGGCCCCGCCTTGGGGAAGCCTCTGAGAGCCCTGCTCCCTCCCCTCCCACCTCGTGCCCTCAGCTCCTGGCGGGGTTGGGGGGCCCCAGCCGGGCTGATGCAGGAGGAAACTCCTTACCCCGAGGAGGGACCCGGCCCAGGAGGACGGGGAAGGGGCGCTCCGGCCCTTTGGCGGCGGTGGGACAGCGAGGGCCCTGCCTGCGCCTTCCCGGGCCGGGGGCCGGTGGGACCGGGGGCGGTTGGGCGGTTGGGCCGTTGGCGGAGCCCGCGAGGAGGCCCGGTGCCCACGCGCTTCCGACGGCAGATGGGCCAGGCCCCCCGCTGCTACGGCCGGTCACCCGGGCGCCCAGTCCCCACCGGAACCCCCGGTCCCCGCCCCCGGCTCCCCTCAGCGGGGGGCGCTCACGGGGGGGGGGGGGGGGGGGGCGCGGGGAGGCCCGGGACGCGCTCACCTCAGCCCGGCCGCCGCCATGGAACTCTGCGCGCGGACCCGGCCGGGGAGAGGAGGGAGGGAGGACCTGGTCGCCCGGATCCCAGATCGGGGGTCCCCCGGGGCGGCGGCCTGAGCCTCGTCTCGCCCGCCCCGTCCGGTCATCGGGCCTGGTCCTCCCTTTCGAGGCGCCGCCGGCTCTGTGAGTCTGCCTTCGCCCGGGAGGCGGCGCGCGATGCGAGTCTCCACGGTTGGAGCCCGTAGGAACTACGTTTCCCAGAAGCCTCGGCGGCTCGGGACCAATGAAGACGCCTGGAAGGGTCGTGTCCGTGCGTGGGGAAAGCGTCGGGGCGGGACTTCCGGTTTCCTTCCTGGGCGGACATTTTGCTCTCAAAGGAGCCCGCCTCCTCAGGGTGCCGGACGCCGCCGGGTTAGACCTGAGGTGACAGGCGCGGAGGCGGTTCTTCCCAGACAGAGAAGGGCCGCCGCTGGAGCCCGGGTCCGAGCTCTGGTCTCCCGCCCTCAGCCCCTCCCTTCCCCGCCTCCCCGGCCCTCAGCTTCCGGAGGCGGAGGTCGCGCAGGTGGGTGTGCGCCCCGGCTCCTCCCCGGCCTCCGTCCCTGAAGCCTCAGGCCCCGAGAATGGGGGGTGCCGGGTCCGGGCCGAGGGGGCGCTCGTGGGGCCGCGTCTGACCGGCAGTCCGAGGAAACGTGGCGTGACGGCCCCGGGGAGGGCGACCGGCCGGTGTCCGCGGGGTCCAGTGTGAGGAGCAGTGACGTCCGCAGTGTCAGCTCTAGCAGCTGTCATTCTGAGAGAACGGTTTGAGGTGTTCATTATTATTGTTATTATTTTAAAATATATTTTATTGATTTTTTTACAGAGAGGAAGGGAGAGAGACAGAGTCAGAAACATCGATGAGAGAGAAACATCAACCAGCTGCCTCCTGTACACCCCCCACCGAGGATGTGCCCACAACCAATGTACATGCCCTTGGCCAGAATCGAACCCGGAACCCTTCAGCCCGCAGACCGAAGCTCCACCACTGAGCAAAACCGGTTTCGGCTATTATAATTATTTTTTATTATTATTATTTAAAAAATATATATATTGCCAGGACCGGTTTGGCTCAATGGATAGAGCACATGTGTCAAACACAAGGCCCGGGGGCCAAATCCAGCCCGCCAGGCCTTGCAATGTGGCCCGCACCGCGCTGTCATCACTGCACTCCGCTGTCAGTTTATGACATTGTCAGTTTATGACTGTTCAGTAAACCATTCGGCCTGCGATTTAGGCTGGATTTTAGATTTTGGCCCCTTCTCTGATTGAGTTCGACACCCCTAGGATAGAGCGTCGGCTTGGGGACTAAAGGGTCCCGGGTTCGATTCCGGTCAAGGGCATGTACCTTGGTTTCGGGCACATCCCCAGTAGGGGGTGTGCAGGAGTCAGCTGATCGATGTTTCTAACTTTCTGTCGCTCTCCCTTCCTCTCTGTGAAAAATCAATGTTATTATTATTTTTTTTTTTTTAAAAAAAAGGGAGAGGGAGAAAGAATCATTTATGATGTGAAAAGGCTGTCTCCTGTACGCCCCACATTGGGGATTGAGCCCCCACCCCGGGCATGTGCCCTGACTGGGAATTGAACTGTGACCTCCTGGTTCATAGGTTGAAATTCAGTCACTGAGTCACGCCGGTCCTGCGGTTGGAGGGTTTTATAAGAATTCCCCAGGCTGCTCAGGGATGCACAGACTTGGCGCGCGGGGTGGGGGATGACTAGGACAGCGAGGCACAGCAAGAAGGAGACCCGGTCCCAGGTCACAGCCTTCGGTGGCTCTAAGGCTTGAGCACAGAAGGTGGGCGGCAGCCCTGGGTCTCGGTGGCAGACGGGGCAAGCTGAGGGGACAGGCTTGAGCCCTGGAGGCCCCTTCCTGGCTGCTGGTCTCTCACGGTCTCCCTCTCCCCATAGGTCCCCGGAGCTCGGGAGTGATGATGGACCCTGTACAGGTGAGGGGCGGATGCCGTGCTCCCTGGTCCCCTCCCCACCCCCCTGGCCTCCAGGATTATGGTGTCAGAGGCCACGTGCACGCCCACAGTTCTCGAGGCTGCAGACCCTGGAGAAAGTTCCAGCCCAGAGTGCCTGGTCCCAGCCTGGGGTCGAACGGAAGGGTTCCCATTCCTGGTAGTGGTGGAATAAGGGGTGGAAGGTGCAAATACCTGGAGGGAGGGGATAGGAGTTCTCAAGTCCTTAAATACCAGGTATCAAAAGCAGGTGGGTGGGAGTTAGGCCTCTGTTATTATTTTTAACATTTAGTTATTTACTTGAGACCCGGTGCATGAAATCCATGCACTCTAGGGGGAGTCCCTCAGCCAACCTGTGCCCTTGGGGGATGTCTGACTGACAGCACCTGGAGCTGCTCTAAGCCATCAGTCGGACATCCTTAGTGCTGCCAGTGGCTTAGCTTCGCCATTGTCGCTGTGATCGCCAGTCATGAGCCTGGCTTCTGGCCAAGTGGCACTGTCCACCAGGGGGCAGCTCCTGCGTAGAGCATCTGCCCCCTGGTGGTCAGTGTGCTTCATAGCGACTGGTGGTTCTGCAATTCGATTGATTTGCATATTAGCCTTTTGTTATATATAGGATTTATTTATTTATTTAATTTCAGAGAGGAAGGGAGAGGGAGAGAGAGAGAGAGAAACATCAATGATGAGAATCATCGATTGGCTGCCTCCTACACGCCCTCTACTGGGAATCGAGCCTACAGTTTCCTGCTGGCAGAGCCCACCATGTCCTTCGCCAGCCCACAGTCAAGGGCATGTACCTTGATTGCGGGCACATCCCCAGTAGGAGGCATGCAGGAGGCAACTGATCTATATTTCTCTCTATTCTTCTCCCTTCCTCTCTGTAAAAAATAAATAAAATATATTTTAAAAAAAAGGAATGGGGGGGCCTGAGGGAGTGCCCTTGGGGGAGAGTCTGCCCATGGACCCGCTCTCCCCATTGGCAGGCACAGGTGAACGTGGAGGACGTGTTCGTGTCCTTCTCCCCGGAGGAGTGGGGGCTCCTGGACGAGGCTCAGCGACGCCTGTACCGCGACGTGATGCTGGAGACCTTCGCCCTTCTGGCCTCGCTGGGTGAGCTCCTCACACCCACCCTGGGGTCCTGGACTGGGCTCTGCCCCTCCTGTTTTCCAGGGGGAGTCCTGGCCCTTCCTGTGTCACAGCCATGGGTACCCTGGGTGTCAGACTGGGCGCACATGAGTCCAGCCAGGACCAGGGTAGGTGTGGTCCTGGTGAGTGGGTGTTGGGGGTGTCATAACAAGCTGGGCTCCAGGCAGTCCCCATCCTCTCGGTGCCCACAGTTGTTTTAGCGCCACATTCCTTTTTTGTCTTTACTTCCCGTTTATTTTATTTTATTTTTTAAAATGTATTTTATTGATTTTTTTATAGAGAGGAAGGGAGAGGGATAGAGAGCTAGAAACGTCGATGAGAGAGAAACATCGACCAGCTGCCTCTTGCACACCCCCTACTGGGGATGTGCCCGCAACCAATGTACATGCCCCTGACCGGAATCGAACCGGGGACCTTTCAGTCCGCAGACCGACGCTCTATCCACTGAGCCACACCGGTCTCGGCTTTACTTCCCATTTATAACACTTGTATTTTGTGCTCTGCCCTTTGACCTGTCTGTCCCTGGCCTCTGCCTCCACATCACACCTGCTCTTCTCCACTGCTCCCTCTGCAGTGCTCTCCAACGTTTGCCTGAACTGAATGTGTCAGCTCTCCACAGCCCCCAGAGAGTCCTTAAATACCAGTGATTCCGTTGTACCTCTTCAGGGAAAAAACCTGTACACAGCTCTCACCTGCCTCCAGCAGCCACGGCCTTCCTGAAAGCTGCTGTGATGGCGTCATCGGAGACCCTCGCTTTCCTGGGCTGTACCCCACATTTGTTTCCGCCCCCAGTCAAGGCCTCTTCCCTTCTGTGACTTTATTTTTTTGTTAAAAAAATTTTTTTTATTATTGATTTCAGAGAGGAAGGGAAAGGGGGAAAGCAAGATAGAATCATCAATGATGAGAGAGACTCATTGATTAGGAGACTCATTGATTGGCTGCCTCCTGCAGGCCCCCTACTGGGGATTGAGCCTGCAACCAGGCATGTGCCCTTGATTGGAATTGAACCTGGGACTCTTCAGTCCATAGGCTGACGTTCTATCTGCAGAGCCAACCAGCGAGGGACCCTTCTATGACCTTTGATATGTAAACTGCTGCATGGCAGCCCTTTACTCAACCTGAACTATATGACCTTGCTCAACTTGAGCTATGACCTTGCTCTTAGTTCTGTGAGACACACATTTGCAACCAGACAAGTGTTAACTTGAACTTCACCAGCATTTGTCTGCTTTCAGGTTCTTGGCCTGGCATGGAGGATGAGATACCTTTTAAGCAAAGGGTTTCTGCAGAAGGAGTGTCACAGGTCAGGACTCTCAAGTCAGGCCCTGCCACCCAGCAAGCCTATTCCCGTGAGGCAGGTGGCCTGGTCTTGAAAGACATTTCACACCTGGCTGAGCACCAAGAAACACACTCTGGGCAGAAGCCGTGTGGGAAACAATTCTGGCTCAGTGGGAACCTTCAGCACCAGAAACAGCGTCAGGGAGAGAAGCCCTTCAGAGGAGACGAGGGCCGGGCCTTTCTTGTGAACAGCTGCCCTGTCCAGCCCCGGGAGGCGCCCTCTGTGCCTGGGGAGGCCCGTGAGGACTGCTCAGCCCGCTCGGGCAGTTCCCAGCACCGCGCTCCCCACGGTGACGGCACGTGTGTGGAGGCCTTGCGTGGCGGACAGCGGCATTACGAATGCAGTGAATGTGGGAAAGCCTTCAGCCGCAAAGACTCGCTCGTCCAGCACCACAGGGTCCACACGGGAGAAAGGCCGTACGAGTGCGGCGAGTGTGGGAAAGCCTTCAGCCGCAAACCCATCCTTGCGCAGCACCAGCGAGTTCACACTGGAGAGATGCCCTACGCGTGTGGCATCTGTGGGAAAGGGTTCAACCACAGCTCAAACCTCATTGTGCACCAAAGAGTTCACACCGGAGCGAGGCCTTACGAATGCAGTGAGTGTGGGAAAGCCTACAGCCACAAATCCACGCTGGTCCAGCACCAGAGCGCGCACACCGGAGAAAGGCCGTACGAGTGCAGCGAATGTGGGAAATACTTTGGTCACAAATACAGACTCATCAAACACTGGAGTGTTCACACCGGGGCGCGGCCTTACGAGTGCATCGAGTGCGGGAAATTCTTTACCCAAAGCTCCGACCTCGTTGCACACCAGAGGGTCCACAATGGCGAGAAGCCCTATGTGTGCAGCGAGTGTGGGAAAGCCTTTAGCCACAAGCATGTGCTCGTTCAGCACCATAGGATCCACACTGGAGAAAGGCCGTATAAGTGCAGTGAGTGTGGGAAGGCCTTCAGGCAAAGGGCTTCTCTCATCCGACACTGGAAAGTCCACACTGGAGAAAGGCCATAGCCCAGCAGGGAATACGCCATGTTTCTCTCTCATCCATGTTTCTTTCTTTCTTTCTTTCTTTCTTTCTTTCTTTCTTTCTTTCTTTCTTTCTTTTTTTATATATATTTTACTGATTTTTTACAGAGAGGAAGAGAGAGGGATAGAGAGGTAGAAACATCGATGAGAGAGAATCGATTAGCTGCCTCTTTCACACCTCCTACCTGGGATGTGCCCGCAACCAAGGTACATGCCCCTGACCGGAATCGAACCTGGGACCCTTCAGTCTCCAGGCTGATGCTCTATTCACTGAGCCAAACTGGTTTCGGCCTCTCATCCATGTTTTTAACTATCTCTCTCCCTTCCTCTCTATAAAAAAAAAAAAAAAAAAAAAAAAAAAAAAATCAATAAAATATATTTTAAAAATCTTTACCCAAGGATATTATTTTTATTGGTTTCAAGAGAGAGGGAGGGAGGGGTGTGAGGGGAAAAGAGACATGTCCATTGGCTGCCTCCTGCACGCACCTGGACTGGGGCTGGGACGGGCTGGAACTGGGGACACTTTTTTTTTTTTTTTTTTTTTTTATTTAAAAAAGCAGGCAAGGATTTATTTATTTATTTATTTATTTTTTTAGGCAAGGATTTATTGAAAAACTGGCCAGGACGGCTGGCTGCTGGAGCACCACATGCAGGTGGGCCCCACACGACCGCCGGGACACTTACTTTTTAAATCTAATTTGAAATTTTGGACCTCACTTCCCGTAAATACAGGGCAGAGTTCATCCTGCTCCTCTCTGCAGGGCAAGCATGTCAAACTCTCGGCTGGCGGGCGCATGCGACTCACAATGAATACTTTTGCAGCCCAGGCAATATAACAGGCATGTGAGAAACTTTGTAATAAAAGTTCTGAAACTTAATTTTTACAATATCCTGTTATACATAATCTATAATAAAAGTGTAGTATGCTAAGTAGATCACATGTCCTCCTGGATGACCTTCCAGATGAAGCCGGGAGGGAAACCGAGGTCCTGGGTCCCAGAGAGAAACTGGTGCCAGCAGCCTGGGGAAGGCAGGCCTACTCCTGCACGATTTTCATGCACTGGGCCTCTAGTAAATTAATAACTAACCACAACATTTGATAATGACTGGTTACTGTAATAGCGTGGCATTCATTTCCCTTCTGGACTATATGCACCCGCACACCGTTTCTCTCCACTAACACCAGCAACAAATAGTCTAGCCGACAATGGCCCCATCCTTAGTTTGGACTGACTTGTTTGCTGGGCTCAACAGGAAATATTTCGCTTTCAGAGAACAAGAAAAACATCTCATTTGTGTGACCTTTATTCATTTGTGCAGTTCTTCAGTGTCTGGTAAGTTCGTGTTCAAGGACAAATATTAATTTTTATTAAAATATTCTACTATTGCCGAAAACATTTATTAAAATATTCTATTGAGTGGTTCCGGGTTCGATTCCAGTCAAGGGCATGTACCTTGATCCCCAGTGGAGGTGTGCAGGAGGCAGCTGATCGATGTTGCTCTCTCATCGATGTTTCTAAGTCTCTCCCTTCCTCTCTGTAAAAAAATCAATAAAATATATATTTTTTAAAATGTTCTACTATCTTATTAACGACTTATTTATTGTTAACGACTTATTTATTTCAGCCCTCTGCATTCAGCATGTCTCTCGAAATAAACCTACGTTTCTATGAAAACGGAAGCTTTTGTTTTTCTTGCGTCCACATGCATGTAAACCTTGTTTATTCCGCCTGCGTGAGCCTTGAGTTTGACACGCTTGGGCTTATGGAGGGTTTGCTGCACAGACGTGACTGATGACAGGACCCACTACTTAACCGCCAGTCACTCTCCCGACCGGAAGTCCCCAGCCCGCCAATCACAGCGTCGGTTCTCACCGCGCTCAGAAGCTTTTCTCGCTTCTCTCGACCAAAGGACACCGTCGCCGTCCACACCGGGGGCTCTCCCAGGGCTTGGGGGGCTGTGAGCCCGCATCTGTGACGGGACCAAACACATCGTGGTCACCAAAACGACCACATACACGTTTCTTAGAAATCTCCACCTTCCAAGCATCCCGCCGCTCAGGTCGGCCCCCGAGGGGACATCCCTCGCCCCTGCCCCCTGGCCACAGAGACCCCGAGGCGACACCCCTGCCCCCTGGCCTCAGAGACCCCGAGGCGACACCCCTGCCCCCTGGCCACAGAGACCCCGAGGCGACACCCCTGCCCCCTGACCTCAGAGACTCCGAGGCGACACCCCTGGCCCCTGGATGAGCCCCCGGCTCCCAGCGCTCAGGCCGCCCCTGAGGGAGCGCTGCCCCCTCCTGAGGGCGGACGCGGACCCGCCCCCCCATCGGGGCTCCGGCTGAAAGGAGACGGGGGGGGGGGGGGGGGGGGGGCGCAGCACCCACCTCAGTCGGGCTCCTCGGCCCAGCCCTCCCGCCGGCCTGAGGGAGGAGCGGGGCCGACGAGGCGGGAACGGGGACATCGCCCGCCGCCCTCCATTCGCTTCGTCCTGGGCACCGCCCTGAGCCCCGCCGCCCTGAGATCCGGAGAGGAATCCCTTTCACGGCCCGAGGGACGCCGCCGGAAGTCCCGTCTCCAGTGCGCGTGGGCGCATAAGTGGCTCCATGCTAAACTCTCATTGGCTGTTCTCGCTGTCCATCGGTTGCCGCAGGGCCTCCTGGGTAATGTAGTTTCTCCACTGGGTTTTCTCTGGCTGAGGTGGTGGTTCCTTCAGTTTGGGGGGAGAGGCCCACCTATGACGCGAGGGGCGCTGGGAATTGGAGTTCCCACTCTCTTAAGGATGCAGTGGGGCTTAGTAGCTCTTAAAGGGGACATACCTTCGTTTCCCTGGGGTGCTGTCTAGCACAAGTGTCAGAAATAGACATGTGAGCCCTAGCCGGTTTGGTTCAGTGGATAGAGCACTGGCCTGCGGACTGAAGGGTCCCAGTTTCCAATCCAGTCAAGGGCACATGCCTGGGTTGGGGGCTCCATTCCCAGTAGGCGTGCAGGAAGCAGCTGATCAATGGTTTTCTCTCATCATTGATGTCACTATCTCCCTCTCCCTTCCTCTATGAAAGGAGCCCTACTTACTGGATGCCATGCTTTTGCACACACAACATGGATAATACTAAAAAACATATACACGCACTTAATAAAAACAGCTATACAAGAGTAACTATAGGATTTCTTCTATACAATTCTAGAAATGCAAACTATAGTGTGTACCTGGGGATGACCAGTTGGGTAGAACTGGGAGAGACAATAAAAGGACCAATAAAAACTGGCCCCACGCCGGGACCGGTTTGGCTCAATGGATGGAGCGTCGGCTTGGGGACTGAAGGGCCCCGGGTTCGATTCCGGTCAAGGGCATGTACCTTGGTTGCGGGAATATCCCCAGTGGGGGGTGTGCAAGAGGCAGATGATCGATGACTCTCTCTCATTGATGTTTCGAACTCTCTCTCTCTCTCCCTTCCACTCTGTACAAAAATCAATAAAATATATTTTAAAAAACAACAACAACAAAAAAAAACTGGCCCTGGCAGTGTAGCTCAGTTGGCTAGTGCCTCATCCCGTACGCCAAAGTTGTGGGTTCAATCCCCCAGTCAGGGCACATACAAAAATCAACCAAGGAATGCATAAATAAGTGGAACAACAAAGTCAATGCTTCTTTCTCCCTAAAAAAAAAAAAAAAATCAATACTTAAAAAAGAAAACAATAGGGTGATGGATCTATTCATTACCATGACTTTGGTGATGGTCCCATTGTGCACCCACATATGAAAATATATTTTACACTTTTAAAAAATGCCATTTATGTCAAGATATCAATACAGCTGTTAAATAAAGAGTCCATATAAAATCTAGACCTCCCTTCCTGCAGAAATATCGCAACATCTGGCAAAGCTCTATGGATCCCGGCAGCACCATTCCCCATGTCCCCAAGGTCAACCCTGATTCCTTCTCAAACTAGAAGAAAATGCTGACAAAAGCTTCAGCGTGGGGAAATTACACTCAGCCAAGGCATCCAGTCACAGAAACACAAAAGCTGTATAACTCCATTTATATGAAATACCCTGAGGAGTCAAATTGGGAGAGACAGAAAGCAGAATGTGGTTGCCTGGGGCAGTAGGGCAAGGGTTGGAGGAGCTGTTTAGTGGGTATGGAGTTTCAATTTTGCAAGAGGAAAAAAAAAAAATACTGGAGATCAGTTGCACAAATATGTGAACACTAGAGGCCTGTTGCATAATATACAGTGGAAGGATAGGCCTTCCTTCCCCTGGCTTTGCTCCCAGCCACCTGGGAGCCTGCAAGTCTGAACTTGCAAGTTCTCATTCCCAGCTGGAGCTCCGCTCCTATAGCTTCCTCCACACCCCGCCACAACCCCCAGGCCAACACCACCACCACCCCATCATAGCAGGCATCCTGACCCTCCCAGAGGCTCCATGCCCATATACGCAAATTAACCCACCATCTTTGTCAGGTTAATTTGCATACTCACTTCTGATTGGCTGTGGGCATAGGGAAGGTACAGTCATTTTTACATGTTTGTCTATTATTAGGTAAGATATGTGTGTGTGTGTGTGTGTGAATTTTTAACATGACTAAACAGTGCCATTAAAATGCCAGAGGGTAAACTTGGTTACGTGTATTTTACCACAATTAAAAACTACATTACAGTAGTTCCAAGGGATGAAATGTAGCAGACATCTGGCTGAAGACCTTCACCGTTTGCAATACTCTCTCTGGCAGGAACCTTGGGTGCCAAAATGTGATTGGCGTTTTGGCCGAGCACTGCCTTTCTCCACTGTGAAATCTCTGATGTGTCAAGGGTTGGGGGTTACACTTACAGATGCTCCCGCATTCACTGTGTTCGGAAGGCCCTGACCCGGCATGAACTCACAAGGCCCTTCTCCAGGGGAATGGGTTTGGCGTGGCATCCAATAGGTTTACCGCAGTCTCTGAGCCCCTGAGCTCTTTGCCAGCGTGAATTCTGTTCAGTGAGGTGGGAGCGGTAGACGAAGAGTTTCTCACCCTCACGCCTCTCCCGGGCCTGTCTCTAGTGTGGACTTTCAGGTGCTGGACAAGGTGGGACTTCCTGACGAAGGCCTTCTGACACTTGCTGCACGCGTAGGGCCGCTCCCCCGTGTGGATTTTCTGATGCTCCACGAGGATGTGTCTGTGGCCGAAGGCTTTGCCGCACTCACCGCACGCGAAGGGCCGCTCCCCGGTGTGGTTCCTCCAGTGCTTCATGAGGCTGGAGTTGTACCGGAACAACTTCCCGCACTGGCTGCACGCGAAGGGCCTCTCTCCGGTGTGAACCGTCAGGTGCCTGAGGAGCCGGCAGTGGTAGGCGAAGGCTTTCCCGCACTCGCCGCACGCGTACGGCCTCGCCCCGCTGTGACTCTGCCAGTGCCTGAGGAGCGTGGCCTTGCGCCGGAAGGACTGCCCGCACACGCTGCACGCGTGGGGCCTCTCCGCCGTGTGGACCCTGCGGTGCCGCAGGAGCGTGGAGGTGTAGCGGAAGAACTTCCCGCACTCGCCGCACTGGTAGGGCCGCTCCCCCGTGTGCACGCGCTGGTGCTTGGCCAGCGCCGAGCGGTACCGGAAGAGCTTGCCGCACAGGGGGCAGCCGTAGGGCCGCTCCGCGGTGTGCACCCGCTGGTGCCGCACGAAGGTGGAGCGGTAGCGGAAGAGCTTCCCGCACTGCCCGCAGGCGTGGGGCCGCTCCGCCGTGTGCACCTGCCCGTGCCTCACCAGCCGGTAGTGGTACTTGAAGAGCTTCCCGCACAGCCGGCACGCGTGCGGCCACGCTCCATCGTGGACTCGCTGGTGCTTCTCGAGGTTGGCCTTGTACTTGAAGAGTTTCCCACACCGGCCGCACTCGGCGGGGCCCGGCTCGGCGTGGGCCCGCTGGTGCCCCAGGAGCGTGGACTTGTAGGGGAAGGCCTTGCCGCACTGGCCGCACGCGAAGGGCCGCTCCCCGCTGTGCACCCGCTGGTGCTGCGCCAGGTGGAACTTCCTGCGGAAGGCCCGGCCGCACTGGCCGCAGGCGTGCGGCCGGACGCCCGTGTGGATCTTCTGGTGCTGCGCGAGGACCTGCTTCCGGCTGAAGCTTCTCCCACACTGCGGGCACCTGTGACCGGCCCGGCCCGGCCCGGGGGTCTCTCCGCACGCCGTTTCCCGCCGCGGCGTCCGCCTGCTGCCGGGAGCCCAGTGCTGCAGGAGCCCCCGGCCCTCGCCGCCCGGGAGGGCCTTCCCTGCCAGGGGGGCGCTGCCCCTCCCGGAGGCGTGGTCTCCCGGCTGCTCCGGGTCCCGCGGGGGGAGATCTGTCCCACAGAGGCGTAGGCCCCGATCGAGCCTCATTCGGTCGCGCTCAGCCAGCTGCAGGATGCCTTTCGTCTCACAGAGCTGGGCCTTCTTCAGAGTCCTGACCTGCGATTCTCCCCCGGAATCACCTTGCTCCAAAGGTGCCTCCTCACCCTGGGCTCCACGCCAACTACCTGGGAGCAGAGAAACAGCAGGTGTGGATTTTGGTGGGAGGGGTCGGCCCTTCTATCCCTCCCTCCCTCTGCCTTCCTCTCTGAAATCAATAAAAAATATACATATGGCTGAAACCGGTTTGGCTCAGTGGATAGAACATCAACCTGCAGACTAAAGGGACCCGGGTTCGATTCCGGTCAAGGGCATGTACCTTGGTTGTGGGCATATCCCCAGCGGGGGGTGTGCAGGAGGCAGCTGATCAGTGTTTCCCTCTCATCGATGTTTCTAACTCTCCCTCTCCCTTCCTCTAAAAAAACCAATAAAATATATTTAAAATGATTATCAGAAACTTCACAGCACAGACGGTAGAAACAACATAGTCGTCCCTAAAATAAGTAACTATGCTGGGGTTTAAACTTCCTGACACAGGCGGATCCCAAGAAATGTCAGCACGAGGAGGGGCAGGGCCTGGCACCGAGGTCCCAGCATCCGGCCTGAGGGACCCCCCAGGGGGATCAGCTGCGGGGGACCCACGGGGATCTCTCACAACCTCCATGACTCCAGACTCCTCAGCCATCTCAGGAGGACCCAGAGCAGCAGGGATGGGGCCGCGTGGGGACAGTGCACGGCCCGGCCTTGCTCCTGACAACAACGGTGCCAGGACCCAGGACAGGCAGCAATGCCCGTGGCCTCCGGGGGGAAGGGCAGAGCTGCCCCTGGAAAGGGAGGGACGGAGCCCAGCCCGGGCCCCCGGGAGGGGGGCGGGGAGGCAGAAGGGGGAAGGGAGGGGTGGCAGAGCCTTACCCACGGAGCACAGAAGGGCCACGGTCTCCAGCATCACATCCCGGTACAGGCGTCGCTGAGCCTCGTCCAGGAGCCCCCACTCCTCCCGGGAGAAACGGATGGCCACGTCCTCAAAGACCACGCGGCCCTGGAGAGCAGACGGCTTAGCCCAGTGGCAGCTTTTTTTTATTCTTAATTTAAAAAAATATATATTTTATTGATTTTTTACAGAGAGGAGGAGAGGGATAGACAGCACACCGGTTTTGGCAATAAAATATATTAGAAAAAAAGAAATGGGTACTGCTCGCCTGGCCGGGTGGGTGAGTGGACAGAGCACCGGCCTGCGGACCAAAGGTTCCCGGGTTCGACTCCGGTCAAGGGCAGGTACCTCGGTTGCAGGCTCCTCCACGGCCCGGGCTCTGGATGGGACACATGCAGGAGGCAACCCATCAATGTGTCTCTCTCACTTCCACGTTCCTCTCTGTCTTTCCCTCTCTCTTCCACTCTCCCTAAAACCAACAGAAAAATATCCTCGGATGTGAGGATTAATGACAACAAAATAATAATAAAAAAGAAATGATGCTCTGGCTGGTTTGGCTCAGTGCATAGAACACTGGCCTGTGGACTGAAGGTTCCTGGGTTCGATTCCAGTCAAGGGCACACGCCCAGGTTGTGGGCTCCATCCCCGGTGGGGGGGTGTGCAGGAGGCAGCCAATCAATGATTCTCTCTCATCATTGATGTTTCTATCTCTCTCTCTCCCTCTCTCTTCCTCTCTGAAATCAATAAAAATATATTAAAAAAAAAGAAAATGAAAATATGTAAATGAGCCCCGACACACACACACACACACACACACACACACACACACTCAGTTGGTTAGAGCACGTAGGAAACAGCGGATCAATGATTCTTACTCATCACTGATGTTTCTCCCTCTCCCTTCCTCTTTGAAATCAATGAAAAGAAGGAAGGAAGGAGAACTGTTCCATATAGCCTGGCCCTGGAAATAAATCCTGGGGCTGGTGAGTGCGCAGGGTGCTCAGATTCGAGGGGGTAAGAATGGGAGCCGTTTCAGGACGCCCCCCTTCCCCGAGGGCAGAGACTTATGGGAGTGCCTGAATCTCGGGGAGGCAGCTGGGACGGGTGGACACAGCCACGCCCTCCACTCACCTGTGCTGGGTCGGGGAGCATCTCTGCCGCCGCCATGGGACCCTGTGGGAAGAGGGCGGGCGTGAGAACGGGGTCGCCAGGGTCAGACCCTACAGGGGAGCCACCCAACCTCCGCCCGGTGGTCTGAGCCCGGCCACTCAGCGGGCAGTGCCACTTCCGATTCACGGCAGCTGAGAGCCAGACACGGCCCAGGTGCCATCACAGACGAGTGGGTACAACAGCGGTGGGACCTTCACACCACGGGATACTATGCAGCAGTAAAAGGACCGCTAGCCCTGGCCGGTGCGGCTCAGTGGATAGAGCGTTGGCCTGCAGACTGAAAGGTCCTGGGTTCAACTCCAGTCAAGGGCACATGCCTGGGTTGCCAGCTTGATCCCCAGTGTGTGTGTGTGTGTGTGTGTGTGTGTGTGTGTGTGTACGCAGGAGGCAGCCAATCAATGATTCTTTCTCATCATGGATGTCTGAAATCAATAAAAAAATATGTATGTATATGTATAAAGTGTTTTATTTATTTCTTACAGAGAGGAAGGAAGAGGGATAGAGAGTTAGAAACACCAATGAGAGAATATTGATCCAGGACCTCCTGGCCGTTTATTGATTTACTGATTGATTGAGAGAAACATTAATGTGAAAGAGAAACATGGATGTGTGGCCTCTGGTCCAGACCCTGGCTGGGCCTCACACCCACACCGAGGTGAGTGCCCTGACCCGGATCTGAACCCACAGTTCACTCTGAGGTGGGGCGGGGGACGACACACGCTCCAACCAGAGCCCGGGCCAGGCCCGCCCTCCCCGTCCGGCCAGGCCCGGCGGACAGCGCTCTGGCGGCGGACCGAGGGGTCCGGGCTCCATTGGGGGGGAGGGAGCGGCCGTCCATGACCCTCTCATCACTGACATGTGTCTCTCCCTCTCTCTCCCCGCCTCCGAAATCAATGAAAATACATTTAAAAACTCCGGGACGTGGCTTTCCGCCTCACTTTGGCTCCCAACCGTTTAGTTTTGGTTTCTTTTGTTGTCTTTTGGCCACAGGCAGCCTTGGGGCTGTTTTCCCGGCCTCTCCCCAGTGTCTGGCCCGACCGACCGACCGACCGACCGGCCCCGCCCCCCCTTCCTGCTCAGGGGGGCGCCCTCCGCGCCGGGTCCTCCACAGCCTCCCGGCTTCCAGCCCCTCGTCCCTGGACACAGAGACCCCGAGGGGACACCCCCGCCCCTGCCCCCCGGACACAGAGACCCCGAGGGGACACCCCCGCCCCTGCCCCCCGGACACAGAGACCCCGAGGGGACACCCCCGCCCCTGCCCCCCGGACACAGAGACCCCGAGGGGACACCCCCGCCCCTGCCCCCCGGACACAGAGACCCCGAGGGGACACCCCCGCCCCTGCCCCCCAGACACAAAGCCCCCGGCGCCCAGCGCTCAGGCCGCCCCTGAAGGAGCGGCGGACACGGACCTGACGCGGGGACCGGGCGGCGCCGCTCCGGGCTCCGGGCTCCGGGCTCCGGCTGGGAGGAGCCGGCGGGGCGGGGAGACCGGGCGCCCGGGGGCGCGGCACCCACCTCAGTCGGGCTCCTCCGCGCGGCCCGCCGCCTGCCTGAGGGAGGAGCGGGGGCCGCGGGGCGGGGACGGGGCGCCGCCGTCACCCACGGCCTCCAAGCAGCGGGGACGCCGCCTCAGCGCCGGCTTCTCCCCCGGCCCCGCACGGCGGAGGCGCGGACCCGCTCAAAACACACAAAACACGAGACGCCGGAAGTCCCGCCTCCAGACCATGCGCACGTAGGACGCGAGCCTCCCCTAAGCCTTCATTGGCCCAGCTGCTCCTCGCGCACCGAACAGGCTTCTGGGTGTTGTAGTTTCCGCCGCCGCCACCACCAACCGTCAGGTCTCCGTCGTTAAGTCACTCCCAAGAGGCGGATAGAGGCCAGGCGCCAGGGTCAGGGTCAGGGTCCGGGGCGCCGGGAATAGATTTAGTCCCAGGGCTCCTGCAAGAGGGAGAGTTAGAAACATCGATGAGAGAGAAGCATCGACGAGCTGCCTCCTGCGCACCTCTTACTGGGGACGTGCCTGCAACCAAGGTACATGCCCTTGACCGGAATCGAACCTGGGGCCCTTGAGTCTGCAGGCCAATGCTCTATCCACTGAGCCAAACCAGTCAGGGCTTTGCCTGCTTTTAAAGGGGACAGGCTCGGATTTCTCGGGAAGCAGTTCAGGAAGTCACAGAGGTTACAGGCCTGTTATTTTCAGACACAGCACGTTCCCACTCGTAACTGTCCGCTCTCTTGGGGCTTCTCAAATACACATGCTGCGGAGAACCAAGATGGTGGCGTAGGTTAAATGCGGGTACACACGACTCCCAGAACCACATCAAAATTACAACTAAAGCCCTGGCTGGTTTGGCTCAGTGGATAGAGCGTCGGCCTGCGGACAGAGGGGTCCCAGGTTCGATTCCGGTCAAGGGCATGTACTTTGGTTGCGGGCACATGTGCAGGAGGCAGCTGGTCGATGTTTCTCTCTCATCGACGTTTCCGGCTCTCTATCTCTCTTCCTTTCTCTCTGTTAAAAATAATAAAATATAGCCGAGACCGGTTTGGGTCAATGGATAGAGCGTCAGCTTGGGGACTGAAGGGTCCCGGGTTCGATTCCGGTCAAGGGCATGTACCTTGGTTGTGGGCATATCCCCAGTAGGGGGTGTGCAAGAGGCAGCTGATAGATGACTCTCTCTCATCGATGTTTCTGGCTCTCTGTCTCTCTCCCTTCCTCTCTGTACAAAATCAATAAAATATATTTTAAAAAAATAATAAAATATATTAATACAGATATTTTATTGATTTTTTTACAGAGGAAGGGAGAGGGATAGAGAGCCGGAAACATCGATGGGAGAGAAACATCGACCAGCTGCCTCTTGAACACCCCTCACTGGGGATGTGCCCGCAACCAAGGTGCATGCCCTTGACCGGAATCGAACCTGGGACCTTTCAGTCTGCAGACCGACGCTCTACCACTGAGCCAAACCGGCTTCGGTAATAAAATATTTTTAAAAGTTACAACTACAACACAGAACCGCCCGAATGGAAGCTGGCTGAACGGAAGCCTTACAGCTAGAAGAATAAAGAAAGCAAAAGAGGGGAGAGGGAGGCACAGACCTGGGACGGCGCTCTGGACCGCCGAGAGGACCGCCGAGTGGCCCGCAACCCTAACCGCCCTGGAACTCTTCACGTCACTCATCAGGTCTCTGAGGCCCCGCCCCCAGGCTGTGCGTCACTATAGGGACATCCAGACCCCGCCCCCACGTTTTGCACGCAGTCCTAGCTCTCATTGGTCGACCGCCACCATCTCTGGGTAACGTAGTTCCCTCGCCGTTCCCTGGGCCTTCTGGGAAGCAGGTCAGTCCTGACTGTGAATACCGGACAAGCGACCGACCGAGTGGGGGGCGCTGGGAAACGGAGTTCCGGGGCCCCCCTCAGATTTCCTTGGCGTAAGGACACCCGCGCCCCCTCCTGGCCGTGGGCTGCCTCGTTATCAAAGGCTCACTGAGCGCCCCCAATAGGTTTGTCAGGGGCCAAAGAAACGCCTGGGGACAGGGCTGTGATGGGGACCCCCCCCTGAAGCGGCCAGGCTCTCTCTGTACCTCCGGCTGCCGCAGAAAACACCTGTCCTGCCTGTGTGGTTAGTGAAGGTGCTCCAATCCAGGACTCATCACTCCCTGACCGAGGCCCTTTCCGCCTAAGAATCTGGGGGAGGGACGTCCCTCTTCTGTCTGGAGCGCCTGTGCCCAGCGAGCATCTCGCCTCTGGGAGGAAGGTCTGGGTGTCTGGACCTCACAGATGCGGTTCATCTTTTGCATCTGCGATTGCAGCGGCAATGTCTGCCAGGGAGTTCAGGTTTCCTCTAGGAAAACACTTATGAGATGGATGTTGCTGAAAGTTACTGATAATGATTTTTGTTGTTTTCCAAGGAAAGTGACAGGAATGGCTCTAGAAGAAACGGGACAAGTTGGGGGAGGGGGGCCTAAGACTTCAGAGCCCTTTGAGTGAGAGGCACTGAGGGTGAACAGTCGGAGAGTGACGCTGAGACTGCGGCTTGCTGAGGCCTTGGCCACCATCAGGGTTTTGGCCCCAACTGTGACTACCCTATATAATCCGACATGATAAAAGGCTATTATGCAAATGGACATAATGGTGGAATGGCCAGTCGCTATGCACGTGCTCTGACCACCAGGGGCAGATACTCAATGCAGGCGCTATGCCCTGGTGGTCAGTGTGCTCCCACAGGAGTGCTGCTCAGCCAGAAGCCAGGCTCACGGCTGGTGAGCCTCTCCTGCCTCTGTAGCAGCGCTAAGGGTGTCCGACTGCCGGCTTAGACCCTCTCCCCACAGAGGGCAGATGTCCCCAGGGGGCTCCCAGACTGAGAGGGTGCAGGCGGGGCTGAGGGACCCCCCCCCTCCCCCCCGCAGTGCACATTACAATACATAACAGTAGCAAAATTAGTTATCAAGTAGCAATGAAAGTAATTTTATGGTTGGGGGTCACCACCACATGAGGAATTGTATTACAGGGTGGAGGCATTAGGAAGGTTGAGAACCGCTGCTCTAGGCAAAAGGAAAAATTACAAGCGGAAACTTTAAAAAGCAATAAACATTTTGCATCAGATGAAAAGAAAAACGCTACCTGTAGCCCTTGCCGTCTTTCAGCGGGTGGGTGGGTGAACTGTGGTCCATCCATGCATTCAGGGATCACACACACTGATGATATTCACAGCAGCTTTATTTGCAATAGCCCCAAACTGGAAAACCACCCAAATAGCCATACAACGGAATAACCCCTAACAGTACAAATGAATGAACCATTGGTGCATGTAACAAGATGAGTTCATCTGAAAACCATTATGATTAGTGAAAAGAGCCAGAATCCCATTCCCGGCAGAAAGCACAAAAACCTAGAAAAGGCTGCTGTTTGCAAATTGTGGGAAATGGTTTGAAAGGCCTGGGAGGAAAGGCCTCTAACAGGGCCCCTGTGCTGCTGTTGGACATGGTCACTGTCCTGGTTTCGGTCATGTTTCCTCAGGCTTGTACACATGATGTACACACTACGAAGCATGTCACGCTCCTATGTGCTGTCTTTCATGCCAATCACACCTTGATAAAAACACGCGTACTTGCCCTCCCTCCTGCCAGGTCACATGTGCCAGCTATCTTGTGCTACCAGGTCCCGCGCCCCAGGATGTAGAAGGGTGAGCCCCGGAGAGAGGCGTGAGGTCCGTCCATCTCCGCGTCACACACACAGCCTCCGGGCCTTCCCGCCTCCTTTCAAGCGGGGCAGTGACGGCCAGGGAGGAGAGGAGCCACAGGAGACGCAGACTCCCGAGGTCCTGAGACCTGTGCCCTCTCTGCCTCCATGGCCTTTGTAGATGGCCTGTGTAACAGACACAGACCCTCTCGTCTGCCGGTCAGTCCCTCGCAGAGGCTGCCCTGTGGCCCTCCAGTGGCTGACACCTGCCCACGCATTCTGGTCCCCGGGGACGGCTCCCGCACGGATCCAGGGACAGAGGTCCCCAAACGTGCTGGGAGGGATGGGATGTCTCCTAAGCACGGTGCTCCCAGAAGCACCGGCGGTTTCTCAGCGTGGACTCCGGGCTCCAGGAAGCCTGGGCTTGCAGGCCGCAGGGTCAGGCACACACGGTCTCCAGTCGCGTCTCTCGAGCCTCAGACAATAGTGCAAACTGGGCCAACGTGGACCGAGGCCCGTCCTCTGCCCTCCTGCTGTCCCTTCTCAGGCACATGAGGTTGGTGCCAACACAGGTGTCCCTCTCTGCGTGTTGGCTGCACCCAGGTTCCTCTCAGTGGACGTCCCACGGGGAGCAGGCCTCCTGGAGCTGCCACGCCCCACAGCAGGCCTGACCCGCGGCACACCAGAGCCGGGCAGCAGACCGTGGTGGGTGGGTGGAAGAGGACCAGTGGCTCACGGCTCTCATGTTTAGAGCCCCTGCTACTTGGAGAAGAGAAGCCTGTGTGGGCAATGCCCAGCAGACTCCCACTCGGATCCTGGGGCCAGAGCTCGACCACGTCCATCAGAACCCCGTGAGGGAAGTGAGGACCTTCTGTGGCTCGGACACTCGGATTCCCTCCAGGGAATGAGTGTGTGCAGGGGTCTGCCTTCCCTGAGCATCCTGGGTGACTGACACCTGTGGGACTCTGGCGGCTGGCGGCAGCGATGGCTCTGCCATACGCACCGGACGGCTGGGAAAGCGCACTGTCCCTCATGAAGACTCTCCCCGGGGTGTCCCAGGCCGGTGCAAGCACGGACGGGGCTCCCTGCAGGCCGGTGCTCCCTCGGTGCCCTCCCTCATGAAGACTCTCCCCGGGGTGTCCCAGGCCGGTGCAAGCACGGACGGGGCTCCCTGCAGGCCGGTGCTCCCTCGGTGCCCTCCCTCATGAAGACTCTCCCCGGGGTGTCCCAGGCCGGTGCAAGCACGGACGGGGCTCCCTGCAGGCCGGTGCTCCCTCGGTGCCCTCCCTCATGAAGACTCTCCCCGGGGTGTCCCAGGCCGGTGCAAGCACGGACGGGGCTCCCTGCAGGCCGGTGCTCCCTCGGTGCCCTCCCTCATGAAGACTCTCCCCGGGGTGTCCCAGGCCGGTGCAAGCACGGACGGGGCTCCCTGCAGGCCGGTGCTCCCTCGGTGCCCGTCCCTCATGAAGACTCTCCCCGGGGTGTCCCAGGCCGGTGCAAGCACGGACGGGGCTCCCTGCAGGCCGGTGCTCCCTCGGTGCCCGTCCCTCATGAAGACTCTCCCCGGGGTGTCCCAGGCCGGTGCAAGCACGGACGGGGCTCCCTGCAGGCCGGTGCTCCCTCGGTGCCCTCCCTCATGAAGACTCTCCCCAGGGTGTCCCAGGCCGGTGCAAGCACGGACGGGGCTCCCTGCAGGCCGGTGCTCCCTCGGTGCCCGTCCCTCATGAAGACTCTCCCCGGGGTGTCCCAGGCCGGTGCAAGCACGGACGGGGCTCCCTGCAGGCCGGTGCTCCCTCGGTGCCCGTCCCTCATGAAGACTCTCCCCGGGGTGTCCCAGGCCGGTGCAAGCACGGACGGGGCTCCCTGCAGGCCGGTGCTCCCTCGGTGCCCTCCCTCATGAAAACTCTCCCCGGGGTGTCCCAGGCCGGTGCAAGCACGGACGGGGCTCCCTGCAGGCCGGTGCTCCCTCGGTGCCCGTCCCTCATGAAGACTCTCCCCGGGGTGTCCCAGGCCGGTGCAAGCACGGACGGGGCTCCCTGCAGGCCGGTGCTCCCTCGGTGCCCTCCCTCATGAAGACTCTCCCCTGGGTGTCCCAGGCCGGTGCAAGCACGGACGGGGCTCCCTGCAGGCCGGTGCTCCCTCGGTACCCGGTGCTCACACAGCGCCCTCCGCTGTGGGTGCTGAGGACGAACACGGAGGCGGCACACGCCCCGCACTCCTAAGGCCCTTCTCTGGCGTGAGCCTCCGGGGCTACACGAGTCCAAGAGACGCCGCCAAAGGGCCCCGCAGACCGTCGCGGTCGTGAGGCCTCGCCCCCGCGTGAGCCTTCTGGTGCCGGGCCAGGTGGGAGCTCCTGCCGTAGGCCTTCCCACAGGCGCCGCACACGTACGGCTTTTCTCCCGTGTGCACCCGCCGGTGCAGGAGGAGGCCGGAGCTGCGGCTGAAGAGCTTCCCGCACTCGCCGCACGCGTAGGGCCTGGCTCCTGTGTGCGCCTTCTTGTGCTGGACGAGGTGGGAGGAGCTGATGTAGGCCTTCCCGCACTCGCCGCACACGTACGGCCGGGCGCCCGAGTGCACGCGCCGGTGCAGGATGAGGCTGGAGTTGTGGCTGAAGCGCTTCCCGCACTCGCCGCACGCGTAGGGCTTGGCCCCGGTGTGGACCCGCTGGTGCACGATCAGGTTGGAGTTGTGGCTGAAGAGCTTCCCGCACTGGCCGCAGGCGTACGGCCGCTCCCCCGTGTGGGTCTTCTGGTGCTGCGCCAGCGTGTCCTTGCGGCTGAAGGCCTTCCCGCAGGCGCCGCAGGCGTGCGGCCGGGCCCCGGTGTGGGTGGCCTGGTGCTGCACCAGCGTGTCCTTGCAGCCGAACGCCTTCCCGCACTCGGGGCACACGTGGGCCCGGGCGCCCGTGTGGACCCTGCGGTGCTTGGTGAGGCTGGAGTTGTGGCTGAAGAACTTGCCGCACTCGCCGCACTCGTAGGGCCGGGCCCCGGTGTGGATCCTCCAGTGCTCCATCAGGTGGGAGCTCTGGCTGAAGAGCTTGCCGCACTGGCTGCAGGCGTAGGGCCGCTCGCCCGTGTGGAAGCGCCGGTGCTGGGCCAGCGTGTCCTTGCGGCCGAAGGCCTTGCCGCAGTCCCCGCACGCGTAGGGCCGCTCCCCGGTGTGCGCCCGCCGGTGCTGCGCCAGGTGGGAGCTCCGGCTGTAGGCCTTGCCGCACTCGCCGCAGTCGTAGGACCGCTCCCCGGTGTGCACCCGCCGGTGCTGGGCCAGCGTGTCCTTGCGGCCGAAGGCCTTGCCGCAGTCGCCGCACGTGTGATGCCTCCTCCCCGGGTGCAGCTTCCGGTGCGCCCGGAGGTGGGACGGGTGGGCGAAGGCCTCCCCGCCGTGAAGCCTCCCGTGGTGACCCGGAGCCCCCGTCTCCTGGGACACGCTGCCTCGGGGCAGGCCTCCGACGGGCCTCCCCTCGGCGGGAGGCCCCTGCTCCCCGAGCCCGGCCCGCTGGTGAGGGCCCAGCCCGCAGTGAGGGGTCCGGGGCCGGAGGAGGCCAGAGCTGCCCAGCGAGTCCGTCCCCTCCTCCTCGCGAGGGACGGGCCCCCCTGACGTGCGGGCGGCCCCACCGCCGTCCCCGCCGCGGGGGCTCGCTGTGCCGCGCTCCTCCTCCTGCGAGTCCGCGTCTGCACGGCCCGGGGGTCCTCTCGCACCTGGGCCGCGTGTGCACGGGTCCTGCGTGGGGTGCGGTCCCTGGACGTCGCCCAGGGGCACAGCGGCCCCGAGGAGCGGGTCACACGCCTCCCACGGGTGGGCTCTCTGGACAGACGGACCCGGCTGGGGCGTCCCGTCCCACGACGCGTCCGCAGGGGCGCTCTGCTCGGGAGGGGCTGCCGCGCAGTCGGCGTCTCGCCAGCAACCTGGAAGCAAAGAAACGCTGTGCCGGGTGCGAGGACTCGGCGGGAAGAGCAGCCCTGTCCCCCGGGCGTGTCACACGCTGGGAGTGGCCCGCCGGAGCCAGGAGGGGCGAGGGAGGGCCCCGTCAGCCGAGGCCCTCCGAGCATCACAGAATGGATCTGATGTCTGGCAGAGCAGCCAATGACCGAGGCAAGAAGTGACCAGGGCAACACCTGTAGGCTCTGGCCGAGGGCCCTGGGAATGTCAGCCGAGGACGAGGGCAAACCCGGGACACAGAGGCACCGCCGGGCTGGGCCAGGGGCGCCCGCCGGGCAGAATCCAGAGCCACTGAGAGAGCCCCATCTCCAGCCCGTCCCTGCCGGCTTTGGGCAGCAGGTGGGGGCTCCTCAGAGAGGAAGGGTCCTGCACACGACCCAGCCCTGACCCCCGAGCCAAGGGAGGGAGGGAGAGGGTTCATGTCACGGCCCCGACGGGACAGAACGCTGCCCCTGGGAGCAGGGACCACGCACCAGGGCGGGGGGTGTGGGCAGGCGGAGGCCGCCGGGAAGACTCCCCGGGATGTTCTGTCCTGAGATAAGCTTCCCTGTGGACGGACTGACCGACCCGTTTGAAGGAACAGGGTAAGGCGAAATGAAGGGAGGTCGCTTCAGGCCAGAAAACAGCGTCCGCCCTGGGCGGCCCCTCTGCTCAGAGCAGGGCTCCCACGCTGGGGGCGGCGGGAAGGCCGGCCGGTGGCCCTGAGGCCTCGGCCCGCGGCCAGGGGAGTTCTGCTCCGGCAACAAGCCGTGGGAGACGGACCTTGTGAACACAGATGCGTGAGTGAGTGAGCGGATTCTCCCCGGACGGGCCTGCGAGGGGCACGCGGCTCGGGGGACAGCGTGGCTGAACCTTCTGGACAGGGACGGCCTGAGCCAGGAGCTGGGGGAGCTGGGACCGGGCTCCCTGCACCGACAGACAGTGACTGTTCGCCGGGGTGAGCCGCCAGACGTGGGGTGATTGCCACGCCAACGACTGAGGTGCCGGAGGGGGCCTCACCCAGCGAGGACACGAGGGCGAAGGTCTCCAGCATCACGTCGCAGTACAGGCGCCGCTGGGCCTCGTCCAGGAGCCCCCACTCCTCCGGGGAGAAGGACACGAACACGTCCTCGAAGGTCACCCGGGCCTGCGGGAGGGGACAGGTCAGCCCTCCGGCAGCAAGGGACCCCTCAGCCCTCCCTGCTCCCCTGCCTCCCTCCCAGCTCCCCCTGCTCCCGGCCTCCCTCCCAGCTCCCCCTGCTCCCCGGCCTCCCTCCCAGCTCCCCCTGCTCCCCGCCTCCCAGCTCCCCCTGCTCCCCGGCCTCCCTCCCAGCTCCCCCTGCTCCCCGGCCTCCCTCCCAGCTCCCCCTGCTCCCCGCCTCCCAGCTCCCCCTGCTCCCCAGCCTCCCTCCCAGCCCTCCCTGCTCCCCGGCCTCCCTCCCAGCTCCCCCTGCTCCCCGCCTCCCAGCTCCCCCTGCTCCCCGGGCTCCCTCCCAGCCCTCCCTGCTCCCCGGGCTCCCTCCCAGCCCTCCCTGCTCCCCGGCCTCCCTCCCAGCTCCCCCTGCTCCCCGCCTCCCAGCTCCCCCTGCTCCCCGGGCTCCCTCCCAGCCCTCCCTGCTCCCCGGGCTCCCTCCCAGCCCTCCCTGCTCCCCGGCCTCCCTCCCAGCTCCCCCTGCTCCCCGGCCTCCCTCCCCGCCCTCCCTGCTCACCCGGGCACCCCCAGTCCCGGTCCTCCACAGCCCCCAGCTGTGTGTGTGTGTGTGTGTGTGTGTGTGTATTTTAAAAAATCAGTGGGGGTGGATTAAAAACAACAAAAAACAACAACACATACAAAGCCCACAGGCTTCTCTGACCCCCAGGGCCACCAACCACTCTGGTGCCCCCTCCCACCCCCACCCTGGGGCAGGTGCAGTAGCCTCCCTCGGCCTCCCCGCCCCCGCCCCCATCTCTCCTGACACCCAAGGCGGGTGCCCTCCCTCCCCTGTCCCACCCTCCCACCGCCGCCAGCAGAGGCCCCGGGGGTGCCCTGGACGTGACGGGAGCCGGCTCCCTCCTCGGCTGCCTCCCTGGCCTCACGGGACGCAGCGGAGACCGGGGGCTCCTCCCGCAGCGCTCCCGCCTCCGGGGGGCGGTGTGGAGGGGACGGTGCCGGGGCCCGGGGCCGAGCACACCTCCCGCCGCGGACGCCGGGCGCGGAGCCTCGCCCCGGTCGGCGGAGGGGCCGCCGGGGAGGGAGCGCCTCCCGCCACTCACCGCAGCCGGGTCCGCGGGCGCGGCGGCCGCCATGGGGTCCCGCAGCCGCACCCCCGCCCGCGGCCGGGGAAGGGGCTGAGGTCGCGCGGGAGCCGGGCCCTCACGCTCCGCTCCGGCTCCTCAGGGAAGCGCCGCCGGGGCCCGGGCCGGACGGGGCGCGGGCAGAGCGCGGCCCCCGCGGGCACCTGGGCGCAGGGCCGCCCGCCCCGCTGCGGGGACCATGGCGCGTCCCGCACGCGCGGGGCCGTCCTTCCCCCGGAACCGTCCCTGTGGCTCCGGTCCGAGCACCCCGCGGCCAGCGGGCCGCGCCCCGAACTCCGAGCCTCAACTGCCCGCCCGAGTGGACTGACAGTCCCGGCGCGGGCTGAATACGCCATGGCGCCGGCGCCGGAAGTCCCGCCTCTGCCCGGCCTGACGGGCGCCAGAAACGCCATCTTCGGAGTGGCCGTGACACAACGCGCATGCGCAAGGCATAGGCTTCTGGGTAACGTAGTTCGTTGCCCTGGCACCTGAGGTTCTGGTGAGGGCGGTGCCAAGGACTTCAGTGGGGAATAGAGTCGAGTCTTAAAGGGGACGCGCCCTATTTCCGTGGTTGGCGGGGGAGAGAGACCGTGCCACGTCTTCCTGCAGGTGATCCATTCCTTAATCCCAGAAGAGGTGCTTCGCCTCTCTCACCTTTGGGCACTCGAGATTTATGTATGTATTTAGGGGGAGGGATCTGAGATTTAAATTGAGCAAGGGCCTGGCCAGTGTTGCTCAGTGGTTGAGCCTGGATCTATGAACCAGGAGGTCACGGCACATGTCCCAGTTGCCCCTGGGTCCCCAGGAGGGGCCATGCAGGAGGTAGCCAGTTGATGAAGTTCCTCTCTCATTTGTGTTTGTATCCCTCTATCCCTCTCCCTAAAAATCAGTTAAACAAACTAATCCCCCTTCCCCCATGATATCACCTCACACCTTTAAGAATGGATGCCATCAAGAAGTTAAATAAGCCCTGGCTGGTGTAGTTCAGTGGGTAGAGTGCCTGAGGGTCCCAGGTTCATTCTGGTCAAGGGCACATGCCCTGGCTGTGGGCTCATGCCCAGTGTGGGGCAGCTGATCCATGATTCTCTCTCATCATTCATGTTTCTCTCTTTCTCTCTCCCTTTCTCCTCAATAAAAAGTATATTTTAAAAAATTAAAAATAAGTCTTATGATCCAGCAATTCCACTTCTGGGTATAGAGCCAAAGGAAAAGAAAACATGCTACTGAAGAGACATATGCACCCGCGTGTTTATTACAGCATTGCTCACAACAGCCAAGAAGTGCAGACAGCCTAGGTGCCAGCAATGGATGAATGGATAAAAGGTGTGATACACACACACACACACACACACTGGAGTATCATTCAACCAGCAGACAGGAGGAAATCCTGTCACATGTGAAACACGGGTGGACCTTGAGGACATTACGCTGAGATGAGTGAGACAGCACCCAGGACAGAGGCTACAGACAATGACATCATCACAACATCACACGTGGTCCCTGTCCCCACCACAGAGGACACCATGGAGGGGTCCGCTGATGCCGGACGGCCACCACTGTGCAACACAAACCTATCGGATACATATACTTTCTGTCTTAAACTTACACAATATCGTGTCAATTCTAGCATCTCAAAAACAACAAACACGTCATACATGGATCGGAGGCCTTGAATGGTCTTAACCCGCACTGCACTGCACAGCACACCCCGCACAGGTAAGGACCTATCTCCTTAGGTATAGCATGGATCAGGGAGCCCTCCTGAGGGCCCTAAGGCTCCATCGATGACCTCCTTTAGGCCCTAAGGTAAGGTAACCAGACGTCCCCATTTCTAACATTTTGTCCTGCGCCATTTTAAAAAAGTCCCGATTTTTTTGCTGAAACCGGTTTGGCTCAGTGGATAGAGCGTCGGTCTGGGGACTGAAAGGTCCCGGGTTCGATTCCGGTCAAGGGCATGGACCTTGGTTGCGGGCACATCCCCAGTAGGGGGTGTGCAAGAGGCAGCTGGTCAATGTTTCTCTTTCATCGATGTTTCTAGCTCTCTATCTCTCTCCCTTCCTCTCTGTAAAAAGTCAATAAAATATATTTTTTAAAAAATTAAAAAATAAAATAAAAATGTCCCAATTTTTTGAAAAAATCATGACTTTTTTAAAACGCCGCTGGACGTGGGACAGATTGTTGGAAATCGGGGCTGCCCCGCCAAAAGTCGGACGTCTGGTCACCTTACCCTAAGGGCTTCATAAATGAGCTGCTTTAGGCCCTAAAGCTTCATAAATGAAGTCTCCACATTGAGCAGACTTGCGCTCCCCACGGCCCAGACAGCGTTTGCAACCAAGGAAGCTTTCAGGGAACACCCGTGGGTGCTCTGGGGGGGAGGGCAGAGCGTCAGGTGAAGGGAGGAGGCCATTTCACCCCAAGCCCAGCTGTCCCCGCCCCCAGCAGCATCCTGAGGAACTGCCCTGGGCTCGCAGGGAACCGGAGAGCAGCCCCCGTGCTCTCCCTTCTGTCACATCTCCTTTCCTCCCCCCACGTCACGTCAGGGAGGAGGGAGGGCGCTCAGGGGGGGACCCTCAGGGGAGAGGGTGTAAGGATGGACACAGCCCAGCTGCGAGGCTCCGTGGGTGAGCGCCGACCTTTGACCCAGGAGGTCAGGGTTCGAGTCCCCATCAGGGCACAGGCCCGGATAGCAGGCTCCATCCCCAGTGTGGGGCGTGCAGGAGGCAGCCGATGGTTCTCTCTCATGGATGTTTCTCTCCCTCCCTTCCTCTGAAAACAATTACAAATTACACACACACACACACACACACACACACACACACACACACACGGATGGAACAGTGCAAGAAGAGGCTCGGTCTGCCAAGGCCAAGGCCGAGGCCCTGTGACGGCCGAGTGCTGTGGAAGGGCGGCAGAGGTCTGGCTGCAGCCGGACATTCAAGTCTTGAGGAGAAAGCAGGCACGTGGACAGCCGCCCGTTAAAGGGAAGAAGCCAAGAGCAGACAAGACCCAGGGCCGGGGTGGAGGATGGGGACAAGGAACCCCAGGTCAGGGCTGGACTGCGCCCAGCCAGACATGGGCCAGGAGCTCAGCGGCCGCAGCACCGGGCTGCAGGTTCGATCCTCAGCGGGGGCGGGTACGAGAGGCACCTGATCCACAAATCTCCATCACATCCACGTTCCTCTTTCTACAAACGTACCCTCAGGTGAGGCTGAGAACCAATCCCACCAAATCCCCCGGGGCCGAGGAGCAGGATGGTTAGCCATGGACGCTGACAGAAGTCCCGGGGACACGCCGCGCAGCGGGCAGCTGGTGTCCCGTGGGCCGGCCTTGACGCGCCCTGAGCCACACGTCTCACCGCTTCTCATGGCGCCCGGCCTCCCCGTCTCCTCCGCGGGGCCTGGGGCTGCGCCCCCTTCCCAGGAGCCCGGGCTCTGCGCCTACTCCGCGTGGGTGCCCGCGGGGGACCGGGACACGGCAAGTCCTGAGGGGAGAGAAGGCTGGTGAGTGGCCGGCAGGGACCCGGGTGACCTCCCCAGGGAGAGGAAAGGGAGTATGAGGAAACATCTGGTGCCCTGGCCAGTTTGGCTCAGTGGACAGAGTGTTGGCCTGTGGACTGAAGGGTCCCAGGTTTGATTACGGCCAAGGGCACAGGCCTGGGTTGTGGGCTCCATCCCCAGTAGCGGGCGAACAGGCGGCAGCCGATCCATGATTCTCTCTCATCGATGTTTCCATCTCTCTCTCCCTCTCCTTTTCTCTCTGAAATCAATAAAAATATTTACAGCCGAAACCGGTGTGGCTCAGTGGTAGAACGTCGGTCTGCCGACTGAAAGGTCCCAGGTTCGATTCTGGTCAGGGGCATGTGAGAGGATGGCAAGAAAACAATGGGAAGTCACTTCTGGAAACGGATCACACAAAAATACCGAAGTCCATCTCGGACCGGAAGGGCCCCGGCTGGTGTGGCTCAGTGGATGGAGCGTCGGGCTGCGGACTAAAGGGTCCCGGGCCATTCGACCGGGTTTGATTCCGGTCGAAGGCACATGCCTGGGTTTCGGGCTTGATCTCTAGTGGGGGGGTGTGCAAGAGGGAGTCAGTCAATGATTCCCTCTCATCACTGATGCTTCTAGCTCTCTCTCTCCCTCTTGCTTCCTCTATGAAACCAAGAAAACATATTAAAAAAAAAAAAAAAGGAAAAGGAAGAAACTGAGGACCCGCTATGACCAGCCCCCCCACCCCCATTCGATGTATGACCTTGAAAGGAGCTTCGCCCCCAGCCTGAGCCGGGAGGAGACACGGCAGCCCGGACAGCGTGACCCCGAGGTCACAGAGGCCTCGCGCTGCAGGTGCCCATGGGACGTGCCCGATGCGTGACCCACAGAACCTGCGGGATAACCCAGAAGCCGGGGGAATTCCCCGGAGCAACAGGTGCCGGAGGGGGCCTCACCCAGCGAGGACACGAGGGCGAAGGTCTCCAGCATCACGTCGCGGTACAGGCGCCGCTGGGCCTCGTCCAGGAGCCCCCACTCCTCCCGGGAGAAGGACACGAACACGTCCTCGAAGGTCACCCGGGCCTGCGGGAGGGGACAGGTCAGCCCTCCGGCAGCAAGGGACCCCTCAGCCCTCCCTGCCCACACGGACACCCCTCCCAGCTCCCCCTGCTCCCGGCCTCCCTCCCAGCCCTCCCTGCTCCCACGGTGAGCGGAGGCCTGGAGGTGTGGCCGGGTGGTCAGACCTCTAGAGAGGTGAGATAATCCTCGTGTTTTCAACCCATAAGCTTTGGGGGTGGGGTGGGGGGGGCCCTCGGATGGTCCGGGTACAGTACCGTGTGGTCGGCGGGTCTGGCAGGAGGGGCCCCCCACACTCCCCCGCCGGCCCGGTCTCCCGGTGTCCGGGGTCGCCCAGACCCTCCAGCCACTGGGGCTCCCAGGCCGTCCATCTCTCCACACGATCCCCGCCCGCCCGCCCGCCCTCCCGCCAGCCTCACTGCCAGTCTCCGCTCCGCCGCCAGGGGGCCCCCGAGGACCGTGACAAGCGTTCCATCCACCCCGTCCTCCGCTCCCCGAACTTTCCCTCGGGGAACCCCGCTCCCCAGGCGGCCCCGCCAGCCCCGACTCCCGCCCCGGGCACCCCCTGCCCGGCCTCCCCCCCGCCGCGCACCACCCGAGGCCCGGCCGCCGGCCCCGGCCCGGAGGGGACCCGTAGCGGGGATGCCCCGACCCGGGCCGCCGTCACCGCCGGGAGCGGGGGTCGGGGGGACCAGGAAGGCCGGCAGGTGAGGCCCCGGGGCCCCCCTCACCTGCGCGGAAGTCATCAGCGCGGCCGTCCCGGCTGCGGGGCCGGCGAGGAGGGGTCCCGGGGGGCAGGTGGCCGGGCGGGGACCCCGGGCGCGCGGCTCCCTCCCGGCGCCGGAGCGAAAGGGCCCGGGGCGCGGCCGCTGGCGGTCGGGGCGCCGCCGTCGCTCGGGCGCGGGGGCTGCGGCCGCGTTGCCGTCTCCCCGGCTCAGCCCCGGAGTCGCGCCCACGCGGGGGGCGCCGGGGGCCACGTGGTCCCGGGCCAATCAGCAGCCGCCCCCGAGGAAGAACTACGGAAATGGACAGGAAATCCCGCCCCCGATGCAGGAAACGCCCCTCTCCTGCGCCGCCATTGGCCCAGCAGCTAGGCAAGGCGGGCTATGGCGCCTCCGAGCGCATGCGCGGCTTCTCCATGGAAACAGACCGGAAACACAGAGCCGAGTCTCCAAACATTGGGGCGGGTTTCGCTTTCTCTTGAAAACACCCACGTTTTTAAAAAATATTAAATGGAAAAGTCCAGAAGTAATTCATAAATTAAATTGCAGGATGAAATCACAGTGTACCTACTACGGCTCACCCAGGACGTGAATCTTTTCAGCATATCCACGCTATATATATATAGCTAATATGTATAGGAAATAAAACATGTAAAGGGGGGTTCAGGACTCTGCTTGATTTCAGGCATCCAATGGGGCATTGTGTGTTTCTCTGACTTTAACATTCTTCTTTAACTTAGTCCAGTCAAGTATTTTCTTTTGGCTCAAATTTAACCTCGAGAAAATGGTTGAGATGGGAGCTCAGAGATCACAATCAGAGGGTATAACTGGGATCCATCAGGGAAGGTTACAGAGCCACACTGTCATCCTCTCCCCACAGAAAAACAGAGGGAAAAAAACAACCAACCAACCAAGTAGATAAAGATGAGGAATGCCTTTGGGGTGGTTAAAGCCATAACATTTTTAAAAATTTCCAATTCACACATACACGCCCCCCCCCCTTTTTTTTTTAATACATTTTATTGATTTCAGAGAGGAAGGGAAAGTGAGAGGGTAATAGAAACCTCAATGATGAGAATCACCTCAAACTGGGGACCAAGCCCGCAACACAGGCATGTGCCCTTGGCCAGAATCGAACCTTTCAGTCCACAGACTGACACTCTACTCATTGAGCCAAACCATCCAGGGCCATACACTTTTTTTTTTTTTTTTTAAATGTTTTGTCATTTTCAACAGGAAATTTAAGTCTCATAGGCTTCTCCTGTACGATACGTACATCTCAATATAAAAGCATTTCTCTCTTAAAGCCTTCCTATTTCTCATAGACCCGTGCTGCTCACAGGTAGAGAAAATGTTGTGGAACAAAAGCGTTCCATCAGTGTTGTCAGACATACCTTCAACCGTCTAACTCTCCTGATACCGGAGGGCAGTGAATGTATACACAAGACAAATGGCGGAATAAGGTCTTCTGACATCTGAAACAAACCAGCTTGTTCCCACTAGGACATGAGGGATGACAGCTTGCCGTAGGCTTCTCAGGGAAGTCTGAAGGAAACGGCACTTGCATTTGTCTCTCTCTTCTCAGCAACCGCCCCCGTGGAAGGACTCCGGAAATGGACAGGAAGTCCCGCCCCCCGCTGCAGGAAACGCCCCTTGCTTTGTTTAAATGTCTCCTCTTGCTTTGTTTAAATATCCGAGATAATTTCGCAGTGTAAAGCTGCAAGAGATCTGGCTGGAGGTTTTGCTAAGTGCACAGATGGCTAGATCAGATCACTCTCTTGGATGAATTCTCAGATGCAGAATAAGACTCTAGGCTGAATCATACCAACATGACTCATTAGATGACGATCGATACCCTGCAGCAGGTTTTCTCACAGGGAAACCTGGGGGGATTCTTTGGTATAAACGACCAGATTCTGGTAAAATATTTCCCACAGTGTTTTCATTCAAAGTTTTCCCACTCACAGTTCTGGGAGGTTGCTGAGGACTGTCCACTTGGGAAGGGTTTTCCCACTTCTGTTACACTGACAGGGTATCTCCCAGTGTGAACTTTTTGATGCTAACTGAGGGATGAGCTGTGACCAAAGCCCTTTTCACACTCCATTCAGTCACAGGGCTTCTCCCCGGTGTGGATGACAGCGTGTCGGATGAGGTTGGTGCTCCAGCAGGTTTTCCCACACTCGCTGCACTCATAGGGCTTCTTTCCTCTGTGAACCCACTGGTGCCTCGGGAAACCTGACCTGCGGCTAAAAGCCTTCCCACACTCACCGCACTTGTAAGGCTCCTCTCTGGTGTGGATGCTGATGTGTTTGATGAGGTCTTTCCTAGTGCTGAAGGCTTTGCCACATTCCTTGCACTCAAAAAGGCTTTTCCCCAGTGTGGGCCCTCTTATGCACGATGAACGTGGAGCAGTGGGTGAAGGCCTTGCCGCATTCAGTGCAAACTGTGGCTTGAGAGCCACATGCGGCTCTTTGGCCCCTTGAGTGTGGCTCTTCCACAAAATACCATGGCCTGGGCGAGTCTATGTTGAAGAAGTGGTGTTAGAAGAAGTTTAAGTTTAAAAAATGTGGCTCTCCAAAGAAATGTCAATCGTTGTGCTGTTGATATTTGGCTCTGTTGACTAATGAGTTTGCTGACCACTGCCCTAACTGGTTTGACTCAGTGGCTAGAGCCTCGGACTGTGGACTGAAGGGTCTCAGGTTCGATTCTGGTCAAGGGCATTTGTCTGGGTTGTAGGCTTGGCCCCCAGTGTGGGGCCAATTGATGTTTCTCTCTCTCCCTCTCCCTTCCTCTCTGAAATCAATAAAAAATATTTTAAAAAACAATAATAAAGAAGAGACACAGTCTCATCCGGCCTGTGGCTCAGTGGGTGAGCATGGCCCTATGAACCAGGACCTCACTGTTGGATTCCAGGCCAGGGCTGGGGGTTGCCATCCCCAATGGGGGGCGTGCAGGAGGCAGCCAATCAACGATTCTCTCTCACTGTTACTCTCTCTCCCTTCGTTTCTGCAATAAATTTAAGGTAAGTTAAAAAGCCAGTGCAAGGACAAAGGTCGGGGATGGAGGAGAACGGGGCGCGGTCAGCGGAGAACGGAGGTCAGAGGTCGGCTGGGGTGCGGGGCAGCGGGGGGAGAGGGGGGTCTGGAGGAGCCGATGGCGGTGGCGGCGAGATGACGCTGCTCCACACAAACAGCCGGGTCCAGGCGGGACCCTGCGGCGGACGCGGCCTCGGCCGGGCCAGGGAGCCCGCTCCGAACCGCCGTGCGCTCACCTGCGCCGGGTGCACCTGCGCCGCCGCCATGGCGGGACCCCGAGGGAAAGCGCAGTCCGGACGGGCGGGCGGAGGCCGTGGTGGGTGCGTCCGCCTCAGGCGACCGCCACCCACTCCCGGCCCGGAGCGGGGCGACCTCGGCTGAGAGGCGCGCCCCGAGCTCAGCCCCCGCGTGTCCCGTCCACTGCCGGAGAGCGCGACCCGGCACAGGCAGATGACGACTTCCCGCAGGGACCGGAAGTCCCGCCCCACCAGCGCGCCGTGATTGGCCCAGAGCCGCGGGGCCTCCTGGGTTTTGTAGTTTTCCCCTCCCAGACCACCGGATGTGGGGAGCTGTCCAACCCCACCTTCTCCCCTGAAGCCTTGGACGCCGCTTGGACCCACCACTTGTCAGGGGGCACAGCTGGCGGAGGCAGCGGCCCGAGACCTTCGCCCGCAGGAGAGAGAAGTGCCAGGCGCGGAATCATCCTCGTACACTGACTTCTCTCCAGACTCAACCTCCAAGTGAATGCCAAAGTCCCGCCCTAACACTTTACTAAACTCCTGGACCTCCAACTCCGCCCATAAGTTTTATCCTACAGGAAAGGCAAGGGAGAGCCCGGGAAACAGCTTAGAACTGGCTAGTTGTTTATTTAATTTTAAATATATATTTTTGATTTTTTTACAGAAAGAGGAAGAGAAAGGGATAGAGAGTTACAAACACGGATCAGCTGCCCCCTGCACACCTCCCACCTGGGGATGTGCCCGCAACCAAGGTACATGCCCTTGACAGGAATCGAACCTGGGACCTTTCAGTCCGCAGGCCAGTGGATTCCGGTCAAGGGCATGTCCCTTGGTTGCGGGCACATCCCCAGTGGGGTGCATGCAGGAGGCAGCTGATTGTTTCTCATCGATGTTTCTAATTCTCTGTCCCTCTCGCTTCCTCTCTGTAAAAAACCAATAAAATATGTTTTAAAAACACGTATATGTGGATCTCCAAATGACAGAAGGGACAAATGTTTCCTTAAGTCGCCCAGCAGGTGTGCTTTCCTTAAGGCCAGGAAGCACACCAGGTGGTCTGCCCATTTACAACTGAGCTGAGACCATTGGATTCCGGTGTGGAACATACCTGTGAGCGAACATACTGTGTATCTTTCCCCTGAAAAACACCAGGATGACATCACCAAGCACTCCCGAGGCAACCCAGCTTCCCATCACAGAGACAGGGGGAGTGTGCACACACAGGGGAGTGCACCCCGAGAGCAGGCTCCCCTAAACCTCCAGCCCCATGGCCTTTATAGAGGACCCCCAGCCGCCACTGCCTCGGGCGAAACTCGCACAGACAGCTGGGAACGTGTCTACGCCTGCAAGGACACATCTTTAATACCAAGGTATGCACATTTAATAATACAGCAATTATGACCCCATATTCTTTAATTCTCTCTTAGAGGCTACAAGTTTCAACAGTGGGAACACATAGTAAATGAGAAATAGCTAACATCTGTGCAGTGGAAACACACAGCATTAACCTGGCCATTCCATCTTTGTAGACATAGTGGCCAACCAAGGGGGTATTTGCAAGTCGAATGCCTTGGAGACGTATCCGTGTGGATATATTCAGAGACAAGGTCCTTTGTCACCACATTCTCCACACTGGCCTCTCTAAATCCAATCCGGACTGGCAGGCACTTCCACTGCGACTTGTCTGATTGTTTTAGTTACAACTGTTTACACGTGCATGAGCCTTCGCCTCAGAGCTACGACTTCTTCTTTATTGTAGCCGACTGCTGTTGGATATCTGTTAGATGTTTGAACGTCCCGTTCTGGCCAACGGAAGAGCTGACACCGCAGGCTTCAGACTGCTATCCTCTGAGCTTCTGGGGGACTGGCCGGGGGAGTCTGGAGCCGGAGGACGGATGGACGGCTCAGGGTGCCACGTGGTGACGCCCGGGACCGGCTCTGGCTTCCGGAAGTTAGAATCTGGCTGTGTTCTAGACAGGGCTCCCCATGAGCTCACCTGTGGACGCTCCACACACAGGGTCCCCGACTCACCGCTGCAGCCTCGGGGAAGCCCTCGGAGCTCCTAATGCATATCCTGGTTCCTCTGAGCCTCCGTCCTTGAACCCTTAGCCCCGGCGGGGTTTGCTTTGGTTCTTTCGCTGGGACAAGTCACAGCTGGTGAGTGTGCTGATGTGCCGAGTCCTTAGCATCTCGGTGGTGAATTGTCACCCCTGGCGGCCATTAGGACTTGTCAGGTCTTACCGATCCGGCCGTCACAGCCTGTGGTTTCTCTCTGAAGCCAACAGGCCACACACGGACCACACCTGCTGCTCTGTCACAATAAACACACATGCTCTGGCGGATGTGCACGCAGGTGTGCGCGCATGCGTGCACACACACACACACACACACACACACACACAACAGCATCTACGGAGGAAATGAAAAGGCGAAGTGAACAAAGTGAGACGGTGGCTGGTTGTGGGGTGACGGGAAGATGGCTGGGGTCTGGCGTGGATAAGACAGAAGATAACGGGGTTCGCCGAGATGGCACCTCAAACACAATGTCTTCCCCACCCCCCCCCCTTTTTAAAAAAATTCTTTATTGATTATGGTATCACGTAATTGACTTCATCCCCTCATTCCCATCACAAACGTATCCCCCCACCCCCATTTGTCCACCATCCAGAACTGAAATACCATGGCTGACACGTACACATGAGGAACGGTCTGACGTTGAAATTGGACTCAACTGGTGGCCCAGAAAGAAACTCACTACAGACTGATTCATCTGCCTCTCAGCATAACCACTGTGGCTGGTCTCAGTTGCAGTTCTTATAAGTGTATTTCTAGTATCACATGATCTCATGCATCTAAGGGAAATGATGAACAACACAGACTGATGACAGGAAAAGACCTGGAGACAGGGAAGCATTGATCAGCCTGTCGGACCTCAGAGGGACGGCGGGAGAGTGGGGGTAAGGGGGAGAGATCAACCCAAGGCCTTGTGTGCATGCATATGAGCCTAAGCACAATGCCTTTAACCAGACACATGCCTTGGGACCCCCTTCCCCCCCCCATTTCCCACAGCTGTGACAGGTCACGTAGCCTTTAGAGTGAGCCTGGTTCTCTCGCTCAGCCCCAGAGAATCCGAGACGTGCTGTCCGGTGAGAACAGGCGGTACCGCTAACTGGGTGTGATGTGACCCATTTCAGCAAAAGGAGCAGAGCAGGGACCGGAACCCGAGGAGAGATGCAGGGGAGCAAGGAGGGCTCCCTCACGGTGCCCGGCCCCGAACCCCTCACTTCCTCACCCACTGGCATCTCCGAAAACTCACCCTCCCTGTTCCTACGTTCTCTCTCCTGTAAGCGGGGCAGCATCACCCACCACACAGACCTGCTGCGGAGGTGAGGGGTGGCATGTGGAGAACACCCACAACAGTAACACCATGCACAGTAACACCATGTGTGTGCTTGCTCTGAGGACTGTGTGACGGGTGACGGGTGCGCCCATCACCACGGCCACATGACTCACGCATGAGCAGTGTGCACGGACTGGGAGGAGGAGCACGGAGCCCGGAGACAGGGGGGAGGAAGTGCGGGTCCCTGTGAGGGTGATGCTGCGAGAGGAAGCATCCCACGGGAGGAAGCAGGGACCACGGGTGGGTCCCGGGAAGCACGAGGGCCAGCAGGGGGGAGGCACAGGTGCTCCGGAGAAGGGAATGAACACCAGGGACCCAGGAAAGGACCCTGAAGTCAGAGAGGAGGGCAGCGGGGGAAAGGTCCAATAACAGGGTGGGGGTGGGGGTGGGGAGGGAAAGGGGCAAAGGGAACCTGGTGAGAATGCTGAGTCAGGCGACAGGGGCAGGGGCCATTTAAAAAAAGGTTATTGACTTTTAGAGAGGCGGAAACATCTATGGGAGAACGCAACATCCATCGGCTGTCTCCCGCATGCCCTGACTGGGCATCGAGTCCCGACCTGGGCAGTGCCCTTGACTAAGAATCAAACCAGCTGAAACCGGTGTGGCTCAGTGGGTAGAGCGTCGGCCTGTGGACTGAAGGGTCCCGGGTTCGATTCTGGTCAAGGGCATGTACCTTGGTTGCGGGCACATACCCATTGGGGGTGTGCAAGAGGCACCTGATCGATGTTTCTCTCTCATCGATGTTTCTAACTATCCCTCTCCCTTCCTCTCTGTAAAAAATCAATAGAATATATTTTTTAAAAGAAGTATTTTCGAAAAAGAGCATGAAATATGTCACACACTTAAAAAGTCAACAACATACTCTGTACATAATCCATGGTTTAGAGAAGAAGTCTCGAATGAAGAAATATTTAGAATTGAATGAAATGTAATTAAAACGTATTAAAACTTGTGAGAAGAAGCTAAAACAGTGCATTGGGGGGAAATGATAGAACTTAATGCTTACAATAGAAAAATATCGATAACCTCAAGTTTATCTAAGCATCCACCTCAAGAAACCAGAGGAAAACACAACAAAAGCAAGTTGAAAAAAGAATATACTGAAGGTCAGGAAATCTGGGAAATTAGGGACAGACAGGTAACAAGCAAAAACCAATATAAAGTGCTGGTTCTTTGAAATGATTAAAAAAATTGATAAATACAAAGAAGATTGACAAAATAAAAGGAGTTGAAACATTTCAACATCAGGAATAAAACAGGGGATTATTCTACCGCCAAAAGAATAATAGAGGAATACTTGAAGCAAATAAGAAGTAGAACTGACATGAAGTAGGATTGTCCCTAGAAAAGGACAATGAAAATTCATCCAATATGAAATATACTCTAAGGAGTTCTATCCGTATTAAATAAAATAAATACCAAGTTAAAAAGCATCCAGAAGAGCCACCCCCAGGGCTAAGTGGTTCTCTGGAGAACGCCGCCCAACGCTGGAAGAACAAATAGATCATTCTACACGCTGTCTTCTAAGTAACAGGAGGAGGACCGCTCTCAGCACGGGCTGGGGGCCAGTGCCGTCTACGCACCAAAACCAGACGCCGACGGTACAAAAAGCCAAACGCGCAAAACCCAGGAATGGAAATAAGAACAAGGGCCTAACTCTTGTTATCCTTTAATAGAGGAAACCTTCCTCAATTAAAATGCTAGCATACTGAATACTATAATACATAAACATAATTAGACTCCGTGACCAAGCGGGGCTTATTCCAAGGTTAGGGAAGTGTTTGATATTTAAAACAGCGGTGAGGGATAGGGGTGGGGAGAGGAAGTGGAAGAGGGTATAGGGTAAATGATGATGGGGAAACAAGATAAAATTAAAAATATATATACATTTAAAACATCATACCAACAGGCTACAGGTAAAGAAACCAAACAAACATGTTATGCCAACTAAGAGAGAAAAAGCATTGGACGAAATCCAACACCTATTCAAGACACCAAAACACCTCAGCAAATGAGGAACATGGGACACCCGAACTTGGTGAGAAACCTCTGGGAGGAAAACCTTAAGACGAGCATCACACTTAGTGATAAGAAACTGAATGTTTCCCCTCTAATCTGAGGGACCAGGCAAGACCGTGTTTCTCACCACCACTATTATTCAGCATTGCATGGGATTACAGCGAGTGCAGTAAGACGGGAAGAAGAAGAGGTAATACAGACGAGAAGGAAAAATAAAAACTACCTCTATTTTTCTATGTAGAAAAATCCCAAGCATTCTACCCAATAAATGGTTGCAGTTTGTAGGATGCCAAAATAACACTCAAAAATGCTTCTATTTGCATGATACCAAAGGTTTATAAAAACTGTACAGACCTGTCACTGCCCTGTATAAGACAGTACGGAGATAAACAACGCTCCCATATAGAGACACACCACTTTAAGGAACTGGAAGACAACACAGTCCAGATGCCTATTCTCAACAAATGGAGCCACATGCCAATTTAACTCAATTTCTATAAAAACTTGGCATTTTTGGGGGGTAAAAAAAATCCAATATATCTAAAACTTTACATAGAAATTAACGTAGGAGTGACAAATAAGGTTCAAATTTAAAAAATGTGGACAAAAGAATCACTTTACCCAATTAAAAAATTTACCACGTAACTATAGCCATCAAATCAACCAGCAGTACAGGACCAAAAAATGTCCAAGGATTGGGTCTTTAAAACCCCGTGAAGATTTGCTTTTTAAAAATCAAAGCCTTAACCAGTGTGAACCGGCGCCATCAAATGCAACTGTCCATACGTGTATACTAATCCCCTCAAACAAAAAAGTATTTATGGTTCAAGCCTTCATATTTCTCTCAAAAATTAAACTCCTTAAGAGTAGAGTCAGTGGCCCTAGCAGGTTTGGCCTGCAGACTGAAGGGTTCCAGGTTCGATTCCGGTCAAGGGCATGTACCTTGGTTGTGGGCACATCCCCAGTAGGGGGTGTGCATGAGGCAGCTGATCGATGTCTCTCATCGATGTTTCTCTCTGTCCCTTTCCCTTCCTTTCTGTAAAAAAATCAATAAAATATATATATTTTTTAAAAGAGCAGAGACCGTGGCCTGCTGGTGTGGCTGTTGACTGAGCACTACTTCATACCCCCAAAGACGGTGGCTCAATTCCCAGTCAGGGCACATAGGTTGCAGGATTGATCCCAGGTTGGGATGTGTCTGGCAGGCAACTGCTTGGTGTTTCTCTGCCCCACCCCTCTCTAAAAGTAATGGGAACATGTCCTCGGGTGAGGATTTTTTTCTTCTTCTTAAAGAATACAATGTTTTAGAACAAAGATGTTCATTGAAAGTTTCCAGACCTGCCTTCAAGGTCTCCTATCTGGACACCGGACAGCAGTGAACGTATGTACAAGACACACAAAGACCCAAGTCCTTCAGTTCTCAAACAAAACTCTCCTCCTGCCAGCCAAACTAAGAAATCCATGGCAGCCCTAACCGGTCTGGCTCAGTGGATGGAGCGTCGGCCTGCGACTGAAAGGTCCAGGGTTCGATTCTGATCAAGGGCATGTACCTTGGTTGCGGGCAATGTTTCTCTCTCATTGATGTTCCTAACTCTCTGTCCCTTTCCCTTCCTCTCTGTAAAAGTCAATAAAAAATATATATATATATATATAAAAAAAAAAAAAAAAAAAAAAAAGAGAGAGAGAAATCCATGACAAAGTGCCACAGGCGTGGCCAGGAGTCTGAAAGAAACCTGGAGATAGTTCATTCTCTCTTCCAAGTCTCTCCCTTCCTTTTAAAGAAACGATTCCTGAGATAGCCCTGCAGTGTAAACGAAGGAGAAAGACAGAGCGGAAAGTTCTCTAAGTGCCTGATAACCACTGGGCCCCTCTCCTGGGTGAATTCCCACGTGGAGGGTAAGGATCCAGGCGGGGTCCGTTTCCAATATGACTCAGGAGAAGACCCCTGGCATCTTGCAAGGGGTTTTTCACAGGGAAGACAACTCTGGGGTTTCTCTTTGGTATGAGTGACTCGAGTCCGAGTACGGAGATTCTTCCGGCAGAACATTCTCCACAGTGTTTACATTCAGAAAGTCTTCTCCCAGCAGGAGTTCTTGGAAGTTGACGGAGGACTGTCCGCTTGGGAAGGGTCTTCCCACTTGTGTCACACCGACGGGGTTTCTCCCCGTGTGGACCCTCTGATGCTGCGTGAGGGACGAGTTACGACTGAAGGCCTTCCCGCACTCGCCGCACTCGTAGGGCTTCTCCCCGGTGTGGATGACGGCGTGTCGGATGAGGTTGGTGCTCCAGCAGAAGGTTTTCCCGCACTCGCTGCACACGTACGGCTTCTCCCCGCTGTGGATCCGCTGGTGCCTCGTGAGGCCTGACCTGCGGTTGAAGGCCTTCCCGCACTCCCCGCACTCGTAGGGCTTCTCCCCGGTGTGGATGCTGAAGTGCCGGATGAGGTCGGCCCGATTGCTGAAGGCTTTGCCGCATTCCTTGCACTCAAAAGGCTTTTCCCCGGTGTGGGCCCGCTTGTGCAGGATGAACGTGGAGCAGTGGGTGAAGGCCTTGCCGCACTCCGCGCACACGTACGGCTTCTCCCCGGTGTGGATGCGCTGGTGCCTCTTGAGGTACGACCGGTGGTTGAAGGCCTTCCCGCACTCTGTGCACTCGAAGGGCTTCTCCCCCGTGTGGATGACGTAGTGGTGGATGAGGGCCGCGCTCTCACAGAAGGTTTTCCCACACTCGCTGCACTCGTAGGGCTTCTCCCCCGTGTGGGTCTGCTGGTGCCACATGAGGTAGGACCTGTGTTTGAAGACCTTCCCGCACTCGAAGCACTCGTAGGGGTTCTCGCCGCTGTGGATGATGTAGTGCCGGATGAAGCCCGGCCTGTCCCGGAAGGCCTTGCCGCACTCCTTGCACACGAAGGGCTTCTCCCCCGTGTGGCTCCTGGTATGGAGGACGAACGTCGAGCGGTGGGTGAAGGCCTTCCCGCATTCGTCGCACTTGTAGGGCTTCTCTCCGCTGTGGATCCGCTGGTGCTGCGTCAGGTGTGACTTGCGGCTGAAGGCCTTCCCGCACTCCGCGCACTTGTAGGGCTTCTCCCCGGTGTGGACCATGCGGTGCTGGAGGAGGTACGTGCTCTTACTGAAGGTCTTCCCACACTCTGTGCACTCGTAGGGCTTCACCCCCGAGTGAATCCACATGTGTCGGGCCAGGAGGCGCTTCTTGTTGAACACCTTCCCGCATTCGCCGCACGTGAAGAGGCCCTCCCCGCCCGGGGCCATGCGGTCTGCGCCCAGCCTGCACAGGTCGTGCTCCAGGAGGGCGCGCACGGTAGGCGCCGGCTCCCGCACGGCCCTCACGCACACACCCTCCGCCGTCCCGAAGCCGCCGAGCTCGGAGCGGGATCTCCTAGGAAGCTTCTCCTCCTGCAGGTCTATCCCCGACCCCGACTGTCCGCCGGGCACTTCCCATGGTCCGTTCCAGCCGGCGGTCCGGCCCGCCTGGAAGTCTGCGGGGGGCTCGGCTCCTTGTATTAGCAGTTTTAGAAGTGAGGGTCGCTCAGGCAGGGTGAGCTCACAAGCAGCGGGTTCTGTGGTCTCAGCTCTTTCTTTCTCATCTGAAAGGAATCCAGCACACAACAGGGCCTGTTAGTAACGCCAACACACACACACACACACACACACACACACACACACACATCCCCACCACTTCTGTGATTTAAAAAAAGGTGAACATAGTGCTTCTGTGTCTGCTATGTTTTACCTCTGAATACAAGGACTGCAATTTTTTCCTTTCCTAGTCCTTGGACTATGGACACCTTGAAAGGGAGACAAAGGGAAGTAGCTGGGTTACAGGGCAGAGTGATGAGAAGAAACAGTCAATTCCAGAGAGAATATTTATGCAAACAGGTAACTCACTTGGGACCCGATATTGTTTATGCTGAAGAGATGACTCAGGGCAAGGCCTAGTCATGCTAGAAAAGCTAACCACAGAGGGTTGGGACCCTGAGTTATATGATAACAACTGGGCTTCTGGAAAAAGGGGGGGCAGGAGACTGTGTCATGTAGGTCATTGGTCAATCAGCTGTGCTTATGAAATAAGTCTGTAAAACTCTGAGCCCTGAAGACAGGTGGAATCCCTAGTTGGAAATACTTCACGCATGTTATCATCAACATCAGCACTAGGAGTTTAATGGGTCCCTGTGGACATGGAGACGCATGTTAGAATCCCTCCAAAAACTCTGAAAAACACTTTGATGTAGACCTACTAGACAAAGACTTAAAAAATCATCTCGCCTGAACGTACCCAATCTTGTCTGATCTCAGAAGCTAAGCAGGGTTAGTACTTGGATGGGAAATCACCTGTGAATACCAGGAACTTTAGGATTAAAATAATAATAATAAATTAAATAAATAAAATATTTAAGAAACCATCTTAAAGAAGTTCAAAGAACTAAAGGAAGATATGGAGAAAATGAAAAAAAAATTATGTCTAAACAAAATGGAAATATCAACAAAGAGCTAGAAAACCTAAAATAAACAAGAAAAGAATTTCTGAAGTACAATGCTACCAACAATTGCACATGAACCAAATGGATAACCTATGTGACTCGGGCAAATTCCGAAAAACAAAAACCTACCAAGACCTATTCATGGAGAAATAGAAAATCTGAATAAACCTAGAATAATTAAGGAGATTGGATTACTAACCAAAAATCTCCCAACGAAGTAAAACCTGGGAACTTCACTGGCAAATTCTATCAAACATTTCTAAAGAACGAATGCCAATCCTGCTCAAACTCGTCTAAGCTCGTTCTCACACTGGCAATATCATGATAATAAAGCTAAAGCACTAACAGAAAACAAAACTGCAGACCAACATCTTCTCATGAAAACTGATGCAAAAGTCCTCAACTCGAGAGTGGCTAGCTAAAATCCAGTGGCCCATGTAATGGACCATACACCATGACCAAGCAGGGTTTATTCCTATAATGCAAGGATGGTTTGACACACACAAAGTGATCAGTGTAATTAATATATATTAACAAAATTAAGAAGAAGCCGAAACCGGTTTGGCTCAGTGGATAGAGCGTCAGCTTGGGGACTGAAAGGTCCCGGGTTCGATCCTGGTCAAGGGCATGTACCTTGGTTGCAGGCAAATCCTCAGTACGGGGTGTGCAAGAGGCAGCTGATCTATGATTCTCTCATAGATGTTTCTTACTTTCTATCCCTCTCTCTTCCTCTCTGTAAAAAATCAATAATATATATTTTTTTAAAAAATGAAGAAGAAAAAAAAAAGGCAACATGATGATCTCAATTGATGCAATAAGTACTACCAATAGCTTGCTTTTCATGAGCCCCTTGCTGTGGCTCAAGACGCTTTGCTGAGCAGTTTTATGCGTAATGCCTTACGTGATCACACCCCCAAACAACGCAATGAATGACCAAAACACCACTTTTACCAGCATCGTCCTGGGACGGACCGAGCATGGCAGACTACACTCACCACATGCTCTGCGCCTGAGGCGGGACACGCAGCCTCGCCACAACTGCCGGCCCCACCCCCAGGTGCCCCAACGCCCAGTTCTCCTCGGTGGGGTGTGAGCGGAACTGGTGTTTGCGGGAGGGGTGACACCCTCCCTCCTCTCTCGTCTCCTCTGCCGGCTGGAGGACATCAGCCACACCCTGACAGCCCCACCCTGACAGCAGGACCGACACGGGTCCCTGAAAACCAGGTGGTACAGGGCTCCCCGCTGAGCCCAAGTGAGTGGGAAAAAGAGCTGCCGTGTGCTGAGCAACGAGATTCTGGAGTCTGTCTGACCCAGAAGCCACTTTTACCTTAAATATAAGGACACAAGAAGATGGTGCAACTCACTACAGCCACAGAGCTGGCAACCAGCAAGCCAGACTGTGAGCCCCAGACAGATCGGAGCTCACACACCTCTGCCTCCAGGAGGTCAGAGGGCTCCATGGCTTGCCTGGCTAGTGTGGCTCAGTGGGCTGGGCGCCATGCCATGCACCGAAAGGTTTCTGGTTTGATTCCCGGTCGGAGCACATGCCTGGGTTGCAGGCTTGATCCCCGGAGGGAGCATGCAGTTATTCTGCTCTCGCATCTCACATGGATGTTTCCCTCTCTCTCCCCATCTCTCTAAAAAAACCAATAAAAAAATCTCTGGAGGAAAGGGCTCCCAGGCTTCCAAACCAGCAGACAGGCCCCAACACGAAGCTCCCCAGGGGCCATGGCACATGGTCTCCTGGAGGCTGCCTGGAGACCATCTGCAATTAAAAGGCTGCTCCTACCTGGACAGGTGCCTCGGGAGAGATCGGTCCTCACCACCCACAGCTCCGGCTCCGGCTCCGGCTCCAGCTCCTGCTCCCGCTCCCGCTCCAGCTCCTGCTCCGGCTCCGGCTCCGGCTCCAGCTCCTGCTCCTGCTCCTGCTCCTGCTCCCGCGGGCAGGTCAGCGCGGGTCTGGGCACGGGGCACCCTGTCACAGAGGAGAAAGAGGACGTGAGGATCTGAGAGAGGAAAGAGGCCTCTCCTTCGGGTCCGGACTGCAGGACGGGGACACCTCGGCAGGAAGCTGCCTCCATCCACACCAAATGCTGACGTCTGCCCCGAAGCCACAGACAGGCCGTGCGGACGGGGAGAGTTTGTTCCCAACACGAAGTCAAATGCCGAGCGTGATCGTCCTCAACGGACGGTGACAAGCAGCTTAAAAGCTTTGTTTTGTTTCAAAATCAAAATGATTTATGGAGTAAACAACTGACACACCTAAAATATTTACTCTTCTGTCCAAACAAGGCATGTGTCTTTACTGATCTGTCTCTCTCCCCCCGCCCCCATTTTTAAACATGTATTGATTTCAGAGAGAAAGGGGCGGGAGAGGGGAAGACAGAGACATAGAGAGAGAGAAAGAGAACACTGATTTTCTGTTCCACTTATGTATGCATTCACTGGCTGATTCTCGTATGTGCCCTGCCCAGGGTCAAACCCGCAACCTTGGCGTATCAGACCACACTTGAACACAGCGGTCGGCAAACTACACATGCGGCTCTTGAGCCGGGGTTTGCCACTTTGTTGACTAATGAGTTTGCCAACCACTGGCCTAGACTCTCGATTCCAATAATGACAGGCTGTTGTTGTTCCTTGTGATTAACCCCTATCAAAGTGGTCGGCAAACTCATTAGTCAGCAGAGGGGAAAACCTCGGCTCTGGAGCTGCATGTGGCTCTCGAGCCGCAGTTTGCTGACCACTGCTCTAACCAAAGAGCCACCTGGCCAGGATGTAGGTCTTAGTTTTAGATCCATGGACAGAATGAAGATTCCGCCCTAGGACTTCCTCAGAGCTCACCATCAAGTACACACTGCGATCAGCCCATGTTACAGACGCCGAGACCGAGGCTCCAGCAGAGGGCATGACGTGCCCAGGAGGTCAGCCTTGTCTGCTGTCTTGGCTGTTCACCTCCCGCTCCGGAGGCCGAGTCCAGGCCCGAGGGTGACGAGGTCTGAGAGTCACAGCAGCGGGGGAGCGGCAGAGGTCCCCAACACCAGCCCGGCCACAGCAGGCCCTGTCCCGAGCCTTGTCCCTGAGTCACCCATCACCCTGCCGCACCCGAGAGGCAGGTACCACACTAACCATTTTCCCAGTACATGCCCACGGCCACAGCTTTTCGGGAGCAGAGTTGGATTAAACAAGATTCTGGCACTGGACCCCTGTCCCCCAAACACCCCGCTGAGGGAGAGACAGCAAACACCCGGTGTGGGGCCCGCAGCCCGAGGCCGGTCTGTCCACTGCGATGTCAGCACCCTGGGCTCTGTCCCCAGATGCCACTGCTACCCACACCTCCGCTGTGACGTCACAGTGTCACCGACGCTGGGGAGCTGGTGAACGAGGGTGACGGAATAAGCTAGAACCATATGTGTAGCACACAGACACAGTGCGACGGGCGGACAACAGTGGGGACAGCCAGAGGGACAGTGGGTGGGAGCAGATGGAGGTGGGTAAGAAAGGACAGTTTATTGGTTTTTAGAGAGAGAGGAAGGGAGAGGGGGAGCATAACATTTGACTGGCAGCCTCCTGCAGGCCCCCCATGGGGGGTGGAGCCCACAACCCAGGCCTGTGCCCTGACTGGGAATCGAACCAGCAACCTTTCGGTGCATGGGGTAACACCCGACCAGACACCAGCCAGGGCTCCCAGGGCCTTCGTGACCAGCAGGCCCGGAGCCAGAGGGCAGAGTGGAGGAGGGGACTGGAGTCCCCCACACAGCAGAGTCGGGGGGCACTCACCCAGAGACGCCAGGAGCCTGCAGGTCTCCAGCATCACCTCCTGGTACAGGGTCCTCTGGGCCACGTCCAGCTGCCCCCACTCCTCCTGGGAGAAGGTCACGGCCACGTCCTCGAAGGTCACAGACGCCTGGAAAGGAAGACAGAGGTCACAACGACGGCCTTGGGGCTGCTGATGGGATCAGCGACCGTCTCTGCGTAGTGGTCGAGGACAGACGTCCAGGCCCAGAGCACCAGGCGCCTGCTGGGCCGAGCTCTGTGCTCGCTCACGGGGGACGGGACGGCAATGCTGTGGGTGCAACACGGTCACAGACGAGAACCCACCTCTGGGAGGAGCCAACGTAAACGGACACGGACAATGGAATGTCACGCAGGTGGTGAGGGCTCCAGGCAGTCAGAAAGAGGAGGAAATAGGATTAAAGCATCCGGCTTCTATAAAAACTACCGTTTGAAATTTTAACCCTGCTATTCTGGCTTCTGTAAACACTTGCTTGCTTAAACAATAAGGACAATAAGACTACGTATTCCCATCCCAGAGAGGCCGTGGACTGTGCCCCAGACAGAGCTGTCAGTGCTGACACCAGGCCGGGCCTGGAGATACGGTCTCATGGCCCCTTTCCAGCATGCAGGCCTTCTTTCCCAGAAGGCCAGGAGGTCTCATTCCAAATCTGGGAGACAAAGGAGCAAAGTACGAACAGAAAAGGTTTCCTGTGTGTGTGTGTGTGGGGGGGGGGGGGGGGTTGGGAGGAGGGCAGAATTGGAAAGGCACATTTTTCTCGGCCCTGTCCTTAATACAATGTAACTCCCTTTCTCTAAGCACGGCTTGCTTTCTTTCCGGTCCTCTGTAACATGATAATAAAAACCATCAGGAATGGTAGTAACAGAAGTACCTGAGCCTCAGTGGTCCGGCCAGTGCCTGCCCATGCCCCAGCCCCTCGTTACCGCTGACATTCAGTCCTCTTGGACATTAGTCACATCGTGTCTTACGGTGACTGAGAGTCCCAGCTCCTCTCTATCTACGGTGAGTGCATACCCTGGCCCATAAAAACCGTTGTCCAGAAACACGGAACCCAAGGACCAACACAACAGCCGGGACAACTCACAAAGGGGCAAAATGAAAGATCCCAGAGACACGTGGTAAGCCCCACTGCTCCCCAGTCATCCTTTCACCAGTGGCTCCTGACAGCCCAGTGGTGATCAGGCCCACTCATTAAACACCAACAATCCAGCCACCCCACTCTCAGACGCACAGCCCCGCCACCGCACATCTGCCATTTCAATGCTCCCAGACCTCCAGACTTTCCTAAAATCTCTCACACAAGCAGCAGCTGGCGTCAGTGTGCCCCAAACCTATCAATTAGAGGCCCAAGACGGCACTAGCACCACCTGCCTTGCTTCACAGCTGGGCCTCACCTGGGCACTTCCTTTTTCCCCTGGCTGGCCCAGCTGGAGGGACAGACCCCACAAGTGCACGAATTTGTGTACCGGGCCTCTAATATATACATCTATATCTATATCTATATCTACATATAGATATATATACTCTCTGACATGCAACTACGGTACATAGCATTCTGTATTAACTGCTTAGGGTGCAACAGCGTATATGGCTTTCTCTAGTTCAGTGGTCGGCAAACTCCTTAGCCAACAGAGCCAAATATCAACAGTACATCGAATGAAATTCCTTTGGAGAGTCAAATTTTTAAAACTTAAACTCTAAAGGTAGGTACATTGTTATTAACTTAATCAGGGTACTCCTAAGCTGGCCTTTGCTAAAACCTCAAGGGGCCAGAGAGCCACATGTGGCTCCTGAGCCGCAGTTTGCCAACCACTTCTCTAGCTGGTTAAATTAGAAGTGGGTGAAAATTTGAAAAAGGGTCCCCCTGGGCCTGGCTCAGAGGCTGACCATCCACCTATGAACCTGGAGGGCGAGGTCCGATTCCCCATCAGGACACAAGCCCAGACTATAGGCTGGTCACAGCAGATCAATGATTCTCTCTCATCATTGATGTTTCTATCTCACTATCTCCTTTCCTCTCCGAAATCAATGAAAATATTCTCTTTTTTTTTTAAACCCATATAATTAAAAATATATTTTATTGATTTTTTACAGAGAGGAAGGGAGAGGGATAGAGAGTTAGAAACATCGGTGAGAGAGAATCATCGATCAGCTGCCTCCTGTACACCCCCCAGTGGGTATGTGCCTGCAACCAAGTTACATGCCCTTGACAGGAATCGAACCCGGGATCTTTCATTCTGTAGGAAAGGCTCTACCTAGTGAGCCATACTGCTTAGGAGTTTTTATTTTTTATTGCTATTTAAAAAAAATTATTTTATTGATTTTGTACAGAGAGGAAGAGAGAGGGATAGTTAGAAACATCGATGAGAGAATCATCGATCAGCTGCCTCTTGCACCCCCCCCACCCCAATGGGGATGTGCCCGCAACCAAGGTACATGCCCAGAATCGAACCTGGGACCCTTCAGTCCACAGACCGACACTCTATCCACTGAGCCAAACGGTTTTGGCTTATTACTATTTTTTTAAAAAAATTTTTTTATTTTTTTCCATTGCTTTTTATTTTATTTAATTTTTTAACAAAATGTTTTTATAAAATCTTTATTTTTTTATTAAATTATTATCTGTGTACATATTCTTATTGCTATTTTTAAAGAAATACATTTTATTGACTTTTTACAGAGAGGAAGGGAGAGGGATAACAGAAACATTGAGAGAGACATTGATCAGCCACCTCCTGCACAACCTCCACTGGGTAGGACTTCTTTTTCTTTTTATTTATTGATCATCTCGTTTTTCTGCATGCCAATTTAAAAACATATATATTTTATTGATTTTTTAAAATATATTTTATTGATTTTTTTACAGAGAGGAAGGGAGATAGAGAGCTAGAAACGTCCATCGACCAGCTGCCTCCTGCACACCCCCTACCGGGGATGTGCCCGCAACCAAGGTACATTCCCCTGACCGGAATCGAACCTGGGACCTTTCAGTCCGCAGACCGACGCTCTATCACTGAGCCAAACCGGTTTCGGCATTTTATTGATTTTTTTTTACAGAGAGGAAGAAAGAGGAATAGCGAGTCAGAAACATCGACCAGCTGCCTCCTGCACCGCCCCCTCTGGGGATGCGCCCGCAACCAAGGTCCACGCCCTTGACCGGAATCGAACCCGGGACCCTTCAGTCCGGGACCCGGGACCCTTCAGGCCGACGCTCTATGCACTGAGCCACACCGGTCAGGGCCACAGAAATATTCTTAAAAATCAGGAAAAGGAGTGGCTATTCACCAAGGCCCGGCCGTGCGGGGCGCACAGGGGCCGCAGTCACTGGTCGGCGCCCCGGGCCTGTGCCCACAGCCCGCAGCCCCGGGGGGGGGGAGGACCGGTGACGGCGGCGGCCGGTGGGCTGAGGGGCGGCCGCCCGGAGCGGCCGTGACACGGCATCTCCCTCACACCCGCCTCAGGGACAAAGCGGGCCCGCGACTAACGCGGCCGCCCCGCCCGCCCGCCCGCCCGCCCGCCCGCCGTCCGCTCACCTGGGCCGGGTCCGCCGGCGCCGCCATCGCCGGGCCCCGCGGGGACAGCGCGGCCGGGGCCGGGCCGGGCGGCGACTGAGGCGGGGCCCACAGGCCGGGGCCGCCGTCCCCGTCTCCCTGCCCGCGGGGCGACCCGGGCCGCCGGCCGCACTCGGCGCTCCAGGGCCGCGTCTCAGCCTCGTCTCCGCTCATCTTCCCCCGAGAGCCGCCCTGCAGCGGCCACCGCTCCTCCGCCACAGCTGGCCGCTGGCCGCTGGCGTGGACGGGACAGGCGCGCGCAAATGACGCAGGGCACCAGGGACCGGAACTCCCGCCTCCGTCAGCAGGAAAAAATGTCCCCGGTCCTGGCCCGCGGTATTCTGGGTAATGTAGTTTTTCCTCTGCAAACCACCTGTGGGGCTGCAGGGCTGCAGGGCAGTGTTGCTGGAGCAGGTGGTCTGGGTCTATTTTCTTGTCTTTTTGTTTGTGTGTTTTCTGATTTTTATTTTTTTATTTTTATTATGTTTTGAAAATATATTTAATTTTTCTTTTTACAGAGAGGAAGGGAGAGGGATAGAGAGTTAGAAACATCAATGAAATATCAAATTTCATCAATTTGAAATTTAACCAAACACAAGTATGGTTAAATTTCAAATCTATCTATCTATATCTATCTAGCTAGCTGCCTCCTATACAACCCCCACTGGGGATGTGCCCGCAACCAAGGTACATGCCCTTGACCGGAATCGAACCTAGGAACCTGGAGTCCACAAGCGAATGCTCTATTCACTGAGCCAAACCGGTTAGGGCGATTTTTATTTTATTTTATTATTTTTTAAAAATATATATTTTATTGATTTTTTACAGAGAGGAATAGAGAGAGAGTTAGAAACATCGATGAGAGAGACTGTACAGACTGAAGGATCTGGGTGTGATTCTGCTCAAGGGCATGTACCTTGGTTGCAGGCTTGATCCCTGGCCCAGGTCGGGGCACTTGCGGGAGGCAACCAATCAACGTGTCTCTCTCTCACCGATGTTTCTCTCTGTCTCTCCCTGTCCTTTCCACTCTCTAAAAAAAAATAAATGGAAAATATCCTTGGGACAAGAGAAAAAGGAAGAAAACAAAAATAAAGAAAACATTTAAAAATAAACGATTAAGATGGAATCCAAGATGGCTGCTCGGGTAGGCAACTAGCCGCAGCCGCACACAACAATTTTAATAAAATACAACTAAAATATAAAATGGACATTACCCAGAACTACAGGAAAGTCGACTGACTGGAAATCCTACAACAAGAAGCAAGGAGAAAACCAGAAGGAAGCACGGAGGAGCTGTAAAAGCCTAAGGTACGGAGACACGCGGCGCACGCCAAGAGGACGGAGCCCGAGAGGAGGGAGGCCGAGTGCCTGGCGGGCGTTCCCAAGCGGAAAGGAGATAAACACTCCGACTGTGCTGGGCCCCTGACTGCTCTGAACCCCAGTTCTGGGCCAGACCCCGGGGACTCAGGCTCAGCCATAGGGAGCTGGGCTGTAAGGCGGAACCCGGGGTAGCGGGGAAAGGAGGTCCCGGAGGCGCACACACTGCCCCCAGAGAAGGGACGGTCGGCTGTGCCGTGGGATTGCCCTGACGGGAAGGAGACTGGGGCTCCAGACTGCTGTGAACGCCACCTCCAACTCCACTTCCAACTGAACTGAACCCCAATACCGGGCTCATTGGGGGAGAGCATAGACTGTTTGGCAGCAGGCGAAAATCGAGGGCACCTTTCTCTCAGAGGCGCCGACAGCGAGCACTGAAGGACCCGCATAGGGCGGGGCTGACGGAAGCCAAAGCTGCAGGCTCCACCCTGAAACCCCGTCCCATCTGTAACTGCGAAATGCGACAACAAAATAGATCACAAACGAAAGAAATGGAGGACAAAAAGCGTCTGGATATAGAGTTCAAATCTACGCTTATAAGGTTTTTCAAGAATTTCCTAGAAAAGATGGATAAGGCCTATGAGGATATGAAAAGAGATCAACTAGAATTAATAAGGAGTCAACAAGAAATGATAAGGGATCAACAAGAAATAAAGAATACATTGTCTGAAATAAAAAATATTCTACAGAGTCCTAAAAACAGAAGGGAAGATCGCAAGAATCAAGTCAAAGATTTGGAACATAAAGAGCCAGAAGACACTCCTCCACAGAAGCTAGAAGGCAAGAGAATCCAGAAAATTGAAGATAATGTAAGAAACCTCTGGGACAACTTCAAGCGAACCAACATCAGAATTATGGGGGTTCCAGAAGATGAGAGAGAGCAAGATATCGAAAACATACTGAAAGAAATAGTGACAGAAAACTTCCCCCACCTGGTGAAAGAATTTGACTTACAAGTCCAGGAAGCGCACAGAACTCCAAACAAAAGGAATCCAAAGAGGACCACACCGAGACACATCATTATTAAAATTCCAAGAGCAAAAGATAAAGAGAGAATACTAAAAGAAGCAAGAGCAAAGAAGGTAGTAACTTATAAAGGAGCACCTATACAATTGTCAGCTGATTTCTCAACAGAAACCATGCAGGCCAGAAGGGAATGGCAAGAAATACTCAAGGTGATGAATAGCAAGAACCTACAGCCAAAAATAAGCTACCCAGCAAAGCTATCACTCAGAATCGAAGGCCAGATAAAGAGCTTCACTAATAAAAAAAAGCTAAAAGAGTTCATCACCACCAAACCAGAATTATATGAATTTCTGAAGGGGGTTCTTTCAGAAGAGAAAGTAAACAAAGATAAAAATTATGAACAACAAATACGTAATTATCAACAAGTGAATCTAAAAACCAAGGAAATTAAAAAAATCTGATGAACAATATTAACTGTTGAATATAATAGAATCAGAGGTATGGAAGGGGAGTGAACTGACGATTCTTGGGGAAAAGGGGAGAGGGGGGCGTGGGAAGAGACTGAACATAAACTGTGCACCTATGGATGAGGACAATGGGGAGAGGGGAAAGGGCAGAGGGTGGGGTGGGAACCTGGTGGAGGAGAGCAATGGTGGGGGGGGGAAGGAACATTTGTAATAATATGAAAAATAAAAACTTAAAAAAAAAAATAAAGCAAAAGTATAACAAAAAAAAATAAAAAAAAATAAAAATAAACGATTAATCTTTTATTAATTAGCATCTTATATTTTACAGGGAAGACACAAAAGGCAGACACGATAGCGGGGCCACGAGAGCTCCCTGAACACACACACACACACACACACACACACACGGGAACCCGGGCGGGCAGGGCTCAGGAAGCCGATGGGGCGGGCGGAGGCCCCACCCTCCGAGAATTCGCCTGCACCCACGGGTGCTGCAGGACCTGGGTCAGTGGCAGCCGCTCGGAAGGCTGGTATCGGAGGAGCTTGCTGATCAAGTCCTGGGCCCCCAAAGGTATTGTGGGAGGAAACTTTACATCAACCTGAGGAGGTCGGAGGAGAAACACAAGTATGGTTAAATTTCAAATCTATCTATCTATATCTATCTATCTATCTATCTTCTATCCATCCTGAGTAGCCAGATTATGATGATCTCTGAATGCATAATAATCTGGCCACTCCGTGTGTATCCTATATAATAAAAGGCTAATATGTAAATTTCCCCCTTGACCAGGAGTTCGACCAGCAGGCAGGCCGGCCAACCGCCCATGTCCCCTCCCGATGGCCAGGCTGGCCAGACTTCATCCATGCACGAATTCATGCACCGGGCCTCTAATGTACATATATATATATATATACACACACACACACACACACACACACACACACTCTGAGTGGCCAGATTATTATGTGTTCAGAGATCATAATAATTTGGACACTCCGTGTATATATATTGATTTCAGAGAGGAAGAGAGAGGGAGAGATAGAAACATCAGTGATGAGAGAGAATAATAGGTCGCTGCCTCCTGCATATGCCCCCTACTGGAGATCAAGCCCACAGCCCAGGCATGTGCCCTGGGCTGGAATCGAACCCGGGTCCCTTCAGTCAGCAGGCTGACACCCTATCCACTGAGTCAAACCGGCCAGGGCTAGTACGGTTAACTTTTTTTGGCCCCGGTTCTGTCTGCGGTGAGTCCCTTCCAGGCACGGGATCTAAGGCGGCGAGTTCTGGGCACGCTGAGGGCTGGGCAGGCCTGGCAGCCACAGCGACTGGCTGCCCCGGGAGCGCCAGGCCGGACCTCACCTTGAGGATGCGCTTGTAGGTTTCGTAGTAGGAGGAGCTCTCGAAGGGGGGGTGCCCCGCCAGCAGCTCGTAGCAGAGCACGCCCAGGCACCACAGGTCCACCGTCTCGCTGTACGTCTTCTGCTCGATCATCTCCGGGGGCAGGTAATCCAGGGTCCCGCACATGGTCTTCCTCCTGGAGGGGGGCGGAGGCGTGAGCGCCGCCCGGGGGCCCCAGCGAGATGGGAATCCCCTCCCCAGCACGGGAGCTGGGAAGCACCAAGTTTTTGTTTTGTTTTAAATACATTTTATTGATTTTTTAATTTTATTTTATTGATTTTTTTTTTTCAGAGAGGAAGAGAGAGGAATAATAGAGTTAGAAACATTGATCAGCTGCCTCTTGCACACCCTCACTGGGGGTGTGCCCGCAACCAAGGTACATGCCCTTGACTGGAATCGAACCTGGGGCCCTTGAATCCGCAGGCCAATGCTCTATCCAATGAGCACACTGATTTCGACTAAAAGGGATTTTTTTAAACTCCATTGTAATCCTCGGGGGACCACCAGCATACCTGCGGGCCCCCCCTGACCAAAGGAAGCATGGCTGGGTGGTGCTTGCGGGTACTCGGTCACAAACCCAGGCCTGTGCCCTGGCCTCACACCCGGACTGTGTTACAGTCAGTGCATCGTTTCTAATGGGTGACCCCGGCCCCCGCCCTCGCCCTCCCCCTCGCCCCCGCCCGGCTCACCTCAGCGAGGGCGTGTGCACAGACCAGCCGAAGTCCGCGATCTTCACCTCCCCCAGCAGCCCCAGCAGCAGGTTCTCCGGCTTGATGTCCCTGTGGATCACCTTGTTCGCGTGGCAGTAGGCCAGGGCGTGCGCCAGCTCCTCCATGATCTGTGTGAGCAGAGAGGAGAGCGGCCTCAGGGCCCTGGCCGGTGTGGCTCAGTGGACAGTGCGTCGGCCTGCGGACCGAAGGGTCCCAGGTTCGATTCACAGTCAGAGCACATGCCCAGGTTGTGGGATTAATCCCCAGTGTGGGGCGTGCAGGAGGCAGCCGATCAGTGGTTCTCTCATCATGGATGTTTCTTTCTCTCTCTCTCTCTCTCTCTCTCTCTCTCTCTCCCTCTCTCTGAAATCAATTAAAAAAAAACAACACATATTTTTAAAAAGCAAAAAGCGCCCTAACCGGTTTGGCTCAGTAGATAGAGCATCGGCCTGCAGACTGAAAGGTCCCAGGTTCAATTCCGGCCAAGGGCATGTACCTTGGTTGCGGGCACATCCCCCGTGGGGGGTGTGCAGGAGGCAGCTGATCAATGTTTCTCTCTCATCGATGTTTCTAACTCTCTATCCCTCTCCCTTCCTCTCTGTAAAAAAATCAATAAAATATATATATATATATATAAAAAAAAGCAAAAAGCACACTGGACAGTCATGACAGCCACAAGCAGTGATCTCCCTCACCAGCCCACAGTAAACTCATGGACCGCAAAGCCCCAGCCGCCCTCCTCGCTCCTCCCCACCTCACCGTGGCCGTCCGCTGCCCGTCGATCGTGCGGCTCTTCTGCAGCTCCTTGTAGAGCTCCCCGCGAGGCGCGTACTCCAGGATCAGGTACACCCGACGCTCATCGTGGAAGTAGTTGTACAGGCGCAGGATATTGGGGTGTCTGGAGGGCAGACGGGGAGAAGGGTCAGGCTCCTCCCCGAGGCCCGACTCGTGATGGTATCACAAGGGATTGGTCACGCCAGACACAGGAAGCAGGTTGTGACCCCGCAGGCGTGGTGGCTCAGTGGTTGAGCGTCGACCTGTGAACCGGGTTGCAGACTGGATCCCTCAGTGTGGGAGGCATGCAGGAGGCAGCCAAGCAATGATTCTCTTGTTACAATGTGATGTTTCTCTCTCTCTCTCTTCCTCTCTGAAATCGATGGAAAGGAAATATTGAAAGAAAAAAAAATATATGGTTCCTTACATGTTAAAATTAAGTAAGAAGCAGAGTGTGCTGGCACTGGAATCACAGCCTGATCAGGGAGTGGAAGAGGGGAGAACAGAGAGGGGGCATTGGGTGTGTGTGATCCTGGGGGCTTCACACAGTGTAATTGTGATAAATTGAAAAAAAAACAAAAACCTTCAGGTGAAAGCAAGGGCCTCATTGAGGGTCATTTGGAAGGAGATGCTGGGTTGTGTGTCAAAGATAAAAGAGGGCCCTGACCGGATTGGCTCAGTGGATAGAGCATCAGTCTGTGGGCTGAAGGGTCCCGGGTTCGATTCCGGTCAAGGGCATGGACCTTGGTTGTGGGCACATCCCCAGTAGGGGGTGTGCAGGAGGTGGCTGGTCGATGTTTTTCTCTCTCATCGAAGTTTCTTTATTTTTAAAAAAATACATATTTTATTGATTTTTTTTTACAGAGAAGGGAGAGGGATAGAGAGCTAGAAACATCGATGAGAGAGAAACATTGACCAGCTGCCTCTTGCACACCCCCTACTGGGGATGTGCCTGCAACTAAGGTTCATGCCCTTGACCGGAATCGAACCTGGGACCTTTCAGTCCGCAGGCTGACACTCTATCCACTGAGCCAAACCGGTTTCGGCTCTCACTGATGTTTCTCTCTCTCCCTCTTCCTTCTTCTCTGTAAAAAAAAATCAATAAAACATATTTTTTAAAAAAGTGGAACAACAAAATGATGTTTCTTTTTCTCTCAAGTGAAAATAAAACAAAACAAGACACCCACACAGACAAAGGGCCCATGGGGAGCGCCCCCCGGTGGCCGGCCTTACTGCAGGTGCGACTGGATCTCGATCTCCCTGCGCAGCTGATGCTCCATCCCCTCCTTCTCCAGCTGCGACTTGAAGAGGACCTTCAGGGCCACGATGAAGTGGCTCTCCTTGAGCCGTGCCAGGTACACGTTCCCAAACTTCCCCTTGCCCAGGGGACGTCCGATGTCAAAGTCCTCGATGGTGAGGCTCCGGCTGACGGGGGAGGGAGAGAAAGAGAGCCGGGGCTGGGGAGCTGGGTGGAGGGAGAGTCCTGGCCACCAGTACAAAGATGAGAAGGAAGCCCTACAGGTTTGGCTCCGTGGATAGAGCGTGGGCCTGCAGATCCAAGGGTACTGGGTTCGATTCCAGTCAAGGGCCCGTGCCTGGGTTGCACGCTTGATCGCCAGTAGGAGGTGTGCAGGAGGCAGCCAATCAGTGTTTCTCTCTCATCATTGATGCTTCTCTCTCTCTCTGAAATCAATAAAAAATATTTTATTTTTATTATTTTAAAATATATACTTTATTGATTTTTTTCTTTTTTTACAGAGAGGAAGGGAGAGGGATAGAGAGTTAGAAACATGGATGAGAGAAACATGAATCAGCTGCCTCTTGCACCCGCCCTCCCCCCCACTGGGGATGTGCCCACAACCAAGGTACATGCCCTTGACCGGAATCAAACCCGAGGCTCTATCCACTGAGCCACACCAGTTTCGGCTTATATATTTTTTAAAACAGCAAAAAGCAATCTGGACATTCATGACAGCCACAAGCAGTGATCCCCCCCACCAGCCCACAGTAAACTCATGGACCCCAAAGCCCCAGGACTCCCCTTCCTCTTCTGTGCACAGTCCCTCTGCCGCTGCCCATGCTCTGGGGCCTGGCCAGGGCTGTCTGTGGGCAGCAGCCCTCCGTCCCCGAGCCCACATGCTCCTCCCTCAGCCCGGCCTCCCTTCCTCTTGCAGACACAGACCTGGAGGCACTCACCTGGTGGGCTCCCTGGGCAGCGGCGGGCCTTCTGCAGCTGCTGGAAAAAGAAGATAAAAAGAAAAAATAGCTGTCAATGCTTTCTTCTGGGCGCCCACCCCAAATCCCCACCACTGACACCAGGTTGTTGTTTTTAAAAATATATATATTTTATTAATTCAAAAAAATATATTTTATTGTTTTTTTACAGAGAGGAAGGGAGAGGGATAGAGAGCTAGAAAAATCGATGAGAGAGAAACATCAATCAGTTGCCTCTCGAACGCCCCCCACAGGGGATGTGCCTACAACCGAGGCACATGCCCTTGACCGGAATCGAACCCGGGATCCTTGAGTCCTCAGGCTCTTCCATTGAGCCACACCCGCCAGGGCTGACACCAGGATTTGTTAGTTCTCACCCGAGGAAAAATTTTCCTTTGATTTTTTTTTTTTTTTAGGGAGAGAGGGAGAGAAACATGGATGTGAGAGACACGTGGACGGGTTGCCTCCCGCAGGCGCCCCCATCCGGCGGGGGAGGGGCCTGCAGCTGAGGGACGTGCCAGGGGCGGGAGTCGAACCTGGGGAGCTCCGGTCCGCAGGCCACCGCTCCATGCAGAGCCACCCGGGCCAGCGCTGGTCCCGGGTCTCCTCCCTCTCCGCTGCGGGCCGCGCATCGCTGGAGGCCGAAGACTGAGGGGCGCTCATGGGGAGCGGAGAGGAGAGGGTGGCGGCGCAAAGTCCTCCCGAGCCCCGGGCAGCTGGGGTGCGGGTCCGGCTGAGCCCCAACAGGAACCTCAGGGGGTTACCCTCGGGCTGACCCTCTCTCAGGCGCACAACCAGCTGCGCCCCTTGGAGGCTCCTCAACAACACACCCTGAGGAGCTGACCAGGCCTTTTATAGTTCGCGCCCTCGCCCCATTGGCTGAGCGGGGACTTCCTGGTCTATTTCCATTGGTTGACATTTCTGAGGCGCAGGCAGCGTGCCCAATAGAAGGGACAGAGGTGGGAGCATCTGCCCGGTACCGAGGACGCCGGGCCAATGAGATGGCAGGGCGCCAACCGGAATAGGCGGGGCCTTGGGTGGGCGCGGGAAGTGCTGGAAGCTGAAGACAAGGGGGCTGAGGAAGCACGAGGAACTGTCAGGGAGCAGCCAATGGGTGAGCAGCGCGGACGTAAGTGCGTGCAGGCGAGAAGGCTTCGGTAGCTAGGCAACCGGACGCGCCCCTGAGGGAATGTTAAGCGACCCCCGACCCCCGGGAAGCTGCTGGGGCACCTGGTCTGGTTGGGAAACTCCGAAACCGGAACCACGTGTGCGCCCAAATGGCCTGTTTGAAGGTCGTGTCCGGTTCGGGCCACTCCCAGGACCCTCATCGGTCACGCACGTACATGGGGGCCCCCCCACCACCACATCGTGTGCTCCCCCAGGCCACCCAGACACCCATTTATTTTGGGGGACGTGTACAGAAGTGTCAACATTTGATGAAGTTGAAATCCTTTGGAGAGGCAACAGGATAAACTGTTGGGTAAATATAATTTAAAAAAATCTCCCAACCTAGAACCTCTTCGCAAAAATAGCAGGGAAATAGAATTTTAAAAAATTTATTGATTTAAGCGAGAAAGGGAGACATCGATGAGTGCGTAAATGGAACAAATGGATGCTTCTCTTTTCCTCTCTCTAAAAACGTCATAAAGCCGAAACCGGTGTGGCTCAGTGGATAGAGCGTCGGCCTGCGGACTGAAGGGTCCCAGGTTCAATTCCGGTCAAGGGCATGTATCTTGGTTTTGGGTGCATCCCCAGTAGGGGGCTTGCAAGAGGCAGCTGATCCATGTTTCTCTCTATCCCTCTCCCTTATTCCCTTCCCCAGTGTATTTAGAGGAGATACTTAGAACAAAAAATAAAATATATTTTTAAAAAATCGTTAAAGCTCAAATTTGTGCAAGTTCTGAGGGAACAACCAGTATTTTCTAAAAAAAATAAAAATGTCTTAAAAAAAGAAATCAAATCCTGACTAGTTTGGAAGAGTTCTGAGACTAGGTGATCTTTTTGGTTATAATGTTTATGCATATATGTAAACCTTCACCCTAAAATATATATATATATTTTAATAGATTTTTACAGAGAGGAAGGGAAAGGGATAGTTAGAAACATCGATGAGAAATATCGATCAGCTGCCTCCTGCACACCCCCACTGGGGACGTGCCCGAAACCAAGGTACATGCCCTTGACCAGAATCAAACCCGGGACCCTTCAGTCCGCAGGCTGACACCCTATACACTGAGCCAAACAGGTTTTGGCTGATGTTTCTTTTTCAATAACTTTTTTCTTTTTTTTTAAAACATATTTTATGGATTTTACACAGAGAGGAATTGAGAGGGATAGTTAGAAAGGTCGATGAGAGAGAAACACCGACCAGCTGCCTCTTGCACACCCCCCACTGGGGATGTGCCCGCAACCAAGGTACATGCCCTTGACCGGAATCAAACCTGGGACCTTTCAGTCCGCAGGTCAACGCTCTATCCACTGACCCAAACAGGTCCCGGCTCAATAACTTTTTTCATTATTGTCTAAAGTTTAAATGTCTTTTCCCCCAATTGACCACTTAAGGGCCAACTGTATTTTCGATCTGCCTAAATATGACTAGTTATACCCCATTTTTCAACTGTACTTAATGTTTACATTAAGAAAGAAAAGTTTAAAACAACAATTTCAACACCCACATAAAAAAATACAAATAGCAAAATTTAACCAAAGCAAATGGAATAGAGGATATAATAAAGACCAGAAATTAGAACAGAATAATAATATGGGGAAATTAATGGTGTAAAGTACAGATCCTTCAAAATGGTCAATGAAATTGATAAATGTCTAAGAAGATGGATACATTTCCAAAATCAGGAATAAAATGGGATATAAATACAGATCCTGCTGCCATTAAAAAAAATAAGAGATTACTTCAATTAGGACTACAAACAAAATAGAAAATTTAGATGAAATGCAACAATTTCTTGCGAGGACAAACTATCCGATATGAAATATATATTCTCAATTGTTCCATACTTACCAAAACCATATAATGAGTTTTAAAAAAAACAAAGAGAACTACACATTATTATCACTCAAGAAATTAGAAGAAAACTTCCTCAACAAGATATATTCAAATGGAATGCTTTAATATGGTATATAAAAAGAATTATACTCAATAACCAAGTAGGTTTATTGCAAGAATGAAAGGCTGGTTCAATATTCAATACTCAGTGCAATACTGTAGTACCAACAGACTATCGAGGGGAAAAATCAGATGAACATATCAATCGATGCAGACAAAGCACTTGACAAAATCCAATACCTATTCGTAACAACAATAAATCTCAGCAAATTAAGGATAGAGGGAAATGTTACAAATTTGATGAAAAACTATGAAAACAACTTAGTTAATATGGTACCTAATGGCAAAAAACTGAATGTTCCCTCCAGTAAATATCAGGAACCAGTCAAAGATGTCCTTCCTTATTATACTCCTCCTATTCAACATCATACTGAAGTCCTAACCAGTGCAATAAGAAAAGGAAATAACAGAATAACAGGTATACAAATGGGGAAGGAAGAAATAAAACTAGTTGCAGTTGACATTTCTAAGGAAGAGAACCCCAAGGATTCTATCCAAAGAAATCACTAATAGGTGAGTTTAGCAAGGTTGCAGGCTACTAAAACAACCCCTCAAAAAAATTTACATTATTGCGTACTACCTACAATCGTGTGGGAAATTTAAATTTAAAAATCAATGCCACTATTACTGTAAAACCTAGATAAAATGCTAATGAATACCAGTAAATCCAAAGTTATTAATTAAATGTAGTCATATCATATACTTGTTCATAATGCTGATTCTCAAACCAACCTACGTTATAAATAAACTTCTATCAAAATGAGGGTAAGATTTTTTTTTTTGGTACGAATAGACAAACATACCTTAAGATTTATATGAAAAGTTAAAGAAACTAGGAAAGCTAAGTCAATTTCAAATAATATATAGAAAGGGATCACTTTACTGAATTTTAAGATTTATAGTCTAAATACAGAAGTAAAATAAATAGGAATTTAAAAAAATGTTTTATATTTTAAAACCACATAAAGAATGGTGGCTTTTTATTTTTAAAATTTAAGCCTTAACAGTCTTAAGTGGTATGCCCATTCATATGTGTACCCTTTTCTTAAATATTTGCCCTCAACTGTCTAACTCTCCCGACACTCGACAACAATGAATGTACACAAAACACATCAAGGATCAAGGCCTTTCCCCTGAAACAACATTCCCCTTACCCCAAGTAAACTAGGTAATCCACGACAAAGTGCTGTAGGCTTAACAGAGAAGTCTCATTGCATTTTCTCTTCTAAAAAAGAAATTCCTGAGATACACTGCAATGTAAATGAAGTCAAAGACATAGGTGAAGGTCTCCTTGGTGCATGCCCTGGTAGAGAAGTCCTCAGGTGAGAATAAGGCTCTAGGCTGCGTCAGTATCTAAAACGTGTCTGCATGTGACAAGTGACGATCTGCAACCATTATCTTCCCTCACAGCGAAGATTCCTGTGGGGTGTCTCTTTGGTAGGTGCAATCTGATGCTGTGGTGGATGTTTTCTCTGGCACCAGATTTCCCTCGGTGTTTACACTCAGAAAGTCTTTCCCCAACAGAAGTTCTCGGAGAGTGAGCGCAGTCTGACCACTTGGGAAGGGCCTTTCCACTTGGGTCACACTGACAGGGTTTCTCCCAGAATGCATCCTTTGATGCTGAGTGAGGGATGAGCTACGACTGAAGGCCTTCCCACACTCACTGCACTTATAGGGCTTCTCCCCGGTGTGGATGATGGCGTGTCGGATGAGGTTGGTGCTCCAGCAGAAGGATTTACCGCACTCACTGCACTCGTAGGGCTTCTCTCCGCTGTGAATCCGCAGGTGCCTCGTGAGGCCTGACCTGCGGTTGAAGGCCTTCCCGCACTCCCCGCACTCGTAGGGCTTCTCCCCGGTGTGGATGCTGAAGTGCCGAATGAGGTCTTTCCTAGTGCTGAAGGCTTTGCTGCATTCCTTACATTCAAACGGTTTTTCCCCGGTGTGGGCCCTCTTATGCAAGATGAACGTGGAGCAGTGGGTAAAGGCCCTATCACATTCCGTACACACAAACGGCTTCTCCCCGGTGTGGATGCGCTGGTGCCTCTTGAGGTACGACCGGTGGTTGAAGGCCTTCCCGCACTCTGTGCACTCGAAGGGCTTCTCCCCCGTGTGGATGACGTAGTGGTGGATGAGGGCCGCGCTCTCACAGAAGGTTTTCCCACACTCGCTGCACTCGTAGGGCTTCTCCCCCGTGTGGGTCTGCTGGTGCCACATGAGGTAGGACCTGTGTTTGAAGACCTTCCCGCACTCGAAGCACTCGTAGGGGTTCTCGCTGCTGTGGACGATGTGATGTCGAAGAAATCCTGGCCTGTGTCGAAAAACTTGCCCACATTCTTTGCAGACAAAGGATTTCTCCCCAGTGTGCCTCCTCTTATGCAGGACAAAATTGGAGCGGTGGGTGAAGGCCTTCCCACATTCGTTGCACTTGTAGGGCTTCTCTCCGCTGTGGATCCGCTGGTGCTGCGTCAGGTATGACTTGCGGTTGAAGGCCTTCCCACACTCCATGCACTCATAGGGCCTCTCCCCGGTGTGGATCATGTGGTGCTGAAGGAGGTGCGTGCTCTTAATAAAGGTTTTCCCACACTCTGTGCACTCGTAGGGCTTCACTCCAGAGTGAATCTTTTCATGTCCCGCAAGAAGGTGTTTCTTGTTAAACGCTTTCCCACACTCATTGCATTTAAAGGTATTTTCCTCTTCTTGAATGGTGGGATCTTTACGTAATTCACGTGAGCCATGGTCCAGGACAGCACCTCCGGGAGGGACTGGCTCCTGCACAGTCCTCACACCCGCACCCTCAGGGGTCCCTGAGTCGCCATGGTCAGGGCTCCCAGGGAGCTTCTTCCTTGGTGGATCTACCCCCGGCCTCAAGTGTCCTTCCTGCAGGGACACTTCTGATGGGCCACGCTGGTCCCTGGTTTGGTCTCCTCGGGAGTCCCCTGGAACTTTCTGCGTCAGCTGGTCCCGGGCCGAGAATCTCTCACACAGGGTTGGCTCACAAGTGGTCGTTTCTGTGGTCTTGAATTTTTCTTTGTCACCTGAAGAAATCCAATACACAAAAAGGCCAGTTAGTAATGTCAACCCAGAAAAAACAAAAGTCAGCAGTTCAGTGAAAAACATGAAAATGAAAATAGTGCCTCTGTGTCTGCTGTGCTTTGCTACCTCCGACTCCCAGGCCTGTAATCTCTCTCTCCTGGTCCCTGCACTGTTGGCACCACGAGCCTGCCTGGATATGGAGTGGAGACACAGCCACAATTACAGACGGGATGTGACGCCCCAGTGCCCTCCTCAGCGCACATGTGGGGCAGAGAAGGTCAATGTCATCGTGAGGTTTTACCAAACAGGAGGGGCAGGAACAGGAAGTGCCTGTGTCTCTGACTAACACTCAGGGGGTGGGGGATGAACAAGGTGGGACGGGGCAGGCAGGGTACAGCTGGAGAGTGACTGGAGAGAGAGGGAGAGAGAGAGAGAGAGAGAGAGAGAGAGAGAGAGAGAGAGAGAGAGAGAGAGAGAGGCCCTTCCTCGGAGTCAGCGGGAAATGAGAGACCCATCACTCATGATACCAGGACACGGCCCACAGCTTGCTTCTCAGGAGCCACTTGCTGTGGCTCAGACGCGGTGCTCTGCAGTTTCATGCATTACTACATCTGTCATCACACCCCAAACCACCCGACAACAAAAGCACACACAAACAAACAACCTGACAACAGAGACACCACTACCAGCATCTTCCAGGGGCAGACTGACTGTCGCAGACTATCCTCACCACGCTTCCCAGCCCTACCCCAGGTGCCCAGACGCCCAGTTCTCCTCAGGGGTGTGTAAGCGGAACTGGTGTTTGCGGGAGGGGTGACACCCTCCCTCCTCTCTCGTCTCCTCTGCCAGCTGGAGGACGTCAGCACAACATGACGGCCGCACCCTGACGACAGGACCGACATGGGTCCTTCAGTAACGGTGCGGTCAGCTCCCTGCCGCCCCCGTGGGCCTGGCCGAGTGAGAAGAGCTGGAGTCTGTCCGATCCGGAAGCTGGGCTTCACTTACACAAAGACAGGAGATCATGCAACTTCGCTACAGCGCAGAGATGGTGACTGGCAAGCCAGGCTGAGCCCCAGACAGCTTAGCCAGTATACCTCTGTCCTCCATGAGGTCAGAGGGCCCACAGGTCAAAGGGCTCCCAGGCTTCCAAACCACCAGACAGGCCACCACAAGAAGCTCCCCAGGGACCACGGCCATGGTCTCCTAGAGGCCTTCCAGCACAGGGTCTGCCATTGCCACGCCGGCTCCTACCTGGACAGGCGCCTCGGGAGAGATCTGTCCTCACTGTCCACAGCTCCTGCTCCTGCTCCTGCGGGCAGGTCAGCGCGGGTCTGGGCACGGGGCACCCTGTCACGGAGGAGAAAGAGGACGTGAGGATCTGTGAGAGGAAATAGGCCTCTCCATTGGGTCCAGGACTGCAGGACGCGGACACCTCGGCAGGAAGCTGCCTCCATCCACACAAAAATGCCACGAGACCTGGAAACCCAGGACACAATGCCATCACTGAGACCCAAGACGAGGCAGCAGAGGGCTGTGTAGACAGCTCCGTTCCCCTTGACCCCGTCACATGGATCCCGTCAGTCGGGTTGCTGCCCAGACCCGAGGAAGCCACCCTCCCTCCAGTTGTTTCCTCGTTAGTCACCGCGAGTGGGTCTGAGCCACCCATGCTCCCAGCCCTAGGATGTCAGTTCTCAGGCAACCGAGACCAAGGCCCTGCAGGTGAGGCCTGCATCTCATGAGATTAACACCCCATTCTGGTGTTGACAGAAGGTTGAGAAGTCCTGGTCTCCACCAACCTGCAAGTGGCTAATAGTCTGAGGTAGCAGGTGACCCACACTGGTCACTCCGGGGGTTTTTATTGCCGAATGCCTGAACGAGGGGCTCTGCCGCTCTGCTGTCCGGCAGCATTCTGGACTGTGCGAGGTGAGCGGGGGCCGTGGGAGGTGAGTGGGGGCTGTAAGAAGTGAGCGGGTGCTGTGGGAAGTGACTGGGGGCCGTGGGAGGTGAGTAGGTGCTGTGGGAGGTGACTCAGGAGGAAGCAAAGGCACTGACAGGGGTTGGCACCCACCAAGACAGAAGCCAGCCCACCGCTGAGCTTCGTTAGCGTGGCAGTGACTTCCTGGAGGGTAAAGATGAGTGAACCTGTCACTGGAGCCAAGCTCAGGTGCAGGGACAGGACAGGATGTCTACAGAGAGGCCGGAGAGAGGCTCCCTGGCAGGTCCTGACCACAGTCCGGGACCCAGCTGCTGTCACAAAGCACAGGTTCACCGGAGTCTACTGTCAGTGCAGAGCAGCGCTCCGGGGAGGGGCAGAGGAGAGATGAAGGGGAGGAGGCCTTCCTTCGGCTCTGGCAGGAGCTTTTCTCCGTGACCTCAGGGCCCCTGCATGTGTCAGCTCTTCCACAGGAAAGCTGTTCTCGCCACACCTTGCTCCTCCTCCTGTAACTCTGGAGCTGAGACCTCAAGTGTCACTTCCTCCTGATACCACACGTGCACGCACACACACACAGACACACAGACGCACACGTTCTGCTTTAACACGCGGCACATCTTCCTGAGGACGTCAGGCACCCCCCAGTTTCAGATGGATTTTCTCGGCTGGAGTTATACAAATGGGCCACGGGCCTCCTGCAGCTACTTCCTGTGTCCCCTGTGTTCCTCCTCTCTGAATGCTTTTCCCTGCTCTTCCTGGCAACAGACACCACCATCCTCACCCCAAAGCTTCCTTAACGTGAGGACCAACGAATCAATCGTTCTTTTAAAAGACGTTCCCACCTCACAGGGTTCTGACGCTGCGAGCCTGCCCCTCCCGGGCCGGCTAACTCCTGGCTCGGCTCACCTCTCACGGGACACCCAAAGCCACAGCCTCCCACCCCTGTAACTCCCAACCCCAGCCTTCCCGCCTTCGCCAGCCAAGCCCCAGCTTCCACACACCCAGGGCCGCTGGAAGCGCTCCCGCTGGCCACCCCTCGGTCACCTGCCCTGGCTTCCGGTGCTCAGAGACGCCCCGGTCAGGGCTCTGGGCCATTATGGTCTTCCTACCGATTCCTCACGCAGCTCTGCAGACGGGCAGGGTCCCCTTCCCTTGAGAGCGTAACAAATCCCTCCATCACCGGCACTCACTTCCGACGCCCCGTCACCGAGTCACCCGTACACGGAAGCCCGGCAGGGACCGGTGGACACAGTGGAGCATGAACGGCGCTCAGGGGGCCTGCGCTGGGACCGTCACTGCTTTTCCTAAAGGTTATCCACTTTTTAATCTCCTCCGATTTCTGCGGAAAAGGAACCGGGGCCCTGGCCGACGCAGCTCAGCTGGCTGAGCACCGCCCCGTACACGGAAAGGTCACTGACTGCATTCCTGGTCAGGGCCCCTGCCCGGCTGTGGGTTTGATCCCTAGTCGCACACATATGTAAGGCAACTGAGCGATGTTTTACTTGGCGTATTGGGATGACGTTCCAACCAACCAAGGACTCAGCCAGGGCTCCTGGCACTCCGGACATGTGGGCGGCATCATCCTTTGCTGAGGGCGAGGTCTCGCCCACGCAGGTGTAACAGGACTCGGCCCACTCGACGCCAGCACCACCCCCACCCCAGCTGCGACCCTCCCAGTGGCCACAGGCACTGCCCCGTGACTCCCGGGGGAGGAACTGCCATGGCGGGAAGCACTGGACTCAGGAAAGGCCTTCCTGACACTACAGGAGGGTAACGAGGCGTAGAGAGAGACCTGGGCTTAGAACCACACCTGGTGGCAACGAGGGCCGAGGCCTCCCTCCTGGGACCGGCCTGCTCCCCCTCTATGGCGAGCGGCCCGCACTCCCGGCCCTGACCACTGGCCTGGGGGGCGCGTGGGTCCACCAGGCTCCCTCAGTCGGGCTGTGAGTGAGAACCTTAGACAGGGGCCCCTCTGTGCCGGGCAGAGGGGAGAGGGCAGGAGGGATGGGCTCAGGTGGCCACTGCTGCCTCCTGGACGCCCCAGAAAGAAGCAGAAACAACAGAAACATGCAGAAAAGCACAGACGAGGACTCTGGGGGCCACAGAGCAGGGACTGAGGGGCCAGTCCTGCTGCAAACTCGCCGAGGACAGAAGCCGCTCTGAACGGCATGACAGGAGCAGACCCAGGAGGCAGGGCACAATCCCGGGGTCCCCAGCTCCCGTATCAGTCCCTCAGGGCCCCTCTGGTTCGGCACAACGCCCCCATTTCCTCCCACCACGTTCTGGGAGCCGGAGGAGACCCGGAGCCCAGCGGAGGGGAGCCCAGCACGTGACTGCGGCCGGGGAGGAGGAACGAGGGCTCCCGGGGCTTCGTGACCAGCAGCCCGGAGGCAGGCGTGGGATACAGAAGTGGCAGGTCCCCCTCTGGGGGGGGGGGGGGGGCACTCACCCAGAGACGCCAGGAGCCTGCAGGTCTCCAGCATCACCTCCTGGTACAGGGTCCTCTGGGCCACGTCCAGCTGCCCCCACTCCTCCTGGGAGAAGGTCACGGCCACGTCCTGGAAGGTCACAGACGCCTGGAAAGGAAGACAGGTCACAGCGACGGCCTTGGGGCTGCTGATGGGATCAGCGGCCGTCTCTGCGTCGTGGTCGAGGACAGACGTCGAGGCCCAGAGAGCACCACGGGCCTGCTGGGCCGAGCTCTGTGCTCGCTCACGGGGGACCGGGGACGGCAATGCTGTGGGTGCAACACGGTCACAGACGAGAACCCGCCTCTGGGAGGACTGATGTATTGTAAATGGACACAGACAATGGAGTGTTACTAGGTGGTGAGGGCTCCAGGAGAGGGATGAGGAAGTCAGAACATCTGTGATGGTAACCACAGGTGTCCCCGAGCCTCCCCGATCCTGCAACTGCCTCCCTGAGCTGAGGGCTCCACTTCCTGGTCAAATTGACTCAAAGTTCCATCTCCTGTGGTTTGCTTCCAAACTCATTTTGTAAAAAATTGTCAATATTTTTATTGACTTTTTTTTTTTTTAAGAGAAAGAAAGAGAGAGGGAGAGAAAAACATCAAGGTGAGAGTGGACCTTTGCTGCCTCCTGCACACCCCCGACAGCGATGGAGCCCACAACCCAGAAAGCGCTCTCTCCCTCTCCCTCTCCCTCCCTCTATGTCATAGAGTCTATGAAATCAATAACAACAACAACAAAAAGTTTTTAAAAAAGTAGATTCATGATAAGGAGGCAGTGAAGCATTTACATCCATTTTTAAAAAACTTATTTTTATTGATTTCAGAGAGGAAAGGAGAAGAGAAAACATCAGTGATGAAAGGGAATCGTGGGTCGGCTGCCTCCTGCACTCCCCTCACTGGGGATGAGTCCGCAACCTGGGCATGTGCCCTTGACGGGGAATCGAACCCGGGACCCTTCAGTCCACAAGCCGACGCTCTATCCACTGAGCTACACGGTCAGGGTACCCCCATTTTTGCTGTGGAATCCGTTTCTGTCGCCCCTAAAACTCCACCTGCGAGCAGGGACAGCGGACCTCCCAGGAGAAACACCAGTAAGAGCAGCCCCTTACCTGCTCATGTTCTGCCCTGAACCCGATCCCCACACACCCAAGGGACTCCCGGGGAGATAGTACAGCAAAGCATCATCCTCCCCAAAACTGGTGTTGCTCAGTGGATAGAGAACCGGCCTGCGGACTGAAGGGTCCCGGGTTCGATTCCGGTCAAGGGCATGTACCTTGGTTGCGGACACATCCCCGGTGGGAGGTGTGCATGAGGCAGCTGATCCATGATGTTTCTAACTCTCTCTCTCCTTCCTCTCTGTAAATAAAAATCAATAAAACACACACACACACACACACACACACACACACGCACCTATATATACACACATTCATATATATAAAAGCATCATCCTCCTCCCCTTCCTGAACCTCTGACAGCACTGACCCCGGAGGCCAGGAGATTCCAGGGGCACAAACCGCCAAGGATGCACCGGGGTGTGTGGGGGTGTGTGGCGGCCTCCCTCCCCGCTGCTATGAACCATCACCCGCTGGCACCCTCAGCAGCTGCGGGCAAGGCAACCCCCCCCACCCCCCCTCCCACCCCCCCTCCTAACACCCCCACACACCTCCCCTGGGTCGGGGCGCCTCTGCCTGGAAAGGTCACGTCACCTGCGGGAGGGGGACAGGCAGGTGGGCCGGGCCGGGTCCCCGCCGGACGCCGTGGGGTTGGGGTTTATTTTATTATTATTATTTTTTGGGGGAGGGAGTTGGGGTTTACGATGGCATGGTCCCTTCTTCCGTCAGGGGACCCGCTCCCCGCCACGCCCCGGGTCTCCCCCGGAGTCCCAGAAAACCCCGCCACAAAGCGTTCGCCCCGTCTCCTCCCCGAACCCCGCCAGGACCGACACCCCCTCAGGCCAGGCTGTGCCAGGAGCGCCAACCGCGGAGGACAGAACCGGGGGCTCAGCGACCCGCTGTGAGGAGCCCCCAGCCCGTAGGAGCCCGGGTCCAAGCGGCGGGGGTCCCGGCCCCCAGCCCGTCGGTTCCGAAATCCCCGTCCACTCACCTGCGCGGGGCGGGTCGGGGCCGCCTCCGCCGCCGCCGCCATCGTGCGAGCCTGCGCTTCGAGCGACGCGGGGACGGCGAGCACCCGGCGACCGCGGGGGTGAAGGGCGGGCGCACAGGCTCCTGGGAGGCGGAGGGCCTGCTGGGTAACAGACCAAGCGCCGGTGGCGGGGAGCCACCGCGCGGACCCCGGCGCCGGGTGAGGCCTGTCCGCCGCCCCCGCCCCGGAAGGCCGCCGCCCACGCCGACGAGCCGGACAAGAAGCGCCGACCCCGCGCTCGGCCTGTCAGGCCCCGCGGGACCCCCACCGCTGAGGCAAATGGCGACGGCGGAGAAAAACCCGGAAGTCCCGCCCCACGTACAGGAGCTTCCGGAAATGCTTCCCTCTATCCCGGGCCATCATTGGCCAGCGTCCGCGTCAGGCTCATGAAACACGGCCTTCTGGGTAACGTAGTTCCCCTCGCTCTCCCTCTAGCCCACGACGCGAGGAACGCCGTAACCGGGACGTCGTTCTGCGAGTCAGAGGCGCGCCGGCCACCGAAGCTGAGGGGGAAATGGAGGCCCTGGAGGCAGGGAACGTCGCCCCAGGTCCGGACAGGTGTAAGGTCGCGGGGCTGGTCCCCGGGCTCATCTGGCGCCTTCCCCATCCCCGCTGCCTCCTCCCCAGATTCGCGCCGGGAGAGACAGCGATGGGAAACGTAACGGAAAACCCTCCTGAGGAGGGCGCCGGAAGTCCCGCCTCCGTTCCTCGCGCCCCTGGCGCGCCTCACGCGCTCCACTGCCGCCGCACCCCGGATTTGTCGGTACCAGAGCCAACAGAACCGCGCCCGAACTGCCGAACCACGCCCTTCAGGCGACTCCCGAACCTCCGAACCACGGGTGACCTGGGAACTTCCGAACTTTGCCCTTCAGGTGACACCCCAACTCCCGAACCACCACTCCCTTCAGGTGCCGCCCCAACTTCGGAACCGCGCCCTTCAGGTGCCGCCCTGACGCCCAAACTTCCGAACCACGCCCTTCAGGTGACGCCCGATCCACGCCGTTGGGCCCAAGTCACTGGAGGGATGGATTTGCCCTCCGCCGAGGCCGGCCGGGAGGCCCGAGGGGAGGAGGCCTGGTGAGAGCGGGCCTCCCGCCTCCAGCGCGGCCCATCGGAGTCTCTGAGGCCACCGCGTCTGCCCGCCGTTGCAGACGGTAAGCACATCTACACAATCCCTTCAGCGCAACACCCAGTTTAGGGTTTGACCCAATAACTGAATTCCACCCTAGACCAGCGGTCGGTCGCCCAACGGTGGTCGGTGAGCTCCGAAAGGTTGGCGACTGCTGGCCTAGACAAGTTTACTTGTAAAACTATCCATCATACTCCACTCCTTGTCAGCTTGGCAGCCATACGCAGATCCTTAAACCATACTTTATTCCCCCCCCCCCCCAAAAAAAAAAAAAGATAGCCCGGCCAGCGTGGCTCAGTGTTTGAGCTTCTTTTTCACCTAGGAACCAGGAGGTCACGGTTCGATTCCCGGCCAGGGCACAGGCCCGGGTTACAGGCTCCATCCCCCTGGGGGGGGGGGCATGCAGGAGGCAGTTCTCTCCCTCTCCTTTTCTCTCTCTGAAATCAATAAAAATACATATTTTAAAAGAAGGATATACTTTTGTCTAACCAGATCAAATCTGGTATTGATCCATTGCTACAATACACATGATGGGTAATGTAGTATGATCCACTTGGATGTATTAACTTAATATTAAATTACCATATTGAGCCCTGACTAGTTTGGCTCAGTGGGCAGAGTGTCAGGCTGTGGATTGAAAGGTCCCTATCGAGGGCATGTACTGTACCTGGGTTGTGGGCTTGATTCCCAGCGGGGGGGGGGTGGGGTGGGGTGGGGGGGTGGGGGGGTGGGGGCATGCAGGAGGCAGCTGATCGATGTTTCATCGATGTTTCTGACTATCCCTCTCTCTTTCTCTCTGTAAAAAATCAATAAAAATATTTTAAAAGTTACCATATTGGAATGCCATGGGTGCCCCTTGTGGCTAACAAAGAAATGTGATTAGGGCTTTATACCTTTTTAAAAATATATATTTTTATTGATTCCAGAGAGGAAGGTAGAGGGAGAGAGAAACATCCATTATGAGAAAGAATCATTGATCTGCTGCCTCCTGCACACCTCATACTGGGGATAGAGTCCACAACCGAGGCATGTGCTCTTGACTGGAATCAAACCGGGACCCTTTGGTCCACAGGTCAATCCTCTAGAGCAATTTATTGATTGATTTTGGAGAGAGAAACTGATTTGTTCCTCTTTTAAAAAAAATATATTTTATTGATTTTTTACAGAGAGGAAGGGAGAGGGATAGAGAGTTAGAAACATCGATAAGAGAATCATCTATCAACTGCCTCTTGCACACCCTCTATTGGGGATGCACCCGCAACCAAGGTACATGCCCTTGACCGGAATCGAACCCGGGACCTTTCAGTCCGCAGGCTGACGCTCTTATCCACTGAGCCAAACCGGTTTCAACTGATTTGTTCCTCTTATTCATGCCCTCATTGGTTGCCTCTTGTACGAGCACTCACTGGGGATGGAACCCACAGCCTGGGTGTATGCTGACGATGCTCCTACCTCCGGAGCTCCCTGGCCAGGGCTCGCTCAAGATCTTCTGAGTCTGTAAACTGCCTCCAGTCGGGGCATTGGTTGCCACACCATGACTGTTTTTATGATCTGGGCTAGGTTTTGTTCGCTTAAACCCAGGACGTTCTGTTAACACAGATCCAGTGAGCGCTGAGTCGGCTGATTACATGTTTTGCTTCCAGGAACACCGTGATGCACCAGCCGATGCCGTGGGTCGGCCACCTCCGGCTGTTCCGGTTGCTGCCTGGGCCGTTGACGCCTGTGGGTGACCACAGCCACCTTCCTTTCGGCAATGGAGGGCCGCACCTGGCTCCCAGCGGGGGTGAGCAGGTCCTTTTTTCCCTTTAAAAAATTGTATTGAGTTTGTTGAGGTGACATTGGTTAATAAAATTACATAGGTTTCAGGTATACAGTTCTGATTTTATGTTTTGTTTACGTATTTTTAAATTTTATTTGTTATTGTTTGAAGTATTACAAATGGCAGTACACATGTCTCCTTTCCTCCCATTAGTTCTACAACACATCGTCTGTACATTGTCTGGTGTGTTCACAACCCCAAGTCTAGTCTCGTTCCATCGCCATCTGTCGGCCCTTTATCCTCTCCCACCTCCCCTCCCCCCGCTGTAATCACAATGCTGTTGTCTAGGTCTATGAGGTTGTTTGTGGGGTTTTGTTGGTTTTTTTTCCCCTCAGCCCCACAGTGAATAGGTCTTAAATGCCAAACCCGTTGTAACACTCGAATCTCCCTAAGCCTCCGAATCCCTCCTCCACATCAAACCAAGAGAGGTTGGGCACTTCCCTTTCGCTCACCTTTCGGTCTCTGGTTCAGCCAACCGCCCTGTCACAGCCCTTCCTGCGCCCCAAGCTGCCACATGAGATGCAGAATCTCTGCTCTGGGAGCCCCTGTCCTTCCATTCAGCCTGATCCGACTTGTCATCCCTTCCCCCCGTACCCCACCTCCTCAAGTCTCTCTTCTCCAGAGAAACTCAAGCAGTTCTTTTTTTAAATATATATTTTATTGATTTTTTACAGAGAGGAAGGGAGAGGGATAGAGAGTTAGAAACATCGATGAGAGAGAAACATCCATCAGCTGCCTCCTGCACACTCCCCACTGGGGATGTGCCCTCAACCAAAGTACATGCCCTCGACCAGAATCGAACCTGGGACCCTTGAGTCTGCAGGCCAATGCTCTATCCACTGAGCCACACCGGTCAAGGCAACAATGTACCTATATATATATATATATATATATATATATATATATATATATATATATATAGTTTTAAGTTTTAAAATTTGGCTCTCAAAAGAAATTTCAGTTGTTGTACTGTTGATATTTGGCTCTGTTAACTAATGAGTTTGCTGACCACTGCCCTAGGCCCTTCCGTGTTTCGCTGTCCTGTTTTTTTTGTTTTTTTTTTTTTTTTAAGGGTAAGATCCTTCTTTATATATTCACTAGTGGCCTGGTGCGTGAAAATGTGTGCACTCAGGGGAGGAGGGGTCCCTCATCCCGGCCTGCTCTCTCTCACAGTCCGGGACCCCTTGGGGGGATGTCCACCTGCCAGCTTAGGCCCACTCCCCGTGAGGTCAGGCCTAAGCTGGCATTCAGACATCCCTCTGGCAGCCTGGGAGCACTCGGGGCATGTCCTCCGCCAGCTTAGGCCACGGCCGGACATCCGAGGAGGTGGGAGAGGCTCCCACCGGCACCACTGCGCTCAAAGCCCTCAGCCCGGCTTGTGGCCGAGCAGAGCTCCCCCCGTAGAAGTGCACTGACCACCAGGGGGCAGCTCTTGCATTAAGCGTCTGCCCTCTGATGGTCAGTGCACATCATAGCGACCGGTTGTTCCCAGTTGTTTTGCCATTAGGGTCAATTTGCACATTATTATATTATATAGGATTTTTAAATTGACTTCAGAGAGGGAGAGGGAGAGAGAGATAGAAACATCAACGATGGAGGGAACCACCCATTGGTTGCCTCCTGCACTCACCACACTGGGAATGGAGCCTGCAACCCGGGCCTGTGCCCTGACCGGGAATCAAACTCTGACCTCCTGGTTCATAGCTCAACCCCTGAGCCACACTGGCTGGGCTCACTGTCTCCACCTTCAATAAACGTACTCTAAAATTAAAAAAAGAAAAGAAAAGGAGCCCTATTGCATCCTTCTTAGATTCTGTCATTTCTATCTAAGAAATGAAGGTGTTGCCCTGGCCGGTTCAGCTCAGTGGGCCGAGGACTGCAGGGTCCCGGGTTCGATTCCAGCCAAAGACACGTACCTTGGCCGCAGGCTCGACCCCTGGTCCTGGACAGTGTGAGTGCGAGAGGCAACCAATCGGTAGGTCCCTCTCAGATCGATGTTTCTCTCTCTGTCTCTCCTCCTCCCTTCCACTCTCTAAAAAAAACAAAACAAAACAATGCGAAGATATCGTGTGGCCTGGTGGGTGAGCGTCGCCCCAAGCACCAAGAGGTTACTTCGATTGATTCCCAGTCAGGGCACTTGCCCAGGTTGCGGGCTCAATCCCCAGGAGCGGGCGCGCAGGAGGCAGCTGATTGCTGTTTCTCTCATCAGTGATTCCCTCTCTCGCCTTCCCCTCTCTTTGTGGGAAAATAAAGGGCTCAGGTGAGCATTAACAGCTACAGATTGGTGGGATGAGGAGAGGAGGATGTGTAGGATCACTCCTCATTATCCCGGACAGGGAGGGCCTGGGGTATAAAACCCGCTGACCGCCACGCCGCCTCTTTCCTGGTCGCAGGCTGCGACCAAGACTCCTGCCAACCGACATGGCTCACAGCAGCCCTCCCGATGGTAAGTGCATCCCTGGCGAGGGTCTCCGAGCCCGGGTTTCGGGGAGAGATTGGGCTCGTCAGAAACTGGGCAGCTCCCGGCTGGGGGAGGGAGAGCCGGTTTCTGGCGTGCGCTGCCAACACCGGCTGCTGCCCATGCGTTTGGAGCGTGGAGAACATCACGGACACGCCGATGTCCAAGACCCGAGCCAGCTGGCCAGCGTGGCTCCGTGGTTGAGCATCAACCACGAACCAGGAGGTCGTGGTTCCATTCCCGGTCAGGGCACATGCCCAGGTTTCGGGCTTCATTCCCAGTGTGGGGTGTGCGGGAGGCAGCCAGTCCACGATTCTCTCTCATCATTGATGTTTCCCTCCCTCCCTCCCTCCCTCGCCTTTCCTCTTTTCTCTAAAAATCAATAAAAAGAAAATATTTTTTATGATTGTAAATGAGTGTTGAGATCAAACAATTGAATTAACGAGCAAGGGCTGTTTATAGAGAACAAAATTGTGAAACAATTTTCAAGTTTCTTTTCTCTCTGTTCTGTTCCTTAGTCACACACAGTTGAGTTAATTATACTAGTCAAGACTGACATTCGGTTATGGATCAGAACCAAGCCAATGTGTTGTTGTTGTTGTTAGCCTCAGCCTAGGATATATTTTTTTCCATTTATTTTAAAAATACATATTTTATTGATTTCAGAGAGGAAGGGAGAGAAGGAGAGAGAGAGAGAGAGAGAGAGAGAGAGAAATAACCCTGAGCTAAATTGGCTAGGGCCCCATTGATTTTTTAAATATACATATATATTTTTTAAGTATATTTTTATTGATTTCAGAGAGGAAGGAAGAGGTGGGGAGATAGAAATATCAGTGACGAGAGAGAATTAATCATTGATCGGCTGCCTCCTGTACACCCATTGCTGGGGATCGAGCCAGCAACTTAGGCATGTGCCCTTGACTGGAATCAAACCCGAAACCCTTGAGTACATAGTGGATGCTCTAATCACTGAGAAACTGGGTAGGGCTGAGTTTTATTCTTTATCCACTTGGTTTCCTTAACCACTCCTATTCATTTCCACCTTATCCATTGGCATCAAGGATGAGAGAGAACCATCAGATCGGCTGCCTCCTGCACGCCCCACACTGGGGATCAAGCCCAAAACCCGGGCACGTGCCCTGACTGGAAATCCAAGCAAGACCTCGAAGTTCAACCACTGAGCAACACCGGCTGGGCACTGCTCAATTTTTTATGTGGATGAGTAAATGTATGATCATCATCCTTTAAAAAAATGTATTTCTTATTGATTGATTTTTAGAGAGAGAGGGAGGTGAGAGAAAAAATATTGATCTATAGCTATTAGTTGCCTCCTGCACACACCCTGACTGGGGCTGGAACCTGCCACCTTTCGGAACCTGAGATGGCGCTCCAGCCAATTGAGCCATTTGGCCAGGACTCCTCCTCCCCCCGCCCCCTTCCCCGTGCTTTAAAAAATGTTCTGGGAACTGATCCTCCTCCTTCCTCTCCTCCTCCCCCTGCCCTGTCCCTCCTCCTCCTCCTTTCTCTTCTCCTCCCTATCCTCTTCTCCCTCTTCCTCCTCCTCCTCCCCATACTGGTTTGGTGGTGATGACCTCCTTTAGCCTTTTCTGGTCTGTGAAGCTGTTTATCTGACCTTCAATTCCGAATGATAGCTTTGCTGGGTAGAGTACTAGATGTACCGGTTAATAATGGCAGATTTTGTAATCAAAGAGAACACGATAATTTCAAGGGAAACATCAAAACTGCTTTATTCAGCCCAAACCAGTTTGGCTCAGTGGATGGAGTGTCGGTCTGCAGACTGAAAGGTCTCAGGTTCGATTCCGGTCAAGGGCATGTACATTGCTTGCGGGCACATCCCCAGTGGGGGGTGTGCAGGAGGCAGCTGGTCAATGTTTCTCATCGATGTTTCTAGCTCTCTATCTCTCTCCCTTCCTGTCTGTAAAAAATCAATAAAATATGCTAAAAAATGCAACAAAACAAAACAAAAAACCAAAAAAAAACCCAACCTGCTTTATTCAAAGTAATGTCCATTGCTAGCTACACATTCCCCATCTTCCAAGTTATTTGTGGATACCGTCCCAATAGAACTTCTTGTTTTGAGGCAAACCATTCAGAGACCCTCTTTTCCATTTCTTTGTATCTTTTTTTTAATTTTTTATTATTTTTTTATTTTTTATTTATTTTATTTATTTTTTGTATTATAAATGTATTTTTTATTGATTTTTTTAAAATCAATCTTTATTGTTCATATTATTACAAAGGTTCCTCATTCTTTGTATCTTTTGAAATACTGCACGGAAAGTGCGAGTGCCATCGATCGGAACAAGTGGTCATCAAAGGAGCAAGGGCTGGTGAACACCGCGAGTGGGTTAATACTTCCCAGGCAAGATCTTTTAACGTCTTTTTAACTGGTTTTGAAGTGTGTGATGGTGCATCATCATGAAGCAAAATTACTTTTCCGTGTCTTCTGGAACATTCTGGTCGTTTTATGATCAAAGCTTGTTTCAAATTGATTTTTTGTTGTTGGTAACGATCAGTATTAACGGTTTCACCTGGTTTTAGAAGCTCATAATGCACCACACCTTCCCGATCCCACCAAACACAGAGCATTGTCTTCTTTCCAAAGCGATTTGGCCTTGCAGTCGATGTTGATGGTTGACCTGGATCATCCCATGATTTTGTGCATTTGGGATTTTCAAAATAAATCCACTCTTCATCTCCAGTCACAATTCAATGCAAAAAAGACTTTCTTGCTGTTGAAGCAACATTTTACTGATGATTTTTCGGTTTTCCATTTGTCTTTCGTTCAGTTGATGTGGTGCCCATTTTCCTTCCTTTAAAATCTTTCCCAATTACTTGTAAATGATCAGAAGTTGTTTGCTGAGCAACGTTCAATCTTTCTTCAGGTTTTTGAGTTTGACACGCATCTTCACCCAATAATGCTTGTCATTGTTGGTCTTCACACTTTTTGGTTGTCCTGGGCATTCTTTGTCTTTCACATCGAAATCATTACTTTTAAAGTGTTTAAACCAGCGTTCACAAGTATCTTGAGATGAGCATGTTCACCATAAGCTTCCCGAAGTATACGATCGCTTCCAGCAGCACTCTCCTTCAAAATAAAGTAATGGATTAGAACGTCCCACAAGCCAAAACCCGTTTGCTCAGTGGATAGAGCGGCGGCCTGCTGACTGAAAGGTCCCCGGTTCGATTCCGGTCAAGGGCATGCATCTTGGTTGCGGGCGCATCCCCAGTAGGGGGTGTGCAAGAGGCAGCTGATTGATGATTCTCTCATCGATGTTTCTAACTCTCTATCCCTCTCTCTTCCTCTCTGTAAAAAATCAATAAAATATATTTTTAAAACGTCCCACAAATGCTCTTTTTTTTTTGGCACGAAATTTGACATTTTTAGGTGTAAAAATATCTATGATGTTAACATCATAAAAATTTGATGTTTGAAATTTTAAAGCTTGTTGTCAATACAACAAAATAGCATACATATCAAATCACATATATATCAAAATATGTGTAACTCCATCTAGTGAAAAAAATATGCATTATTAACTGGTACACCTAGTAATCTTGGCTGTAGGTCATTGCTATTCATCACTTGGCTTATTTCTTGATACTACCTTCTGGCCGGCCACATTTCTGTTGAGAAATCAGTTGACAGTCATATGCAGGGGTGCTCCCTTATAGGTAACTAATTTTTTCTCTTGCTGTTTTTAAGATTTTCTCTTTGTCTTAGCCCTTGGCATTTCAATTTTAATGTGTTTTGGTGGGCCTCTTTGGATTCCTCTTGTTTGGGACTCTCTGGGATTCCTGAACTTGTAAGTCTTTTTCTTTCACCAGGTGGTGGAAGTTCCTGCCCCACAGGCACAGAGTCCAGATCCTCCCCGTCTGTCCCTGGCCCCCCAGTGCTGGAGCTGCCACAGGATGCTGCCACCCAGCGCTGGAGCTCAGAGGGAGCAGGACCATGTACGTTTGTGTGCTGGCCCTTTAAGAGGAACTGCCTGGGTCTCTGGCAGCCTCCCTGTCATTCAATCCCCCTGGTTTTGACAGCCCGAAGCTATGGGGACTTCTCTTCCCAGCTCTGTAACCCTGGGCTGGGGGGCTGGGCTGGGGCTGGGACCTGTTGCTTCTCATTGGAGGCCTCTGGAGCGGAGAGATCCTCCCGATTAAAAGCCCCACAAGTGGGTGTTGGACCAACCTGTTCCACACGTCTTGGCTGTGGTACCTATTTCTTTTTAAATTTTTTATTACATTTTTATTTTTATTTTTAAAAATATTTTTATTTCAGTGAGAAAGGGAGGAGGAGAGATAGAAACATCAACGATGAGAAAGAATTATTGCTGCCTCGAGCAGGCCCCTCCTCTAGAGATTGAGCCCATAATCCGGGCCCCTAATCTTCAGGCCCACCAAGGTTCTATCAATTGAGCAAAACAGGCTAGGGGTTCTTGCTTTTTTTTTTTTTTTTTTAACCTTTTTAAAAATATTTTTTTATTGTTTAAAGTATTACATATGGTAGTACATACATCTCCTTTTTCCCCCTTTGACCTTCCCCCAGCTTCCCCTCCCCCCAGTGTCTGTGTCCATTGGTTGTGCCTATATGCATGCATACAAGTCCTTTGGTTGATCTCTTTGCCCTCTCGCCAACACTCCCCACCTTCCTGCTGTAATTTGACAGTCTGTTCGGTGCTTTGCTGCCTCTGTGTCTATCTTTTTGTTCCTCACATTATAATGTTCTTTATTTTCCATAAATGAGAGAGATCGTGTGATATTTTTCTTTCACTGCCTGGCTTATTTCACTTAGCATAATGCTCTCCAGCTCCATCCATGCTGCTGCAAATGCTAAGAGCTCCTTTTTTACAGCAGCGTGGTATTCCTTGTGTAGATGTGCCTCAGTTTTCTAACCCAGTCATCTGCTGAGGGGCATTTGGGCTGTCTCCAAATCCTAGCTATGGTGAATTGTGCTGCTATGAACAGGTTCTTGCTTCTTGTATGTGTCCTGACCAGAGATTGAATGAGCACTGTGGGGGTATTGGGATAACGATTTAATCAACGAAGATACCCAGGTAGGGACTTGCATGGTTTTTGAAAACGGCCAACCTTGCCGTAGCCTGTTTGGCTCAGTGGATAGTGTCTGCCTGCGTACTGCAGGGTCCCGGTTCCATACCGGTCAAGGGCATGCACCTCCTAGGTAGGCTGGATCCCCGGACCTGGTTGGGCATGTGCGAAGGTAACCAATTGCTGCGTCTCTCTCACACCAATGTTTCTCTCTCTCTCTCCATCCCTCCGTCTCTAAAATTTAATGAAAAAATATCCTCAGGTGAGGATTAACCAAAAAGGAGAATAGAAACAAAACAAAACAGAACAGGTGCCCTCGATTCCCAGGTCAGGGCATTCAGATCAGCTGAGAGATCAGGTGGAGGGTCACCCGGGGTGTTTAAGGCCTTTCTGATCTCTTCCCTGGAGGGTTCTGGTGGTACCACTTGCCACGAGGAAATGAGAGACCTGAGGCCTGAATGTGTGCACAGAGTCATTACATGATTCCTCTCCTACCCTCTCCACAGCCGTGCCTCACCGCCGAAGGCGCGTCAGGTTCACGGAGGATCAGGTGGAAACACTCAGGAAGGCATTCAAGAAGAATTGTTTCCCAGACGAAGCTACCGTGGAAAGCTGGCTGCAGGCCTGGGCCTCGAAGAGTCTGCAGTCGAGGTAACCGGCTCTACCCCAACAGGAAGCAGGAAGCACAGCCGGGAGGGCCATGGACGGAGCACGTATTCCATGCCAGGGATCCGAGGGCTTCGTGTGGGGGATCTTTTCTTGTTGTTTAATTTTTAAGAACATATATTGATTGATTTCAGAGGAGAAGGGGGAGGGGAAGAGAGAGAGAAGCATCAGATGAGAGCCTCCTGCTCACTCCACACTGGGGATCAGACCCACAACCCAGGCATCAAACCTGTGACCTCCTTCTGCCGAGACCGGTTTGGCTCAGTGGATAGAGCGTCGGCTTGGGGACTGAAGGGTCCTGGGTTCGATTCTGGTCAAGGGCATGTACCTTGGTTGCGGGCATATCCCCAGTAGGGGGTGTGCAAGAGGCAGCTGGTCGATGACTCTCTCTCATCGATGTTTCTAACTATCTCTCTCCCTTCCTCTCTGTACAAAATCAATAAAAATAAATTAAAACAAACAAAACCAAAAAAAACCTATGACCTCCTAGTTCATAGGTGGACGCTCAATCATCAAGCCACACTGGCCAGGCTGTTATTTAATTTTTAATTTTTCGCTTATAGGGAGAGAGGGAGAGCAGGAGAGAGAGAAACATGATCAGAGAGAAGCATCATCGCCTGCCTCCTGCCCGCCTCCTAGTAGGGATCTAGCCCGAGACCTGGGCGTGTGTCCTGACTGGGAATGGAGCCGGCCACTCTCGGTGCCTGGGTGGATGCTCAGCCCCAGAGCAGTACCCGCCGGGCTTGAGTTGGTTCTTGTTTTAAAACAAACAAACATCGCTTGCACTTTATTATTATTACTTCTTTGTTAATCCTCACCTGAGGATATTTTTTCCACTGATATTTAGAGAGAGTGAAAGGGAAGTAAGAGAAACATGGTACGTGCCTTGACCGGGAATTGAACCTAGGATCCTTCAGTTCACAGACTGATGCTCTATCCACTGGGCCAGACAGGCTCGGGCTTGAGTTGACCCTTCAGTACATTATCAGCACAGCATCCATTTAAGAGCATAAAACATGATTAAGGCTCAGACTGTTGGGTGTCATCCTGTGCACCGAGAGGCCTCAGTTTGATTCCTGGTCAGGGCCCATGCCTGAATTTGGGGCTAGATCCCTGGTAGTGGAGGGCAGGAGGCCGCAGATGGATGTTGATGTTTCTCTCTTGTCCATGTTTCTCGGTGAAATCAGTTAAACATACTTTTAGAAATGGTTATTCTGCCAAAACCGGTGTGGCTCAGTGGATAGAGTGTTGGCCTGCGGACTGAAGGGTCCTGGGTTCGATTCCCGTCAAGGGCATGTGCGTTGGTTGCGGGCACATCCCCAGTAGGGGATGACTCTCTGTAAAAAATCAATAAAACATATTAAAAAAAAGAAAAAGAAAAAAGAAATGGTCATTCCAGCAATCGATGCCAAGACGAGATTGTGAAGGTCCATGTGCCAAGCTCTGGCTGAGTGGCTGAGAGCCAGTCCCAGGGGACAGAGCTCACAGTAACCCTGGGCCTGTTTCCTCCTTAGGATTGGTTTCAGAACCGAAGATCCTGGTACCCCATGCAGGTGCCCAGGACCCCTGAGGGGAAAGCCAGGGCCGAGACCACGACCAGCAGCGCCCTGAGGAGACGATTCCAGGTGAGGAGCCGGCCCGGTCCTGCCCGGCAGAGCCTCGCGTGCCAGAGCAGCCCCGTCTGGTGCCGAGCAGCCGGTGCTGGGCCTGGGACGGATGCTCTCGGGGCCCCGGGGCGGTGTCTTCTGGTGGCGAAGGGCTCACAGGTCAGCGTGGCCCCGGGAATGTTCCCCCCATGGCCCCTGCCTCTGTCTTCCTGTTCCACTTAGTGAGCACGGACCGTTTGTGTTGTTGTTGTTGTTGTTGTATGTGTCTGTGAGAGAGAGAGAGAGAGAGAGAGAGAGAGAGACTCAATTGTTTTCCTTCCTGTGATCGGACATGCAACCTTTGTGGTGCACAGGATGATGTTCGAACCAGTGGAGCCACCTGGCCAGGGCTGGACCTTTTTTTAAAATTTCTTTTTTATTTTATTAAAAAAAAAATCTTTAACATTGAAAGTTTTACTTATGTCCCTCTTCTCCCCCACAAGGCCAGGAAGGTGCCAGGAGGAGGTTGGGAAATTTGACTTTTACTTTCCGACCTGGTAGACCTCACAGGGAATGTCAGTGGTCTCTGTTTTCTTTTTTTCATCTTTTTAATTCCTTTTTCCTCCTCCTTCCTTTCTTTGTTTTGTTAATCCTCACCTGAGGATTGTTTTTCTGTTGCTTTGCAGAGAGAGTGGGAGGGAGGGAGGGGGGGGGTGAGAAATGTGGATGTGAAAGAGACACATCCATCAGACCCGCAGCCCAGGCACATGCCTGGATTGGGGATGGTGCACATCCGATGCTCCAACCCCAGAGCCAGCCACATGGGCCAGGCTAGTGCTGCTGCTTTTAAAAAATAGTTGTTATTTATTTTTCTAGAGACAAAGGGAGGGAGAAGGGTAGAGAGAAACATGGACCGGCTGCCTCCTGCAGAGCTCTCGCTGGGGATGGAGGCCGCATCGCAGGCCTGTGCCCCGACCGGAGTCCACCCATGACCCCCTGGTTCACGGGGCCAATGCCCAAACCTCGGTCATTTTATTTATTTATTTATTTATTTAAAAAAACTTGTTGATTTCAGAGAGGACGGGAGAGGGAGAGGGAGACATCAGAGCTGAGAGGATCATGGATCGGCTGCCTCGATCAAGCCCACAACCTGGGCCTGTGCCCCGACCCGGAATCGAGCCGTGATCTCCTGGTTCCTAGGTCGGGCACTCAGCCCCTGAGCCACGCCGGCCGGGCTCATTTTACTGTTTGTATCTGGAAGTTATTTTATTTTTATTTTAAAGCCTCCGACAGGCAGACGTCCAGAGCGGCCCGTTCCGGGAAGCTCGCTGAGTCCACCCTGACCGGGCCGAAGCCTTCACCGCTGACGGACGCTGGGCGCCCACTGGCGGGTGCGCGGGCCCGGGCGGCTGCGGCCGCGCAGCAGGAGGACAGGGGCCTGGCCGCTCCCCCTGCGGCTGCTGCCCGCCGGCTCTGAAGCTGCGAGGCGGGAAGGGCCTGCCTGTCCTCTGGAACTCGTCGGCCTGTCGACGGATTCGGGCAAACGCCATGGAAGCAGGTGTGCTATGGTGATTTCTTTTTAAAATTCTCCTTACTGACCAGAGGGAAACGCCCACCGGCGCCTCCTGTATGAGCGGCCGTGTGCGCCCTCCGTGGGAAGGAACCGGCAGCTTCTGGTGCACAGGAGGCTGTCACCAGCCGAGCCACCCGCCAAGGGCATGGGCCCGGTGCAGGCTGGATCCCCAGTGTGGGGCGTGCAGGAGGCAGCCGGTCCATGATTCTCATCATTGATGCTTCTCTCTGTCTCTCTGTATCTCTGTCTCGGTTTCTCTCTCTCTCTCTCTCTCTCTCTCTCTCTCTCTCTCTCTCTCTCTCGTTGTCTCCCCCTCTCCCTTTCCCTCTATGAAATAAAAAAATATTTTTTAAAAAGCTTAAAAACCAATCAAATAAAAAAATTGAAATCAAATTAATATAATGAGATAGAACAATTGGTATAAAAGCAGCAATGAAGGAGTCAGAAGAACGTGTATTGGCAGAGGCGCCTGGTGTCCGCTGCACCTGGAGCACAAGGGCCTTCTATCAATAGTTGGCTTTTATCACCACCCAGTGGCCACGCAGCGGAACTGCCACAAAGGCACAAACCCGGAGGCATTGGCGGCCACAAACATTCAGACAGGCTCACTGTCCAGGCCGGAGAACACGACGCGCCCAGGAGGAACTGCAGGGCTGCTGTTTTCTCCTGAACGCTCGGACAGTAAGGGCAGAAGAAGGCAGCTGTCCCGGGGCCGGGTCCCCGGGGCCGCCGGCTGCGATGCTTCCTCGCACCCGGAAGAACGTGGCGCTGGATAGGCCCAGGATGTGGGCTCCGTGCCCACCAGGGAGGGCACCTAGGAGAACCAACCAGTGAACGCACGAGTGGGTGCAGCGGCATGGCGATGCTGCTCTCTCCCCTCCTCTTCCTCTCAAATCACTAAGTTAGAAGGGGAGGGAGAGGGAAAGAGCCAGCCTGGCCGGGGAGCTCAGCTGGCAGAGCATCGTCCCCAGATGCCGAGGTTTTTCCTAAAATCTTTACTGTTGGAGGCATCGCCTTGGTCCCCCCCCTGTCTCCCCCCTACCTTCCTCGTCCCCCCTTCTCCCTCCTTACACCTTCCCCGTCTCCTTCCCCTTCCCCCTCCTTCCACCAGAGTTGTGGGTGTGATTCCTGGTCAGGGCGCATTCACGAAGCAACCAATGAATGAATGCATTGGTCAGTGGGACAACAAGCCCATGTTTTAAAAAAGTTTTCTGATTTTTAATTTATTTTTAAAAAATATTTTTGATTTAGCCGAAACTGGTTTGGCTCAGTGGTAGAGCGTTGGTCTGTGGACTGAAAGGTCCCGGGTTCGATTCCGGTCAGAGGCATGTACGTTGGTTGCAGGCACATCCCCGGTAGGGGGTGTGCAAGAGGCAGCTGGTCGGTGTTTCTCTCTCATCGACGTTTCTAGCTCTATCTCCCTCCCTCTCTGTAAAAAATCAATAAAAATATATTTAAAAAATTTTTTTTTGATTTAAATTTTTTTTTTTTTTTTTTTTTTTTTTACAGAAAGGGAGAGAGCTAGAGAGCTAGAAACATTGATGAGAGAGAAACATCCATCAGCTGCCTCCTGCACATCTCCTACTGGGGATGTGCCTGCAGCCAAGGTACATGCCTCTGACAGGAATCGAACCTGGGACTCTTAATCCCTTCCCCTCTTTTAGCCCCTAAAGCCCCTCCCATCTGGCTACAGCAGTTTGTTCTCTGTTCAGGTTTATCGTTAAAAAGCCAGGGGTGCCCGCAGCCACAGTGCAGGGGGCAGCGGTGAGCGATGGGGAGGGAACCAGTGGCACCACCCACGTGTCACTGCAGCGTCGCTCTGAGCCCCTGCAGCTGCCCGAGGCGGACACGTCCAGCACGCACAGCGACGTACGGGCCCGGGGTGGGGCGGCCGGTACCCCAGGCACGGGCAATCCAGACATACAACACGCCTGCTTTTAGTCGAAGTATGTCACAAACATTGTATGACACATACTTAATTTAACCGTTCGTTTTGGGTCCACCGGTGTGGCTCAGTGGGTGAGCATCAAACTGTGAACCAGGAGGTCAGGGTTCGATTCCCGGGCAGGGCACAGCCCCGGGTTGCCGGCTCAATGCCCTGTGTGGGGTGTGCAGGAGGCAGCCGGTCCAAGATTCTCATCTCCCTCCCCCTGTCTGACATCAATAAAAGTGTGTGTGTGTGTATATATATGAATGCACCAAAACCGGTTTGGCTCAGTGGATAGAGCGTCGGCCTGTGGACTGAAAGGTCCCGGGTTTGATTTCGGTCAAGAGCATGTACCTTGGTTTCAGACACATCCCCGGTAGGAGGTGTGCAGGAGGCAGCTGATCGATGATTCTCTCTCATCGCTGTTTCTAACTCCCCCTCTCCCTTCCTCTCTGTAAAGAAAATAAAATATGTATATAAGAAAAGAATTCACATATGAGCATCTCTACCTGCATGGATGTGCGAGGTTAACACTGTGGGCATGGGATCATTCCATAGACTCTGTCTGAAGGGAGCAAGCGTGTCAAACTCGAGGCCCGTGGGCCACATGCCTCGTTACCTGGCCATGTTAGCCTCTGAGTTTGGCACGCTTGGTTTAGAGTCTCCTCTCCACACAGCCACCGTCTACTTAGAATGATGATTTTTTAAAAATGTACATTTTATTGAATTTTTACAGAGAGGAAGGGAGAGGGAGAGAGAGTTAGAAACATTGATCAACTGCCTCCTGCACCCCCCCCCCCCAACTGGGGATGTGCCCACAACCAAGGTCCATGCCTTTGACCGGAATCGAACCTGGGACCTTTCAGTCCGCAGACCGATGCTCTATCCACTGAGCCACACTGGCTAGGGCAGAATGATGATTTTTTTTTTTTTTTAAGAGCTTTTGGAAAAACCACACACACCCACACACACACCCCAACAATGGGGAGAAGCAGCCCCGCCAGGGAGCACCGGTCCGAGGTTCTGATCTGTGATGAGTAAGGGGGGTGGGGGCGGGCGATCTCCAGACTCCCTCCCGGTGGAGAGCAATGTGGTTGGGGGCAGAGCCAGGGCCCGTTCCCCGGGGCATTCAAGGCATTGTCCCTCCTGGGGTGCGAGGGGGCCTCGGGCGGGGACAGGCTCGGGGCTTGGGAGCCAGGCGAACTGGACCCTCCCGGGGGCTCCCTGCGGGGAGAGAGACAGGAGTGGACGCTGCTTTCATGTCTCTCTCCTTTGTCAGGGTTCTCGCTATTATCCTCAAGTGTCTGCGGCCGGGGCCTCGCCAGCGCTGGGGGAGGCGGGAGGCGCGGGGCTGAATGGGGGCCGGAGCCGGGAGCCCCGCACCCAGCTCATTAGGAGTCAGCAGGGGCTGCAGGGACCATTTTCTCTTTTCTCTCCTTTCTCTCGCCGGCCCCTCTTAACGAAGGCTGCAGGCCTGAGTGGGCACCCCCTGGGTGGGCAGGGAGGGGGCCATTCCCTCCAGCCCGGACCACCCCAGGGCTCAAGGGTCTCCGCTGGAGGCGGCAGGAACGGCTGCCATGGAAACTGTGGCTGGCGTGGGGGATGGAGTGTAGAGGGAGACAGAGAGAGAGAGACAAAGACAGAGGCAGAGAGAGACAAAGACAAAGAGAGAGACACAGAGAGAGACAGAAACAGAGAGACAAAGACAGAGACGCACAGAGACAGAGAGACAAAGGCACAGAGAGAGAAACAGAGACAGAGAAAAAGACAGCGAGCGAGAGACAAAGAGACCCAGAGACAGACATACAGAGAGACAGAGGGATGGATGGATGGGTGGGTGGGTGGGTGGGTGGACTATTGGTATATTTTTGTTTTGTTAACCCTCCCTGGAGGACATTTTTTTACACTAATTTTTCTTAGAGAGTAGAAAGGAAAAAATGAGAGAGAGAGAGAGAGAGAGAGAGAGAGAGAGAGAGAGAGAGGTCAGTTGCAGTCGGCCACACTCGCTGACCAGGGCTGGGGTCAAACCGGAAGCCAATGTGCCCTCGGCCGGGAATTGAGCCTTCCATGCGCAGACGGACGCTCTCAGCCCGGCTTCGCCCTCCGCTCCGGGCAAACCTGCCTCGGGAGACCTTTGTCAGGTCTGAGGGCGCCCCGGCTGGCACCCCGGCACCCAGGGGGCGGGGGCCAGGCACCGGCGGTCCCCCAGCCGTGACTGCACACACACTCACGCCTGCCCCTCCACACGCCCAGCAGCCCATCAGAAAGTACGAGGTGAGGCTGACTGGAGGGGCCCAGGCTGTGGAGCCCCACACACTGGAGAGGCCGTCCTGGGGTCCACAGGCAACAACGGAAAACACAGTTAACGGGACCCTTCACCGTACCCCCTCCCACCGCGCCTTCGAAATCCGATCCCTGTGTCACCGCTCTTGTATTTTCCAGTGCGTGTTTTATTTTTGTTTTACTTATTTTTTACTCTCCAGTGAGTGTCTCATACTCTGCAATTCATGCCGCATGACAATTCACGCTGCATGACAAGGGCTGGGCCCGGTGCCTGCAGTAAGTACCAGGGACTCTGGCTAACCACGTCACGTGCTGCGCATAATGGCCAGCAGAGGGCGCCGTGAGAATACAACGGAGTTCCTTTAAAAAAAATTTTTTTTTTAAAAATATATTTTTATTGATTTCAGAGAGGAAATGAAAAGGAGATTGAGCCAAACCAGCTAGGGCACCGAGTTCCTTTTTTAAAAATGTTTTTATTGGTTTCTATTTTTACGTTTTTAAAATTTATTTGTTTTTAATAGCATTTTTATTTTTGAAAAAATTTTTTAAATATATTTTTTTGTTAATTTCAGAGAGGAACGAAGAGGGAGAGAGAGATTTAAACATCCATGATGAGAGAGAATCATGGATCAGCTGCCTCCCGCACACTCCACACTGGGAATCGAGCCCAAAACCTGGGCCTGTGTCCTTGACCAGGAATTAAACCATGACCTCCTGGTTCGTAGGTTGACGCTCAACCACTGAGCAACACCAGCTGGGCTTATTTTTAAAGTCGATGTAAAGAGCTTAGGACTTGGAGTGAGAGTAACCTGGGTTCAGATTTTATTGATTTTGTACAGAGAGGAAGGGAGAGAGAGAGTTAGAAACATCGATGAGAGAGAGTCATCGATCAGCTGCCTCTTGCACACCCCCTACTGGGGATCTGCCTGCAACCAAGGTACATGCCCCTGACCGGTATCGAACCCGGGACCTTTCAGTCCCCAAGCCGACGCTCTATCTATTGAGCCAAACCAGTTTCGGCCAGATTTTTTTTTTTTTTTTTAAGATTTAAAAAAAAATTTACATTTAAAAAAATTTATTTTTTAAATAAAATATTTTTATTGATTTCAGAGAGGAAGGGAGAAGGAGAGAGAGAGATAGAAACATCAATGATGAGAGAGAATCATGGATCGGCTGCCTCCTGCACACACACTACTGGGGATCGAGCCTGAAACCCGGGCCTGTGCCCTTGACTGGAATCAAACCCGGGACCCTCCATCCACTGAGCCACACCGGTTAGGGCTCATTATGGATGTTTCTGTCTTTCTCGCCCTCTCCCTTCCTCTTGAAATCAATAAATATATATATTTAAAAATAAATACATGAAATAAAGGGTCCTTCACTTAAAAAAAAAAAAAAAAAAAAAGAATCAGCCAATGAATGCATTGATAAGTGAAACAGCAAATCCAGAGTTCTCTCTCTGAAACCAATACATAAACATTTAAAAAATATTGCATGTCAGCAGCAACTGAAAAGTAAATAACTAAAAATAAAAATTGTGTGTGTGTATTTTTTTTTTAAAGCTCCCCCGATATTTCTGGATGAAATGCCACCCTGTCTGCGCTCGGCGGTAAAAATAGCGCCTTCGGGGCTGCGAGGGGCCGGGCGGCCGGGAGCTGTGGGTGGCTGCCTCTGCTCCCGCCCCCCTCCCCCCCCCCCCCCCACACACACACTCTGACTTGTGTATTTTCACAGGTTGCCACCACACTGTCCGCCTCTCCTGGCTTCTCCTACTCGAAACCAAATCCCTCTTTTTTCAAATTTAATTTAATTTATTTATTTTCTCTCTCAAATCCTTTTAAAAAAATATATTTTATTGATTTTTTTTTTTTTTCACAGAGAGGGAGGGAGAGGGAGAGAGAGTTAGAAACATCGATGAGAGAGAAACATCCATCAGCTGCCTCCAACCAAGGGACATGCCCTTGACCGGAATCGAACCCGGGACCCTTCAGTCTGCAGGCCAACGCTCTATCCACTGAGTCAAACCGGTTAGGGCTCTCTCAAATTCTTTATTGTTTAAAGTCTTACATATAGTCATATACACTGAGTGGCCAGGTTATGATGATCTCTGAACGCATAATAATCTGGCCACTCAGTGTATGTATATATATAATTAGAGGCCCGGTGCATGAATTCATGCATTGATGGGGGTCTGGCCAGCCTGGCCAGGGGGAGGGGACATGGGCAGTTGGCCGGCCTGCCTGCTGGTCGAACTCCTGCTCGAGGGGACAATTTGCATATGAGCCTTTTATTCTATAGGATAGACACCGAGTGGCCACGTTATCATGCGTTCAGAGGTCATCATAATCTGTTCATTCAATGTAGTCTTACATATGTCTCCTCCCCTGTGACCCCCACCCCCAGCACATGCCCTGACTCCTGACCCCCTGACCCCCTGACCCTCTAGTCTAGTGTCTGTGTGCACTCGTTATGCTCATATGCACACAGGTCCTTTGGTTGATCCTTTACCTCCCCCCCCACCTCCCCCCTGAGGGTGGACGGCCTGTTGGATGCTTCTCTGTCCCCGGATCTGTTTTTGCTCACCAGCCCCTGCTGCTCAGCCAAACGCCTCCTTCTGTAAGTGGCCAGTCTGACCACCTAGTTAATTCTCCTGTTTCACCCCCTCGCTGCCCTCGGGGGAAATACGGAAGGCAGGAGGGGGCCAGCTTTCATTTTTAAAAATTGTATTTATCGATGAGAGAGAGAGAGCTGTGGTTCCACTTTTTACGCGTCCATTGGTGGACGTGTGCACGTCCCCTGAGCGGGGTCGAACCCACAACCTTGGTGGACCCCAAGCCGCCGCCTCTTCCTCGTGTCTGCAGCCCCTGTGTCCTCTGCACCTGGCTCCTGGCTTCTGGGGCGCCTGCGGGTCCCCCGGGGAGGCCTCCCCGCGCCCAGCCCACGGCCGGGAGGCGAACCCGGGCTCAGCTGCCCGGTGGACGTGCAGGAGCCGTGGCTCAGGGATCCGCTTTCCCGACAGCTAATCCCACAGCAGCTGCGGGCCCGGCTCCGAGCGGCTCCACCGCCCTCCCGCCCGGCCTGCTCCCAGCAGCTGCCGGCGGGGCTGGGGGTGCACACAGCCCTGAGCCCCTGGGTGAGGGGCACCCACGCCCCCTGGGCTCTCACCGACAGGCTCTCCGTGCAGAGTCAGGGCCCGGCCTGTGCGCCCCCAGCACCAAGGGTTCCGGGGTGGGTTCCTGCTCAAGGGTGCATTCCACCTCCCTCTCTCTCCTCTCTCTCTCCCCCCTCTCTCTCTTCTCTCTTCTCTCCTCTCTCCTCTCCTCTCCTCTCCTCTCCTCTCTTCTCCTCTCCTCCCTCTTCTCCCTCTCCTCCCTCTCCTCCCTCTCTCCTCTCTCTCTCCCTTTCTCTCCCTCTCTCCAGTGATCACCAGCTGCCCAAGTCCCAAAAAACCACGCTTCCAACATTCCCACGCTGGGGATGGAGCCTGACCGGGAATCGGACCCTGGCCTCCTGGTTCACAGAGTAACACTAACCACTGAGCCATCCAGCCGGGCTCTAGCCGACCTCTTTCTATCAGCGGCGGACTTGTTCTGGATTCGCCTGTCCCGCCATCTTTAGGTTTTAGAAGAGGTGGTACAGAGGCCTGTCGGGTGGCTCCGTTGGTTACAGGGTCGTCCCGATACCTCAAGGTTGCAGGTTCGATCCCTGGTCAGGGCACGGACAAGAAGCAAGCAATGAACGTACAGGTAAGTGGAACAACAAATCAATCTCTCTCTCTCTCTCCAATATAAGATACAATATACTAGGCCAGTGGTCGGCAAAATCATCAGTCCACAGAGCCAAATATCAACAGCACAACGGTTGAGATGTCTTTGGAGAGCCACATTTTTTAAACTTAAACGTCTTCTAATGCCACTTCTTCAACATAGACTCGCCCAGGCCGTGGTGTTTTGTGGAAGAGCCACACTCAAGGGGCCCAAGAGCCGCATGTGGCTCTCGAGCTGCAGTTTGCAGACCACTGGACTAGAGTACCCGTGCATAGCAACGAGTCATTCTGCTGTTTGGTTGATTTGCATATCAGCCTTTTATTATAGAAGGATACCTCTTTTCATCGGAGCAGAGGGATATGTTGTGATGATTAACAGTTGTGTGGGGCCGTTTCAGTGAGGGAAAATTTACCCAGGCTTAAAGTTTGTTTTAAATACCAGTTAATAAACCTATTTTCCTTATTTTCTTTTTTTTGCACAGAAGCTGGTAATCTAGGACCTACGTGTGAACAACTTTATATGAGTATTTTTTGTACTTGGTTTACTTGGGCTGGTACGATACATTATATTTAAGTTCCTTGAACACTGTGGGGCCCCTAATGTGTATGAATGACTGAGGCTTTGTAAATTAAGGGACGTTTGTGTGAATGAAGTTATTTGATGGTGTCAAAGAAGCCAAAAAAAAAAAAAAAAAAAAGAAAGAAAAAAAAAAGAAAAAGAAAAGATGGTGTGGCTCAGTGGATAGAGCATCGGCCTGCGGACTGAAGGGTCCCGGGTTCGATTCCGGTCAAGGGCCTGTGCCTTGTTTGCGGTCACATCCCCAGTGGGGGGTGTGCAGGAGGCAGCTGATCGGTGTTTCTAACTCTCTGTCCCCCTCCCTTCCTCTCTGTAAAAAAATAAAAAATAAAAAATCAGTAAAATATATTTAAATATAAGAAGGAGGGTACATTTGCTTGCCACCAGGAGAGAAGGGGGAGGAGGCGCCACTAACCCCCTCGCCGCTCTCCTGACACGCTCCCGCTGTGCCTGCCCACGCCGGCCCCGGGGCGCGTGCGGGCGCATCGCTCAGCGCCATCACCGCGCTGTCTCTGACGCAGCCCTGCCTCCCGTGTGCACGCTCCGCTCTGCGGCTCATTGTTCAACGCACAGGTTTCCATGGCAACGGGAGCCGGCCTGCCGCCCCCGCGAGGACCCGGGAGGATGGAGCTAAATGGCCGGATGCGGGGACACGGGGGGAGGCACGGGCTGGAGGCTTCATCGGGGGCCGGGCCTGCGTCTCCTGTCTGTGAGACCGATTTAAAACACACCGAGTGGCCATATTTATTATTATTTAAAAATATATATTATTGATTTTTCACAGAGAGGAAGGGAGAGGGATAGAGAGTTAGAAACATCGATGAGAGGGAAACATCCATTAGCTGCCTCCTGCACACCCCCCACCGGGGATGTGCCCCCAACCAAGGTCCATGCCCTTGACCGGAATCGAACCTGGGACCCTCAGTCCGCAGGCCCCGACGCTCTATCCACTGAGTCACTCAGGTTCCAGCCTTAAGGGGAGGCTTGAATAGTACTGAGCACTGTCATGCTGACGTTGTTGTATCAAAATTCCAGGAAAAATAAATGGATGCTGGAAAAAAAAGGAAAATAAAAAACAAAAAGACCTGTCCCCCTCTCACCCCCCGTGAGACTGCACCACGGACCACACAGAGTGTGTGTGTGTGTGTGTGTGGGGGGGGTAACTGTGGGCGGGCGCCCTGGAGCCAGTCTGGGGCTCTGCATCCCCGGATTCCACTCCCACCCTCCCTGCCCACAGCTTCCAGAACCTTCCTGAGGAAGCAGCACCCACCCGAGGCCGGACCCAGCTGCCTGCCTCCCCATGACCCCGCTCGGGCCTCCCGGTCCCCGTCCCGCCCCCGCCCGTTCATTCCAGCGAGCCGGGCCTGCATCCCAGTTCACCGTCCCCACCCAGACCCCCGAGACATCCCTCCTCTCCCAGCCAGCACTAATGAGGCGCCTGCTGTGTGCGGGGCTGAGGGCTGAGGGCTGGGACCCCCCCACCCCCATTCTGGAAAATTCCACCCTCAGGGGCTCCCTCCCTTCGTCCCCTCCCTCCCCTGCCTCATCCTGCAGAGGCGGTTTCCACGGTGACAGTTTCCATGGTGACGGTTTCTAAGGTGACGGTTTCCATGATGACGGCTTCCATGGCGACAGCCTCCGTGGTCCAGGCTGGGGCGCAGGAATGGAGGCGCCTCCATCCGGGGTTACGCACCATCCTCCCAAGCTCACCCCTGAGCCCCCCCTGCAGGCACCCTGAGCGTTTATCAGATGCACGAGAAAAAACACACACACACTATTTTTTTTTTTTTTAAAAAAAGAGCGTTACCACGTAAGAAATATAGAGCTAAGCCCTAACCGGTGTGGCTCAGTGGACAGAGCGTAGGCCTGCGGACTGAAAGGTCCTGGGTTCAATTCTGGTCTAGGGCATGGATCTTGGTTGTGGGCACATCCCCAGTGGGGGGTGTGCAGGAGGCAGCTGATGGATGTTTCTAACTCTCTAACCCTCTCTGTCCCTCTCTATAAAGATCAATAAATTATTAAGAAAAAAAAATAACAAGGTTTAATGAGAAACCTGTGTGTTCTTTCGGTCAGCACTGTGGCTTTCTGCTATGCTGCTTCGGAAAAAGACTTCCCAGCTGCCCAGGACCTGTCCCCAGTGTTACTGTTGCCGATACTTTACCACTGGGTGGTTCTGTTACACATTTCTGTTTTCCTGGGTGGGAACTTTGGCGTTTTCTGTGGAATTTCCCCACCACGAATCACCCATCTCTTTAGGGCAGGGGTCTTCAAACTACGGCCCGCGGGCCACATGCGGCCCGCAGAGGAGTCTGATCCGGCCCGCCAGGTTTTTTGGGCAGTGAGCGCAGCCGAGGTGTTTACAGTAGGGATTAGTAGTTCATATAGTCCGGCCCTCCAGCTCTCTGAGGGACCGTGATCTGGCCCCCACTTTAAAAAGTTTGAGGACCACGGGCAGAGGGTGGGGTGGGAACCTGGTGGAGGGGGGAAGAAATGAGGAACATTTGTAATAATATGAACAATAAAGATTGATTAAAAAAAAAAAAGTTTGAGGACCCCTGCTTTAGGGTAAAAGCTATGGCCAAAGGGGTCTGTGGGTGTGTCACTGGATAGGTGAGGGCAGGTGAGCAGAGTAACTTTGTGTCTGTAAGCTCGTGTGTAAAGGCCAAATTCTGTACAGGCCACGTGTTAACAAAATTCCTTAGCTCCCTCCATACTGAGTCCCTTGGTCTGCCAAACTTTAGTTTCCCGGTTCTGCTGGAATGTGAGCTCCCATTTACAAGTGCTGAGGCAGCTGAAGGACCTTCAGTCAGGGCCCATCAGTCTTTCTTTTTGTTGTCCACCCTCACCCGAGGACCTACTCCACGTCCACTGACTTTCAGAGAGACAGTGGCAGGAGGGGGAGAGGCAGGCAGACAGAGAGGATCATGGACGTGAGAGAGAGAGGCTCCTGGGTGGGCTGCCTCCGGCAGGTGCCCCAACCAGGCCCGGGAGGAACCAGCCACCCAGGTGCCTGCCCTGGACCGGAATCGAACCCGGGACCCTGCAGTCCCTGGGCTGTGATGCACTACCCACTGAGCCGACCAGTTATTTTACTTTTTTCTCGTTGTTTTATTCTCCGTGCCCAGAGCATGGAGGGGGCGGCAGGGGGTGGGGGGGGGGGCGCAGGCTGCTCCACCTCCTTCCCCGGTGGCCCCTGTGCTGAGGCCGCCAGGCGCGCGCTGGCGCAGACGAGATGCTTAGGATTCCACCCACGTCCGCCTGCAGGGGCTCCGGTGATGGTGATGCGGGCCCACGCACACGGAGCGCTGGCAGGAGCTCTGACGCACACGCTCCCCCCGCAGCGCCCGCCGTTGCCACGGAGACCTGGAGGTGGGGGGCTCTGCCTGGTGCAGAGAGAGGAATTTTCCAGGCTCTGCAGGGAGCGTGGGGTCCGGCCTGGGACCCCCTCCCCTCCCCTCTCTCTCTCTCTCTCACACACACACACACACACACACACACACACACACACACATCTGCCTAGCTTCCTTCCATGTATGGATCTCATCTATCCCTACCTATTGATCATCTATCCTATTGATCATCTATCCTACCTATTGATCATCGATCCCTACCTGTTTATCACGTACCTACATCCATTCGTTAATCCTAATCGTCGAGGTTGCTCACCAACCCCATTTATCTGTCTTGCATTTACCTATTAACAAAAGAGAGGCCGAAACCGGTGTGGCTCAGTGGATAGAGCGTCGGCCTGCGGGCTGAAGGGTCCCGGGTTCGATTCCCCATCAGGGCACATGCCCGGTGGGTGGTGGGCTCCATCTCCAGTGTGGGGTGTGCAGGAGGCAGCCAATCAGAGAGAATGGGTGTTTCTCTCTCTCCCTCTCCCTCTCCCTTCTTCTCTGAAATCAATAAAAATGTATTTTAGCCCTGACCGGTGTGGCTCAGTGGATAGAGTGTGGGCAGGCAGACGCCTTATCCATCAAGCCACACCAGTCAGGGCGGAAAAAATATATATATATAAAAAATACAGCTGAAACTGGTGTGGCTCAGTGGATAGAGCGTCGGCCTGCAGACTGAAGGGTCCCGGGTTCGATTCCGGTCAAGGGTATGTGCCTTGGGTTCGGGCACATCCCCGGTGGTGGGTGTGCAGGAGGCAGCTGTCGATGATTCTCTCTCATCGACGTTTCTAGCTCTCTATCCCTCTCCCTTCCTCTCTGTGAAAAATCAATAAAATACATGAAAAAAAAACAAAAAAAACCTTCTTCAGCTGCCTCAGCACTTGTAAATGTGAGTTCACATTCCAGCAAAACCGGGAAACTAAAGTTTGGCAGACCAAGGGACTCAATATGGAGGGAACTTCGGAATTTTGTTAACACGTGGCCTTCACAGAGTTTGGCCTTTACACACGAGCTTACAGACACCAGGTTACTCTGCTCACCTGCCCTCACCTAGCCAGTGTCACACCCACAGACCCCCTGGGCCATAGCTTTTACCCTAAAGAGACGGGTGATTCGTGGGGGGAAATTCCACCGAAAACGCCAAAGTTCCCACCCAGGAAAACAATGTGTAACAGAACCACCCGGTGGTAAAGTATCGGCAGCTGTAACACTGGGAACAGGTCCCGGGCAGCTGGGAAGTCTTTTTCCGAAGCAGCCTAACAGAAAGCCACAGGGCTGACCGAAAGAACACACAGGTTTCTCATTAAATGTTCTTATTTTTTTCTCTTAATATATTTTATTGATTTTTTTTTAGAGAGAGGAAGGGAGAGGGACAGAGAGCTAGAAACATGGATGAGAGAGAATCATCGGTCAGCTGCCTCCTGCACGCCCCCCACCGGGGATGTGCCCGCCACCAAGGTACGTGCCCTTGACCGGAATCGAACCTGGGACCTTCCAATCCGCAGACAGACGCTCTATCCACTGAGCCACACCGGTCAGGGCTAAACTTTGTTATTTTAACGAGTCTTGCATTCTGTGACAGATTTTTTGGGCTGCTCTTTTTTGTTTCTTCATTGATTTGAGAGAGAGAGAAACGTCATGTGTTGTTCTACTCACGGATGCATTCCTTGGTTGATTTTTTTAAATTTTAATATATTTTTATTGCGAGGACAGCAGAGGGAGAGAGAGAGAAACATCCACGATGATGAAAGGATCATTGATTGGCTGCCTCCTGCACGCCCCCCACAAGGGGTCCGCTGAGCCTGCAACCCGGCTATGTGCCCTGCGCAGGAATTGAACCATGACTTCCTCGTTCTTAGGTCCATGCTCAACCACTGAGCCACCCCAGCCAGGCCTGATTTTTTTTTCTTTTTCTTCTTTTTTTTTTTTTTTCTTTTCTTTTTTTTTTTTTTTTTTACAGAGAGGAAGGAAGGGGGACAGAGAGTTAGAAACATCGATGAGAGAGAAACATCGACCAGCTGCCTCGAGCACACCCCCACTGGGGATGTGCCTGCAACGAAGGTACATGCCCTTGACGGGAATTGAACCCGGGACCCTTCAGTCTGCAGGCCGAAGCTCTATCCACTGAGCCGCACCGGTCAGGACCCATCAGTATTTCTTTTTGTTGTCCACCCTCACCCGAGGACCTACTCCACGTCCACTGACTTTCAGAGAGACAGTGGCAGGAGGGGGAGAGGCAGGCAGACAGAGAGGATCATGGACGTGAGAGAGAGAGGCTCCTGGGTGGGCTGCCTCCGGCAGGTGCCCCAACCAGGCCCGGGAGGAACCAGCCACCCAGGTGCCTGCCCTGGACCGGAATCGAACCCGGGACCCTGCAGTCCCTGGGCTGTGATGCACTACCCACTGAGCCGACCAGTTATTTTAATTTTATTTTTCTCGTTGTTTTATTCTCCGTGTCCAGAGCATGGCGGGGGCGGCAGGGGGTGGCGGGGGGGGGGGGGCGCAGGCTGCTCCACCTCCTTCCCCGGTGGCCCCTGTGCTGAGGCCGCCAGGCGCGCGCTGGCGCAGACGAGATGCTTAGGATTCCACCCACGCCCGCCTGCAGGGGCTCCGGTGATGGTGATGCGGGCCCACGCACACGGAGCGCTGGCAGGAGCTCTGACGCACACGCTCCCCCCGCAGCGCCCGCCGTTGCCACGGAGACCTGGAGGTGGGGGGCTCTGCCTGGTGCAGAGAGAGGAATTTTCCAGGCTCTGCAGGGAGCGTGGGGTCCGGCCTGGGACCCCCTCCCCTCCCCTCTCTCTCTCTCTCACACACACACACACACACACACACACACACACACACATCTGCCTAGCTTCCTACCATGTATGGATCTCATCTATCCCTACCTATTGATCATCTATCCTATTGATCATCTATCCTACCTATTGATCATCGATCCTATTGATCATCATGTATCCCTACCTGTTTATCACGTACCTACATCCATTCATTAAACCTCATCATCGAGGTCGCTCACCAATCCCATTTATCTGTCTTGCATTGACCCATTAACACACGAGAGGCCGAAACCGGTGTCGCTCAGTGGATAGAGCGTTGGCCTGCGGACTGAAGGGTCCCGGGTTCGATTCCGGTCAAGGGCATGTAACCTTGGTTGCAGGCACATCCCCAGTAGGGGGTGTGCAGGAGGCGGCTGGTCGATATTTCTCTCCCATAGGTGTCTCTAACTCTCTATCCCTCTCCTTTCCTTTCTGTAAAAAAATCAATAAAATATATTTTATATAAAAAAATAAATAATACAGCTGGGCGGGCGGGAGGGCAAGCCGGGGGCTTCCGTGGGCGGAAGGAAGGACTCCAATGCTGACTACACCCATGCCCACCCGCCTCCAAAGCAGACCTGAGGTCTGTGACGCCCGCCTCCTAGAGCCAGTCACTCATTCATTCCTCCATCCATCCATCCATCCATCCATCCATCCATCCATCCATCCATTCCTTCTCTCCCTTCCAGGCACTCCTTCCCGTCCTGCTGGGACGCTGACATCACACACAACCTTTCGCCCAGTCCCGGGCGGCCTCACCAGGCTCCCGGGCTCCTGCCCCCCCTCACCCCCCAGCCTCCCTGACTCCTGGCCCCCATGGTTTCCACGGCAACAGCCCGGGGGGCATCAGGTTCAAGGAAAACAGGCTCCTCTGTTATCAGGTGGAGCCGGCCCTGGGGCGGAGGGTTATCGTAAACTCCCGAAGCTGCAGGCCGGGTCGCTGGGGCTCACGTACATTCTTCCTTCTTTCTGGTTTTTCTGCTTTTCGTACTTTCCTGGCCCTGGCCGGCGGCTCAGAGGACAGAGCCTCGGCAGGCGGGACCGAGGGTCCCCGGTTTGATGCCGGTCAAGGGCACAGGCCTCGGTTGCAGGTGCCTCCCAGGCCCGGGGCCCCGGTCGGAGCACCTGCAGGTGCTTCTCTCCCAAATGGATGTTTTTTTGTTTAAAAAAAAATATGTATATTTTATCGATTTTTTTACAGAGAAGAAGGGAGAGGGAGAGAGAGCTAGAAACATCGATGAGAGAGAAACATCCATCAGCTGCCTCTTGCACCCCCCCCACTGGGGATGTGCCCTCAACCAAGGTCCATGCCCTTGACCGGAATCGAACCCGGGACCCTTCAGTCCGCAGGCCGACGCTCTATCCACTGAGCCACACCGGTTCCGGCCCAAATGGATGCTTCTCTCTCTGTCTTTCCCTTTCTCGCCCACTCTCCCTAAAAAATCAGTGGGAAAATGTCCTCAGGGGAGGATTGGAAATATTTTTATTGATTTCAGAGAGAAGGAGAGGGTGAGAGAGAGAGAGAAAGAGAGAGAGAGAAACAACAAAGGGGAGAGTCACTCATCAGCCGCCTCCTGCACGCCGCACACGGGTACTGAGTCCCGAACCCGGGCCTCCTGGGTCCCAGGTCGATGCTCAGCCCCTGAGCCACACCGCTGGCCTCGAGGACATGTCTCATGCCTATTGAATTCAAAGGGGCCTGGCCAGCATGGCTCAGTGGTTGGGCATTAACCTATGAACCAAGAGGTCATGGGTCCGATTCCCAGTCAGGGCCCAGGCCCGGGCTGTGGGTTCCATTCCCAGTGTGGGGTGCGTTTGGGAGGCAGCTGATCCATGTTTCTGTCTAACATCCATGCTTCCCTCTCTCTCTCTGTCCTTTTGTCTCTCTAAAAAGAAAAAATTTTTTTTTGCCCTCACCGGGTTGGCTCAGTGGATAGAGCGTCGGCCTGCGGACTGAAAGGTCCCGGGTTCGATTCCTGGTCAAGGGCATGTACCTTGGTTGCGGGCACATCCCCAGTGGGGGGTCTGCAGGAGGCAGCTGATCGGTGTTTCCCTCTCATCCATGTTTCTAACTCTCTATCCCCCTCCCTTCCTCTCTGTGAAAAATCAATAACATATATTTTAAACAGATAAAAAAAAGTTTTTTTTTTTCAATAAAAGAAAAGAAAAAAAATCTGCCAGCCCTGAGGCAGCTCCATCCCGGCCCTCAGAGAATGTCCACAGACAGGTTTGGAAGCGGGAAGTGGCCGCAGGGAGGGGCGGGGGGAGGAGGGCGGCCTGGGGCAGAAGGCGATGGCCGGCCTCCTGTCGCCGAGGACGACGGGGCGCAGAGCGGGACCCCGTCCGAGGCCGAGAGCGGGCCATTTCCCGTGTCCCGAATGGACGCCCTCAGACCAGGCCTCAGGGTCACCCAGATCCTCGCCCCGGGACACGTTCCATCGACAACGAGCGAGAGGATGGACGATCCATCCCAAAGGGCGCTGGCCCGGCCGCCCGGCTCCGTGGCTGAGCGTCGGCCTAGGAACCCGGAGGTCAGGGTTCCGTTCCCGGTCAGGGCACAGGCCGGGGTTGCGGGCTCGATTCCCTAGGGGGGGTGTGCAGGAGGCAGCCGGTCACTGATTCTCTCTCATCAGGGATGTTTCTAACTCTCTCTCCCTCTCCTTTCCTCTCTCTGAAATCAATAAAAACATATGTTTTTTTTTTTTTTTTTTTTAATTTTTTTTTAATATGTACACAAAGTTAGCCCTAGCTGGTGTGGCTCAGTGGACAGAGCGTCGGCCTGTGACCTGAAGGGTCCCGGGTTCAATTCCCATCAAGGGCACAGGCCTGGGTTGTGGGCTCGGTCCCCGGTGGGGGGCATGCAGGAGGCAGCCGTTCAATGATTCTCTCTCATCATGGATGTTTCTATCTCTCCCTCTCCCTTCCTCTCTGAAATCGATATATATATATATATTTAAAAAGAATATTAAAAAAAATGTTCTATATCCAGAGACAAGGAGCCTCGGGTCAGACGGTCGGACCTCAGAGGGAGGGTGGGGGTAAAAGGGAGAGATCCGCCAAAGGACTTGTGTGCACACATAGGAGCCTGACCAGGGGTCGAGGACAATAGGGGGGTGGGGGCATGCGTGGGGGGAAGAGGGGGACTGGAATGGGGGGTGGAGGACACATAGGTGACACCTTCATCCATAAAGAAATTTAAAAAAAAACACAATAAAACAATGTTCTATTCTGTTCGGCTGAGGACGACTCCTTTGTCCCAGCCCTCTGTGCTCGGCGCGTCTCTATCAAAATAAATCTGTGTTTCCATGGAAACCGGAGCTCCTGCTCTTTCCCGGCCGCATCCACGTGCACCTGTGTGCCTGCCCCGTGACGGCCTGAGCGTGCCACACGCGTGACGTCCGCGTACGAGGCCTGTCCATCCCGTGACTCGCTCCTCCGTGCGCACAGCGCGTCCCTGTGGGCCTCTCTGCTGGCCGCTCCCTCAGGCCGCCCGCCCGCCTGCCGGCCCCGGAGGCCGCAGGGTCAGTGTCTGTTCTGCGGGTGGCGCCATCTCGTCCCCGTCCCCCGTCCCCCGTGGCCTGGGCTGTGAGAGCAGCCGCCACACCTGCCCTGTTGCCCATGGACCCCCGGTCCTGGGGGAAGCCCAGCTCAGTCCAAACCCTCCGTGGGTACAGGAGTCCTTCCCATCGTTACATTATTATTATTTTTTAAATATATATATATATTTTTTTACAGAGAGGAAGAGAGAGGGAGAGAGAGAGCTAGAAACATCGATGAGAGAGAATCATCCATCAGCTGCCTCCTGCACACCCTCCACTGGGGATGTGCCCGCAACCAAGGTCCATGCCCTTGACCGGAATCGAACCCGGGACCCTTGAGTCTGCAGGCCGATGCTCCATCCACTGAGCCACACCGGTTTCGGCTCCATCGTTAAATTATTAAGTCCCAGGGTTCTTACCATCTTACGGGGCCCTGGTGGAGCCGCCCCCCACCCTCTCTCCCCTCCCACAAACACCTCCCCCCTTCTCTCCCTCACCCTCCGCAGACCTCTCCGGCCACCTGGGCCTCCTGGTGTTTCTCCGCATGCACACAGCGTGTCTCTACCCCAGGCCCTTTGCACGTGCCGGGCCCGCCCCCTGGAAGGCCCTCTCCCCATCCCTCCTCCCTCTCTCCTCAGTTAGCACAGCCTGAGCGAGGTCTCTGACCACCCACCCCTTCCCCCCAGGTACTGTCTCTCCCACACCCCTTTCTCCTCGGTCTTGTTGTTTTTGTTTTTATTGATGTCAGAGAGGGAAGGAGAGGGAGGGGGAGAGAGATAGAAACAGCCTATGGAATAAAAGAGGGATATGCAGATTGACCATCACTCCAACACACAAGATGGCCGCCCCATATGGACCTAAGATGGCTGCCACAAGATGGCCAGCAGGGGAGGGCAGTTGGGGGTAATCAGGCTGGAAAGGGAGCAGCTAGGCTTCTATCAGGCTGGCAGGGGAGTGGTTAGGACAGTGTTTCCCAAACTTCTGTCATGATGAGAATCACCTGGTGGAGTTGTTAAAACACAGATTCCTGAATCCCAACTAAGAAGTGCTAAACTAGAATTTTTGAGAACATATAGGTAAAATTGCATACCTAACTTAGTGCTCTGTATATATAACATCTGTCTTAGAGCACTAGTTAAGTATACAATTTTACCTATATGTTCCCAAAAATTCTAGTTTAGCACTTCTTAGTTGGGATTCAGGAATCTGTGTTTTAACAACTCCACCAGGGGATTCTCATCGTGAGAGAAGTTTGGGAAACACTGGGTTAGGGGGTGATCAGGCTGGCAGGCAGAAGCGGTTCGGGGCAATCAGGGAGGCAGGCAGGCGAGCAGTTGGGAGCCAGCAGTCCTGGATTGTGAGAGGGACATCCCTTGAGGGGTCCCAGATGGGAGAGGCTGGGCTGAGGGACACGCACCCCGGCTTCTAGTCAATGATGAGAGAGAGTCATGGACCGGCCGCCTCCCGCACGCCCCGCACTGGGGACTGAACCTGCGACCCAGGCCTGTGCCCTGGCCGGGAATCGAACCCGTGACCTCCCTCCTGGTTCCGAGGTCGACGCTCAGCCACAGAGCCACGCCGACTGGGTTCTTCTCTTTAGAAGAATAGTTTGTTCCCCCTGGCGTGGCTCAGGGGCTGAGCCTTGACCTATGAACCAGGCGGGAGGTCACGGGTTCCATTCCCGGCCAGGGCACAGGCCTGGGCTGTGGGCTGGATCCCCAGTGCGGGGCGTGCAGGAGGCAGCCGGTCCATGACTCTCTATCATCACTGATGTTTTTTTTCTCTTTTCTTTCTTTTAAGAAAACCCTCACATTTTATTGACTTTTTTACAGAGAGGAAGAGAGAGGGACAGAGAGTTAGAAACATCGATGAGAAAGAAACATCGACCAGCTGCCTCCTGCACATCCCCCACTGGGGATGTGCCCGCAACCAAGGTCCATGCCTTTCACTGGAATCGAACTTGGGACCCTGCAGTCCACAGGCTGACGCTCTATCCACTGAGCCACACCGGTTAGGGCTTCACTGATGTTTCTATCTCTCTCTCCCTCTCTCCCTCTCTGAAATCAATAAAAATATTAAAAAAAAATATTTTCAAACTCCTCCTTGGGAAGCAAAACTGCCCCCCTTTCCCCCTTCATCTCCTAGAAGGGGATCTGTCATCACTGTTGGATCAAATCAATGGTTTGAGTGAGTGAAGGAATGAATGAGTGAGTGAAGGAATGAATGAGGGAAAGAATGAGTGAGTGAAGAAATGAATGAGTAAGTAAATAAATGAGTGAAGGAATGAATTAATGAGTGAAGGAATGAATGAATGAGTGAGAGAGTGAAGGAATGAGTGAGTGAAGGAATGAATGAGTGAGTGAATGAGTGAATGAGTGAGTGAAGGAATGAATGAGTGAGGGAAAGAATGAGTGAGTGAGTGAAGGAATGAGTGAGTGAGTGAAGGAATGAGTGAGTGAGTGAAGGAATGAGTGAGTGAGTGAAGGAATGAGTGAGTGAATAAATGAGTGAAGGAATGAACTAATGAGTGAAGGAATGATTGAATGATTGAGTGAAGGAATGAGTGAGTGAATAAATGAGTGAGTGAATAAATGAGTGAAGGAATGAATGAGTGAGTGAGTGAATGAGTGAAAGAGTGAAGGAATGAGTGAGTGAGTGAAGGAATGAATGAGTGAGTGAATGAATGAGTGAGTGAGTGAATGAGTGAGAGAGTGAAGGAATGAATGAGTGAGTGAATGAGTGAGTGAGTGAAGGAATGAATGAGTGAGTGAGTGAAGGAATGAATGAGTGAGTGAGTGAAGGAATGAATGAGTGAGTGAATGAGTGAGTGAAGGAATGAATGAATGAGTGAGTGAAGGAATGAATGAGTGAGTGAATGAGTGAGTGAGTGAAGGAATGAATGAGTGAGTGAAGAAATGAGTGAGTGAGTGAGTGAATGAGTGAAAGAGTGAAGGAATGAGTGAGTGAGTGAAGGAATGAATGAGTGAATGAGTGAGTGAAGGAATGAATGAATGAGTGAGTGAAGGAATGAATGAGTGAGTGAATGAATGAGTGAGTGAGTGAATGAGTGAGAGAGTGAAGGAATGAGTGAGTGAATAAATGAGTGAAGGAATGAGTGAGTGAGTGAGTGAAGGAATGAATTAATGAGTGAAGGAATGAATGAGTGAGTGAATGAGTGAGTGAGTGAAGGAATGAATGAATGAGTGAGTGAAGGAATGAATGAGTTAGTGAATGAGTGAGTGAGTGAAGGAATGAGTGAGTGAATAAATGAGTGAGTGAAGGAATGAGTGAGTGAGTGAGTGAGTGAGTGAAGGAATAAATGAATGAGTGAAGGAATGAATGAGTGAGTGAATAAATGAGTGAAGGAATGAGTGAGTGAGTGAGTCCAGCCCTGCCCCTGCCGGCGGGCGGTGGAGCCCGGCGAGGGGCCAGGGGCTGGGAAGCGGCTCCTCCGCCCCCCCCCCCCCCAGCAGCGGCCTAGCGGCTGGACAGCTGTCCGGGCCCGGGGGGGGGGGGGGGGGGGGGGGGGGGGCCACCCCACCCGCTGGCCTCCTCCCGCCGGCCGCTCTCCAGCCCCTCCCCCCTGGGGCAGGACAAAGGCCCTCAGCCGCTGCCATGGAAACTGCCTTTGGCGGGAACGGGGAGGGGGGGGGGGGCTACAGAACTGCAGAGAGAGAGAGAGAGAGAGAGAGAGAGAGAGAGAGCAGAGCCCCAGAGCGAGACAGAGTGAGAGAGACAGAGAGAGACCAATACAGACAGAGACACAGAGAGACACAAAGACAGAGAGACACATACACAGAGAGACAGAAAGAGACAGAGTCTGACTCATGCATCTTCTCTCTTTTTTTTTTAAATTTGTTTTTATTGATCTCAGAGAGGAAGGCAGAGGGAGAGAGAGAGAGCGAGAGAGACACACACACACACACAGAGACAGAGAGACGGAGAGGCACAGAGAGAGACCAATAGAGACACAGAGAGACAGAGAGACAGAAAGAGACAGAGTCTGACTCATGCATCTTCTCTCTTTTTTTTTAAAATTTGTTTTTATTGATCTCAGAGAGGAAGGCAGAGGGAGAGAGGGAGAGCGAGAGAGACACACACACACACACACAGAGACAGAGAGACTGAGAGACACAGAGCGAGACCAATAGAGACACAGAGAGACGGAGAGACAGAAAGAGACAGTCTGATTCATGCATCTTCTCTTTTTTTTTTTATAAAAAAAAATTTGTTTTTATTGATCTCAGAGAGGAAGGCAGAGGGAGAGACAGAGACACCGATGACGGAGAATCATTGGTGGCTGCCTCCCGCCCGCCCCCCACTGGGGCTGGAGCTCCCCGGCTGTGCCCTGAGCCTCGCACCCTCCCCCATGCCCTGGTGCTGCAGGGCCAGGCCCACCGCCTAGCCCTCTGGCCAGACACCTCATGCTGCTTCGGACCGGCAGCCAGAATCCAGAGGAAAAGCCAGGGGCCAGGAGCACCGGCCTGCAGACTGAAAGGTCCCGGGTTCGATTCCGGTCCAGGGCACCTGCCTGGGTTTTGGGCTGGATCCCCAGTGGTGGGTGTGCAGGAGGCAGCTGATCCATGATTCTTTCTCATCATGGAGGTCTCTTTCTTTTTTTTTTTTTTCTTTTTTTTTTTTTAATATATATTTTATTGATTTTTTACAGAGAGGAAGGGAGAGAGATAGAGAGTCAGAATCATCGACCAGCTGCCTCCCACTCACCCCCTACTGGGGATGTGCCCCCAACCAAGGTCCATGCCCTTGACCGGAATCGAACCCGGGACCCTTCAGTCTGCAGGCCGATGCTCCATCCACTGAGGCACACCACCAGTTTCAGCCATGGAGGTTTTTCTATCTCTCTCTCCTTCTCCCTTCCACTCTGACATCAATAAAAATAGATTTAAAAATAAAAAAAATAAAAGTCAGGTGTCAGGCAGGCAGGAAGGCCCTTGGCACAAACCCCGAGCCTCAGCTCCCAGCCACCTCGGGGTGCCCCCCGCCTCCGAGCCCCCCGCCCACCGGTCGTGCGAGGGCCACCCCGTGGCTGCCCACCGGGGACGGGGCACCGAGCAGAGCCCAGGGCCGGGCCGCCCGCCCTCCGGGGGCCAGGCCCGCAGAGCCAGGCCGGTCCCCGTGAGCCTGTGCCCACCCTGCAGGCGGGAGAGGTGGGCGGCGGGTCAGACGGGGAAATGGGCCCCCCCAGTCCCCCTTACACCCCCCCCCCAACCCCCGTGACTCACTGCCCCTCCCGGGCGGAGGGCAGGCACCTGGGGGGGCAGGAATGACAGGCAGGCAGGGCGGGCGGGGTCATCAGGCAGGGACGGTCCTGCGGGCGGCAGGGCGGCTGGGCGGGTGGAGACACAGAGGGACGGGCCCTCAGGCGCCCCCAGACCAGGTCACAGGCCACAGGCCTGCGGGCGCCCGGGACAGGCCGTCCTGGGGCAGGAGGTCCGACGGCATTCCAGGCGGCTCCTGAGTCCTGTCCTGGGGCGGCGGGGGGAGGAATGTGCTTGCTTTCCTTCTTTTTATTTAAAAAAAATATATAGTTTATCGAATTTTTACAGAGAGGAAGGGAGAGGGATAGAGAGCTAGAAACATGCCCAGCAAGGTACATGCCCTTGACCAGAATCGAACCCAGGACCCTTCAGTCCGCAGGCCGACACTCTATCCACTGAGACACACCGGTTTTGGCTCTTTTTATTTTTTTAAAATATATTTTATTTTTAAAATATATTTTATTGATTTTTTACAGAGAGGAAGGGAGAGGGATAGGGAGTTAGAAACATTGATGAGAGAGAATCATTGATCAGCTGCCTCTGCACACCCCCCACTGGGAATGTGCCCTCAACCAAGGTACACGCCCTTGACCAGAATCGAACCCGGGACCCTTCAGTCCGCAGACACTCTATCCACTGAGCCAAACCGGTTTTGACTCTTTTTATTTTTAAAAAATATATTTTATTTTTATTTACCGTATTTATTTTTAAAATATATTTTATTGATTTTTTTATAGAGAGGAAGGGAGAGGGACAGAGAGCTAGAAACATCAATGAGAGAGAAACATCCATCAGCTGCCTCTTGCACCCCCCCCACTGGGGATGTGCCCGCAACCAAGGTACATGCCCTTGACCGGAATCGAACCCGGGACCCTTCAGTCCGCAGGCCGACGCTCCATCCACTGAGTCACTCCAGTTTCAGCCTTTCTTTCTTTTTAAAATACACGGAGTGGTCCTAGCCAGTGTGGCTCAATGGCTAGAGCGTCAGCCTGCAGACGGAAGGGTCCCGGGTTCGATTCTGGCCAAGGGCACTTGCCTGGGTTGCGGGCTCGATCCCTGGTAGGGGGTGTGCAGAGGCAGCTGGTGGATGTTTCTAACTCTCTGTCTGTCTCCCTTCCTCTTTGTAAAAAAAAAAAAAATCAATAAAATATTTTTTATTAAAAAAAAACAAAAGGGGAATATGGACCCTGGCTGGTGTTGCTCAGTGGATAGGGTGTCAGCCTGCCGACTGAAGGGTCCCAGGATCGATTCTGGTTAAGGGCATGTACCTTGGTTGCAGGCACATCCCCAGTAGGGAGTGTGCAGGAGGCAGCTGATGGATGTTTCTCCCTCATTGATATTTCTTAACTCTATCCCTCTTCCTTCCTCTCTGTAAAAAAAAAAAAAATCAATAAAATCTGTTAAAATTTGCTATTTCTAACTCTATCCCTCTCCCTTCCTGTCTGTTCTCGGAGTTTGTTTACACTGCTGAGTGTAAAAAAATCAATGAAATCTATTTTTAAAAAAAAAAGAAAGGAAGGAAGGAAGGAGGGACAGGGATCCGGCCTGCAATCGAGGTCCAGGGCCTTGACCAGAATCAAACCGTGGACCCTGCAGTCTGCAGGCTGGCGCTCCAGCCCATATCATATCATATCATATCATATCATATCGCCTGCAGCAGATAAGCATATTTTATGACGTATTCATGCATTTCAGTTCTCTGTTACATGCCTTGAAACTTTATTTGCTATTTGTTCCTATCACTTCACATTATTATTAATTATTATTATTATTATTATTTTTAACAATTTCTTAGTGATGTCTTCCTCAGTCCTTCCACTATCCTTTCATTCCTTTTATTTTTCTCTTTCACGGATGCTGTGCTCCTTGGAAGCTGCTTTAGACCAAGCTCATGGCCATTTAGGCTTCCTCTGCATGAACAGAAGTTTACTTTAAAAAAAAATATATATATATATTTTATTGATTTTTTGCAGAGAGGAAGGGAGAGAGACAGAGAGCTAGAAACGTCCGTGAGAGAGAAACATCGATCAGCTGCCTCTTGCACACCCCCCACTGGGGATGTGCCTGCAACCAAGGCACATGCCCTTGACCGGAATCGAACCCGGGACCTTTCAGTACGCAGACCGACGCTCTATCCACTGAGCCACACCGGCGAGGACAGGAGTTCATTTTTTGAATAATAACTATATGTGGCCGAAACCAGTGTGGCTCAGTGGATAGAGCGTCGGCCTGTGGACCGAAGGGTCCTGCGTTCGATTCCGGTCAAGGGCATGGACCTTGGTTGTGGGCACATCCCCAGTGGGGGGCGTGCAGGAGGCAGCTGATCCATGATTCTCTCTCATTGATGTTTCCAACTCTCTCTCCATCTCCCTTCCTCTCTGTGAAAAACCAATAATAATAATAAAATATATATATATATATATATATATATATATATATATATATATATATAAATATATTTTATTGATTTTGTACAGACAGGTAGGGAGAGAGATAGAGAGTTAGAAACATCGATAAGAGAGAGTCATCGATCAGCTGCCTCCTGCACACCCCCCACTGGGGATGTGCCCACAACCAAGGTCCATGCCCTTGACCGGAATCGAACCCGGGACCCTTCAGTCCCCAAGCCGACGCTCTATCCACTGAGCCAAACCGGTCTCGGCTTCCTATGTTTTTTTGTTTTGTTTTGTTTGCCATGCGTTTTTTTTTTTTTTTTTTTTTTTTTTTAAATTTCTTTATTGATCATGGAGTCCCATCATTGTCCTCCTCCCCCCGTTCCCATCCCAAACCCCCCTCCCCATGTGTCCCTCCACCCCCTGTTTGTCCGTGACCTCTGGTTAGGCCCATAGGCGTGCACACAAGTCCTCTGGGGATCTCTCCCCTTTGTCCCCGCCCTCCCCTGCCTTCCCTGGCAGTGAATGTCCTCACACTCTGTGTCTCCTTGGCCCCCTCAGCCGCCCGCCCCCCAATCCAGGGATCTTGCAGGCCCCTGCCTCCCGCCTGCAGCCGCCAGGCTCCTGGAGACGGGCCAGGTGCTTTCAAAAAACAGCCCGAGGTGCATGTTCTCCCGGTGATACCGGCAGCAGATGCTCGGCCAGAACAGACATGTCCCCGATGGCCATCTGCCCTCGGACCCGGGCCCCTCGGAATGCGGGGCTGGAGCCGAGGAGCCGCAGGGCCGGGGGCCGGGGGGCCGGGCCTGGAATGTGACCTGGCTCAGACGCGCCTTCAAAGCCTCTGTCCGGAGCCAGCGGGTTTGTTTTGCAAAACCTCGCAGCCCGGGGCGCGGGTCTCGGGGCCACTGACCGCTCCGCCTGCCCCCTGCCCTGACCCCTGTCCCTCTGTGTGTGTGTGAGGGTCACAGGGGCCGCCGGGCCCCGCTCTGAAGTCCGGGACAAACAGCCACGGCCGCCTGACCCTCCCGCTGCCCCGAGAGGCAGCCAGGTCAGCACTGGGCCCACATGTGCTCCCGTCCTTGTCCATCGGGGATGGGGAGAAGGGACTGCCAGCCTGGTCTTTATCATCTCCTCCTCCGCCGTCTCCATTTTCCTCCTGCTCCTGCTCCTCCTCCTCCTCCTCCTCCTCCTCCATCTTCTTCCTCCTCCTCCTCCTCCATCTTCCTCCTCCTCCTCCTCCTCCTTCTCCATTTCCCTCCTCCTCCTCTTTCTCCTCCATCTTCTTCCTCCTCCTCCTCCTTCTCCATTTTCCTCCTGCTCCTGCTCCTCCTCCTCCTCCTCCTCCTCCTCTTCCTCCTCCTCCTTCTCCATCTTCTTCCTCCTCCTCCTCCATTTTCTTCCTCCTCCTCCTTCTCCTTCTCCATCTTCTTCCTCCTCCTCCTCCATTTTCTTCCTCCTCCTCCTCCTCCATCTCCTCCTCCAGTTTCCTGCTTCTTCTTTATCCTCTTCTCCTCCTTCTCCTTCTCTCTCTCTTTTTAAAAATATATTTCACTGATTTTTTTTACGGAGAGGAAGGGAGAGGGATAGAGACTTAGAAACATCAATGAGAGAGAAACATCCATCAGCTGCTTCCTGCATAAACCTCACTGGGGATGTGCCCATAACCAAGGCACATGCCCTTGACCGGAATCGAATCCGGGACCCCTCAGTCCTATCCACTGAGCCACACAGGTTAGGCCTTCTCCTTCTCTTTCTCCTCCTCCTCCTCTTCCTCCTCTCTTTTTAAAAAAATATATTTTATTGATTTTTACAGAGAGGAAGGGAGAGGGATAGAGAGCTAGAAACATCAATCAACTGCCTCCTGCACCCCCCGCCCCCACCGACTGGGGATGTGCCCACAACCAAGGTCCATGCCCTTGGCCAGAATCGAACCTGGGACACTGCAGTCTGCAGGGAGACGCTCTATCCACTGAGCCATGCCGGCCGGGCCCGCCTGCCCTCCCACTGTGCCCTGTGCCCACCCGCATGCCCCCGCGGGCTGGTCCTCCGGGAACACGTGGATCTCGGCGTCTCATTTCCAGGAAGACACGTCTCTCCCACGTCAGCTCAGGCGCAAGGAGCCACCTCTCCTGTTTCCCCCTCAGATTTTTGCTTTCATATATTCATTGATTTTTTTACAGAGAGGAAGGGAGGGGGATAGAGGGTTTGAAACATCGATGAGAGAGAAACACCCATCAGCTGCCTCCTGCACACCCCCCACTGGGGATGTGCCTGCAACCAAGGTCCATGCCCTTGCCGGGAATTGAACCTGGGACCCTGCAGTCCACAGGCCGATGCTCTATCCACTGAGCTACACCGGTTAGGGCTTCTCCTTCTCCTCCTCCTCCTCCTCCTCCTCCTCCTCCTCCTCCTCCTCCTCCTCCTAGGTACAAAGAGGTTGGGACATGTTTAGGCTTTTTGGAACATTTCTATTCTATCTTTCTGCCCACGCATGGATTTTGAAGTGTAGGCCCCCCACCCCCACCACACACAATCCATTTAAAAAAAAATTAATTTCTCTTGCCCTGACCGGTGTGGCTCAGTGGATGGAGCGTCGGCCTGTGGACTGAGGGGGGTCCCAGGTTCGATTCTGGTCAAGGGCATGTGCCTTGGTTTCGGGCACATCCCCAGTGGGGGGTGTGCAGGAGGCAGCTGGTGGTAGATGATTCTCTCTCATCGATGTTTCTGATTCTCGCTCCCTCTCCCTTCCTCTCTGTAAAAAATCAATAACATAGATTAAAAAACAACAACAATTTCTTGTAAATGCAATAGACTAATGAAATGTCATTTCTAGCCCTGGATGGGTAGCTCAGTGGTTTGGAGCATCATCCTGGTGCGCCAAGGTTGTGGGTTCAATTCCTAGTCAGGGCCCACATCAAGAATCAAGCAGTGACTGCATCAACGAATGAGACAGCAACTAGATATTCTCTCTCTCTCTCTCTCTCTCTCTCTCTCTCTCTCTCTCTCTCCCTCCCTCCTTCCCTTCCTCCTTCCTTCACTCAAATCAATTAACAGAAAGAAAGAAAAACGATCATTTCTGTGATTCTCATTGGGTTGCAAACGGTTTTACCCATTTTTTGCTTGTTCTGCCTTCGTCTCTCTCAGTGATTTTCGGAGGGCGAGAGGAAGCGGGGGGAGAGGCAGAAACATCGGTGTGAGAGAGACACCCCCACGGGCCCCAACAAGGACTGGGGATCAGCCTGCCCTGAGGCAGGTGCCCGTGGCCCCCACCAAACGGGGCCCTTCCGTCCACAGGCCGAGGCTCTCCCCGGAGCCATGCCCGGCGGGCCCGCCCTCCTCCCACCGCGCCCTGTGCCCACCCGCATGCCCTCGCGGGCTGGTCCTCCCGGGGACACGTGGATCTCGGCGTCTCATTTCCAGGAAAACACGTCTCTGCCACGTCAGCGCGGGCGCAAAGAGCCGCCTCTCCTGTTTCCCCCTCAGATTTTTGCTTTCATATATTTTACCGATTTTTTTACAGAGAGGAAGGGAGGGGGATAGAGGGCTAGAAACATCCATCAGCTGCCTCCTGCACACTCCCCACCGGGGATGTGCCCGAAACCAAGGTCCATGCCCTTGGCCTGAATGGAACCCGGGACCCTTCAGTCCGCAGGCCGACGCTCTATCCACTGAGCCACACCGGCCAGGGCACCCCTCATTTTTTTTTTCCTGCCTCGCCAGCTGCCCCTCCTGTTGAATAAACGAACAAACCCATGGCCATGTGGCAGGGCCCATCCTGCTCCTGTCCCTGGGGCTGGAGGGACCTCACAGCCCACCCTGTGACTCTGCAAAGCCCCCCGTGTGCTAAGAGAGGGGCGCCAGGAGGGCTGGGGGCTGAGCCTCCCCCGCCCCCACCTCCCCCCCCAGCCTCCGCCTCTTCCTTCCAGAGCAATGAGCTGCTCCGGAGAAGCGGGCGGCTGGGCCGTTGCCATAGAAACTGCAGCTTGAGCGAGAAGGAGGGAGGCTGGGGAGGGCTCTGCTGCCGCAGAGGCTGGAATTTTCCGGGCCTGTGGTCTCTGTGCGTGTCTCTGTGTGTGCGTGCGTGTGCGTGTGTCTGTGCGTGTGTCTGCGTGCATGTGTATGCGTGTGTGTGCCTGTGTGTGAATGTGTGTGCCTGTGTGCGTGTGTGTGTGTGTGTATGTGTCTCTCTATGTGTATGCGTGTGTGTGCCTGTGTGCGAATGTGTGTGCCCGTGTGTGCATGTGTGTATGTGTCTCTCTGTGTGTATGCGTGTGTGTGCCTGTGTGTGAATGTGTGTGCCCGTGTGTGTGCATGTGTGTATGTGTCTCTGTGTGTGTATGCGTGTGTGTGCCTGTGTGTGAATGTGTGTGCCCTTATGTGTGTGTACGTGTGTGTGTGCGCGTGCGCGCACGCGTGCGTGCATTCAAAATGCCAGGTGATCACTTATTTATGGATGATAAAGAACTTTATAAACTGAAGAACCAAAAGATAGATATAGAGTCAGTAAAGCAACAAGCAGACTGTCAAATTACAGCGGGGAGGTTGGGGAGATCTGGGGGAGATAAGAGATCAACTGAAGGATTTGTACACATGCATATAAGTACAACCAATGGACACAAAACTCTGGGGAGGGAGGGTATGTAATGGGGGGCATTGGTATATGTACAAAAATAATAATTTAATAAAAATATATTATAATAAAACAATAAAACAATAAAAAATAAAAAAAATAATGAAAAATATGCCAGGAGAGTCTTGTGGGTGCATACTAAGAGCCTGTGGTGCCCTAACCCGTGTGGCTCAGTGGATAGAGCATCGGCCTGCGGACTGAAGGGTCCCGGGTTCGATTCCGGGCAAAGGCACATGCTCTGCAGGTAGGCTCCATCCCCAGCAGGGAACATGCAGAAGGCAGTCATCATTGGTGTTTCTATCTCTCTCTCTCCTCACTGAAATCAATAAAAATATATTAAAATAAACAAAATAGCTGAAACCGGTGTGGCTCAGTGGATAGAGCGTCAGTCTGCGGACTGTAAAGGTCCCAGGTTCGATTCCGGGCAAGGGCATGTACCTTGGTTGCGGGCTGGATCCCCAGTGAGGGTTGTGCAGGAGGCAGTTGATGGATGTTTCTTTCTCATGGATGTTTCTAACGCTCTATCCCTGTCCCTTCCTCTCTGTAAAAAAATCAATAACATATATTAAAAAACTGCCAGGTGGGTCTCGTGGGTGCATCATCGCAGCATGTGGAGGAATGCATGATGGAGCCCCTCCCCCTGCCTACCGATGGGGGTGGGGTTATGCTGGTCTCCGTGGGAACGCAAGGTGTGTGTCCACCTCGGTTTGCAGCCAGCAGGCCCTCACCCCGGGCTCCTTGCTTGTTAGACCGTGAGAGGCATTCGAGAAGCTCACAGACGCTGCACCCTCACAGGAGAAGCTCTGGGTCCCCAGGAGAAAGCTGAGGGGGGTGGGGGGTGAGGGGGAGACCTGCCAGGGCTGCTGCCCACATGGGATCGATCTGAGTGCAGGGACACACACACTCAGCTGTTCTTCTTTCTTTAAAAAAAATTATTTATTGTTTTTTTTTACAGAGAGGAAGGGAGAGGGAGAGAGCGTTAGAAACATCCATCAGCTGCCTCCCTCACCCCCCCCACTGGGGATGTGCCCGCAACCAAGGTGCATGCCCTTGACGGGAATCGAACCCGGGACCCTTCAGGCCGTAGGCCGACACTCTATTCATGGAGCCAGAGCTAAATACCAACAGCACAATGATTGACATTTCTTTGGAGAGCCACATTTTTAAAACTTAAGCTTCTTCTGACGCCACTTCTTCAACATAGACTCACCCAGGCCGTGGTATTCTGTGGAAGGGCCACACTCAAGGGGCCAGAGAGCTGCAGGTGGCTCTCGAGCCGCAGTGTGCCGACCACGGGGTTAGGGCTTTAAAAATGTTTTTTAGCCGAAACCGGTTTGGCTCAGTGGATAGAGCGTCGGCTTGGGGACTGAAGGGTCCCGGGTTCGATTCCGGTCAAGGGCATGTACCCTGGTTGCGGGCATATCCCCAGTGGGGGGTGTGCAGGAGGCAGCTGATCGATGACTCTCTCTCATTGATGTTTCTGGCTCTCTCTCTCTCTCTCTCTCCCTTCCTCTCTGTACAAAATCAATAAAATATATCTAAAAAAAATGTTTTTTAAAAAAATATATTTTTATTGATTTCAGAGAGTAAGGGAGAGGGAGAGAGAGAAACATCCATGATGAGAGAGAATCGTGGATCGGCTGCCTCCTGCACGCCCCACACTGGGGATCCAGCCCGCAACCCGGACAGGTGTCCTGACCGGGAATCGAACTGTGACCTCCTGGTTGCTAGGTCGACGCTCAACCCACTGAGCCACACCAGCCCGGCCACGTGAATTTGGCGTTTGAGTCCTTGTGGGAAGAGACAGGTGTCCCCCTTGCCTGGACAAACATCCAGGAGCCAAAGTTGACCTGTTGGGCCAGTTACTATTTTTCCGGTGGGCGTGGGGGGTGGGAAGAGATTGTCCCAGGAAGTGTATGATTTTTTTTTTTTTTTTTTTGGTTGGCAATTCTTCTTTTCCCACCACGTGCAGTTGGCACGCTCTGTCCCGCCAGCTGCAGGTGCTCAGCCAGGGGCTGGCCACGTGTGGATGCGGGATGTCAGGCAGCAGTGTCCCTCCTCGGCCCCCGCCAGATGCCACGGCGCCCGCTCCCCGCCGGCCGTGACAATCAAACACCGCCGAGAGTACTGAGCTCCACCCCCTCGGCTGGGGGAGGCGAGGGGCCGCCCCCCTGAGAACCTCGGACGACGGGGAGCGCTCAGCTTCCTCCGGCTTTTCTGGACACCGACGGTCCCCCGGCCGCCTCTGCAACCGCTTTCCATCTGTTCCCCCGCAGGGCCCACCTGCGCTCGCTCTGCCAGAGCCGACCGGTTGGCATGTTGTCTTCCAGTTTTGATTAAAAAAAAGAAAAGAAAAGAAAAGAAAAAAGAAAAAAGTTCGCCCTGGCTGGTGTGGCTCAGTGGGTAGAGCGTCGGTCTGCAGACTGAAGGGTCCCGGGTTCGATTCCGGTCAAGGGCATGTACCTTGGTTGCGGGCCCATCTCCAGTGGGGGGTGTGCAGGAGGCAGCTGATCCATGTTTCTCTCTCATCAGTGTTTCTGACTCTCTATCCCTCTCCCCTCTTCTCTGTAAAAAAAATCAATGACATATATTTAAAAAAAGAAGGGGAAAAAAAAAAAAAAAAAGACAGAGAGAGAGAGAGAGAGAAAAGTTCGCCCTGGCTGGTGTGGCTCAGTGGGTAGAGCGTCAGCCTGCGGACTGAAGAGTTCCAGGTTCGATTCCGCCTGGGTTGCGGGTTCAATCCCCGGGAGGGGGCAGGCAGGAGGCAGCCGATCCATGATTCTCTCTCATCATGGATGTTTCTATCTCCCTCTCCCTCTCCTTTCGGCTCTGAAATCAATAAGAATATATTTAGAAAACAATAACAAAATGAAAGAAGTTCCCAGAGGAAACGTTGCTTGAAACTGAATGCTAAAATCGGAATCACAAATGTCACCCCCGCCCACCAGCCTGCGAATGAACCCAGCCCCCCACCCTGGCCCTGGCCCTGACCCTGACCCTGACCCACACCACTGATAGGTCTGATCGAATAACTGACTGATTGGTACCCCCTCCCCTTGGAACGGACCTTTGGGCCATTTCGCAATGGACATTCCCTTTCGCCGAGACCACACGCCACTTGCTAAGACCATTCTCCCCTCTCCCGGCCTTCCCAGCACCCAGACTGCGCAGGGAATTCTCCTCCCACAGAAAGCCGGCCTAGGGTCCCTTAAAAACCCCCGGCTCCCCGTCTTTGGCGGCTGACGGCATTCTGGGGCTCAGACCATCTGGCATCCAGATGACCTAATGCATTCACAGTCCCTCACCGCGTTGGCCTGGAGCGCTGCTCCTTCGGCGATCCTAACAACTGAGCATTCTTTTTTTTTCCTCCATCTTTTTCTGTTTGCATGATGGAAAATGGCATCTTGTTTTTCTTTTCTTTTTAAAAATATATTTCTATTGATTTCAGAGAGGAAGGCAGAGGGAGAGAGAAACATCCATGATGAGAGAGAAACATGGATCAGCTGCCTCCTGCACACCCCCCACTGGGGATGTGCCCACAACCAAGGCACATGCCCTTGACTGGAATCGAACCTGGGACCCTTCAGTCCACAGGCTGATGTTCTATCCACTGAGCCAAACTGGTTAGGGCTCGTTCTTCTTTTAATGGAAGTGTGTCGGCCTAGGAGTGGAATAGCTTTGGCATATTTCTCGATCATTTGCTTTTTCTCTTTGACTCATGAGCTTCTTCCCAACCTTTGGCCGGTCTTCCATCCTACAACCTTGGGACCTGTTTTCACTCTGTGTGTTAGCCACGGAATTTTTATTGTGGTGCGTTTGCTCATTTTTTGAGTGATTATATATATATATATATATATATATATATATAGAGAGAGAGAGAGAGAGAGAGAGAGAGGGAGAGAGAGATCAGACTATGATGATCTCTGAATGCATAATCATCTGGCCACTCAGTGTGGACTGACCCCAGAGTTGGGATTTTTCAAATAAGGTTTTTCCATGTAAAAGAACTGCATTGTGGGTAGTCAGAAAGAAGCAGAGCCATGTAGAACTGCATTGTGGGTAGTTAGAAAGAAGCAGAGGACTTGCTAGCCCGAAGCTGGGGGCCACTATCTCTTGGTCCCTTGACATATCAAGATTTGCAAGCTTGCATTAACCAGTTTGGCTCAGTGGATAGAGCATTGGCCTGCAGACTGAAAGGTCCCGGGTTCGATTCAGGTCTAGGGCATGTCCCTTGGTTGCGGGCACATCCCCGGTGGGGGGTGTGCAGGAGGCAGCTGGTCGATGTTTCTCTCTCATCGATGTTTCTCTCTCATCGATGTTTCTAACTCTATCCCTCTCCCTTTCTTTCTGTAAAAAATCAATAAAATATATTTTAAAAGAGATCTGCAAGCTTTCCCTTAGACCTCAGTGCACGGAGGGGCCCGATGCTGATGCGATCAGAGATCCTCATCATCTGGCCTCTCAGTGTGTATGTGTGTCCAACATGCATGGAGTCGGAGGTGCCCATTTTCCCTGTTGGTATGCTGTTTGATGCCATGAGCTTCCCTGAGATGTCCCACTGGCGTGACCATTGCAAGAATCACGTTTTTTACGTTTATTTTTTGCATCGCGGTGAGCAGGCCGTGCAAGGGGGGTTCTGGCGGCTACAAAGGGGTTGGAGTTCAATAGGAATAGAGAAAAGGGTTTGTGCGCGTGCGTCGTGCTCGTGCGTCGTGTCCCCTACGTGGTGCGTGAGCGTGGTGTGCGTGCGTCGTGTCTCCTGCATGGAGCGGGTATGTAGTGCGCGTGCGTGGTACGTTGTGTCTAGAGCGTAGTGTCTCTTGCATGGTGCGTGTGCGTGGTGTGCGTGCGTGGTGTGTGTGCGTTGTGTCTAGAGCGTCGTGTCTCCTGCATGGTGCGTGTGCGTGGTGTGCGTGCGTGGTGTGCGTGCGTGGTGTGCGTGCGTCGTGTCTAGAGCGTCGTGTCTCCTGCATGGAGCGGGTGCGTACTGCGCGTGCGTGGTGCGCGTGCGTCGTGTCTCGTGCATCGTGTCTCGTGCATCGTGTCTCGGGCGTGGTTCCTCCTGCGTGGTGCGCATGCGTGACGCGCGTGCGTCGTGTCTCGTGCGTGGTTCCTCCTGCATGGTGCGCGTGCGTCGAGCGTCGTGCGCATGCGCCCTCCGTCTCCCTGGCGACCTCGCCGTGTGCCCGGCGCGCCTCCCCGCTCCCGCGCCTGTGAGTACGGAACTCGCTTTTCCCTCACGTTTTCCGGCGGTCGTTGTGGCGGAGGGAGGAGAGGCGCCGGCGGGCGGGTGGCCGGGTTTGGCGTGGGAAGGGGGCGAGGCCCGGCGGGGGTGGCCTGTGGCCTCCATCAGGGCGCTGCGGGCTCCGGGGACCGCGGGGCGCTGGCCTCACGGCCTGGCTGCCCAGGCCCGGCGATGGGCACTCTCCGCCTCATCATGGCGGCGGGAGCCGGCGGGCGCGGGGCCTCATGGGTACAAACCCGTGGTGACGCCGTGACGCGTGTCTGTGGTGTGACTGTGACGACGGCGCTTTCTCTTCCCATCGGCCTCCCCCTCCATCCTCCCGACCCCCTCCCCGCCTCTGTCTGCCCCAGTCTGTCTGCGAATCCCGTTCAGTGAATTGATTTTTGTTTTTTAATTAAAAAAAAAAAAAAAAGAATTTCTTGCCGAAACCGGTGTTGCTCAGTGGATAGAGCGTCGGCCTGCGGACTGAAGGGTCCCGGGTTCGATTCCGGTCAAGGGCATGTCCCTTGGTTGCGGGCACATCCCCCGTGGGGGGTGTACAGGAGGCAGCTGATCGATGATTCTCTCTCATCGATGTTTCTAACTCTCTATCCTTCTCCCTTCCTCTCTGTAAAAAGTCAATAAAATATATTTTAAAAAATAAAAAAAATTCTTTATTGATTGTTACCTGTGTGTCCTTCTTCCCCCATTACTTCCTCCCCATCCCCCCACTCACCCCCTCACCCCCCTGATGTCTGTGTCCATTGGTTAGGCCAGTGGTGGGCAAACTCATTAGCCAACGGAGTCGAATATCAACAGGACGGCGATGGAAATGTCTTCGGAGAGCCACGTTTTTTTAAACGTAAACTTCTAACGCCACTTCTTCAACATAGACTCGCCCAGGCCGTGGTGTGTTGTGGAAGAGCCGCACTCAAGGGGCCAGAGAGCCGCATGTGGCCGGTGAGCTGCAGTTTGCCGACCACTGGGTTAGGCTTATATGCATGTGTACAAATCCTTGTTTTTTGTGTTTTTTTTTTACACTTATTTTTGTTAATCCTTACCAAGGTTATATTTCCCATTGATTTTTTTTCAGTGAGTGGAAAGGGGTTGGGGGTGGAGAGAAACATTGATGTGAGGGAGACACATCGATTGATTGTCTCCCAAGTGAGCCCTGTCCAGGCTGGGAATCGAGCCTGAAACCCAGGTATGTGCCCTTGACTGAAATGGAATCCAGACCCTCCAGTGTACTGGTCGACACTAACCACTGAGCCACGCCGGCCAGGGTTACATTATTTTTTAACTACAGTTGACACACAGTGTTATATTAGTTTCAGGCGTACAGCGTAGCAATTGGACGCTTCTGTAGCTTGCGAAGTGAGCCCCCGATAAGTCTGATCTCTCAGCCTGGCTCCATAGGTAGTTATTACGACATTATTGACTGTATGTCCTGTGCTGTGCTTCACATCCCTGTGACTGTTCTGTAATGACCAATGTGTCTTTCTTAATCCCTTTCTCCTTTCCCACCCCGTCCCCCAGCCCTACTCCCATCTGGTGACCATCAGTTTGTTCTCTGTGTCCAGGAGTTTGTTTCTCTTTTGCTTGTTTGTTTATTTTGCTTTCTAGATTCTACACATAAGTGAGATCATATGGTATTTGTCTTGGTCTATCTGACTTATTTCACTTACATAGTACCTCTAGGTCCACCTGTGTTGTTGCAAATGGTAAGATTTCATTTTTTTTGTGTGTGTCTCAGTAGTAGTCCATTGTATATGGATATCACATCTTTTTTTTTTAAATATATTTTTTATTGATTTCAGAGAGGAAGGGAGAGGAACAGATAGAAACACGAATGATAAGAAACACCATTGATCAGCTCAAAGATAAGAAACACCATTGATCAGCTCAAATATAACACCATTGGTCAGCTCAAAGATAAGAAACACCATTGATCAGCTCCATGATAAGAAACACCATTGATCAGCTCCATGATAAGAAACACCATTGATCAGCTCCATGATAAGAAACACCATTGATCAGCTCCATGATAAGAAACATCATTAATCAGCTCCATGGTAAGAAACATCATTGATCTCCTGCCTTCTGCACGCTCCCTACTGGGGACCGAGCCTGAAACTGCACGCTCCCTACTGGAGATCTAGCCTGGGCTTGTGCCCTTGACTGGATTCGAACCTGGGACCCTTCAGTCCACAGGCTGAAGCTCTATCCACTGATCCAAACCGGCTAGGGCGGTCCCACATCATATTTATTCATTCGTCTTATCCATGGGCCTTAGATTGCTTCCATATCTTGGCTATTGTGAATAATGCTGCAATGGATTCATTATTCATTAATGTAGCCCAAAAGCACAAAGGTGTAGATAGCTTGAGAACAAATACTCCTAAACAAAACGACAAAATACAAGAAGGCTCTATCAAACGCCAACTCAGCACAGTGATCATTAGGAGAAAATGACCAACTTCTCTCCTTTTTGCAAATGCAGTAAAAATTCTCAATAAATATTTTATGTCACGGGGACATACTCATGAGTAAAAAATAAAAAAATCGGAAAATAAATAAACAGCAAAAATACAGATAGCCTCAATTTCCAGTAACAATGTTTGGCCTGTCTGTGCAGTGAAAAGCGCTGAAGAGAAACTCGGCCGCGAACAAGCAGGGATTATGGCCGAGCCGCCTGACTTGGAATAACATTCAGGGATACAAGCAAGTCACGGGGCCCTCGCATCCCCACTGACCCGGTAATTCCATTTCCCCGGTTCTTTCTAGGGAATTAATGAGGCCCGGAGACGGGGCTGCGCGGAGGCTGGGCCTTCTGTGTTTTTTTTTTTTCTCGGAGGAGCGAAATGTTAGAAAAACATTTTCCGTTCACCGAGACAGACCGGGGCTGTTTCCCGTTCCTCAGGGGGTTTCTGCCCAGCTGAGTGGAACCCATTTCCCTTCCTCAGCCTCCGAGTTCTCACGGAGGGAGGCTGGGCCCCCCCCCCCCCCCCCCCCCGGGCACTCACGCAGGAAGGGCGTCCGTTCCAGGAGGGGCCCACGTTCTGCGGGAGAGGCAGCACCCATGAGCGTGGCCAGAGCTGTGTCCCCCCAAAACCCATACTGTGGGGTCCTTGGGACGCGGCGGGAGTGGGAGACGGGGCCTTGAGGGGAATAGCGAAGGTAAAACAAGTTCAGGCGGGCGGGCCCTCGTCCAGTAGGACTGGTGTCCTCGTCAGGGAACGTTCGGGCCCGGACACGCACACACATGGGGATGACCACGTGAGGACACGGGGAGGGCACGGCCATCTGCGCGGCAAGGAGAGGCCCCCGGGGCCGCCAGCCCTGCCAGCCCCTCGATCTCAGACTTCTGGAGCTGTGAGACCATGGACTCCTGGTGTTTAAGTCACCCAGCTGGTGCCTTAAACTTTATGATGGCAACCAAGCCATCCAATACAAGTGTTTTTTTTTGGTTTTGTGTGTGTGTGTGGTGTGTAGATTTATATAGATATAGTATCTACATCCATCTACCTATCTGTTAGCTGTTGGTTTGTTTTTTTAAGGAACTCATTTTAAGGAACTGGCTCTCACGATTATGAGTCTGGCAAGTCTTAGATCTGTGGGGCCGGCCGCCCGGCCAGCTGGAAACTCGGGCAGGAATGGATGTTGCAATCTTGAGGCAGAATTATTTCTTCTTTCTCTTCCTCCTCCTCCTCCTCCTCTTCTTCTTCTTTTTCTTCTTCTGGTTCTGGTTCTGATTCTGATTCTTGTTCTTGTTCTTATTCTTTTTCTTCTTCTTATTCTTCTTCTTCAGCATTTCTTAGACTGGAATGAGGGAGGTAGCGGGGTAGAGAGAGAGAGAGACATTGATGTGAGAGAGAGACATCGATTGGTTGCCTCCCGCATGCATCCTAACCAGGGATCTAACCCACAACATGCATACATATCCGGACCTGGGAATCAAACCGGCGACCTTTCGGTTCATGGGATGATGCTCAACCAACTGAGCCACACCGGCCAGAGCTAGAATTTCTTCTTCTTGAGGGAAATCCCCGGGGTTGCTCTCAGGCCTTCACGCGATCAGGCGAGGCCGCCCCACAGACTCCAGGGAGATCTCCTGACTGATTCCAGGCACGTTTGCCACCGTATCTACAAAATCCCCTCAGAGCAGCACCCGGTTGAGTCTGACCGAGTTCCCTGGGACCAGAGACTAGCCTGCTGGACACAGAAAACTAACAGTCACAGCAGCTAAGTCCTCGCTGTCCACCTGCCATGTCCCGTCCGTTACCTTCCGTGCGCCTCCTGGGCCAGACCTGTCTCCCACCTTCACCCCGCCCCTCCTCTCCATCCTCCCTCTCCGGGGACCCAGCAAAATATGGTGCCTTCACCTGTCCTCCTCCATCCACAAACCCGGCTTTTCGTCCATTGGTGCCAACGTGGGCTTTTTTTTTTTCTTTCTTTTCTTTTCTTTTTTTAAAGAAAAGACACCCAGCCCGGCCAGGTAGCTCAGTTGGCTGGTGCCATTCCAATACGCCAAGGCTATGGGTTTGATCTCCAGTCACATCACATACACGAATCAACCAATGAATGCATAAATGAGTGGATCAACAGATGGATGTTTCTCTCTCTTTCTCTCAAATCAACACATTAAAAAAAAAAAATAGAAAGAAATAAAGAGAGGGAGATAAGGCACCCAAGCTGACTTTCTGGGTTAGAACATGCCAGTGGGTTCAGTTGCTCTTTAGATGAAGATTCAGTTCCCTATCAGTCTAAGCTCCAGTATGTGCAGGAGGGCCCTGGGGGCCACTAGGGCTGGGAAAGCGTGTTTATTTGCAGGGACCTCCGAAACAAAGGACCCACAGTTCTGCAAGCCTGAGGTCACGGGGTCAGCAGGGTGAGCTGCTTCCGCGGGCTGCGAGGGGATAATGTGTTCCAGACCTCGCTCCGCGGCTGGGGAACGGTGCTTTAAAAAAATATATATATATTTTATTGATTTTTTTACAGAGAGGAGGAGAGGGATAGAGAGTTAGAAACATCAATGAGAGAGAATCATCGATCAGCTGCCTCCTGCACACCCCCTACCAGGGATGTGTTTGAAACCAAGGTACATGCCCCTGACCGGAATCGAACCTGGGACCTTTCAGTCCGCAGGCCAATGCTCTGTCCACTGAGCCACACCGGTTTCGGCAAACGGTGCTCTTTTCCTTGCGTCTTCACATCGTCGTCCTTCTGTCCATGCCTGTGCCCACATCTCCTCCTCTTATAGGGACCCCAGTCCCTCTGGGCTAGACTCGCCCTCGGGACCTCCTTTTGGCCTGAGCACCTCTGTAAAGAACCACGTTGGCCGGGTAGCTCAGTGGGTTGGAGCATCATCCCAATATGCCAAGGTTTCGGGCTCGCTACCCGGGGTTGGGCGTGTAGGAGGCAGCTGATTGATGTTTTGCTCTCACATCAATGTTTCTCCTCCTTTCTCTCTCTCTAAGGTCAATAATAATAATAATAATAATAATAATAATAATAATAAAACATCTCTAAGCACGGTTACCTTCTGGGGCACTTACTGGGCGTGAGGACTTCAGGAAATGAATTTGGGGGGACACTATTCAACCCATAACAAGAAGCAGTGAATCATTTGCCGTGAGGCCGTGTTTCCGAAGGTCACTGACTGTTAATAAACAGGTACAGTGGTTATAACACAGCAGCACGCACACACAGACCCTGCGAGGACCGGTGTCTGCGTGCGTGGCCTCAGTGTAAGCAGCACAAACGGGAAGCCGTCAGAGTGAGTCGTTGGGCTTTAAAAACATAGCGGGGTGACTTTGGTTAATAAAATTCTCTGGGCTTCAAATGTGCAACTCTGTGGCCCGCCATCTGTGTGTTACCATGTCGCACGTTTTGATTCGTTTTTGTTTTGCACTGTAATTACAGAAACTTAGCTCCGAAGTGCGTTCAGGATTAGGCTGGAATCCAAGCTGAACGTTAGAGAGTCAGGAAATAGGAAAAGGGAGGGGCCCTCGCTGGTGTGGCTCAGTGGACAGAGCGTCGGCCCATGGACTGAAGGGTCCCGGGTTCGATTCCCGTCAAGGGCATGGACCTCCATCCTCAGCAGGGTGCGTGCAGGAGGCAGCTGATCAGTGGTCCTCTCTCATTGTTGATGTTTCTATCTCTTTCTCCCTCTCCCTCCCTCTCTGAAATCATAAAAGTATGTTTTTAAAAAAGAAAAGAAAAGAGAAGGATTTCCGCTCCTCTTCCCCCCAAACCCCACTGCCCCGAGGTGATCGCTGCCGGGGCCGGGACGTGTGACCTGCAGACCGCGAGCAGGACGAGCCTCCGAGTGGTTTGCACGTGGAGTCCCCGCGGCTTTGGCCGGGCCTGTGCGCGGGGAGGGGACCGCCCCTTCCTGGGTGGATGGCGGCGTCACCCCGGCCTGGAGCCCGGCCTGGCAGCCCGGGGCATTGACCGGGGGGCTGTCCGTCAGCCGGCGTCCTGCTTGTTCTCAGGGATGTCACTCCCTTCTGACCTGCGTCTCATCCTTCTTTGTTGTTAATGATTCTTAAAGAGAGTGTGTGTGGTGGGGGGGAGACAGAGGAGGAGCGAGAGCGAGAGCGAGAACAAGAGAGAGAGAGAGAGAGAGAGAGAGAGAGAGAGAGAGAGAGAGAGAGAGAGAGAGAGAGAGAATATGAATCTGCGTGGGGTGGGAGGGCAGTGCTCGGGTTGAAGGGCCAGTGGTGGTGTCCCCCTCTCTCGCCGAAAGAGCGCAGGGGGGTACCTGTGCCACCTCGGGGTGGCCGAGGCAGCGCCAGCAGTAACGCCGAAGCGAAGGCGCGTGAGCAGACGTGCTGACACAGGTGACCGCGTGGCAGTTGGACGTTTACACGCGGAGCGGAGGGAAGTGTGAACGACAGACACGGCCGTGGGGGAATGGCTGCCATGGGTGCGGCCATTCCGAGGCACTCTGCGCGGGGCACAGCTGCCATGGCCGGGCCCCGAGGGCCAGAGGCACGTCCCGCTGGAGGATGCGCGTATCGGAACGCCGACCGGAGAGGCAAACGCCCCGGGAGGCGAAAGCTGGCCCGTCTCCCGGCAATCCAGAAAGGGGCGGCCAAATCCACGGGAGAAGCCACTTCATGTTTTCATTTCAGAGAGAGGAAGGGCGAGGGAGGGAGAATCACCGACCGGCTGCCTCCTGCACGCCCCCCACCGGGGGTGGAGCCCACGACCCAGGCCCCTGCCCGTGCCCGGACTGGAATCGAACTGGTGAGCTCCTGGGCCACAGCATGCCACCCAACCAACCGAGCCACCCTGGCCGCGCCAGTCACGTGGCCTTTATGTAATTGGCAAGCACGAAAAGAAAAAGGACAAGACTTTGTGCAAATACCTGAGAGGAAAATCTTGCAATGGTGATAGAAAGGTTGGATGTTGATCGCAGCCTTATTTTTTAACAGTCTGGAAAACACCAAAATATTCATCAGTGTGTGCACAGACAAATAAAATGTGGCCTGTCTACAATCGCCACTCACACTGCTTCACAAAGAAAAATAATATTTTCACAACAGGAGCACTGCCCCTTCCAGGTTAGTTTCCTGTTGTTCTGGGTTTCACAAGTGAGACTTTGCTCAGGAAGCTCCTCGAAGGGAGGTGACAGACTTTGCTGTCATTCAGGAAGAGAAAGCGGAGAGACCCCGGTAGACTGTACGTGCAGGTTGGCTTCTTGACACCATTTGAATCGCAAGATGCGCCATCAAATATTTGTCCTAACCGATAAAGCCAGTGGCCTGGCCATCCGATGGGCTGTTATTAGCTCCGAAGAGGAATCAAGTACTGACACACGTTACAGCATGGATGAACCTGAAAACCTCAAGCTGTGTGAAAGCTACGCGAGAGAGGACATAATGACGGCACAGGGAGTATAATCAGCATTGCTGGAATATATAGCTACGAACGGTGCCAGGTGGGTACTGGACTTACCTGGGATTACTCCGTAGATTACACAAACATCTAACCACTATGCTGTACAACTGGAACCAAAATAATACTGAATGTCAACAGTAATTGAAAAATATTAAAAAAATAATTGCATTTGCGCCCTCCCCCCCGCAAAGTCATATATGTTGCTCAGGTGTGTGGCTCAGTAGGCTGAGTATCTTCCCATGCACCAAGGAATCACTGGTTTGATTTCCAGCTGGGGTGCGTGCCGGATCCCCAGGAGAGGGTGCGCAGGAGGCAGCCAATCAGTGATTCTCTTGCTCTCGGTCCCTTCCCCTCTCTCTAAAATCGATAAAAAAAACATATTTTTAAGAAGAGTAACACACTGTGTGACTCAGAATAGGAAAACCTACAGAGACAAAGAGTAGATGAGTGTGATGAATAGGGTCAGGGGAGTTATGGGGAAGGGGGGGACAGACTGCTAGGAGGCACAGAATCTCTCTCTGGGGTGGTGCCTGTGTCTGAGAATTGATCTCAGAAATGGCTGCAGGACTCTGAATAGACTAAAAACCATTTAGATTGTTTCACTGGGTGGGTTGCATGGCACCAACGATATCTCAATAAGATGGTTATTAAAAAATAAAGCCGTGAATTCTCATCTGCTTAGTGCCGCCCCGAATGTGTTCAGAGTGTTCTCCCGCGATGCATCGGTGCCCCCCCCTCCCGCAGACCCTGCGGCGGCCGGAGGAGGGGCGGGTGGGGCGGTGAGTGGCGGCCGCAGGTACGGCCTGCGAACAGACGGCCAGTGTTGGCGGCTGTCACGGCTCGGAAACAGAGGAACACTGGCGGGCTGTGCTCTTTCCGAGAAGCCGGGCCCTCCCGGGCCGGATGGCAGCGGCTATATGTTGCTTGGACCGCAGTCAGCGTTTCGCTCGTTAATCAGGAGGCATTCCGCGGTGGCTGGGGAACGGAGGTTTTATCTGGCAGCGGGGCCCATGTTGACATTCAGGCTCCTTCCCGAGGACTGAGCGTCTCCAGAGAGGCCTGCCGCCCGCGCCCCTCCTGTCTGTTTAGGTTGGGCCCAGAGCTTTCCTGCAGCGCCCGGGCCCTGCTGAAGGAGCCGAGTTTCCCGAGAGCCGTGGCTGCTCACGCTCCTTATTCCCTTTTGGCAATTAAAAGAGAGAGGTGGGCTCGATTTTATTAATTAGTTAATTAATTAAATAAATATATTTTATTGATTTTTTACAGAGAGGAAGGGAGAGGGATAGAGAGCTAGAAACATCGATGGGAGAGAATCATCGATCAGCTGCCTTCTGCACACCCCCCACTGGGGATGTGCCCGCAACCAAGGTACACGTGCCCTTGACCGGAATCGAACCCGGGACCCTTCAGTCCGCAGGCCGACGCTCTATCCACTGAGCCACACCGGTTAGGGCAGGTGGAATTGATTTTAATACTATCGTCCACTTAACCCGATGTGTCAAAAATATTACCGGTTCTCCCTGGCTGGGCAGTCAGATGGTTAGAACATCATCCCCATAGGCTAAGGTTTCGGGTTTGATCCAAACAAAGCATTGTTCTCCCCCCCAACCCCCGCAAAATCAATCAATAAAAAAACATAAGACACTTATTAAGAGTGTACTCTCATGTTCGGTGTCTTTATTTTCCGCAATAAAATGATCTGACAGAGAAGCGGGCGGGGGGGGGGCGGGGGGGGGGAAAGAAACCAAGAGTCAAACTCCCTTCGTTTTTCCAGACGCAGCCACGTTTGAAGGCCCTTCTCATGATGCGGGAATGCTCGCGGGGTAAACAAAGGAGGCGTTGCCTTGGGAACGAAGGGCCATGCATGCGCCTTTCCTGGAAAACCGTGCGGCGACGTGCACAAGGAAAGACGGACACCGCGGCCAGGCAGCTCCGACGGCTTTCCCTGGGCCGTGGGGCGGGGGAGACAGAGGGACCCCCGAAGGCAGAGCTGGGCCGCGTCCTTTGTCTCTGCCGGCTGCTGCAGACTGTGTGTGCGGGCACACCTGTGGCACATAAATACAACCGGTTCCCGTCCCCGAGACCGAGCGGGCCTGGGAAGCCTGGCTGGATCCTGCCCTCCACCCCTAAATCACAGTGATGGATCCCTTTCCCCTCCGAGCAGCTCCGTGCGCCGTCTGGTGTGGGCGGAGGGCCCGTGGGGAGGGCTGTCTCTAAGATGGATGGCGGGATGCTTGGACGCCCGCATTCCGCCCGCAGGAAAATGCGAGCGATGCCTTCGGACGTACGTGCCTGCACACGTGTGCCCGGAGCGCGGGCCTGGAATGCCGGTCCTGACGCGGCCGTGATTTAGTGCCCGAGTGATTGGGGCCCCCGAGCGGGTCCCGGACCAGATGGCCGCGCGTTCCTGTGGTCACTGCACACACACACACACACACACACACACACACACACAGGCCCCCGTGTGGGCCTGGCCCCCGCACCGGCCCCCGTATCTCAGAGCTTCACCCTCACCCCGTCTCCCGGGACAGACGGACGGAAAACTAAAGCTCAGGAGAACGCGGAGGAGAACAGCCTGGAGAGGAGGCCGCACGCTCAGGGGGTTCATGGATTGGAAGCTCATGTCTTGGGAACGGGGGCTGAACTGTCTCCAAGGAAGCCCTGAGGCCGGGTCCCCAGCCGCAGGGGCCTCTGACCCGAGGTGCAGCCCGACGGCAGGGGCCTCCAGACCCTCTTCCGGACACACGCTTCCAATCAGCCCTGTGCCCCGACCGCGGGCCGGGCCCCCTCCCCAGCAGGAGGGACGGCCTCGCGGGCCTTTCCGGGCACAGGGAGGGGGGGAGGGGGGGACGGACAGTGCCCAGGCGGGCAGCACGCTGTCCTGGGCCCCGCACATCACACACACGAGGCGTCTGTAATCCTGGGGGGCGGGGGCGCCTTATTAACACGGTCTGCACGTCAGCAGCGTGGAGAGAAAGAACATTACACTTGATTGCTGGCCATTACCCGGGAAAGGGCCTGAGAGCCGCCATCTCAAACGAGGCGTAGTCATCAGCGGGCCGAGATAATCGCATCTCATGCAATTGAGGGAATTAAAATTTTTAAAAAAATATATATATATTTTACTGATTTTTTTACAGAGAGAAAGGGAGAGGGAAAGAGTTAGAAACTCATCCATGAGAGAGGGACATCCAGCAGCTGCCTCCTGCACACCCACCACGGGGGATGTGCCTGAAACCAAGGTACATGCCCCTGACTGGGATCGAACCCGGGACCTTTCAGTCCGCAGGCCGACGCTCTATCCTCTGAGCCACACCGGTCAGGGCTTCTTTTTCTTTCTTTCTTTCTGTTTTTTTTTTTTTTTTTTATATTTTATTGATTTTTTACAGAGAGGAAGGGAGATAGAGAGTTAGAAACATCGATGAGAGAGAATCATCTATCAGCTGCCTCTTGCACCCCCCCCCAACTGGGGATGTGCCCGAAACCAAGGGACATGCCCCTGACCGGGATCGAACCCGGGACCTTTCAGTCCGCAGGCCGACGCTCTATCCACTGAGCCACACCGGTCAGGGCTTCTTTTTTTAATTTAAATATATATATTTTTTTATTGATTTCAGAGAGGAAGGGAGAGGAGAGAGAGAGAAACATTCCTGTGCCCTGACCAGGGATTGAACTGTGACCTCCCGGGTGGTAGGTGGACGCTCAGCCCCGGAGCCACGCTGGCCAGGCCCATCTCCGTTTGGATCAAAGACCTCTCATTCCTTCGCTCCCCCGGGCCCCAGAGGAGCCTGTTCAGTAAAAACAGAGCAGAACGGGGCCCCGGCCGGGGAGCCGAGCTGGCGAGAGCTCAGCACTACGCTCCTCCGAGGGTTCGGGTTCAGTCCCCGGTCAGGGCACATATGAGAATCAGCCGATGAGTGCATAGAGGGGTGGAACAGCGCATTCTCTACCCCCTCCCCCCCCTCTCTCCCCCTCTCCCTCTCCCCCTCTTCCCCTCTCCCTCCCTCCCTCCCTCCCTCTCCTCATTCCTTCCTCTCTCTCGAGTCCATAGGAAGAGTATAAGGTAACAGCCACAGCTGCCAGTCCCTCCCCGTCCACATTCCCCCTGGCCGCACACCCCCTGACGGACAGGCTGGCGGGAGTGGGTGGACAGCCCTGTCATGGTGGCCCCTGGAGACGCAGGGTGGGTCCTGCCACGGGGCCGTCCCCGTGGCCGCGGGCGGGAGGCCAGGCCTTGCCTGTGCGGACCCCCACCCTCTGCGGCTGTTCTGTCTCCATCTCCACAGCCCGGCCGCAGTCTCCATGGCAACAGGCACCGCCAGGCCTGGCGGGGCCGGGAGAAAGCTTTTGACGGCTGAGCACAGCTCATCGGGAGAGCGCGCGGGCGGGGGCCGGGCGGGTGGGGAAGGGGCCCGTGGACAGCCCTCCCCCAGCCCGCTCAGCTCCTCCGGCTCAGCCGGGCTTCGAGAAGGAGAGCCAGGCTGGCTGCTGCCCTCCCCCCCGCCGGACGCCACGAGCTCCAGCCAGCTGCAGGGGCCGCTCACACGGCCGGGCGTCTGTCCGTGCGTCTGTCCGTGCCCTGGACGTGGGCCAGGGCCTCCAGCTCGCCGGCCTCGGATAGAAGCCAGCAGGCAGAGGCCCGGCCCGAGAGTGAGGCGGGGAGAGTGTTCCATTCAGTGCCTTCCATTCAGGACCCGGTGCCCACGTCTGCACGGAGCCCGGGGGCCCTCCGAGGCCGGGGAGCGGCTGGGCTCACCGCCTGGGGGTGTCCCCACATCGTAGGGTGGTGGCCGGAGTGCTGGTCCTGGGGTGCAGGCACCTCGGCTCAGGGAGGCGAGAGCAGAGCCAGGGGCGATGTCTCCGGCCAGAGGTCAGGGAAGGTCTCCCCGGGGTGGCCGACTGAGGGGCGAATGAATGAAGGGAGGACGGAACCCCGAGGGAGGGCTCCCCAGCACAGGCACAGCCCGCACAGGCCCTGCTGGAGGGAAGCAGACGTCACCCAATCACACAGCGCCTCACCCCCACCCAGCACGAGGGCTGCGTCCTGGCAGGGCTGCTCAGCGGTTAGAGCATCATGCTGATGCCCCAGAGGCGCAGGTTCGATTCCCAGGCAGGGCACATACAAGAAGCAACCAGCGAATGCATACCTGCGTGGAACCGCATGTCCATGTTTCTCTCCCTCTTTCTCTCTCTCAAATCGATAATTTTATTTTTAAAGGAAGAGGACTGGCAGGGGCTTAAAATAGGAAAATAGCTAAAAACCCTGTTAGACAAAATCCCGGTGACAAGGGGGAGAGGCAGGACGGCCCGGACAGAGGGATTCGGCTGCAGGAGGCGTTTTTTTTTCTCATTCTGAGAAGCAGGACTCCTCCAGAGAGGAAATGAGAAGCAGAAGGAAGACGGGGACTGACAACCAAGGAGAAACACGCTGTGTGGCTCCAGCGGGGAATGGGCCAGGGGTGGGCTCCCTCACCGCCGGCCAGACCCAGATGGGGGTTGAGTTACGGTCAGGGCCGGTCAGGGCCGGTCGGGGCGGCCGGAGGGCTCCTGCGGTGATGAGCTGATGAGCCTCCCGCCCAGCAATGTCGACAAACTGGTTTGGGGTCTGTCTCCCCTGGAAGCTCAGGGACAGGACCAAGAAGCCCAGGGGCGGGCAGGGACAGCACAGTCTGAGCGGCCTGGGCCAGTCTTTCTGGAACACGGCCGGTTCAGCGATCCCTGTTTTGTGTCAGACTAATATGTGTTTGTTTATTTAAATTTAGACTTTTTATATGTTTTTTATTATTATTAAAAAATATATTTTTATATATTTTTTTATTGATTTTTTTACAGAGTGGAAGAGATAGGGATAGAGAATTAGAAACATCGATGAGAGAAACATCCATCAGCTGCCTCCTGCACACCCCCCCACGGGGGATGTGCCTGCAACCAAGGCACATGCCTTTGACTGGGATCGAACCCGGGACCCTTCAGTCCCAAGGCCAATGCTCTATCCACTGAGCCACACCAGTCAGGGCGTATTTTTTTTACTGTTGCTGGTAGTAGAGGTCTCTCCTATTTCCCCCTCTTCCTCCTCCTCATTGATTTTTAATTTATCTCTATTGCTGAAAGTATTACAGATGTCCCCTCTCTCCTCCCCATGGATTGCACTCACCATGTGTGCTTGGCGGCGGAAATGTCAACATGGGAAAACAAATGGGCCAATTTGAACATCTGCATATAAAGAACGAATCAGCCCCGGCCAATAGCTTCTTTGGTTGGAGTGTCGTCTCCATAGGCCAAGGTTGGGGCTGCGATCCCGGGTCAGGGCACATGCAAGAGGCAACCAATGTCCCGGCCAGTGTGGCTCAGTGGTTGAGCTTCAACCTCTGAACCAGGAGGTCAAGGCTTGATTCCTAGTCAGGGCACATGCCCAGGCTGCAGGCTCCATCCCTAGTGGGGGGCGTGCAGGAGGCAGCTGATCAGTGATTCTCTCGTCATTGGTGTTCCTATGCCTGCCCCCCTCTCTCTCTCTCTCTCTCTCTCTCTCTCTCTCTCTCTCACTTTTAAAAATATTTTAAAAGAAGCAACCAATGGATGCATAAGTGGAACACCAGGTGGCTGTTCCTCTCTCTTCTGTCTTCCTTTCTCTCTTTCTCTCTCTTTCTCTCTCTCTCTCTCTTTCTCCCTCTCTCTCTCTCTCTCTCTCTCTCTCTCTCTCTCTCTCTAAAATCAAGAAATGAAAACTTAAAAGAATAAAAAGGATTCATTGAGACAAGCCGGACACTCTTGGCCAGATGCTAACGTCCAGCCCCCGTCCGATGCCTCACGGGGAGTGACAGGGTGCCGGGCGCCGTCTCTAGTTTTTTGTTTTTTTTTCCTTTTAAAATATATTTTATTGATTTTTTACAGAGAGGAAGGGAGAAGGAGAGAGAGTTAGAAACATCAATGAGAGAGAAACATCTATTAGCTGCCTCCTGCACACCCCCCACTGGGGATGTGCCCCCAACCAAAGCACATGCCCTTGACCGGAGTCGAACCTGGGACCTTTCAGTCCCCAGGCCGACACTCTATCCACTGAGCCACACCGGTTTCCGGGTTTGTTTGATGAGAGGGTTCTCCGGGAGCACGGCTCTGCCTGCCGGAACCCTCTCTGGGGGGCGTTCTCCTAAGAAACTGTCCCCGCAAGGGGGCCGCTTCCTGGTCAGCAGGCCACCCCGCACTCTCTCCACAGCCTCTCCCCGACCTGTGGGCCACCCCTTCCCGTCCCCTCGGCCCCGAGGCTGGCTCACGGTCTCCACGTGTTGTCACCGTTCTGCGTCTCCCTCTTGGGCTTCATTTTGTAAAAAGTTTAAACGGCCGTCAGGGAATGGAGCCGCTCAGATGAGCAGCCACAGAGCAGTCACCGGACGGAAAGCCCGCACTGAGAACACGTCAGCGACGGCGAGACAGCTGTGCGGGGCCGGGGGGCCCGGGAGGAGGGGGGGGGGGCTCTGCAAAGTCAGCGGTTCTCTCACCACCGCGCTGCACGCCCGGGGAATGTCAGCTGTCACCGAAGATGGAAATACAGCCCGGCCGGTGTGGCTCAGTGGATAGAGCGTCCGCCTGCGGTCTGAAGGGTCCCGGGTTCGATTCCGGTCAAGGGCCCATGCCTGGGTTGCGGGCTTGATCCCCATTAGGGGACGTGCAGGAGGCAGCCGATCCGTGATTCTCTCTCATCATGGATGTTCCTGTTTCTTTCCCCCTCTCCCTTCCTCTCTGAAATCAATAAAGATATATTAAAAAAAAGAAAAGAAAATGAAAATGTGTAAATGAGCCCCGGCGGGGTACTCGGTTGGTGAGAGCGTTGTCCTCATAAGCCGCGGTTGTGGGTTCGATCCCCAGTTGGGGCCACACAGGAATCAACCAGGGGAGGCACGACCAGTGGAACAGCAAGTCGATGTTTTCTCTGTCTCCCCCCACCCCTCCCTCTCCTTCCCTCTCTCTCTCTAAAAGCATCCAGTAAAAACAAATATACAAATATCAGTTAAAATAAAATAAAATAACATTTTAAATCGTGGTGAAATACACATAACATACAATTTACCGTCGTAACTTTCTGTTGTTGTTAATCCTAGCCTGGGGATATTTTTTCACTGATTTTTTTTTTTTTTTTTTTAAAGAGAAAGTGTAAGGGAGAGGGAGAGACAGAGAGAGAGATAGAGAGAGAGATAAAAACTGATGTGAGAGACACATGGATGGAACCCAGGACCCTTCCGTCTGCAGGCCGGTGCTCTACCCATTGAGCAACACCATCGAGGGCCACCTCTCCTTTTTTGCTGCAGAAAGTTTTATTATTTCCATTTGATCTAAAGCACACGGGAGAGGCTCCAGGCGGCTCAGGAACGGCTGGTGGTCTCGGGGAGAGGCTCGGGCGAAACCCTGACATCGGGGGGTGCAGAGGGGCCCTCGCAGGCTCCGAGTCCCGCCGGAGGGCGAGCCTTTAGGAGAGACACTGGCCCGGCCCAGCCTGCGGCGGTGAGCGGGTGTGGCCCGTCTGCTGGCCGAGCCTCACCTGCTCACCCCGGACGTGGCTCTGGGAAGCAGGGCCGAGGGGCCGCGCACGTAGCCCGGGCCCTGCGGCTCCTGGGGGGGTGGGGGGGGTGGGGGGGAGACACACAGGTCAGGTTCCCGCCAAGGCCGGGCGGCCCGGCCTTCATGTATGTCCGACCTGCAGAGCTAAGTACATTCACCTCGTTGTGCAACCGGCCTCCGAGTTTGCAACACGGAAACGCTGACCTGCTGACCCCTGGCCCCCGGGGGTCAGCTAGCGCCGCCGTCCGGCCTGCCCTCCGGCCGCAGGAATGTGGCAAGTCCCGGCACCTCCCGGCCAGGCCTGTCCTCTGTGCAGCCCCCGGAGCAAAGGCTGCGTTCTCCCTCCCCTTCTCTCCTGAAAGAGGACGGAGACAGCAAACAGCAAAACCCACCCTGCAGAGCTACCTTCGTAAGAGACGGCAGTGCACCCACCACCACACCCCACGGGGAGAAAGCCCGACGGAGGTGGGCCGGGGGCATTCATCAAATATGTGTTCTCTTTTAAAAAAAATATATATTTTATTGATTTTTTTACAGAGAGGAAGGGAGAGAGAGAGTCAGAAACATCGATGAGAGAGAATCACTGACCAGCGGCCTCCTGCACACCCCCTACTGGGGATGCGCCCGCAACCAAGGGACATGCCCTTCCTTGACCGGAGTCGAACCCGGGATCCTTGAGTCCTCAGGCCCACGCTCTACCCACTGAGCCACACCGGCCAGGGCTCGCTGTGTCCCTTTGACGGGGTGGGACTGGACGGCGTGTGGGCAGTGGAGCGGTATTCGAGTGAATTGTTGAGACTTCTGGACACACTCCCTCGGGAGCACATGTCTCTTTTGTACCGAGGTTTTGTGCTTGTGACTTTGTGTTCCTGTCGTCCAGGGGGGCCTCACTGCCCCGGGCCGGGTCCGAGTCACTTGTCGGCTCACGAGAGCGGACGCCCGCCCCTCTCTGCGTGTCCCCACCCCGATCCGAACCGGAGCGCGGCCGGTGCTCCCCTCCTGGGGCGGACGGACAGGAAGGAATGGTGACCCAAAGCCACCTTCGCCGGCCGGTGTGGGTGAGTGGTCAGAGGGCGCGTCGGCGTGTGCACCAGAGGCCCAGGGGTTGGATTCCCGGTCCAGGGCCTGTGTCTGAGCGGCGGGTGTGTGCCCTGGCCAGTCCGGGTCCGGGCGCGTGCAGGAGGCAGCTGAGCCACGTGTCTGTCTTCCTCTCTCTCCCCCCTCCCCCCCCCCCTCTCTCTCCCTCCGCCCTCCCTTCCACTCCCGCTAAAAAATCCAGCGGAAAAGCACCCTGGGCGAGGATGAGCAGCAACAAAGAGAGCGGGTTTTGTCGCAGAATGAAGGGAGGTCACAGAGAAGATGGCCGCCGCCCACCGCTGCCGGGCTCGGCTGCCAGGCTCGGCTCCCGATGGGTCGGCTCCTGGCCGTGGCTGGCGTGGGAGCCGCTCGGACCCAGTGAGCACGGGGCCGGCAGGTGAGCCGCCTCCGGGCGGCCCAGCCTCCCCCTGCGTGTCTGACCCCCTGACAGCGTGCTCTCTGCTGTCCCTGACTCCTCGCCGCCTCTTCCAGGCAGTGAAGTGCTGAGGTTTTATTATTATTATTATTATTATTATTATTATTATTATTATTATTTTAAATATATTTTATTGATATTTTACAGAGAGGAGGAAGGGAGAGGGATAGAGAGCTAGAAACGTCGATGAGAGAGAAACATCCATCAGCTGCCTCTTGCACACCCCCTACCGGGGATATGCCCGCAACCAAGGTACATGCCCTTGACCGGATTCGAACCCGGGACCTTTCAGTCCACAGACCGACGCTCTATCCACTGAGCCACACAGGTTTCGGCGAAGCGCTGAGGTTTTAAAGAAGACACCCCTGAGCGGGGCCGGTGTGGCTCAGCGGTTGAGCATCAACCTACGAACCAGGAGGTCAGGGTTCGATTCCCGGTCAGGGCACCTGCCTGGGCTCCGGGCTCCATCCCCAGGGTGGGGTGTGCAGGAGGCGGCTGATGAGCGATTCTCTCTCATCATGGGTGTGTGTGTCTCCCCTTCTCCCTTCCCCTCTGAAATCACTACACATATATTGTTAAAAAAACAAAACAAAACAAAAAAAAAACTAGCCTAACGGTTTGGCTCGGTGGATAGAGCGTCGCCGGCCTGCAGACGGGAGGGTCCCACGCTCGATTCTGGCCAAGGGCATGGACCTTGGCTGCGGGGGAACATGGGAGCAACGTGCAGGAGGCAGCTAATCGATGGTGCTAGCTCTCTATCCCTCCCCCTTCCTGTCTGTAAAAAAAAAAGAAAAAGAAAAAAAATCAATAAAATGTATTTAAAAAACAAGGCAAGCAAACACACCACACACACACACACACACACACGCACACGCACACGCACACCGAGCGTGTTTACATCTCCACAGCCCGGAACACGCCAATCTCTGCCGCTCCCCAAGGCCCCGCTGCTCCCCCCTGCCCACGCCAGCCAGCGGTTTCCATGGCAACACACCAGCCCCTGCAGGTACCCAGCGAGCAGAACAAAGAAAATTGCCTGGGCGGGGAGGGGGTGCGGGGGACGGGGAGGACTTCCGGAGACAGGGCCCCCCATCCCCCAGCCGCCTCTCAGCGGCTGAGAATCCTGGGCCCCAGAACAGCATGCGGGGAACTTAATGAATGGAAGATGGAGGAGGAGGGGAGGAGGGAGGGAGGGAGGGACGGAGGGAGGGAGGGAGGCGGCAGTGATGTGAGGCGGCCATCAGCCGCTGCACAGTCTTGCAGCTGCAGCATTGGCACCACCAGGGATCTTTCTAGAAATCCAGTTTTTCAGTCTCCACCACAGACTTTAAATAAAAAACACACACTTTATTGGTTGATTTGAGAGAGAGAGAGAGAGAGAGAGAGAGAGATGGATTTGTTGATCTACTTCATATATATATATATATATATATATATATATATATATATATTATTGATTTTTTACAGTGGAAAGGAGAGGGATAGAGAGTCAGAAACATCCATGAGAGAGAATCATCAATCAACTGCCTCCTGCACACCTCCCACTGGGGATGTGCCCTCCACCAAGGCACATGCCCTTGACCAGGAATCGAACCCGGGACCCTTCAGTCCGCAGGCTCACACTCTATCCACTGAGCCACACCAGTTTCGGCTTGATCTACTTCTTTATGCATCATGGGTTTGATTCCTGTACGTACCCCGCCTTAGTCAATCAGAAAGTTAAGTCATGATTCTCTTTAGACCAGCAAAGTCCAAAGGTATATGTGGGAGTTAAACATTTCTAGTAGCCATGCCTTTAAAAGAGGGCTGTGTGTGTGTGTGGGGGGGGGGGCGGGAGAAACGGGTTAAATTAATTTTCATAATATATTTCATCTCACTGGCCATGCCCGAGGCCTCTCCCTCCTCTGTCCTCGGAGAACCGTGAACACGAGTGCTGGCTTCCTCCGAAACCCTGGACCGGTGGGTCCCCAGGCCTGGCTGGTCCGCCTCAGAGACAGGTTCCCATCAGCCACCCTATCTGTCTCTCGCCCAGGTTACTGCCAAACAGCCCCAACTGTTCCTCCTTCTCAAAGGAAAATTGGGTCCTTGTTGCCCGTTTCAATCGATTCCTACTGCTCTTTCTATTTTTATATCTATTTTTACTGATCTCAGAGCGGGAGGGAGAGGGAGAAGGAGAGAAAGAGGAAGAAGGAGAGAGAGAGAGAGAGAGAGAGAGAGAGAGAGAGAGAGAGAGAGAGAGAGAGAAACATCCATGATGAGAGAGGATCATTGACTGGCTGCCTCCTGCACGCCCCACACTGGGGATGGAGCCCACAGCCCAGGCACATGCCCTTGTGCCCTTGTCTGGAATCAAACCGTGACCTCCTGTTTCCTAGGTCAACAACCACTGAGCCACCGGGCTGGGCTATTCCTATTGCTCTTAAGATAAGCGCCGCCCTCCTCAAGACAGCCTACAAGCCACGCGACCCCCATTTCTCTTTAGAGGAATTCGGGGGTGCCAGTTACTGGTGGGAGGAGCTCTGAGGAATTTCCCTCCAACCTGGGAGCGTCTGAGCTGTTAGACTCTCTACGGGGGGGTGGGGGGTGGGGGGTGGGAACTGAGGGATGTGCCCTGAGCGGGAATCAAACCTCTGGCCTTCCGGTGCAGGACACAGCGCTCCGACCACTGGGGCCACCCCGGCCAGGGCCACCCCCAATCCTTCTGGAGGATTTCCCCGAAGCGGGGCCCGGGCGGGACAGTCTGGTGGAGGCGGGCAGGCTGGGGGGCTTGTCCGTGTTGGTACGTGGACGATCGCTGTCGCAGGGAGTGAGGAGTGGACATGGACACACTGAGTTATTATCTCACTGCTGGTGGGATCTGGTTCAGCCGCAGCCCTGGGAGCAGATTGCCATTACACGCCCACACCCGAGACCTCCCGCTCAAGGCACACGGGGGGCCTCGGGCTGGGACAGGCACTTGGAACAAACACCCAGCTCACCTCAAAGCGAGGACAGGAGCCCAGCCCGTGAGGCTCAGTGGCTGAGCGTCGGCCTAGGAACCAGGAGGTTCGATTCCCGGTCAGGGCACACACCCAGGTTAACGACTCGATCCCCAGGGTGGAGCGTGCAGGAGGCAGCTGATGCGTGATTCTCTCTCATCTCCTCTCTCCTCTCTCTTCTCTCCTCTCCCTCTCCCTTCCTCTCTGAAATAAAAATTTATTTTATTTTTTTAAAAACATTTTTATTGATTTTTTTTTACAGAGAGGAAGAGAGAGGGATAGAGAGTTAGAAACATCGATGAGAGAGAATCATCCATCAGCTGCCTCCTGCCTACCTCCCACTGAGGATGTGCCTGCAACCAAGGTCCATGCCCTTTACTGGAATCAAACCTGGGACCCTTCAGTCCACAGGCCAACTCTCTATCCTTTGAGCCAAACTCAAACTCAAAGAAAACACACACACACACACACACACACACACACATACCACCTTTGCCAAAACTGGTGTGGCTCAGTGGGTAGAGCGCCAGCCTGCAGACTGAAGGGTCCCGGGTTTGATTCCGGTCAAGGGCATGGACCTTGGTTGTGGGCACATGTCCCGTGGGGGGTGTGCAGGAGGCAGCTGGTTGATGTTTCTCTCTCATTGATGTTTCTAACTATCGCTCTCCCGTCCTCTCTGTAAAAAAAATCAATAAAATATATTTAAAAAAACACAACACCTTAAAGCAGAAATGCAGGCAAAAGACACGCAGAGAGGGAGAGAAGAGGAGGAGGAGGAGGAGGAGGAGGAGAAACTCAAACATTGAAAACCATGAAACGGTGCCCAGAGGAGGCAGCAGGAGAGCCTGGCAGGCCAGGCCGCTCAGTGGGGGTCAGAGTGAGGGGGCGAAGGGGCCTGGGGGACAGATTCGGGGCTCAGCCCCGCGGGAGGAGCTGCCGCCGCCCACTGCTCCCCCGGTGCCGCCTCAGGGGGCCCAGCGGGGTGGGAGGTGGGCAGAGAGAGTGGTAGGGGTGCTCCTGGGAGGGCAGAGAGCCTTTTTTTTTTCCTATCTTTTTTTTTTTAAATGTCTAAATCCCCTGTTTCCAGGCCCAACAACTTTCATTCCAATCGCCTGCTCCCCTGAGCCGCGGGCACGTCCTTATCTCGCAGGGGAGCGTGGCATCTGCTCATCTTGACGTTGGAGCCCCGATGCGGCCGCCCCATGGCGCCATCACAGGCGTCATCGCCGGCTCCGGCCTGCGGGCCGGTCTCCAGATGCGGGCTTTGGCCCCGGGCGCATTCCACCGCTGCTGCACCTGCAGAGCTGGGTCCTTCCAGCCCGGCCTCCCAGGTCCAGGGGTCCAGGGCCTCCCAGGTCCGGGGCCTCCCAGGTCCCGGGTCCCCTCAGGTCCGGGCCCCTCAGGTCTGGGGTCCCTCAGGTCCAGGGTCCCTCAGGTCCGGGTCCCTCAGGTCTGGGGTCCCCTGAGGTTCGGGGTCCCTCAGGTCCCGGGTCCCCTCAGAAGGAGCACCCGGACAGCTGGGGCGCCCAGTGGTCCCCTCTGAGTTTCCATTCACTTTAGGGGCGTTCAGTTTTAGCTCAGATGCCCAGGGGCGGCAGCTGTCTGGTTGTCCTGCAGGCTGTTTTTATTTTTTATTTCTCGGTAGACGGTCCTGAAGGCTTTGTTTTTAATTTGTTTTTATTGTTGAGACAATTACGGGGGTCCCCATCCCCTCCGCCCCCTGCCCCTCTCCTCCCGCCCTCCCCGCGGGACCTGCTGAGGGTTTTTACAGCTTAAACCCCCGGCCTTTCTGGGCGTTTCCAGAGGATGTGTCCCAGGGGCTGCAGGGCCCAGGCTGTGATCCCCGCCGTGGTCACGCCTGTCTTTCGCCGTTTAAAACCCTCGTAACATGCAGGCATGTCACCTGGCACGATTGCACACGGGTTCTTGACATGTAATCACCGGCCGGGGTTCGAGGCCGAGCCCGCCCGCCCGCCCGCCAGGAAGCCAGAGCGAGAGCGCAGCCAACATGCGGCCCCTCCTCGAGGGGGAAGCCCTGCCCGGAGGCAGGGGGGGGTGACCCGCCCCCCACGGACCCACGTCCAGTTCTGCACGCTGTCCTCCTGGCCGGTGCACTCCCCCAGCCTCTCCCCCAGCGCCGCACCCCGCCACTGCTCCGGGTGTTCTCGGGCAGAGCCGGTGTGGCTCAGTGGATAGAGCGTGGGCCTGTGGACCGAAGGGTCCCGCATTCGATCCCGGTCAAGGGCGTGTCTCTGTTGCAGGCTCCTCCTGGGCCCAGGCCTGGACCCTGATCAGGACTCACGCAGGAGGCAGCCCATCGATGTGTGTCTCACATGCATGTTTCCCTCTGTCTTTCCCTCTCCCTCTCTCTCCCTAAAAATCAATGGAGAAACAGCCTCAGGTGAGGATTAAGAAACAGCAAGCCCTAACTGGTTTAGCTCAGTGGATAGAGCGTCCGCCTGCGGACTCAAAGGTTCCAGGTTCGATTCCGGTCAAGGGCATGTACCTCGGTTGCGGGCACATCCCCAGTAGGGTCTGTGCAGGAGGCAGCTGATGGATGTTTCTGTCTCTCTCTCCCTCTTCCTCTCTGTTAAAAAAAAATCAATAAAATATATTTTTAAAAAAAGAGAAGAAGGAAGAAACAACAAGTCCTACCAGTTTGGCTCAGTGGGTGGAGTGTCAGCCTGTGGACTCAGGGGTCCCGGGTTCGATTCTGATCGGGGGCATGTACCTCGGTTGCGGGCACATCCCCAATGGGGGGTGTGCAGGAGGCAGCCCATCAATTTTATTTTGTAAAAGTAGTGGTTTCTATAACCCGAGTCCCTCCTAGCTGCTGCCCCCACCCAGGTCACAGGCAGCTCCTAGGAAGAGGCCCTTGGGTTCGATTCCGGCCCAGGGCACAGGCCCGGGCCGTGGGCTCGATCCCCAGCGTGGGGCGTGCAGGAGGCAGCTGGTCTGATTCTCATCACCGATGCTTCTATCTCTCTCTCTCTCTCTCCCCCTCCCTCCCTTTCCTCTCTGAAACCAATATAAATCTATACTTTTAAAAATCACACCGCACTAAAGAAAAGCACATGCTGATCTCCATCGTTTGAAGAAAAGGAGAGACAGGGAGGGGGAAGCTGTCAGCGAGGAGAGCCGCCTGAGAACGGGGCCGGGGACGGGAGCGCAGAGCAGATGGCGTGTTGTCAGCTGCCGACTGACGGAAGGACAGCTCCCACATGCTGGCCACATGGCCGGGGGGCCCGGAACCCCCGCCCGGCCCCATCGCACGGCGGTGTCTGTATGTCTGTGCAGCCCGGAGGGGACTCCCAGGCCGGCTGGACGCACCGAGTCCGCCTCTGGACGGCCGGCCATGTGTTCAGACTCAGCGGGCCCGGACCCGTCTCTCCCCTCGCCCATACGTCTTGTTATCTTCAAAGCCGCGCTCTTGTCACGGGGAGCCCCGAGCGAGTGAGGCGCAGAGGCCGGAGATGAAAGGGGGCTGATGGGAACCACCTGCTGCCTCACTGCCATCACCGGGGCTCGCTGCCCCGCACCTCAGCTCCGGGTGCTGCCCGGCACGTGTCTGTTTACTTGTTTACTTATAGTGGATCGTTAGAGAGAGAAGGGATAGGTTTGTTCCGCTCATCGATGCATCCATTGGTTCTTGTACGTGCCCTCAACCTTCTTCTTCTTCCTCTTCTCCTTCTTCTCCTTCTTCTTCTTCTCCTTCTCCTCCTCCTCCTCCTCCTCCTCCTCCTCCTCCTCCTCCTCCTCCTCCTTCTTCTTCTCCTCCTCCTCCTCCTCCTCCTCCTCCTCCTCCTCCTCCTCCTCCTCTTCCTTTTCCTTCTCCTCTTCCTCCTTTTCCTCCTCCTCCTTCTCCTCCTTCTCCTCTTCCTCCTCCTCCTCCTCCTTTTCCTTCTCCTCTTCCTCCTTCTCCTCCTCCTCCTCCTTTTCCTTCTTTTCCTCCTCCTTTTCCTTCTTTCCCTTCTCCTCTTCCTCCTTTTCCTCCCCCCTCCTCCTCCCTTTTAATATTTATTGAATTTATTGAGTTCACATTGATGAATAAAATTACTCAGGTTTCAGGCGGACATTCTATAACACGTCCTCTGTGTGTTATATTGTGTGCTCACCACCCCAAATCAGGTCTCCTTCCATCACCATTTATCCCCTTTCCCCTCCGCTACCTCCCCGACCCTGTTTCCCTCCGGCAATCACCACACTGTTGTCTGTGTCCACGAGTTTGCCTCTTTTTCTTAATCCCTTCACCTTCTTCACCCCGCCCCCCCCTCCGCAACCGGCTCTCCTTTCTCTCCTCTCTCTCTCACTCAGGGTCAAACCCACACCAGATCCAAAGGCTCGCCCAGCTTCCCCTGCTTCCTCCCCAGGCTCTCCCCACACGTGTTTCCCCTTAGGAACCTCCTGCGTATCTAACACTTCGGTGTCTGCTTGTGGAAGAACCTCAAACTAACAGCGGACAGTCACCAAGGTACAGCGTCACGCTTAGAAGTGAGCCTGCAAGATGGTGTGTACCATGTGCCCATGATTGTGTGTGTGTGTGTGTGGGGGGGGGTATGGGTGAGTATAAGCATGTAGAAAGAGCCCTAACCGGTTTGGCTCAGTGGATAGAGCATCGGCCTGCGGACTGAAGGGTCCCAGGTTCGATTCCGGTCAAGGGCATGGACCTTGGTTGCGGGTATGTACCCAGTCGGGGGGGGAGGTGCAGGAGGCAGCTGACGGATGTGTCTCTCTCATCGATGTTTCTAACTCTATCCCACTCCCTTTCTCTCTGTAAAAAAATCAATAAAATATATTTAAAAAATAAGCATGTAGAAAGAGATGGATAAGCTGGCACATGCTCGGAACATCTCTAAAAAGGTAAACCGATACGGCCAGTTCATGTTGCCCGTGGCCGTTGTGGGCTGTGGAACGGCGGTGAGAGCTGCCTCACCAGCACCGAACCACAGCGTCTCCGCCCACGGCCCACCCAGGACGCGTGCTCTGTGTGCTTTCGCTCGCAGGCGCCGTATTCACACACGAGGCCGGCCGGTTAATGATGGAGCGTGCCCCACAGCACTATCCCTCACGCCTGGGTATGTTACACTCACAGGAACCCAGAGAAATGCTATTGAAACACTTAAAAACGTTAGAAAGCATTTCGCTAAAATACTAAACAAATATAGAAATGTCATCTAAAGCATTTTCTCTGGAAGGCATGTCCGGCCTCCTTGCACTTGGGCATGCTGGTCAGCGCTTCAGCCCTGCGCTGGGGGGACATTTAAAACGGATAGAGCGTCGGCCTGCGGACTGAAGGGTCCCGGGTTCGATTCCGGTCAAGGGCATGGACCTTGGTTGCGGGCGCATCCCCAGTGGGGGGCTTGCAAGAGGCAGCTGATCGGTGACTCTCTCTCATCGATGTTTCTAAACTCTCTCTCCCTCTCCTTTCTCTCTGTAAAAAAAATCAATAAAAAATATATTAAAAATAAATAAATAAAACGGACAAATCGAGACAGAAAAAATAAAATAAATAAAACGGACAAGTCACCAACAAAAATAACGAAAATGCAAAAGAAACGTGGCAGGAAGCAGACTGCGGAAGGGAGCCGTGTTTGCAGCATGAGAGCTGAAGCCGGGAGGCAGAGCAATATATAATGATAAACTTGTAACTCCATTTATTTATTCCACTGTCAAAGAGGAGTAGCTAAAGGTGGAAGTAGGAGATAAAGCAAAATTTTTCATCAAGTGCTCTTCAACTGAATATATATATATGTATATATATATATATATATATATACATATATATATATACACACACACACACACGTTTGCTACATGTTCAATTTTTAAAAAAATGAACATTCTCAAGAACTTGCAACAGTAAGAAGCGTTAGTTAACTCCTGCAGGATTTCGTTCTGCCCTTTGTAAGATGAGGATGATAATGTCTGTATGAGCTGTTGGTGGTGAGGGGTCGAGAAGCCTCTTTAGAAGAAGGGTCAGGGTGGTGTCTGGCCCCTAACAGGCACTTGGGAGGGAAGAGAGGTATTTAGCGAATTGTCTCTCCTCCTCCAAACCTCGACTCCTAAAATGAAAAGGCCTCGAGACCCTCTCAGCTTCTGCGAGCCGTACCCAGTTCTTTCCCAAGTTCTCTCCCCACTCCACGCTGGTTTCCTATTCCATATCCATTCCACTCTTAAAAACACACACCCACAACTCTGATTTTTTTTTTTTTTTTTTAGCACAGCAATGTGCTCAGTTAAAAATACCGCCTCCTCGGAAATCCCTGGAAGCTCCCCGAATGGGCAGGCGAGCCAGTTCTGTCCGCGAAACATGGCAAAAATAACCCTGGCGCTCATTCCCGAATAAAGAGCAAAAGCTTCACGGAGAGAACACGCACGGCCTTTCCCGCGTCACTCTGCCTGGGATGTGGACGCGATGCCTGGAGGTGGCGCAGCCATCTTGTGACCATGAGGAAGGTGGCCTCACAGGACACAAGGTGGGGAAGACAGGGAACAGGAGCCTGGGTCTTTCATGAAGTCCCTCAGCCTTCACAGTCCACCCTCCGTGACAGAGAAAAGCAAATCCTTACTCATGGAGGTCATTGTTAGAGCCGCCGAAGGAGGAACGCAGGAGGCCAGAAGAAGGGGTAAAGAATTATGAGTTTGTTAGTTCATCTGGAAAACCAGATGGGCCGAGCCCCAAAATGGTGCCAGCACACAGGGACGGGGAGCCAGAGGTCTTAAAGGACTGTAGGCGAGTTTTTTTTTTTCTTTTTCTTTTTTTCTGGGCAGAGGATTCTCTGGGCAGGTCCTGAGGGGAAAGATAACGGTCTTAGCAAGTGAATGTGGTCTTAGCAGGCAGAGTGAGGTCTTAGCAGGCAGAACGAGGTCTTAGCAGGCAGAACGAAGTCTTAGCAAGCAGAGTGAGGTCTGAGTGGAAGGGAATGTGGGCTGGGATGGGGTCTAAATCTCAGTTCCCAAGGGAGGGGGTGTTCCTTCAACTATTTGATCCGACCTCACCGTCATGGTGGCAGGTTTTTCTCGGGTGCCCAGTTGAGATCAGCCTGAACTGACTGGGATAATCCTTCGAACAGAACCAGGGGCTCCATACAGGGTGTGGAGGTCCCTTTCCTTCTGAAATAACTCAGCCAAGGCGGCAGCTCAGTCACCGCGGTGGGTACCAACAGCTGCCCAGAGCTCTCTCCTCATCCCCAGCCCCGAAACACGTCGGACTGTGGGGGTCTCAGGTCTCTCACACTCGGTTTTCTGCCTTCACCCCTCTACTCCCCCACCCCCCACCCCCCCATCGACTGCTCTTCGATCCCTCTTTTGGGTCATGGTTATCGTTTCCTCTGCAAAACGGGGCCCATGTCACACCCAACCCCGATCTCTCCTTAAACAGCCCGGTGCCTCCAATCCATCCATAGACTGAAATGATTAGAGGGCGAGTTCCGCACGGGGTGGGGTGAGGGTTACAAAACCTCGTTGGGCTTTTAGCTGATTAACTGGGAAGAGAATGTGCTGACCAAGTGATGCATAGATCCAAGGGGCTTAGCAGTAAGTCATGTCCTTGGACACAGCTGCCGAGATACATGTGTATGCATGATCTTGGCAGGCTTCGGTTGTTCTGCACTTCAAGCCGACAGCAGGGGCTGCGGGCTTGGTTTCAGCAAGAGGGAGCTGGGGTGCAGATGTATTCAAAATGCTCTCTGAGTGTCCGCCATGGGCCAGGCACTCCCCTTCTTCTTCTTCTCCTTCTTCTTCTTCTTCTTCTTCTTCTTCTTCTTCTTCTTCTTCTTCTTCTTCTTCTTCTTTTAAAAAAAAATATATATTTTACTGATTTTTAACAGAGAGAAAGGGAGAGAGATAGAGAGCTAGAAATGTCGATGAGGGAGAAACATCGACCACCTGCCTCTTGCACACCTCCTACCTGGATGTGCTCACAACCAAGGTACATACCCTTGACCGGAATTGAACCTGGGACCTTTCAGTCTGCAGACCGACGCTCTACCACTGAGCCAAACCGGCTTTGGCTTCTTCTTCTTTTTTTAAAAAAAATATTTTGATATTTTACAGAGAAGAAGAGAGAGGGATAGAGAGTTAGAAACATCGATGAGAAACATCGACCAGCTGCCTCTTGCACACCCCCCCACTACATGCCCTTGACCGGAATTGAACCTGGGATCTTTCCGTCTGCAGGCTGACGCTCTAACCACTGAGCCAAAATGGTTTCGGCCAGGTATTCTTCTTAAGTATTTAGGAAAAAACAAGAGAACAAGCAAGCGGTCAGCACGCGTAACCTGCGCTGCCGGTGCACGAGTAGTTGGGGGAGATAGAAACGCACAAATAAATGGATACACAGCGTCAGGCTGTGTGACGTGGCATGAGAGAAAGGAAGCTGGTGAGGGTCCCAGAGAAGGGGCAGTGGTCTTCTGTGAGGAGGGACTCTGGGAAGAACTCTCTGGGGAGAGGAGACTTCAAAAGAACCGAGGGCAGGCTAGAACTGGCAGGCGCAGCAGATGAAAACACGGGGCACCTCATTAAGCGTGCCTTTCAGATAAACAACAAACACATACGCTGATGGGGACACACTTGTACTACAAACCGTTCAGGACGTCGCCACGCCAACTAACGCAGGGTCCTGTGAACCACCCGGAGGATGTAAACACATACACACACCACAGGAGCCAGCCATTCCGCTCCCAGACAACGGCCCAGAGGAAACAAAGCTTACTGTATTTTCCGGCGTATAAGACGACTTTTGAAACGAAAAAAAGTCAACTGAAAATCGGGGGCAAAAGACCAAAATTGCACAAAAATTACCTGCAGATCTTGACGGCAAAGTAAGTCTTTTCTTCGAAGTGGGGGGTAGTCTTATACAGCGAATATAGGCCTAAACCTATGTTTTAACTATAAAATTAAGGGGTCGTCTTATACGCTGGAAAATACGGGTACGTCCACACAAAGACTTGTACATGAGCGTTCACACAAGTTTTATTCTTAAATAGCTGGCAACTGGCAACAACTCAAACGCCTACCAACCGACGAACGGGTAAACAAATAGAGGTATTCTATGCCTCTATTATACACAGTGGAATACAGCAATGGGAAAGAGCAAAGGATTGACACCGCAGCGACATTTAATTGCCTAAAAAGGACTGAACAGAGTGAAAGAACCCAGGCGAGAAGATACATATGAGGTGCCTCCATGTACAGAAAACTCTGGAAATCCAAATTAAACATGGCGGAGGGGTGGGAAGCACATGGGGAGAGTCTGTAAAGGGGCAGAAAAGGACCCTTTGAGGGCAGCACATGAGTTCACCATCCTGATGGCGGTGAAGGTTTCCTGGGTATAGCTGCCTCCACAAAAATACATGTGCATATATTCGTGTGTGTTTGACTACTTTGGAAATCGCAAATAAGTGGAATTCAACAGAATTCATCTTTTTTGTGACCGGTTCACGTAGCACAACTCCTCAAGATTCATCCATGTTTTTTTTTTTTTAATATATTTTATTGATTTTTCACAGAGAGGAAGGGAGAGAGATAGAGAGCTAGAAATATCAATGAGAGAGAAACATCGATCAGCTGCCTCTTGCACACCCCCTACCGGGGATGTGCCCGCAACCAACGTACATGCCCCTGACTGGAATCGAACCTGGGACCCTTCAGTCCGCAGACAGACGCTCTATCCACTGAGCCAAACCGGTTTCGGCAAGATTCATCCATGTTTTAGCACATGTCAGACTCTTCTTCCTTTTTAAGGTTGAGTAATATTCCATTGTACGGGTGAACCATAAATACAATGTTATCAACTCACCCACAGATGGACACTACTGGCTCCTGTGAACACTGCTGTGAGACATGGGTGTGCCAGCGTCTCTTTGAGTCCCCGTCTGTCATCCCTTTGGGTCTGTACCCAGAAGTGGAGTTTCTGGATCCGATGTAATTTCATGTTTACAAGGAACCTCCATACTGATGCTTCCTCAACTCTAAACCTGGTTGCCGGAGCACTCAACAGACTCCAGACCAACACCCACTGTCCCTCCCTTCACCCCAACCCAGAGCAGCCTCTGCAGTGTTTCTGTCACCATCAGCCTGAATCGTGGGCTATCCGTGTCCCTTCCTCTCCCTCACCCAGTGGGCAGCCAAATCCCCTTCCTTCTGTCTCGAACTAACACTTCTCCCCCTTTCATCACATCCTCTTTTGAGCTGTCCTTATCACAGTGTGAACTCTCTCAGATCTAGACATGTCTCCCCATCCCCACTGCTCCCAGTTTAGGCTAAACCACATGCCCCTGGCTCTTGGGTAACTATAGCAGCCAATGGCTTTCCAAAGCCTTCCTGAACCTCCACTTATGATTACCAACCCATTCTCTCTGCTGCACATCTGCACAGCATCTGTCATATAATGAGCCTTCAAAACATGGATGCATAAAACGTAGGGATGGATATTCATAAAATACTCATTAGGCTGATTACGATAATTTCTGAAAGGTATTTTCTGAACAATTTTTAAATTAAAAAATACATGCAATCTTTGAAAAACTTCAAACTATACGGAAACCTAGAAAGCAAAATAGTGAAAACCTTCTCCAATTCTGCAGGACCTATTCCTACTAATGTTTTGTTTATGTTCCTTCTAGAGGTTTTTGTACATTCAAAGGTGCACGCGTGTACACACATACACACAGTTTTATTTTTGTAGGAATGAATTCATATTCCACGCATTGTTCAGCAACTTGCTTCTTTTGTTTGTTGAATCAACAGGCTGTCCATTAGCATTTCATTTTTCTGCCAGAAAAATTCTTTTTGTGTACAAAAAACTAAGTAAATATAGATAAACATACACATACATATACTTTTTTTTCATTTTTAATATATTTTATTGATTTTTTTACAGAGAGGAAGGGAGAGAGATAGAGAGCTAAAAACATCGATGAGAGAGAAACATCGACCAGCTGCCTCCTGCACACCCCCTACCTGGGATGTGCCCGCAACCAACGTACATGCCCCTGACCGGAATCGAACCTGGGACCTTTCAGTCTGCAGGCCGACGCTCTACCACTGAGCAGAACCGGTTTTGGCCACATACATATAGTTTTTAATAGGATCAAGTTCAGACTCTTCATGTGGTTCACCAACCTGATTTTTTCTCTTTTTGACACAACAATTCATCCCAGGAAACTTTCTATACCCAAACGCACAGCTCTGCACCCAACTTTCGGACAGCCACTTACGATTCCACAGAAAGGATGCAGCATCATTTGTTCTTCCCATCCCCTACTGATGGATAGGCAGAATAGCTTCGATAGCCTGCAATCCTCAAATCAAGTGTGCACTTCTTTCATGTACTTTTGTAGGATTAACGGACATATGTTTTCTGGGCCAAAGGTTATGCATATTCAAAAATGGTGTTAAATCCTACAAAATCACCCTCCAAGAGGTCATGCCCTGAAAACCCTGGTTCACTGTCGATGCTGCGCTCCTCAGCGCTGGCCTTTACCAACATTTTAATTTCTTGATTGGTCTTCAAGTTGATTCTGGCATCCTGTTACTTTGATTCACGTTCGGTAAACTCCCAAGAAGTTGAGCCTCCTTCCCTCAACTTTCCTGGCCTTTTTCTCTTCTGTTGTTTATCTATTTATCACTGTTCTCCTGTGTCTTATCTTTTTGTTGTTGTTGTTAATCCTCACAGGACAATGTTTTTTCCCCCCTATTGATTTCTAGAGAGAGTGAAAGCGAGGGGCAGGCCGACGCTCTATCCACTGAGCCACTTGGGCCAGGGCCCTTCTTCATTTTAACATTTAGATGACCCGTCCCTCTTGTGTCTAAACTTCCCGCCAGTCTTCTCTCCAACTTCCCACTCACTATAGGCGAACCCACTTGTCACGAATCACAATTTAAACATCAAGACGCAGGGAAGGGCTGAAACCGGTGTGGCTCTGCGGATAGAGCGGCGGCCTGCGGACTGATGGGTCCCAGGTTTGATTCCTGCCAAGGGCATGCACCTTGGTTGCGGGCACCTCCCCAGTGCAAGAGGCAGCTGGTCGATGTTTCCCTCTCATCGATGCTTATAGCTTTCTATCCCTCTCTCTTCCTCTCTGTAAAAACTCAATAAAATATAAATATTAAAATAAAAGGACGCAGAGAAGGCCTTGTGACCACAGGGCCCGCGCTGCTCGTGTCCAGTGGGAACCGGGCCGGGCAGGACCTCCGGACAGAAACGTGCCAGGCGGCCGCGAAGCCCTGGGATTACAGTCTTTTCTCTCCATCTGGATCGGCGGCCCCGAACAGGGACCACATTGTGCGTCTTCCCAGAAGGAGCCCCGCGTTGCCGGGCGACGAGGCGATGTATATATGTGACTTGGCGGCCGGCCTGGCTTTGCAGCTCCGCGGAACATTCCAGGGTGGGATGCGCGGGGCCCCGGGGGCGAGCGGGGATGGTGAAGGCTTAACCCCTTCTCCTTCTTCTCCTTCTCCTTCTTCTTCTTCTCCTCCTTCTCCTTCTCCTTCTTCTGCTTCCCCTTCTTCTTCTTCTTCTCCTTCTTCTTCTTCTCCTCCTTCTCCTTCTTCTCCTTCTTCTGCTTCCCCTTCTTCTTCTTCTTCTCCTTCTCCTTCTTCTCCTTCTTCTCCTCCTTCTCCTCCTTCTCCTCCTCGAGGATCGTGCGTGGAGGGCCTTGCCCGGCTCAGGGGGTCCAGGCCTGGTGAACCCGGCATCCGGCCGGCCATCTTTGGTTTCCTTCCTTGCAAACATGGCGCCTCTCGAGATCCAACATGGCAGCGAGCGAGGCTGCATCCGGGAGACTGGGAACCCACCCGGAACTTCCGGTGCCCCACTTCCGGTGCCCCGCTTTCGGCTTCCGGGACACGGTATTTCCCCCCCCCAAACAGGCATTCGGGAATTCAACGAGGGTCTTGCTATTTCAGACACAGCCGGGCTCAGACCCTCCCTGGGGTTTTGGCTTTGTGTGTGTGTGTGTGTGTGTGTGTGTGTGTGTGTTTTAAAATATATTCTATTGATTGTTTACAAAGAGGAAGGGAGAGAGACAGTTAGAAACATCGATGAGAGAGAGTCATCAACCAGCTGCCTCCTGCTCCTATCTCCCCCCTCCCTAAGGCTAACCACCACTACGCTGTGAAGGCCTCACTCCTCTTCATTTTGTTCTTCGATGGACCAACGCTAACTCCCACCTTCCACCCACTGCACCCACCCGAAGCACACCTTCAGGATCAAGTTCAGGCCTCACGGGGCTCACTGTGACCTCCCCTCGGGAGCCGTACTCCACCGCACCCCACCACGGCCACCTCCACACACACACCAGTCAGAACAGACCACGTCTGGTTCCTTCAACTTTCCCACCCTCGAACTTTTGCATGTGTCCAGTCTGAATTCTCATGTCTCCCATTTCCTTTTCAACGAATGTCTGCTCAGCGTGGAGGCCTCATTTTTGCATAGGTTAGTTACTTCCTCCAAGAAAGAGGGTCTGGTGGACCCCCAAAAGAGATTGGGTGCCCAAGATGCATATTAATGGTTGTTTTTTGTGTGTGTGTGTGTAGGGGGGACAATAACGCTACCCCTTCTTTTGGGGGCTGCTTATCCTCTACCCCTATTCCCACCAAAGGCAGTCTACTGTATTATTCCATGTGCCCAGGCCACGGGGTTAGAGTGTGGCCCACGCCAGTTAACCTTCTCCCTGGGACAAGGGAAGCCAGACGGTGCCTTGCCGATGGGTAACCTAGGAATAGCACCTGTTCTGACCTCATGGGGAAGCCTTGCCTGGCAGCACACAGCCCACACGTAGACTTGAGCGGCAGAGAGACAGCTGTTGGCTGCATCTCATCACCGAGCACAGCCACCCTCCGTTCCCCGCTGGGATTCGGTTATGGGAGCCCAGACATTCCGCCTCTTTGCCTAAACCAGTTTGGGTTGTCGTTCGTAACCCTCTCTGACCAGCCGCACCCCCGCCATTCTGCAGAGCTTGGCTCGTGTGCAGGGGAAGCTTTACGTGAACTAAATTGGGCTTCTTACCCTTATAGCCAGGAGACTGACTACCCAGGGGGAAGCACTGCCACAGCGATGCACCCTCATTCATGCAAATCAATATTTAAAATAAAATTTTTAAAAATTAACGATAGAGAGAGGAATTTGTTGTTCCATTTATTTGTGAATCCATTGGTTGTATGTGCTATGGCCAGTGACTAAACTCACATCCTCGGCGTATCGGGACGACGCTATACCCAACGGAGCTACCTGGCCAGGACCAAATCCATCTTACTGTATGAACTGCTTCTCTGTGAGGGAGCTACCTATAAAGGGACGTGTCTGCTTTCTGACGCCCTGCCGGATGGGAATTCCATTTAAAAGGAACAGAATCCGAGAGACACAGCATAGCATGTGGCGGTTGAGGATAGAACCTGGGTTTATTCCATCTGGACCTCCATTCTGGTTCCATCAATGACTCGCTGTGTGCCCGCAAACAAGTTACCAAACTTCTCTGTACCTCAGTTTCTTCTTCTGTAAAGCAGAGGCGACGCTTAAAACAAAAGTGTGACCTCATGGGATTGTAAAGAGGACAACGTAAGGAGATCTAGGCAAGACACACAAAGCCCTGCCTCACGCTTCATCAGCCCCGAGTAAGTGCAAAGCTTGACTAGCCCCCGCATGCTGGATGTCGGATGGAAGGAACTGGGCAGGAATATTTGCCACTCCATGTGGAACGTGTGAAGAAAGAGAGAAAACATGAGTGTGGATCTGGATTAGGCTGACCTGTGCATTTCAGTATCTGAACAGAGCTGCATTCCTTGTTTGTTTGTTTGTTTGTTTATAATAGCTATGGTGTATGTTGCCTTTACCCGAAAAGCACTCACTGCATCTCTTCTGAGATGACCCCGTCTCTCACGCTCATTTCATGTTGCAGGCGGGGCCAGTTCCTTCCCCCCTCTTCCCCATTATTGATTTCAGAGATGAAGGGAGAGGGAGAGAGAGGTCAACACATCCATGATGAGGAGGAGGACTCTCAGGGTCGTGATGCTGGTGTGGAGATGGTGTTGGAAGAATGCGACTGTTCCCTTTGGATTTCGATAGTATCTGAAGAGAGGGTTCTGGCACCACGTGGAGCACCGAGTTGCCACACCTTGAACCCTGGGCTTCAACTAACACAGCTCTTCAGGGATGAGGCAATACCATGCTGTGGTTCAAGAACCAGAACTAGCGTTCCCAAAACAGCTGGGTTCAAATCTTGGCTGTGCTGTGTACTTGCTGTTGGACAGAGCACCTATCCCCTTCATGATTTAATTTCCCTACATGAAGAAGAAGAAGAAGAAGAAGAATAAGGAGGAGGAGGAGGAGGAGGAGGAGAAGGAGAAGGAGAAAAAGAAATTCGGAAAGTATCCACCAAAGAGTTATTGTGAGAACCCACTGTGAGAATGCTTAGCTCACCTTATCTTTAAAAAAAAATAATAATAAAAAAATAATATATATATATATATATATATATATATATATATATATATTTTTTTTACAGAGAGGAAAGGAAAGGGATAGAGAGTTAGAAACATCGATGAGAGAGAATCATCGATCAGCTGCCTCCTGCACACTCCCTATTGAGCATGTCCCTGCAACCAAGGTACATATCCTTGACCAGAACCGAACCTGGGACCTTTCAGTCTGCAGGCCAATGCGCTATCCACTGAGCCAAACTGGCTAGGGTTCACCTACTTATTTTTGATGAATGGTACTTACTTCAAGAAGAGACAATATTCAGTGTAGGAAGAAAGGTATCGGAAATATATAGGACTTGCAAAAATGTATGTCCCTCGCTTATTGTATATTCTCATTATGTTATAAATAACATGTATAATTAAGTATATAATATATACTAACATATAAATAAATGGTTTTTTGAACCATTTTCTAGGTATTTATATATTTTCTATTCCACAATGTTTATATCCGTACGGTGAAACTAAATTTTAACGACTGGATGTCACGAGTTCATTACAAAAGAGAAGAGGAAGTTATTCACATGATGAAAAATTTTAGAACTTCAGTGGAAGGGGCAGCTTCATGTGGTGCCATTTTCGTTTTTAAATTTAATTTTGTCTCCCGTCGCCACTCATCCCCTGTGTGCCCTCTTCCCTTCCACCTCCACGCCCATCCCCATGATGCCGTTTTCCACAGCGATTTATTTCCATCTACATACTTTCCAAAAAGGTCACCGTCTCTAAATAAGAAAGAATCCTTGCCGTCCAGCCCTAGCTGGTTTAGCTCAGTGGATGGAGCGTTGGCTTTTGGACTGGAGGGTCTCAGGTTCGATTCCAGTCAGGGGCTCATGCCTGTGTTGCGGGCTTGATCCCAATTGGCGGGGAGGGTGGGGGGGGGGGGGTGGGGAGGCATGCAGGAGGCAGCCGATCAATGATTCTCCTTCATCATTGATGTGTTGACCTCTCTCTCCCTCTCCCTTCATCTCTGAAATCAATAATATATATATATATATTTAATATATATATTTAAAAAAGAAAAAAGAATCATTGTCATCCAGAACTACTTGGGTGCCTCCGCATTCTGGAAGAAGAACTTTATCTCACTGGAAAGCTCTCCGCCCTTCCCTGCGGAGCCCGATCCAACAGCTACATCCTCCTGCGGCGTGCAGTGTTTTTCCCGGAGACGTTTCTGGAAGCATAATGCCTCCTTTGGCTACAGTTCCCGAAGCACGCCTTTCCCCGAACCCTCAGTCAGAGCGGGAAGAAACGCTCCCGACGCCGGTCCTGCCACAGCCAGGCCGCCACAGCTCACAGCTCTGCTCTCGAACCTGGGCTGCAAGGAGAGGCGTGACAGTCCTGCCCCCGGGACACGTGGACTTCTAGATGTGCTGCTCTTCTTTTTAAAAAAATTATTTTTATTGTTGAGGGTATCACAGATGTCCCCCAATCCACCCCCTCTTCGTCCCCCCTCTGACCAGCTCCCTTCCCACCCCATGCCTTCATCCAACTACTGCCTGTGTCTAGGAGCTATGCATTATATTATTATTATTATTATTATTATTATTATTAAAAATATATTTTTATTGATTTTTCACAGAGAGGAAGGGAGAGGGATAGAGAGCTAGAAACATCGATGAGAGAGAAACATCAATCAACTGCCTCCTGCACGGCCTCCACCGGGGATGTGCCCACAACCAAGGTACATGCCCTTGACCGGAATCGAACCCGGGACCCTTCAGTCCACAGGACGACTCTCTATCCGCTGAGCCACACCGGTTTTGGCTAGGAGCTGTGCATTAGATACACATTAATCTTGTTCGCACTTACATGTAAGCGATGTTCTACATAATAATAAACACTAACACTGCAGAGTGATCCTGCTGTAGCATCCACCACGGTGGCCACGTCGGTGGGCCCTGCGGGATACTGTTGGGCAGGAGCACACCACCAGCAGAGAAACGACTGAACAGCAAATTTCCAAAGGACGTGTGTGCATGCCTGTGGGTTCTAGCCAGCGGCCGTGGACAACAGGGGGGTGGGGGCATATGTGGAGAGGGGTTTGGGATGGGACTGGGGGGATGAGGACATTTGTGTGATACCATAATCAATCAAATTAAAAAATATATATATATATACACAAAATAATTTTTAAAAAAACAGCAACACATTGGCAAGAAATATACATGTAATCAGTATCCAAGTTGTCTCTCTGGTCTTTGAGCACGATTTCCCTGTATGTAAACGACGTGTCACCGATAAAATAAATAAGTAAATAAATAGCGGACTGGACGCTGAATGTCGAAGAGGGAGCCACCGCGCTCGGTTCTCTTTTGTCTCCCGCCGAGAGCGAGCTTTTGTCTCCCGCCTCCCTCTTACACAAACGCCCCGGAAAACAGGAGACCCCGCACGGCCGCCTCCATCTTCCGTGGGATCAGTTAACCTTTCCCGGGCCAGAGGCAAACCCTGGCATCTCCACTCCCTCCTAATTGTCTGGTTTGGAGATCCTGAGGATTTAAAGAGAAAGAACTTTCTAATGCCCCAGGACAATGCGCCTCCCTGAGATTAGGGGGTCGGCCAGCCCGTATGCTATTCATTTGCAAAGTGGCTGAAGGGCCTCGGCGAAAGGGGAGCCAGGGGGGGGGGCCCTCGCTGGGAAATTGCTTCTCCTGAACATAAGCCTCCTTTCTTTCTTCCTTTCTTCCTTTCTTCCGCTGCCCTCCGAGGGCATGCACGCTGCCCCCGGGGGTTGCAGGCAGCCTAATTTGAAGGCCGCAGCTCTAATGACCTGCAGGTCTCAGATTGATTTGGGAGCCTCCAGCCCTCTGGCCTGGCTGGGCTCTCCTGGGACGCCCCAGGCAGCCACCGCAGACTGAGGGACGCCAGGAGCCTCCTTCGCCTTAATCCCTCCAGCTGGGGCGAGAGGCCCTCGCAAGGGCTTGGAAGGAAGCCGGGCCCGTTCCCCTGACCCCTTCCACCCTCGGCCTTCCACCTCGGTGCCGGAGGGGGTGGGGGGCGGTGTGGGGAGCTGCCTGAGCTCCCTGCACAACGTGCAGAAGGGACGTGAGCACCAGGGAGGTAGGGAACACGGCCTCGCGAGGAGGGAAGGCAAAGCAAGGAGCACGGTGTCCACAGCCAAGCACGGACCGGGAGGAGGCCTCGAGCCCGGGCACGTCTCCATATACGGGAAGGCAGGCCGCGAGCACCTAGCAGATGTCTCCGCAGCCCGGAAGGGGGTGGGGACCTTGCCTCTCCTTACACCCCTCCCCAGCCCCTGCCCCCTTTCTAGAGCAGGCAGCCCAATCAAAAGCTGTCTCCAGCTGCAGCGAGAACGGTTCAGGCAAGAACCAGAAGTTCCCACCTCCTCCCCACCCCCCCACTCCCAGCCTCCTCCAGCCCCAGCCTTCCCTAAGCCCCCTGAGGCCTCAGGTTTCTGTGGGGAGGGAGGGGCGGAGGGCTCACCTCATTAACCCTGCAATCAAAGGGCAGGAAGGCTCCCACGCGGGTGCAGAGACCCGGGGCACCTGGAGCCACTCTCTGGCTCTCAGAGGCCCCATTGCAACACGGGGAGCTGGTGGGTCTCTCCCGGAAGCTCCCCTTCTCCCTCCAGGGTGTCCGCCGGAGGAACCGAGAGACCTAGGTGTCCACTATGAGTCAAATCCTATGGGACACCGCACAATGGATCATTCACTCATTCCACAAGTATTCTGCAGGCCTCCTTCCCGGGGCTAAATTCTGGGGAGGCCTGAGCCCTCAGGAAGATGTAGGTCCCTTTTCCTCCAGGCGGGCGGAGAGGGGAGTGGGGAGATCTAACAAAGTCAAGGCAACCAATGATTTCTTGGATGTGACACCAGACACACGGGCAGCAAAGGCAGAAGCAGACAAGTGGGGCCTCTGGCAACGTTGGTGCACCAATCAAAGGAAACCATCGACGAAGTGGAATGGGGGGAAGGTATATTTGCAGCCCCAGCCGGGTAGCTCAGTGGGTTAGACTCTAGAGCATCGTCCCTTAAACGCCAAGGTTGCAGGTTGGATCCTGGGCAGGCACATACAAGAATCAACCCAGGCTGCCCTAACCGGTGTGGCTCAGCGGATAAAGCGTTGGCCTGCAGACACAGGGGTCCCATGTTTGATTCCGGTCAAGAGCATGTGCCTTGGTTGCGGGCACATCCTCAGGAGGGAGTGTGCAGGAGGCAGCTGATCGATGTTTCTAGCTCTCTATTCCTCTCCCTTCCTCTCTGTAAGAAAATCAACAAAATATATATTTTTAAAAAGAATCAACCAATGAATACATACAAAAGTGTAATAACAAATTGATCTCTCTCTCTCTTTCTTCCTCTGCCTTTCTCTCTCTAAAATCAACAAGTAAAAATTTAAAAAGAAAATATTTGCAAATGACATATCTCACAAGGAGTTACTATTCGAAACACATAAAGAACTCCTAACCTCCACACAAACAAATACGTAAGCCCGATCGAAAAATGGGCAAAGGACTTCAATAGGCATTTCTCCAAAGATGATATACAAATGGCCAACATGTGGATATACATTATGCTCACCACCATTAATTATCAGAGAGTGCAAATAAAAACCACAATGAGATATCGAATCACATCCATTAGGATGGCTATTATTAGGGAGAAAGAAAGAAAGAAAGAAAGAAAGAAAGAAAGAAAGAAAGAAAGAAGCCGAAATCGGTGTGGCTCAGTGAATAGAGCATCGGCCTGTGGACTCAAGGGTCCCAGGTTAGATTCCAGTCAAGGGCATGGTCCTTGGTTGCCGGCACATCCCCACTGGGGGGTGTGCAGGAGGCAGCTGGTCGATGTTTCTCTCTCATCGATGTTTCTAGCTCTCTATCCCTCTCCCTTCCTCTCTGCAAAAAATCAATAAAATAAATGTTAAAAAAAATAAAAATAAATAAAAAGAAAGAAAGAAAGAGAAAGAGAGGTGCTGTCAAGGACGTGGAGAACTGAGGCCTTGTGCACGGTTGGTGGGATGATAAAGTGGTACCGCTGCTGTGGAGAACAGTTCGGAGAGTCTGCATATGAACTGCCGTGTGACCCGGCCGCTCCACTTTGGGGTCTCTATCCCAACAAAAGTAAAGGCAGGTCTGACATCCACGTCCACAGCAGCCTTATGCACAACAGCCAAGCCAAGGAAGCGGCTCGAGGGCCCCTCAACAGAGGAATGGAAAAACAACACGCGGTCCATCCATTCCGCAGAATTCCGCCCCGTCTTACAAAAGGAAGGGAATCCTGGCACGCGATACAACACGGACGGACCTGGAGGGCGTTGTGCGAAGGGGCTTACGCCAGGCACAAAAGAACAAATGACATATTAATCCACGTACGTGATGTGTTCACATTCACGGGGGCAGAGAGTGGGCCCTGGGAGAGGGGGAACAAAGAATCGGTGCTATAAATAGAGAACGCATCCGCTACCCACAGCAGAGAAGGGGTGTTCGTTATGGAGACGGAGGGAGTCACACGGGCATTCTCAGGAGAGACCCCGCTAACGAGGTGACATTTACGCTGAAACGTGAATGAGAATTCGGCGAAGGTCTGGGGCCGTGGTCGGCAAACCCATGAGTCCACAGAGCAACGATGGAAATGTCTTTGGAGAGCCACATTTTTTTTAAACTTAAACTTCTTCTAACGCCACTTCTTCAACATAGACTCGCCCAGGCCGTGGTGTTTTGTGGAAGAGCCACACTCAAGGGGCCACAAAGAGCCGCACGCACATGGCTCGCGAGCCGCAGTTTGCCGGCCACGTTTGGTTACACCAAAATGTATTTGCCATTCAGAAATGATTGGACTTCCAGCTTCTTTCTGAGTTTATTTTCCTAAGTGTGGGAAAGAGCAGGATGGCAGTGCTTGTCCATGCATTGCTTGGGGCCCTCCTTGTGTCTTTCCTAATGAAGACTCCCCAGGAGGACAGTCATTTGGTCAATGGGAAGAAATAGTTGCAGATTCTTGATATAATTAAACACCGAGGGTTAACTGCTCTTAAGGTTTAGTGCACTTTTTTTTTCTTTTATATTAAAAATTTTTAGCCCTGGCTGGTTTGGCTCAGTGGGTAGAGCCTTGGCCTGTGGACTGAGGGGTCCCGGGTTCAATTTCAGTCAGGGGCACAGGCCGGGGTTGTGGGCTCGATCCCCAGTGTGGGGTGTGCAGGAGGCAGCCAATCGATGATTCTCTCTCATCATTGATGTTTCTGTCCCTCCCTTTCCCTTCTTCTCTGAAATCAATTTAAAAAATTTATATTAGTCATAACTAAAAAGATAGAGTATTTCCTTGTTAGGGTGCTGCTACATGTTAAAGTGTGTTTATTAGTTAATAACATTAATTCTGATGCTATCGTAGATCTTATTGTCTTAGTTATTCAGTTTATAAACAGGAACTGAATTCGTGGCACGCTAAGGTATGGGTTAAGTTGAGTGTTTTTTATTTTTATTTATTTATTTTTTTATGTCTGCTAGTTTTTGTTCTTAAACAGAGTTTTTTTGGGGGGAAGGTAAAGACAGCTTAAAAAAAAAAAAAAAAAAAAAAAAAAAGCCCAAACTTCTGAATGTTTTCTCAGACTATAACCACATTGTAAAAACTTTTTAAAAGAAAATAAGAAACACAGCTTTTAAAATACTTAAGGTAGAAAAATATGAAATATCTTCTAAAGGAAAACAAAACGGATTTTTCTCAGTCCGTTTAACATAAGCAACTGAAAGAGTGCTCATTCATGCAACTAATTTGATTGTCGACTTCCTTTTCTTATTTATTCAGAGACTGGAAATGAAAGGCCCACTTGCCTGCCTTTTAAATTGCCAAGCAACGGATGCGTTTAGAATGTCTTTTTTTTTTTTTTTTCTATGCGACTCCATCCATCCATCCCTCCACCTGTCTACTCGTCTATCTGTCTAGACTCTGTCACAGGGGAGGGTGGGGGGGAAGGGACCAAGCCATGAACGTGTATGCGTAGATGCACAACCCGTGGACACAGACAGTGGGGTGGTGAGGGCCTGCTGTGGGGGATGGGACGGGCTGAGAAAGGTTAATGGCGGCAAAAACGAGGACCTATATGATACTTTCAACAATAAAGGTTAAAAAAAAAAAAAAAAAAAAAAGCAAAAGCAAGTATGCAAATTAACCCAACCAAGACTGTGGTAATTTGCATACCCAGGCACAGAGGGAAGACAGTGTAGAAGAAAGCCAGGCGCTGCGGAAGGGGGTGAAGCAAGCGGGGCGGCGGAGAAGGGAGGGGAGCGGGTGAGGGTGGCGGAGAGGGAGGGAAGGATGGATGGATGGATGGACAGATGGATGGATGGATGGAGTCGCATAGGAAAGTGGGGCGGTGGAGAAGGGAGGGGAGCGGGTGAGGGGGTGGAGAGGGAGGGAAGGATGGATGGATGGATGGATGGATGGATGGAGTCGCATAGGAAAGCGGGGCGGTGGAGAAGGGAGGGGAGCGGGTGGGGTGGCGGAGAAGGGAGGGAAGGATGGATGGATGGATGGACAGATGGATGGATGGATGGAGTCGCATAGGAAAGTGGGGCGGTGGAGAAGGGAGGGGAGCGGGTGAGGGGGTGGAGAGGGAGGGAAGGATGGATGGATGGATGGATGGATGGAGTCCCATAGGAAAGCGGGGCGGTGGAGAAGGGAGGGGAGCGGGTGAGGGGGTGGAGAGGGAGGGAAGGATGGATGGATGGATGGATGGACGGAGTCCCATAGGAAAGCGGGGCGGTGGAGAAGGGAGGGGAGCGGGTGAGGGGGTGGAGAGGGAGGGAAGGATGGATGGATGGATGGATGGACGGAGTCCCATAGGAAAGCGGGGCGGGGGAGAAGGGAGGGGCGTGGGTGGGGTGGCGGAGACCTAATCTTGCAGCAATCTTCCTGCAGTGGGCCTCTAGTATTGTAACAACTCGCCCAGGCCGTGGTATTCTGTGGAAGAGCCACACTCAAGGGGCCAAAGAGCCGCAAGTGGCTCGCGAGCCGCAGTTTGCTGACCGCGGCTCTGGAGGAGGCCGGCCGCCATGTTGTAAGGATGTTCAAGCAGCTCGGAGGCGATGCCCTGTGTGGGGGGACCGAGGCTTCCTGGCTGCAGCCGGCAGCCACTTGCCTGGCACTTGAATGAGCCGTCCTCGAGGTGGGTCCCCTTCCCCTCGTCATGCCTTCTGATGACTGGAACCTTGACCTACATCTTTAAAAAAATATATATATTCTTTTTTATTGATTTCAGAGGAAGGGAGAGAGTTAGAAACATTATGATGAGAGAGAATCACTGATTGGCTGCCTCCTGCACGCCCCACATCGGGAACCGAGCTCACCACTCGGGCCTGGGCCCTCACTGGGATTCAGACCGTGGCCTCCTGGTTCATAGGTTGACACTCAACCACTGAACCATACCGGCCAGCCTTGTCTTACATCTTTTTAAAAAATCTTCTTTATTGATTATGGCGTTACATATGTGCCCTTATTCCTCCATCTCCTCCCCTCTCCCCCTCCTCCCACAGGCCCTCATCCCCCTGTTGTCTCTCTTGTCATTTTTGCTATTGTGGCAAGATACGTGTTAACGTCAAATTTGCTATCTTAAACCTTTTCTAAAATACATATTTTTATTGATTTCTGAGAGAAAGGGAGAGGGAGAGAGAGAGAGGAGAACCATCAGTGATGAGAATCATTGGTTGGCTGCCTCCTGCTTGCCCCACACTGAGGGGTTGGAGCCTGCCACCCGGGCATGTGCCCTGACGGGGACTCGAACTGTGATCTCCTGGTCCATGGGCCGATGCTCAACCACTGAGCCACGCCGGCTGGGCACCGCCTTCCCCGTGTTTAAGTGTCCAGTTCGGTGGTGAGAAACACATTTGTGACGCTGTGTCATCGCCCTCACCACCACCGGCTCCAGAACTCCTTCCATCTCGTAGAACCGAAACTCTGTCTCCCTTAAAGCGTCACTCCCCTCTGTCTGCTCCCCAGCCCCTCCTGGACCCCCAGCACCCACCATTCTCCTCTCTGTCTCTGTGTGTAGCCACATAAAAAAGCTGCCGGGACCGGTTTGGCTCAATGGATAGAGCGTCGGCTTGGGGACTGAAGGGTCCCGGGTTCGATTCCGGTCAAGGGCATGTACCTTGGTTGCGGGCATATCCTCAGTAGGGGGTGTGCAAGAGGCAGCTGATCGATGACTCTCTCTCATCGATATTTCTAACTCTCTATCTCTCTCCCTTCCTCTCTGTATAAAATCAATAAAATATATTAAAAAAAAAAAAAAAAGCTCATTCCTCCGCCCAGCACACAGCAGAGCCAAACACTGAACACGGACGGTCGCAGTGGAGGGATCAGGGTTGCTCTATTGTGGGAGCCACACAGGGGAAAATGGGAAGCTCTCCCTTAAAAAACCCAGTCCCCCCTCCCCCAATGGCTTACAATGAGGTGGTGGGGGGGTGTTTATAAAGGCAAAAAAGACATCATGAATAATCGTGAGCAAAGGGTTCAGGGTCACGGCTGTGCCGGTGGGTCAGTTCTTGTGCGAGCTTCAGCAGTTTCGCCTGATTCATCTGGTGCTTCGTGGCATGTTGGCCGGGGGGTCCCGTGACGGTGGCCAGGCAGTCTTTGGTGCTTACTTCTTGAGGATTATAAGTCAGCGATGTTATCTCAAGGGCAGAAAAAAAAAACCCCAGAGCTATACATCCTGTGTTTAAAAAACTGCATTCTTCTGTTATCTTGAGCAAAGTATATTTTTTATGCTTATCCCTGGAACTTGCTTACCCCTCAGGGCCCCATGACAGGACTGCATTCCAGGGCGGTTACAACCCTTGAGGGAGCTTAATTTAATAATTTTCCCTAAAAGCTAAGTTCTGGTATTCCTGGTCTGTTCTGCTTTGTTATCAGTTTTGACTGTAAGTATCTCACAGAAATGGAATCATACAGTATTGGCCTTTTTTTTTTTTTTTTTTTTTTTTTTTTTTTTGAGATTGGCCTTACAAGGATTCCAATTTCCCCACACCCCGGTGGACATTTTGTTACCGGTTTTGTTGTTTTGCGTTGATTTGACAGTAGCTATCCCTGCGGGGTGAGGGGTCGGGGCAGTGCTTTGCTGTGGAAGTGTGTGTGTGTGGTGTGTTTATTTTTAATTTTTTTTGTTAATCCTCGCCCGAGGATATTCTTCCCATTGATTTTCAGGGAGAGCGAAGAGAGAAGGAAAGACAGAAACATTGGTGTGAAAGAGAAACACATAGACTGGTTTGCCTCCTGCACAAGCCCCGACCCAGCAGGGCCCGGGCTGGGGAGGGGCCTGCACCCAAGGTATGTGCCCTTGACCAGAATCAAACATGGGACCCTTTGGTCCGCAGGCCGACTCTCTATCCACTGAGCCAAAGCGGCTGGGGCTGTGTGTGTGTGTTTAATCCTCACCAGAGGATACGTTTACTGATTTTAAAGAGAAAGAGAGGGAAACATAGATGTGGGAGAGAAACATCCATCAGTTGCCTCCGGTACAAGTCCCGACAGGGACCGAACCTGAAACCTTAGGTATGTGCTCTGAGCGGGCATTGAACTTTCAGCCTTTTTGGTGCATGGGACAACATTCCAACATTTTGTTTTTCATTTGTTTGGGGCTGGTATGGAAGGCAACTGCCATCTTCTCTCCGGTGGTTTTTCTTTATTCCATTGTTTTTTTTAAAAAAATATATGTTATTGAGTTTTTTTACAGAGAGGAAGAGAGAGGGATAGAGAGTTTTTAGAAACATCGATGAGAGAGAAACATCGACCAGCTGCCTCCTGCACACCCACTACTGGGGATGTGCCCGCAACCAAGGTACATGCCCTTGGCCGGAATCGAACCTGGGACCCTTTCAGTCTGCAGGCCGATGCTCTATCCACTGAGCCATACAGGTTAGGGCTTGAGGGTAATCTTGGTGGCAGGGATAGAAAGGAAAAAAAAAAAAAAAAGACCGCAGTTGGGAGAGAAATTTATGTCTGGAAATCTCACCAGAACAGGAACACAAGGCCCAGTGTCCAGATGAAAACTTTAGGTCAACATCCTCCTGCGGAATTTCCCCCTGATTCATGAGCTGCCTGCCGGCCGGCGTCCAAGCTATACGTATACATCAACGTCTAATAATTAATGAAGGGACCTGTGTTCTCAGGCGGGCACAATGCGCCCACTATTCCAGAAAACGCCCATTCACAGAACGTAAAGAGGTGTGAGGTCCAACCCTCTGCCACGCAGCTGTGCCCGTGGTTCCTCGTTCTAATATGCCCCCCCCCCGCCCCCCGATAGTCAGGTACTGACCATCTCACACCGGCATTTCCCACTGCATCGAGCGTGTTTCCTTTCACTCAGCACAAAGGAGGTCTCTGAGGGATGTTTCTCAAGCTCAACAAAAAGACACATTTAATGATAAGCCAATGAAAACAATTTCCCTTTCGCCCTGACCGGTGTGGCTCAGTGGATAGAGCATTGGCCTGCGGACTGAAGGGTCCCAGGTTCGATTCCAGTCAAGGGCATGTACCTTGGTTGCGGGCACATCCCCAGTGGTGGATGTGCAGGAGGTAGCTGACCGGTGTTTCTCTCTCATCGATGTTTCTGACTCTCTATCCAGCCCCCTTCCTCTCTGTAAAACTGTAAAAAAAAAAAATCAATAAAAATATATTTTAAAAAGTAATTTCACTTTTATGACTTCGTCATCTCACTCTGTGACTATGACTCTCAAAAGAAGGGGGATTTGCCCCCCCCCCAAGGGACAGTGGGCAGTGTCTGTAGGTGATGTTGGTGGGACAACAGAGTTGTGCTGTTGGGTGCACACCAAGGATGCTGGTCAACAACCTATCCCTCAGAACAGCCCCCACAGCAAAGAGTCGCCCCAGATGTTGGTAGTACTGAGGTTGACAAACCCCGCTCTGTGGCTACCTGAACACACACACACACACACACACACACACACACACACTCACAGCAGTATTCAGAGCCATGGTGTGCTCTGCAATGAATTATATGGCATCGTAGTTAGAAAAAAACTGTACAAACATGGCTTCAAGGAAAACTCTACAACCCCCAAAGCTTGTACGCCTCGCGGACGTCGGTGAAGGATTCTGGGTGTTTTTCGTGAGGGGACGTGCTGGTTGCTTTGACATAGAGCAGTGTTTCCCAAACTTCTCTCACGGTGAGAATCACCTGGTGGAGTTGTTAAACTACGGATTCCCGAATCCCAACTAAGAAGTGCCAAACTAGAGTTTTGGGGAAACGTATAGGTAAAATTAGATACTTAACTAGTGCTCTGAGGAGTCCGTAGTTTAACAACTCCACCAGGTGATTCTCATCGTGAGAGAAGCTTGGGAAACACTGACACAGAGTGGTAAGGTCTCATTTTCGGGGTGGGGGGTTCCTTGTGGGGTGGGCAGGCGTGGGGGCAGAATGCCAGCAGGAGGCCAGTGGAGTGGCCCAGGAGAAGGCTGGGGGGCCGGGGAGGGGGAGACGGGAAGTCCTGCGGAGGAGGGGAAGAGAGCTGGGCTGAAGGCGGTGTTTGAGGGAGCACCATCGGCAGGACGTGTGGGTCGTGGGACAGGGAGCCTGTGGTCGGGGTTCGAGCTGGCATCCATGCTCCTGCCTCCAACCACGCTTCTCCCTCCCCCCGGAGACGCGTCGGCAGGTCCTGCGGTCCCGGAGACGGTGGAAGTTAATGAGCAGCCAGGGCTTTCCTCCCCAGAACAAGAAAGCCGCCCTTACGGAGCGGGAAGACCGGCTGGAACAGGATAAGTCTGGAAGCGGCTCGGCTGTTAAGGCTCCCCTTCTCCCGCGCCCCCCTCCCCAGGAGGCAGATTCGGGAGAAGATTGGAAACGGCCCACAACGAATTTCTCCTGGGAGTGCGAGCCAGGGCTCGGCCCCAGAGGGGCGTGAGGTCCCCGGGGGCCTGTTTTGCATGCGCTGCGATTTCTAAAGACCTTGGCTGAGAGACTATTTCTCTCGACCACTGAGTTCTTCGGTGCCTCCTTAAGCTTCGGGAGGCCTGGCTCACCCCGGCCTGCACCCCGATGCTGTGAGAATGCAGCCTGCTGATTCTTTTCAACTGGGAGGGCAGGATACGTGGAAAGAACGGACCCAACTCTTTCATAATATATATATTTTATTGATTTTTTTTTTTTTTTTTTTTTTTTTTTTTTTTTTTTTTTTTTACACAGAGAGGAAGGGAGAGGGATAGAGTTAGAAACATCAGCTGCCTCCTGCACACTCCCTACTGGGGATGTGCCCGCAACCAAGGTAAATGCCTCTGACCGGAATCGAACCTGGGACCTTTCAGTCCACAGGCCGACGCTCTATCCACTGAGCCACACCAGCCAGGGCCTGAGCGGGTTTTAATCTGATTCGGATGGCTGTCTGTCCCCCTGGCTGCAGACCACTCCGTCTTCTCCTAAACCTGTGGGAACCTTCTTCAATCTCGACTTGTTTGACAATCAGCACCCCCCGGGGGGACTGTCAGCCGCAGGAAGACAGGAACGTGGTCTGCATTGCCCGTCTAATGTATCCCGGTGATGCCCGGCAGGCGTGGCTCAGTGGCTGAGCTTCGACCTGTGAACCCGGAAGGTCACGGTTTGGTTTCCGGTCAGGGCCAGGGTTGCAGGCTCGATCTCCAGGTTGGGGTGTGGCTCGAGCAGGTGGGGAGGGGGCGGCTGATGGATGGTTCTCTCTCATCATTGATGTTTCTGCTCTCCCTTTCCTTTCCTCTGCAAAATCAATAATATTGATAAAATAAAATAAGTTTTAAAAAAATGTGTCCCGGTACCTAGAACATGACTGGCATAGAGCAGCCACTCAGACTCTGGGAAATAGGATTGTTCTTGCTCAGTGCTATGACGATTCCCTCAGAGTACACATCTAGACTCCTCAGACGGGAATGGGCAGGCCTAAGGACATGTGTATCTTCAGTTTCAATATCTAAAAGTGGAAGTGGAGGAGAACAGAGGGCCAAAGAGGCAATCGAAGGAAGGCGGGCAGGAGAGAGAGAGAGAGAGAGAGAGAGAGAGAGAGAGAGAGAGAGAGAGAGAGATCTGTTGTTCTATTAATTTACGCATTCATGGGTTGATGTTTGTATGTGCCCTGACTGGGGCTCGAACCCACAACCTTGGCATATGGGGATGAAGCTCTAACCAACTAAACTACCCAGCCAGGGTCTTGGGAGGATTTGAGGTTGAGGAATGACAGAGTCAGGTTTCCAGTCTTAAAAGACCATGGAAAGCTCAGCCGGTGTGGCTCAGTAGTCGAGCATCAACCTATGAACCAGGAGGTCATGGTTCCATTCCCAGCTAAGGCACGTGTCTGGATTCCGGGCTCAATCCTCAGTGGGGGGTGTATGCAGGAGGCAGCCGATCCACGATTCTCTCTCGTCATTGATGTTTCTAACCCTCTCTCCCTCTCCATTCTCTGAAATAAGAACATATGTATATATATTTAATTAAATTAATTTATTTATTTTTATTAAATTATTATCTGTGTGCATATTTTAACATTCCCCCCCATACATACCCTCCCTCCCCAGAGTTTTATGTCCATTGGTTGTACTTATATGCATGTATACAAGTCCTTCGGTTGATCTATTATCTTCCCCAGATCTCCCTACCCTACCTGCTGTGATTTGACAGTCTGCTTGTTGCTTTACTGTCTCTATATCTATCTTTCGGCTCATCAGTTTATTGTGTGTATATATATATATATATATATATATATATATATATATATATATTTTTTTTTTTTTTTTTTAAAGGCCATGGAAAATGGACTACAAACTCAAGGAGATAAGATGTTGACAAAACCGGTTTGGCTCAGTGGACAGAGCGTCGGTCTGTACACTGAAGGGTCCCAGGTTCAATTCCGGTCAAGGGCACGTACATTGGTTGTGGGCACATCTCCGGTGGGGGGGGTGTGCAGGAAGCCGCTGGTCGATGTTTCTAGCTCTCTATCCCTCTCTCTTCCTCTCTGTAAAAAATCAATAAAATATATTTTAAAAAAAAAGGAGATAGGGTGTGTTTGGAGGGATCCACACCGAGGTCGTGGTGGCCTTCTCGGTTGGACACGGCGATACCGGGTTTGAGAAAAGAGCTATTTCAGGAGGCAGGATCGCCAGGGGCCCGGTGATTGATGGGCCGTGTCAGGTGGGGAGGAGACTGACAAGGGCAGCGAGTCCGTACCCCGGGGGCCCCCCAGAAGAGTCACAGTTAATAATATACGTGGACGGCGAGGCAGGGATCACGTTTCCGCGGCCATAGCTGGTCCGAGGCGTTCGTGCGGGAGGCAGAGCCAAGCGCGTTCCCCTCCGGCGGGAGAGAGATAATCTCCTGCGAGCAGGGCTGGGTACGTGGCTGACATAACTCTGTGCGGAATGGAAACTTCAAATAACATCAAAAGATCTGCATGGAAGATACCGCGATCCAATGCTTCTTCCCTTGCGTCTGTGGTCTCTCATGACCCATCCTGGAATGTGTCCTTTGGTTAGCTCATGCTGGCTCTCTGGGAGACAGGGATAGTTGAGTGTGTGGGGCGGGGGAGGGAAGGGGGGGATAGAGGGAGATGTTCGGACCATCCCAGGCAGTTGGGGGTTCTCTCTAGGATTCAGCCACCAGCAGCCTGGCCCCTCTCCCCGTTGCCGGCAGAGCAAGGCCGCATGCCCCCGACAGGGCACAGACCTGGGAGTTCTCTTTCCCAGCCCAACACGAGGTGGGTGAGCGATCCTCAGAGGTCTGACCCAGGCCTGGGTGAGTCCTCAACCAGCTGCCCTCCGCCTCCACGTCCACACCACCTCCTCGTCTGTGTGTGTCCAGCCGCCCTCTGCCTTGCTCTCGTGAGGATACGTTTTTGTTGGGTTTGATCAAGGAATCCGGGACGGCTGAGCAGGGCCTTGTCCAGACGTTCACTCGTGTCTCATAGAAAAGAGGGTTTTGTCCATCCACAAAAACAGACCCAGAGAAAGAGAAGCAGCAATCAGGCTGTCAAACCTCAGGCAGAGGGAAAGTAGGGGAGGGTGGGGGTGAGGGGAAGAGATCAACCAAAGGACTTGTGTGCATGCCTATGGGCCTGGCCAGTGGCCATGGACAACAGGGGGGTGGGGGTATATGTGGGGAGGGGTTCGGGATGGGAATGGGGGGATGAGGACAATTATGTGAGACCATAATCAATGGAAAGAAAAAAGAAAAGAGGGTTTCGGCGGCAAGAAGCAGGAAAAAGGAGCATGGAGCAGAACCACGAGAGAGGTCTGCCATCATAGAGAGCACGTTTATAAAAACCGGGGCAACTGACTGTGCCTCGGCCATTTTCAATGCATTAGGCCAGTGGTCGGCAAACTCATTGGTCCACAGAGCCAAATATCAACAGGATGACGATGGACATTTCTTTGGAGAGCCACATTTAAAAAATATATATATATTTTATTGATTTTGTACAGAGAGGAAGGGAGAGAGATAGAGAGTTAGAAACATCGATGAGAGAGAGTCATCGATCAGCTGCCTCTTGCACACCCCTACTGGGGATATGCCCGCAACCAAGGTACATGCCCTTGACCGAAATCGAACCCGGGACCCTTCAGTCCCCAAGCTGACGCTCTATCCATTGAGCCAAACCGGTCTCGGCAAGCCACATTTTTTTAAACTTAATCTTCTGACACCACTTCTTCAACATAGACTCACGCAGGCCGTGGTGTTTTGTGGAAGAGCCGCCCTCTGGGGCCAAAGAGCCACACGTGGCTCGAGAACTGCAGTTTACTGACTGCGGAATTAGGCCAATACACTCTCCTTCTCATTTAAGCCCAGGTGAGGTGAATATCCTGCTTGCTGTCATGGAAGGAACACCACCTCATGGATTCACACATTTTTTCCTTTCTTTCCACCACCGTGTACGCGCCATGAGAATGGCTACCAAGCCCCTTTGCTTTATCGGTGTCCCCCCTTTGCCTGACACAGCGCCTGGCGCCCTCGTAGGAGCTCAGTAAATGTTTGCTGTGTCTGTGATGATCCATTTAGCATCTAACGTCAATCTCACCAGGTCATTTCCAGTGTTTTTTTTAAGTTTTTATTATATATATATATATATATATATATATATATATATATATATATATATATTATTGATTTTTTTTTTTACAGAGAGGAAGAGAGAGAGATAGAAACATCGATGAGAGAGAAGCATTGATCAGCTGCCTCCTGCACACACACACACACACACACACACCCACTGGGGATGTGCCCGCAACCAAGGTCCATGCCCTTGACCAGAATGGATCCTGGGACCTTTCATTTTGCAGGCAGATGCTCTATCCACTGAACCTGTCCTATTTTTTAAACTCATCTCTGTACATCCCTCCTCCCCCAACGCTAATATATGTCTCATACATAATGGGCTCGCAGAATATGCTGAGGAATGAACAAAAACACAAATCTATCCCTGCTGGATTCTGAGAAACAGGAAGATATAGGTGAGAGGGTTCAGAACACCAAGGGGCCACTTGGACACGTGGACGGTGTTGAGCCGAAGGCAGCAATCAAGATTCTGCAGGCTCAGGGGAAACTTCGGCCCCTCCCTTAACTACCTACAGGAATTTAAATGGCCGGTTTTCCCCATAATAAGTATGATCATCAGAAATAACCTTTAGTGGCCTAACTATAGGGCAGGGCAGACGTCTTATGACGGGACATCTGCTCTTCTTATCATCCTGTGAATCGCCTCCTCCCCTTTGGAAGGTCCAGGGCTCCTCACCTCATTCCTCAGCCCGGAATGCCATGTTTTAAAAACATTTTATTATTTCATTATTTTTCATTTTACAAACGAGGAAAGAAGCTCCGAGGTAGATGGTCGCTTGTTCAAGTCTCCGCGTTTTCATTCGGTCACCCACCAAAAAATATTTATGGAGAACGGTGTGCTGGCTTTTCCTCTCTGCCCCTGAATCTCTGATGTCCGTGGGGGTTCCCATTTGTATGTGTGTAATCAAGTCTAGTTATTTTTCCTTTGTGAATCTGTCTCATGTCTATTTAATTATTAGCACAGAGGGAAGAATCTAGAAGGGTATATTTAAAACTTTAAAAATTTTGTTGATGAGAAAGAGAGAGAGAGAGAGAGAGAGAGAGAGGAGAGAGAGAGAGGGAGAAAGAGAGGGAGAGAGAGAGAGAGAGAAAGGGAGAAACATCAATTTTTTGTTCCACTTACTTATGCATTCATTGATTGATTCTTGTAGGTGCCCTGACCAGGATTGAACCCACAACCTTGGCCTATCGGGACAACAGTCTAATCAACTGTCCAATCAACTGAGCTACCTGGCCAGGGCTATATGTACACGTCTTCCTTCCCCACAGGCCACGAATATTTTGATATCTTCAGGGTCTTTCTACCATTGTCTAAAGCAGTGGTTCTCCACCTTCCTGATGCCACGACCCTTTAATACTGCTCCTCCTGTGGTGGTGACCCCCAGCCACAAAATTATTTTCGTTGCTACTTCACAATGGTCATATTGCCACTGCTACGAATCATAATGGAAATATCTGTGTTTTCTGATGGTCTTAGGAGACCCTGCTAGTGGTTCTCAACCTGTGGGTCTCGACAGATATTTGCATTACGATTCAAAACAGGAGCAATGTGACAGTTATGAAGTAGCCACGGAAATAAATTTATGGTTGGGGGTCACCATAACACAAGGAACTATATTAAAGGGTCTTGGCATTAGAAAGGTTGAGAACTACTGGGTCGAAAACGTGGAAGGCCACCTTCCCTCCAATTATTAGTTGAATGATAGATTAAGGAATTAATCAATGGTAAGAATGCATACTGGTCACTCCCTGGTGTTTACAGCAGCTTCTGAACGGAAAAACCTATGATTTGGTGGAGTCTGCGGGGACTCACGTAGGCAAATTCTTGTCCTGTAGAGATCGCATCAGGTTTTCACTCTCTGCATAAAACACAGATGGAGAAGGCTTCAGGCTTCAGGCAGTTCCCCCATCCCCCAGCCGGGCTGAGGTCAACGCTAATGGTTCTGGCTTGTTCCTCCTCAGGCGCTCTTAACTCTGTTCGCTATAGAAAGCAGGTAGCTCTGTTGCCACGGAAACCGCAGCTGCAGTGGGGAAGGGGAGGGAAGCTGAGGGATGGGCAGAGACTGGAATTTTCCAGCTCTGGAGGCCGACTCTGTGTGTGGAATCAATAGACCAGATCAGCACACAGTTCTCCATAAATATTTTTTTTTGGGGGGGGGTGTGACTGGATGAAAATGTGGAAACTTGAACAAGTGACCTCCTATCTCGGAGCCTCTTTCCTCATTTGTAAAATAAAAATAATTAAATAAATAATATATATATATATATATATATATATATATATATATATATATATATATATATTAAATTGTCCTATTGCATAGAATGTTTCCATTGAGATTATGTAAATACAATCCTTGGTACAGGCAGGGCCAGGTACTTTATAAATCAAAAGTTCTCAAGTGTGGTCTTCAGGCCTGCTTCAGAATCTTTTGGAGGTATTTATTTATAAAATCCAGATACCATTCCTCCCCCCTCCCAATTCTCTAGTTCTCTTTCTAAGAGGTATGAAATTGTCTTTTTTCCCTATCTCAACACTATGGTGCCCGATAAAATATAGGAAACTCAGTATGCCCTAATGGGACATATCAATGCTAAAAAAATATTTTTTCACCCAGCCAGTGTGGCTCAGTGGTTGAACATTGACCTATGAACCAAAAGGTTATGGTTCGATTCCCAGTCCGGGCATATGTCCAGGTTGCAGGCTAGACCCCATGTAGTGAGGGTGCTGGAGGTGGCAGATCAGTGATTCCCTTTCATCATTGATGTCTCTATCTCTCTCTCCCTCTCCTTTCCTCTCTGAAATCAATAAAAAATATTTTTTAAAAAGTATTTGTTGATCATGGTTGGGTAGCTCAGTTAGAGTTTCATTCTGATATGCCATAGTTGTAGGTTCCACCCCCAGTTAGGGAACATACAAGAATCAATAATGTAGGCATAAATAAGTGGAACAACAAATCCATATTTCTCTCTCTCTCTCTAATCAATCAGTAAAGAAATAATTATTTGTTAATCTGAATTCAAATTTAACTGGGTTATCCCGTGCTTTTACTTGCTGACCACGCTAGGCTAGTTTGTGACAAATGAAAAGTTGATTTTATCAGCTAGCCTAGCAGATGATTCAACATAAACGGTAATTCTAACTCCGGACACAACTCCCTTTTAAAGACTTCAGGCACTCACTTGAAAAATATTCACAGATCCCGCCTTCTGTTCCAGGCACCTTTAAAGGTGGGGTGGATGTTTGCAGCTGAAGTGCCTGCCCTCTCAGCACTTGTTTTCTTGCTTGTCACAGAATCATATTTTTCTCCCAGAACATAATGAAACCTAGTAAATATGACCTAATAGAATTCTGAAATGGAAACATTTAAAAAAAAAAAAAAAAAAAACGTGGGGAAATTAAATCCAACAATTTTATTTTAATGAGATGTATTTCCTAAATTTAAAAAAATTCCCGTTTTCATAGTTTTGAAAACAAAATGTGGCACATTCCCATTTCCCCATTTCCCAGAGGAACTGTAAAGATGATCTCTACAAGGGTAAACGTGAAGCCAGAAGCACAATCAATTGATGTTAAAAACTCTCAAAGGGATAAAGGCTTAATTTGAATGGCAGAACACTTACTGTAATTTAATAGTAGAGATGGTCATCTTAATATTTAATGATTTAAAAAGAACTTCCCAGTCCACGGGAAATGTACAGTCCAAGAATAAATCAAATTTCTGAATGCATTTTATGCTACATATGTGTACTTTGCAATCCTCACATGTTTGTGGTGAACATCCCCTCAGCAAGTCCAGGCGTGAAATTTATTTTTAAAGAATTCGCTCTTGCCCTGGCTGATGTTGCTCAGAGGTTAGAGTGGCCCACACACCAAAAGGTCACAGTTAGATTTCCAGTCAAGGGCATCCAATCAAAGGCACCCACCTGGGTTGCAGGTTCGATCCCGCCCTGTCAGAGCACATGTGGGAGGCAACCAATCAAACATCGATGGTTCTCTCTCTGCCCTCCTCACACTCCCCCACCCGTTTTACTCTCTCTAAATAAAAAAGAAACAAAACAAAAAAAAAGAAAATCATCAATGGAAAAAAAATATCCTTGGGTGAGGATTAACAAAACAAAAAAATAAGAATTAGCTCTTCCAGCGTTCCCAACTTTCCCCAACACTAAACAGAGAAGGGGGTGGGGTGGGACTAGAATTTGCTCATTGCCTAGATCCGTGGTCGGTAAACTGCGGCTGGCGAGCCACATGCGGCTCTTTGGCCACTTGAGTGTGGCTCTTCCACAAAATACCACGGCCTGGGCGAGTCTATGTTGAAGAAGTGGCGTTAGAAGAAATTTGTTTAAAAAATTGGGCTCTCCAAAGAAATTTCAGTCGTCCTACTGTTGAAATTTGGCTTTGTTGAGGACAGAGTTTGCCGACTACTGGGCCCTAGTTAAGATGACCAGATGTCCTGATTTTTAACAATTTGTCCCGCGTCCCGAGGAGCTTTAAAAAAGTCCCGATTTTTGGAAAGAATCTTTTAAATCTTTTGGACTTTTTTAAAACACTGTGGGACGGGACAAATAGTTAAAAATCGGGACTGTCCCGCCAAAAGTGGGACGTCTGGTTACCTTACCCTAGATGGGTGTTTTCCAAAGTGTGGTACGTGTACCTCCAGGGGTACGGGAAGAGTTTGGTGGGGGTATGCATTGCACCGTGCTTAGCTGCGCCTAATTCTACGTTCTCATGAGTACGAGGGGTACTCGGCGTCACGAAAATTATAGAAGGGGTACACATATGTCAAAAGTTTGGGAAACACTGCCCTAGATCATAATTCCAAAGTAATGGGTCCAGATACATTTTCCACTGAGCTCTGTGAAAGACAGCTGCTTATAGACAACAGGGGTAGATACTTTTAAGTTTCCAAATCCGGCTGTGCGCTCCCAGAGGGAAGGATCTGTCTCCCTTCACTGATCATTTCCCAGAAGCCCTTGCAGCAGGGGCCCACAGGGCGCTGGGGAGAACTGCAAAGGCAGGGGGCTCGCCGGCCAGGAAATGCCTATTCCCGGGTCCCACCCCTGTCCGCTCCGTGGGTGCAGCCGGACTCGGAGACCTGCGAGTCTGACACTGTCCTGAGCGGAGGCCTTGGCCCTACCGAGTTCCTTACTCTCCAGGGGGAGACTGGGTGACTGGGCTTCCGCTCTGGGAAAAATCCGGGAACTCGACGCACGTGCGTGCCGCGGGCCTAAACCGGAAGGCCGGAGCCGGCGCATGCGCAGCCCGCCTCAGGGCCCGGCGCCGCCATCTTGGGACATCGCAGGAGGCGACGTGAGAGGCAGCGAGGCAGCGTCCAGGCGCCTGTGAGGCGGACGGACTCGCGTCGCGCGGGGCCTCCTCAGGACGCCGGCCATGGGCTTCCTTGTGCTTCCGCTTCCGGTGACCTCCAGGCTGAGGGGCCGCCATGGCCCCCGGTCAGGTCAGGCCTCGGGCCTCGGGCCTCGCGCCGGGCGGAGGCCGCCGGAAGCCGGGGGTTCGCTGGTGACCTCACAGTCCCGCTCCCCCGGGCCGGCCCCACAGACGCGGCCTCGCCTCGCCGCGGGGGTTAAAGCGTGAGGAGCGGCCGTGGAAGGGGCAGCGCGGGAAAGTGGGAGAACCAGGAACTTCCGGAAGGAGCCGCGGCGAGGCCTGCGGGCCGGACACGCGTTTCCGGCGCGAGGAGCGGCCGTGGGGTCCGTGGGGTCCGTGGGGACCGGAGGGCGCCGAGGCCGGAGCGCAGCGCCGGGTCCGGATGGCCGCCCGGTGAGGGAGCAGCCGGCCTCCCCGGCGGGTAAGTCAGGGCACATGGAGCTAAGGCGGTCCGTTGTGAAGGCGCGACGTGGCGGTTTTTAAGCCCTTTTGTGTGTGTGCCTGTGTGGCTGTGTGTGTCTGTGTCTCTGTGTGTGTCAGTGTGTGTGCAGTGTATCTGTGTGTGTGTGTCTGCGTGTCTGTGTGTGGCTGTGTGTGTGTCTCTGTGTGTATGTCTGTGTGTGTGTGTGAGAGCATGTCTGTGTGTCTTTCTGTGTGTGTGTGTGTCTGTGTGTATGTCTGTGTGTGTCTGTGTGTGTGTGTCTGTGTGTTGTGTGTATCTCTGTGTGTCTGTCTCTGTGTGTGCGTGTGTGTGTGCATCCTTCACCCCAGTCCAATTTGGGGGCATTGCCATAATCCCTCCACAATCCCCACCCACAACCCTTTGCAGTCCTGGTGGCTCCCCGACCCCAAGCTGCGGCCACTAATCTGCCCGGGGTTCCCTTTAGACCAGTGTTTCCCAAACTTCTCTCATGATGAGAATCACCTGGTGGAGTTGTTAAAACACAGATTCCTGAATCCCAACTAAGAAGTGCTAAACTAGAATTTTTGGGAACATATAGGTAAAATTGCATACCTAACTTAGTGCTCTGTATATAACATCTGTGTTAGAGCACTAGTTAAGTATACAATTTTACCTATATGTTCCCCAAAATTCTAGTTTAGCACTTCTTAGTTGGGATTCAGGAATCTGTGTTTTAACAACTCCACCAGGTGACTCTCATCATGAGAGAAGTTTGGGAAACACTGCTTTAGACTCTCCATTTAAAAACGTTCTTTTTCACACACTGTTGAAAAACCAAATGCGGCCCCTTCCCATTTCCCAGAGGAGTTGCCTTTTCCTGGATGTCTCAGGAAGATGGACTAGTACCGTGGTTGGCAAACTGCGGCTCTCTGGCCCCTTGAGTGTGGCTCTTCCACAAAACACCAGGGCCTGGGTGAGTCTATTTAGAAGAAGTGGTGTTAGAAGAAGCTTAAGTTTAAAAAAAATTCGGCTCTCAAGAGAAATTCCAATCGTTGTTCTGTGGTCATGTGGCTCTGTGGACTAATGAGTTTGCCGACCACTGGGCTAGTGAAATGTGGGATCCTTGGATGCCAGGTTCTTAGAGTTAGCGTCACGTGTTTGAGGTTCTTGGATGGTGGGGCATTTTTGCCAGGAGTTGGTCCCGCCTCTTTCCCAGGATTGCTAATATGGGGCTCAGGGCCGCTCTGCTGGGGGTTTGGATGGATTGTGAAGGCTCGGTGTTTGCCGTTTCTGTTCCCTGGGCCCAGCATGTGGCATGAGGATTCTCAGGTGGTCACCGTAGGAACCAGGGAGTCCGTTTACTGCTTTGGCTCTGGTCCAGGTTCTCTCACTTGCTGGCTGTGAGACGTCGGACCCCCTTCACCTTCTTGGTCTCTGTTTCCAGCAGATACTTGTTGCTGACAGCTTGGAAAGTCTTAGAATAGTGCCTGGCACGTGGTCCAGTGAAAATGTTAGCTGTCTGACCTCACAGGGATTCCTTTTGGGGAAAGAGGGTGATGGATTAAGAGATGTATGCTGTTCTAACCCACTGGACCCCAACCCTGTATACAATTTGTTGAGAAGCCTATTTGTTTGTTGTGTGTGTGTGTGTTTTTTATGACTCTGATCAATGAGTGGGACATAATTATTTGCTCCCTGAGAGTTGGTAAGATGTTAAGCCACCCTTCCTCCATATTATTTTTTAAATATATTTTATTGATTTTTTTACAGAGAGGAAGGGAGAGGGAGAGTTAGAAACATCAATGAGAGAGAAACATCGATCAGCTGCCTCCTGCACATCCCCCACTGGGGATGTGCTCTCAACCAAGGTACATGCCTTGATCGGAATCGAACCTGGGACCCTTCAGTTCACAGACCGACACTCTATCCCACATGTGTCAAACACAAGGCCCGCGGTCCAAATCCAGCCCGCCAGGCCTTGCAATGTGGCCCGCACCGCGCTGTCATCACTGCACTCCGCTGTCAGTTTATGACATTGTCAGTTTATGACTGTTCAGTAAACCATTCGGCCCGCGATTTAGGCTGGATTTTAGATTTTGGCCCCTTCTCTGATTGAGTTCGACACCCCTACGAGCCAAACCGGTTAGGGCCCCCCCTATTATTTTACTATTTAGTTTTGGTACTGGATATTTTCTCAGGAAATTAGGCATTTCCTTCACACTTGCAGATCCATTGGGTTAAAATGAAATGGTGTGTCATTAAGAATCTAGTCACCAGCTTTGGTGGGATGGGAAATACGCGTATCCTCCCGAAGCCCCAATCCCACCCACAGAACGGGGCGCCGATTGCCTTTCTGGTGGGCAGAGGGGCCAATGGAAACCTTTTACCCCCGCGCAGCACCTGGCAGCGCGGGGGCCGTTCCACGCCCGTCAGCTGTTACTTTCATTACGCCGCGTTCTCGCCAGTTAAAACAGCTCAGGGATTGTAAACCTCTGCGAACCAGCGAAAGGAACTGGGAAGCCCTCCCCTGGTTTCTAGGCCTTGGAACACGGGATGGGGCAGAGGAATGATCTGTTCCTTGAAAGTTGGAAGTAAGTTGCCATCCCTGCGTCAGTCACCCTCTGAAGCAGCGGTTCTCAACCTCCCCGACCCACCGGCAAACACAGATATTTCCATTCCGATCCATGACAGTAGCAAAATGACAGACAGGAAGTAGCAATGAAAATAATCTTATGGTTGGAGGTCACCACCACATGAGGAACTGGATTAAAGGGTCATTAGGAAGGTTGAGAACTACTGCTTTAAAGCTATGCCTTTCCTTCCTTTTTATATACTCCCCCTCCGTGCCACTAAGAGTTTTAAACTTAACGCTAAAAACAGGAGTCAGCAATCTTTTCCGTGAAGGGCCAATGAGTTACTATTTCAGGTTTTGTGGGATCTAGGGTGCCTGTCGAAATTCCTCAGCTGTTGTAACGTGAAAGCAGCCTAGTGTGTAAACGTGGGTGTGGCTTGTCCAGTGAAACTTTATGGACCTTGAAATTTGGATCTCGTGATTTTTGTGACATGAAGATTATTCTCTTGTGTCTATTTTCCAACCACTTAGTCATGTTTCATTCAACTGTTTGGTATGCGCGCCGTACGAAAACAGACAGCGGGGTGGATCTGGCCTTCGGGCTGTAGTTTCCCGACCCCAGTCCGAGCACTTCGTGGCACACAGACGAGCCGTGGGATGTGGAATCAGAAAACTTGGTCCTGATGTGTATTAATTGGGTATATTTGGGCAATTGACTCGGCACTCAGCCTCATGTTCTCCATCTTGCAAACAGGCGTTATCCCAACAAGTCTCCCCCTCAGCTTGGCGGGGTGAGATCGTGGGAAAGGTCTCGCACACTGTGGGGAGCCTAGTGAACTACGTTCTAGCCATCTCAATGATTTTGTGAGAGTTAGTCAAATAGAGTAAGTGCTGGAGGGTGGACATAGATGACTGGGTTTTAATCATGGCCACTTATTAGCCACGTGACTTTGCTCACACGGTCACCCAACTTCTCTTTGCCCCTCTTTCTTTGTCCCTGAGGTAGAGATGATAATAGTACCTCCTTCCGCCAGTTCAGAAGATACATGCCCAGTCCTGGGCACACAGTCTTCAAGATTAAGTAAGCTAACAATTTTGCCGAAACCAGTTTGGCTCAGTGGATAGAGCATCGGCCTGCGGACTGGAAGGTCCCAGGTTCGATTCCGGTCAGGGGCATGTACCTTGGTTGCGGGCACATCCCCCGTAGGGGGTGTGCAAGAGGCAGCTGATTGATGTTTCTAACTCTATCCCCCCTCTTCCTTTCTATATATATATATATATATATATATATAAATAAATAAAAGCTAACACTTTTATGCTTAGAAAAAACCCTGGCACAGATACATTATAAATATTAGCTGTTGTTATTTCACGATAAGATATATTTGGGTGGTGGTGTTTTTTGTTGTTGTTGTTGTTGTTTTTAAAAAAGGTATGTTTGGGGTTGAAAACCACTGTGCCACGTTGTTAAAATGAAAGACTTCCGTTTCTTTGCTGAAGTGTTGTGATTCAGAAAGCTCGGGGATTATTTGTTCCTGGGAAGTGTGAAGAAAATTGCCCATAAATGGCAAGGGCTTAGAGCATTTCTTGAAGAAAACACTCCCTTGACATTCGCCCAGTTTTTACGATCTGCCTTCCTTTCAAGAATGGCCGGCTTCATTGTGGCTTTCAGATGGGATAGCCGACACGTGCGCCCGTCGGTGGTGGAGAGCTGGCGGCTGACAGATTTGGTTGGATCCCTGATTTACCACCTCCTGGCCCGGAGCCGGGAGGACGCACCAGCCTCTCCGGGCTCAGCCTCTGGTCTGTGAAACGCGGATACTCATCGTGCCCACCCCAAAACGCGCTGCACGTGAAGTGCTCGGTGCCCGGCCTGGCCGGCTGTAAAAGTTTAATAAATGAAAGCTATGCAATTAGCCCCCGGGGCACTCGTAAAGTGAGACCCATTGGAGATGGAAAACCATTTGCCGGGCTCTCTGGTGCGCAGCCTCCCCTCTCACTCCGGCTCTGGAATGCCTAACAGTGCTGTCGGAATTAGTGGTCTTTAGGAGATTGCCTTCATGAACCATTAGTCCTAAGTTTATGTTTCCTTAAAAAAGGGAGCCCTTCCTTAAAGGTTTTCACCGTATTTGTATAGGATCGTGTTAGGAAGCACGGAGTAAGCAGGGTAGACAGAAAGACCTAGCTTTGAGCCCTGGCTTTCTCAACCAGTTAGATTATGACCTTGAGTAGATGACATTCTCTCTAAGCTCATCTATAAAATAAGTATATTAGTTGCAGTTCCACTAAGATTACTAAGAGAACTCATATATATATAAATATATATATATTTATATATACACATATATATACATATATACATATATATGTATACATATATGTGTATATATATATATATATACATATTTATTAACTTTACTCAAGTATAATTCATATATGATACAGTTCCCCCCTTGACAGTGTACAGGTGTTAAGTATATTCACAGAGTTCTACAACCATCACCACAATCGTGAACATTTTCTTTATCCTAAAAAGAAACCCTCACTCTCTCTGTCCCCCTCCCCATGGTCCAAGACAACCATCCACCCACTTCCTATTCCTACAAGGTTCGCCTCCTCGGAACGTTTTGTGTAAACGGAATCACACAACCCGTGGGCTTTCATACCTGCCTTCTCTCACTTAGCATGGCCGCAGCGTGTGTCGGGGCTTCCTGTTTATCGCCAGGTACCCTGCGGTAGGCATAGACCACGTTTCACGTGGCCAGTTACCAGCCAGTGGGCATTGGGCTGTCCCACTCTGACTGTGACGATAACGCTGCTGTGCACATTCACACGCACGTGTGTATGTGGCCACGGGTTTTAATCTCACCTAGAAAGGGGATTTCTGGGTCCCGCGGTAACTCTGTTTCACCTTTTAAGGAACTGCGGGCTGTTTTCCAAGTTGCATCCAGACTGTGCTCAAAGCACTTAACCCAGTGCCCGACTTAGAGCAAGTGGCTCTTGCAAGACGGCTATTTTGGTAACACGTATTCATGGTAAGAAATATGTTCTTAGAGCCGCTCTTCTCATTTAGTTCAATGAGTTGGCAAGCCTTCTGTCTTTTTAATGCCCTGGAACAGTTTGTGCAGACTAAGAATAATTCCTGCCCCCCTCGGGCCTCTGAAAGATGCTTCCAGTCCAACTGAGATTCCACGCCGTTTCTGCTTCCCCAGAAAAGGGTTTCTGATTTGTTCGCATGGAGTTATGTAGCATCGGTGAAGGGTATAACCTCTGGAGTCATTTACCAGGCAGGCTAGTAGGTGTGAGTGTGATTCCATGAATTCAGTTTCCGTATCTGTACGCCAGGTGGGGAGGGCCCCTGACTCGGGTATTTTAAGGGCGAGCTGCAGATACATGCCATGCCCGACGCAGTATCTGGCACAGGAGATTTTAGGCTTGTGTGGCTGAAAATTCCTGTGCTGGGTTGTTAAAACGCACTGGAGAGTCTTAACTCAGGAATTCTCCATAACAAGATTTTTCTTTCCTATTCCTTTAGTAATCAGTTTTTATCATTTTTATTTTCCTTGAAAATGTTCCTTTTCATTAAAATTTTCATACGTGTTGGTCTAAAGTCTGACCTAATATTAACACATTAGCTTTCGTTTGTAATAGGAACTATGTTTGTGTGGTGCAAAATTTGAAAAGGAGAAATGGAAATACAGGGAGAATTTATTCCCCACATCTCATGTCCAGCCACTAGTTTTCCTCCCTGTAGATAACCAGTGTCACTGTTTTAAAAAAATATTTCTTTTATTGATATTTTCAGAGGGAGAGGGATAGAGAGCTAGAAACATCAGTGAGAGAGAGAGACATCATTGATCAGCTGCCTCCTGCACACCCCCCTGTGGGGATTGAGCCTGCAACTAGGGCATGTGCCCTGACTGGGAATCGAACCAGCGACCTCTCAGTTCTCGGGTGGATGCTCAACTGCTGAGCCCCACCAGGTGGGCCAGTGCCACTACTTTCGTGACTAGTCTGTTCAACGTTGCCCCATGCCTAGTGAGTCAACTATACCTAATGCATGTTTCCCTTTTGATTTAACAAATAAAACACACATTTAGCACCTCTTTAGATTTGGCAAAACCAGCTACACACGAAGTGTGTTTTCTCCTGCCTCGATGGCTGCTCTGTGAAAGCCAAACCACCTCTCCTTGTATTTCTAGCCGCATCCCGAGCTGTTGACATGGTCTGTGTGGAAATCGCGCCATCTTTTAGAGACTTCAGTGAGAGTTGGTGCAGAATTCTGTAGCTCGAGGTTGTTTGTCAGGAACCCGCAGTCCTTACATGACCTGGGGCCCTGCGAGGTCTGGCCTCTGTCTGCGCTGTCTGTCTCATGCTGGCTTGTGTTCTCACCCCCCGCTCTCCGTATTCCCCTGTACACGCCGTCGGTCAGGCAGGGATTGCCTTGTTCAGCACCTGGCCCCGGCCAGACTCTCTTTTTGGACATGCACATAGGACATCACGCTTCCTGCTACTCCCTCATACTGTCTGTATGGTAATTTGGTTGCCTGGCCTCATCCATGGACTCTTCATCCCTGTGAAGACAGAGACGGAGGCTCCTCGTGTATCGTTATGTCCCTAGTGTCTGGATGGAGTTGTTAAACCTAATACCTATTTGTTGAATGATTGAATAAACGAGTGTCTACCATTTTGCCAGTTCAGGATTAGAGCTTTGTGGCTGGTAAACCAATGTGAAGGGGGGGGGGGGGGGAGTATGTGAATTAGCATGTGATAATTGACTTCTGAATTTCTTTTAATACTTTGCATTTTAAAAATATGTACATTATTTATTTCAGAGAAGAGAGAGAGAGATCAGTGATGAGAGAGAATCACTGATTGGCTGCCTCCTACATGTCCCACCAGGGATCAAGCCTGGGAATTGAACTGTGACCTCCTGGATCATAGGCGGATGCTCAACCACTGAGCCACGCTGACCAGGCCTAACTTCTGAATGTTTGGCTTCCTGTGATACAGGGTGCCCAGTGCCCTCTGGGACAGGGACATGTGAGCAGACATTGGGTATATGAGCCTTCTCACGTACAGAAACTCCTGTCGCTCTGAACCTTACCTCTCTGCCAAATGGTTGACATATTTCCCTCTTAATAACACCTGGTTTGTGACAGTTGTCATTTGCTTATCTTTAATCTTACAACGTAATTCATTGCTTTTTGGACCTGTTCTTTTAATATTTGAATTTAGGGGCAGTTTTGGTGAAAGAGTTGGCTGTCTTTAATAATAATGATTGTTTTTTGGTTTGTGGGCAGATGCTCTAACCACTGAGCTACCAGTCAGGGCAATAATGATTTTGTTGTTGTTGTTGTTGTTGTTGTTGTTGTTATTGTTGTTATCCTGCAATTCCTTGTGAAGATAACAAATAAAAGCAAGTTCACCCTAAGGAAAATTGGTTAAGTTTGAATTACTGAGGAACTACATATACATTTGTATACTAAGATATTTACCTGTTTGGCACTGAATGTATACACGAGTCCTGAAGAACCGATCTGTACTTTGGAAGGTGGTATTTATTTTAAACTGACTGTTCCTGTAACCCACCAGCTCTGTGCAGAGGACCCCCGAGTCAGAGTCTAGCAGAGCCTGTTCAGAACCCTTCATCACCATCTCCACTTTCACGTCTGTAAGCATTTCAGATGGAACAGACCCCAGAGAGAGCGCCTCTCTGTCTGCTCTTCCTCTGCCCACATGGCTACTCACTCACCAAACAACACTTCCATCTACCTACCAAATCAGAAATAGGAATCATTTCTTACACCTTTTTCTTTGCCACATGCACACAAATTATCAGTAAGATTTGTCGGTTGTGGCTCCTAAGTAGATCTCATATGTGTTCACTTCTTTCTGTGCCCACGGCCAGCACCCTACCTCAGGGCACTGTCACCCTTTGTCCAGGCACCTCCACCTTCTGGCCTCCCTGCCTCCTCTCCCACCTGTCTCCAGCCCCCCAGTGCTCCCCACAGCAACACGAATCGTCTCAGAGGGGATGCTGTCAGATCTTCTACAAAGTCTTTAACGGCTCCCCATCACATTCAGTCCATTGTGATCGAAACTGCAATGAGCATTATCTTGTCCTCTGGTTTCGAAAGAGGTGGCTCTCGCATACCTGACCAATCTCATTATATGCCCTTCAACCCCGTTCCTGCTGCCTCCAGCCATTCTGGCATCTTTTCCCTGTTTTTCTGTTATGGTCTTTGTACATTGGTATTTTATCTTTCTAGCATGTTCTTCTCTTTGATCTTCCCCAGGATGGCTCTTTTGCACAATTTAGTCTCAGCTTTTGCTCCCTCAGAGAAGTCTTCACTGACTGCTCTATGAAACCACCATACCAGCACAGCCCTCCGCATTTCAACATGTTTTTTTTTTTTTATTCTTCAGAGCCCTCGCCACAATTCTTAAAAGTTCATTTTGTCAACTTATTAAATCTATTTTCTCAGCTAAACGGAAGCTTGAAGCCATTATCTATCAAATTAATTAGGGTGGGGGCCATTTCAGTCTCCTTCACAGTGAACTCTGCCTAGCATTGCCTTCTATGTAGTAAGCATGCAAATGTTTGTTGAAAGAATGGATAAATAAACATTTATCGAGAGACCTCTATGCATTAAGCTCTGAGCTAATCCACGGGCTCTTAATACCCAGATAGCCTGATTTATCACAAGAGAAGTTCTAATAAACATCAAATAATAACAAGCCATATCATTTGGCAAGACACAATTAAGTGAGAAATCTATAATTCAAAGCATTTTTTTCAGAGCACTTGGAAATCTAAACACATTCCTAATTAAGAGGAAATTTAATGGGATATATGGAATGTGGTTCAAATGGCCCTTGGAGGGAAAGCCAGAGCCTTAAATGTATCTGTTAAAATTTAAGAAATATTAAAAGTAAACGCATTAAATCCACTATCCAAGATGCTAGGAAAAGAAACACAAATAAGTAGAAGGACGCAAATAATAAAAAATTAATTAAATGGAAAAGGAGAAAGAATATGATTAAAAAAAAAAGCAAGTCACTTTAAAAGACATAAAATTGTCAAATCTTCAGCAACAGTGATGAAGAAAATGGATGAAGTATAGATTAAATGACATTATTAGATAAGAGAACATCATTACCAGTGAAGAATAAATTAAAAATCAAAAGAATACTCTAATTCCATGCTAATAGATTTAAGTGCTATGGATAATTTTTTTAAAACTATAAATGATCAAAATTGACTAAAGAAAAGCAGAAATATAAGTCCAAAACGTTCAATGCAAAAAGACAAATTCGGTAAAAAAAACCTGTCAGTAAAAAATCCAGGAAAACCTATAGACAAACTATTGGAATTAATGAGAGCCCCGCAGGCTCATTGTGTGCGAAACCAGCCTACAAAAAGCGATGGCAGGCCATTTTTCTCAAAAACTCCTAACCCGAGATAGCATCATGAGAAAACATTAGACAAACTCAAATTGAGAGACATTCTGCAGAATACCTGACCAGTGCCTCTCCTGGCTGCTAAAGGCCTGGGAAACAAGAGGAGACACGTTCCGGCCCCGAGCTGTGGGGCGGGAGAAAGGCGTTTATGAGAAAATGGGTGAAATCCGGACGGAGTCTGTTTAATCAGTGGCTTTATTATACGACGTCACCTTCTTCATTTTGACAATGCGCCGAGGTTATGCAGTGAGGTTAATTAGGGAATCTTCGTAAAATCTTCACAACTTTTCCGTGAATCCGAAGTTACCCCCGCTCCCCCCTCCAAAGCTAGACCGCTGCTGTCCCCGAAAATAACCAGTCGGATAAGCAGTCAGTAAAAGACCCCTAAAGGCAAACGGGATCTTTGTTGGGAACCGCGGCTCAGAGCCACCTGCGGCTCCTGGCCCCTGGAGCGCGGCTCTTCCACAAAACACCACGGCCCGGGCGAGTCTGTTTGGGAGAAATGGCGTTAGAGGAAGTTTACGTTTAAAAAATGTGGCTCCAAAGAAATTCCCATCACTGTGCTGTTGGCGTTTTGGCTCTGCGGACTCCGGAGTTTGCCGACCCCGTTGTAGGGAATACAGCTGCCGTCTGCTGACGGCACAGAGACGTGTGCGATGGGGGTGGGGGTGGCACAGACCAGGCCAGAGGTGGGGGCTTTGGCATAAAGCTCCCGGGTTTCTCTAAACTGCTTATGGATTTCACGCCGCTTGAAATCCCGATAGGGTCGTCCATCAGGCCAGACAAGCTGATTCTAACAGGAGTTTCCAGACACGTTATCAAATACCCCGATAACATAAACTCGTACTAAGGACTGTGCGGGGCCGGTGCACAGAGATGGGGGTGTGGGAACAGGCTGCCCCTGGACAGGACATCAGGAGGGGAATGGATCGGCCGGGGACACCTCAGCAGGGAGCCCTAACGCACGGCGCTCCGACCGGCTCCGGCTTCCGAGGGGAGCTGCTGGTGGGAGCAGAGGCGAGAGGCCAGCACCAGCGCTGCCCTCGCCGTGGCCATGCCGGGCTTTCCTCCAGCCGTGTTTGTGGCGTGGGCTTGGACACGCGTGGACGTGTGACGGGGCGGGGGCAGGCGGGATTCACGTCGGAACACCGCCTTTCACCCGCCTTTAAAGACAGTCTCCCCGATGCTGTTCAGAGAGGATGGGGGGGGGGGGTGGAGGTCAGGACGGTCCGCCGAGGGGAGCCGGGCCGGCGGCCGTGGCCGGAGCGGCAGGAAGGGGGGGAATTGGGAACAGCTGTGAGGCTCTGTAGAAAGGGGCAGGGGTTCTGGCTGGTGGTGTGCTCTGCGGCGCCCGTGAGCTCCCGTGGCGCCGTCCTGCTGAGGGCCGGGGTGGACGCTGAGCCTGGCTCGGGGGTCGGCGGGAGGTTAGGTTTGGGAGCTGAGGAGGGGGGTCGGACGGCGCCGGGCGGCCGGCCGGGAGGGACATGGAGGGTCCCATGACCGCGCTCCGGGCGCCCCGTCCGGGCCGGGCTCGGCAGAGCGGGCAGAGCGGGCGCTGGCGTCACGGGGGGAGAGAGAGCCCGGTGTGCGTATGGTCCTCACGAGGACTGGAAAGATCTAGACCAGGAAGAGCGGGTCTCGGCCTCTCAGGATTGCAGGGCTTCTGCGGGCGGCAGGGCGGGAAGCGCTGACTCCGCGGGGGGATGTGCCCGCAGCCTGGAGCCCGGGACAGATTCCCGAGAGGCTGTCCGTGGGGGACACACACACACACACACACACACACACACACACTGCTGAGCAGCGGGGGTGGGGGGGCAGCTGCAGGAGCCTGAGGACGCGCCGCATCTGATGGCGAGGGTCCGAAGGGACAGTGTGGCAGGGAGCCGCCTGTGCAGAGGAGAGGAGGGGGCTAGAGGATGTGAGAATGTGCTGAATCACCCCAAACCGCAGCCAGCCCTCAGCTCCTGTCCCTCGGGAGCTCAGACACACGCCCGGGGGCCCTGGGCACGGACAGGGACCCGCGCCCCCAGATCACCCCGCCGCGCGGCCAGGCTCGGACACCTCTGCCCTGAGGGGTGGTGCCGCAGTCCCTTTAGGGGCGCCTCAAACCTGGGGGGGGCACTGCGGTGAGAGGAGACCCTGGGAGACCGGAGTGTGGTCACCGCCGCCCCAACCAGGAGCTTCCCAATGCGGCAAGCAGCCTCTGCCATCCGTGTCCGTGCCAGCAGAGATCCGACTGTTACCCAAAACTCACTAACGCACACCGCAACCGGGGCTCCGTTCCGCGTGCTGTCAGGGACCTGCTTTTGGTAATTAACGGTCTAATGAAAAAAAAAATCCGTTTTAAAATCCGCACCCGCCGCACCACATTGCAGCGTGATTCACGGACACGTTCGGCTCCTCCGCCCGCACATCTCCCCGTAAATGTGCCCGGGAACAGGCTGCGGAGAAGCCCAGTCCCCGCCCGCTTCCCTCCGCTCGTTCCTTGAAAGCGAATCGCTGGGCTCGGAGGCCACATGAACGGCTTTTCCAATCCATCGATGTTCCCGCTAGGACAGAAATGCGCATTCTGGCGGGGACGCGCCCGCGGGACGGGCGGCGAGGGGAAAACCCGTCCTCCGTCCCCCCCTGCCCGCACCCCATCCCCGCACCCCATCCCCGCACCCCCGCACCCCATCCCCGCACCCCCCGCACCCCATCCCCGTCCCCGCGGTGGCCGGTCAGCGGTCCCCGGTCCCCGGTCCCGGCCGCCTTTCCACAGGTGTGCCCGCGGCGCGGGGTGCGTGCTCACAGCCGAACGAACGGAAACACTCACCGGCTCGGGTCCGCCTGTGCGTGCGCCGCCGCCGCTGTCCCGGCCCCGGGGCGCCCGGTCCCGCCGCGCCCCGCCGCCACCTGCCAGCGCCGCGCCGCCGCGGGCCCCGCCGCGGGCTCCGGCCGGCGCTCCGCGGGCTCCGCGGGCTCCGCTCGGGGTGCTGCCTGGGAGCGCCGCGGCCGCGGGCATGTTCCGCGGACGGCGGTGCCCGGTCCCCCGGCGCGGGGGTCTGTGTCCGGGGTCCGGGACGCTCACGGCTGCACACGTGAGCCCCGCATGCCTGCCGTGTGTCTCAGACAGCAGCCCTGGCTCCCGCTCGCCCGTCTTCACAGCCCAACATACATGTGTGTGTGTGTGCGTGTTTTCGGATTTACATTTTTGGACAAATATACGTGATCCCCCCACCCCGCCGCCGCCGCCGGGTTTTCTCTCCGCGGCAGTGGCGCATTCGGGAGGCGTCAGTGGGTTTCTCTGCACCCCGTTTCTTTGTGTCGGGGGCGCGCAGCCCCCCCACTCCCCCCTCACCCCCCCCCTCTCCCCTCCAGACCCCTGTCTGGGCCCCTCGCGTGGGCTCAGTTGACGTCAGCCTGCGGCCCTGGCGCCAAGCGGTAGCCCCGGCAACGGCGCGCTGATTGGCAGCGCCCGGGGGCGCCGCGGGGGGCGCCCGGGTGGCGCGCGGCGCCGATTGGCCGGCGCCGGCCCCGCCCCTGCGGAGAGCCGCACAAGTAGAGCGGGCAGCGCCCGCCGCAGACGCGGAGCCGGAGGACCTGGTCGGAGCGGAGGAGCGGACATGTCCACCCGGGGCTGGTGGCGCCTGCGGGCACACGGGACCGTGCGGGTGCGCTAGCCGGTGCGGCTGCGCCTCGCTGGCCGTGCGGCCGGCAGCTGCGCCTGCGGCGCGGGGCGGCGAGGTGAGTCCGCCCGCCCGCGCCGCCGGGTCCCGCCGCAGGAGCCGTGCCCTCGGCGGGCGGGCGGGGGTCCGCGGCGGCGCCAGCTAGTGCGGCCGCCCGCCCGGCGGAAGCGGCGCGGGCTCGGGGATGCCGCGCTATGTTGCAGCGATGCAGGCGGCCACAGGCGGAGCGGGGGATGGCTGCGATATAAGCGGCCGCAGACAGGAGCGGGGTTTGCCGCGATATAAGCGGCCGCAGACAGGGGAATGGGGGGTTTGCCGCGATATAAGCGGCCGCAGACAGGAATGAGGGAGGTTGCCGCGATATAAGCGGCCGCGGGCGGAGCGGGGGGATGGCCGCGATATAAGCGGCCGCAGACAGGAGTGAAGTGATGGCTGCGATATAAGCGGCCACGGGCGGAGCGGGGCGATGACCGCGATATAAGCGCGGACAGGCGGGAGCGGGGGTATTGCCGCGCTGTGTTGTCGCGATGTAGGTGGGGGACAGAAGGGAGGCGGCGGGTTGCCGCGATATAGGTGGGGGACAGGCACGCGATGGCTGCGGTGCTGACGGGCTCCTGTCACGGCCAGCCTGCCCGGGTGGGCGTCCAGGCGGCGGCCGGTCGCCGCCGAGTGGGTGGCGAGGTCTCTGGGTCCGCCCGCTTTCCCGGGCTGCGGGGCTGGACCCTCATCCCAGGCGGTCCACCCTGCTCTGGGGCCGCCTCGCATCCTTGCAGCGTTTGGGGGCGGAGCTCGATTTGCCGCAGTGGCCGTGGGAGGAGCTAAGGGCTGCCAGAGGCGGTCCAAACGCTGTGACGCCTGCGGGTTCTGTTCTTGTGACGGCGTCGGGCTGGCGCCCCCACCTGCCATGGCAACATGATCGCTATAGGCGAGTTGCTGGGCAGACGCTGTCCTGATTGGTTAGCTGCAGATTGGGGGCAGGCGCTGTCCTGATTGGTTAGCTGCAGATTGGGGCGGGGCCGAGGGCTGTCGTCACAGCCACTGTGGGCTCTGACGGCCTCGGGGCCCCGCCCACCGCTGCGCCATCTTTGATGGGGGCAGCTGAGGTTTGCCGCGCAGGCGCAGTGTTGCTGGCTGGCCGCAGGGGCGGGGCCGCGGGCTGTGGCGGCTGCAGCGGTGAAAGGCTGCGCGGGTCCTGCCTGTCTGGTACCTTTCTGGCTGTGACGGTCCCAGCCTGACTAGGATGGGTTCTGAGCTCTGACTCAGATTGGCATCTGGTGCGCAGGCACAGTGCCTGCAGTTTGCCATGGCTGTTGCCGCCGTGGAACCGTCTGTCAGGAGCGACAGGGATACAGGCTGTCTGTATGCCCGTGTGTGTGAGGGAGGGCGAGCTTCTGAGGCTCACCGCGGCCCTGGTCTTTTCAGGGCTGTGTTTACCCTGGGGTGTGTCTGGCTGCATTTTCTGGCTGGGGGTGTAGCGGTGGGGGAGCAGCCGAGGGGCATCGCACAGGTGGCCCTGTGGTCGTTCGGGACCGGTGCCCTGCAGCCCTGTAAGTTGTCTGATAGGTGGAAGCCACAGCTTGTTGCTCAGGTGCGGTCATGAATGACTGGAGGGCAGGCTGCAGGGGCGGGCCCGAGGGCGGGGCTCCTTAGCCCACCTCCTCTGGCGCTATGCTGGCCCACAGGTGTCCGCTGAGGCGCACTGCGCAGGCGCCATCTTGAGTGACAGCGTGGCTGGCTGCAGGGGCGGAGCCCGAGGCGGGGCTGCGTGTCTTGAGTGACGGGTGGGGGCTGCAGTCCTACGCGCTCCCGCGCTCTGGGGGCCGACAGGTGGCCGATGAGGCTTACTGCGCAGGCGCCATCTTGAGTGACAGCGTGGCTGGCTGCAGGGGCGGAGCCCGAGGCGGGGCTGCGTGTTGTGAGTGACGGGTGGGGGCTGCAGTCCTGCGCGCTCCCGCGCTCTGGGGGCCGACAGGTGGCCGATGAGGCTTACTGCGCAGGCGCCATCTTGAATGACAGCGGGGCTGCAGAGGGCGGGCCTGAGAGGGTGACGTATTTTGAGTGACGGATGGTGGGAGGCGCAGACCCAACCCATCTTGCGGTGCCCATTGGCCCTTAAGAGGCTGACTGTGCGTGCGCCATCTAGTGGCCCAGCCGGGGTGGAGCCCAGGGTGGGCCGGCCCCGCCCCGTGATGAATAAATGAGGTGACGCTGCAGGGGTGGGGCTTGGGAGGGCCTGGGGAGCCCCGCCCATCCGCACCACGTCCGCCAGGCCTTCTGCGCAAGCGCCATCTTGAGTGGCGGTGGGGCGGGCCTCGGGGGCGGGGCCGCGCTGTCCTGAGTGACAGGTGGCGCTGAAGACCCCGGCCCGTCTTGGCGCTGTCTATTGGCGGCCAGAGGCTTCCAGAACAGCCCTCTCCTGAGGGATGGCGGGGCTTTGGGGTCAGCCCGGAGGCCGCAGCCAAGGCTTACTGCACAAGGCGCCCTTCGGAGGGCGGTAGGGCGGAGGGGCTGCGGGCGGGTGGGTGGGGGGGGGGCTGCAGGCTCCGAGCCGCCTCCGCTGTCCCTGCTGCGCAGGCGCAGAGCTGCCAGCAGCGCGCTCGCCGCAGTGGCGCCATCTTACGTGGCCGCGCGACGTGGCGGCAAGAGCCTTGCTCCCTCTGAGGGGCGCCAGAGCAGCGCCAGAAGTGGGGGGCCAGGTTCACCTCGCAGTTCTGGGGGTCACTTAGGAGAGAACGGAGGCGGCGGGGTGTGGGGGCCCGGGGGACCGAGTAGGCCTCGCGGGAAGGGTCGGGCCTGCAGGGGCAGGACTGTGGCGCGAGGATGGCCACCAGGGGGCGGGAGGCGGGAGGCGGCTCTGCTGGAGGCGGGCCTGGGGGCAGGGGGGCGGGCCTGGGGGCGGGCATGAGAGGCGGGGGGGCGGGCCTGGGGGCGGGGTAGGGAGGTGGGGGGCGGGCAGGGGCGGGGCCTATCCAAATGGGGCGGGGTTTCCTGCTGGGAGGGCAGCCTCGGGCGGGCAGGGGCCGGGCAGGGGCCACGCATGCGCACAGCCATATGCGGTGTGGCACTGTTGCTGCAGGACCCGCTTCCCGGGCTGAGTTTATTTATTTATTTATTTTTATTTTTTATTTTTTTATTAAGGTATTATATGTGTACATATATTACTGTTGCCCCCCCACTTCCATACATGTCCTCCCTCCCCAAAGTTTTTTTTTTTTTTTTTTTTTTTAAAGCATACACCCGCTAGTGATAGCGTTAGCAGAGCCCACCGGGAGCACGCCGAGAGCCTATGCAAGGTTCTGTAAGATTCGCTGCTGATAGCACTGCCCCAGCATAATGTGACCATAGCAACAAGGGCCTATGGGAGCTGGGCGCTTCCCGTCACTTACATACACGCGGTGGAGCTCAGGGTCCCGCCCTGCATCGCCAGCCATTAAATGGCAGCACCGGAGCCTCACCTCCCTTCCCTGAGGGGCACCCACGCCATCGTTATCCCACGTGGTGTGCATGGGAAACAAAAGCCGATTTTTTACCCCCAAAGTTCGATCTGTAATAGTTGGCCATGAGCTCTGAGATTGAGTCCTCAGGGCCTCTGCTTTTCGGTGAGGCAAGAGCACGTGGTGGGGGTCAACAAGAGACCATAAAAGTGAGGTGCCACACCCAGTCCCTGGCCTGTCGTTGGCAGTGAATAACCGTGCCTTCTCCGCCACGCGCCCCCCTGCCCCACGGCCTTTGCCCGTAGCGAGTGGCCAGTGCCACCCAGCCAGTGGGCAGGCTTCTGAAGTTGACAGCCCAGGGGACAGCCTGGGCCCCAAGAGCATGTGGCCCTGCCCCCGGGAGGGCTGTCCTGGTCTCCCCCGAGCCCTGTGAGTGCCGTCATCACCCTCCCCCCGCGGGAGGAACCGGTCATGGCAGAGCCCACGTGACGTCTCACGTTTTCCTTTCCTTCCCCAGTTCTGCCTTCTCCATCTTCTGCCCTCTTCCCCGTCGGCTGGCTGACCCAGCGCCAGGTGGCCGAGTCCTTTCCTTCCCCAGTTCTGCCTTCTCCATCTTCTGCCCTCTTCCCCGACGGCTGGCTGATCCCAGCGCCCGGTGGCCGAGTCCAGGTGAGCGAACTCGACTTCTCGCCGCATGGCGCCACCCCCTTCCTCCTCCTCGCACCCGTGGCCCACCCGCACGGCCGCAGCACCCTCGGCGCTCTCAGAAAACACACACACACACACACACACACACACACACACACACTCCGGGTAGGTCCCGTGTTCGCTGGACACTCTCCCTGGCCTCGAGCCACGCTTCCTGGTATCCTCACTCTTCCTGCCATCAGCCACCCCCTCGCGCCTCCTCTCTCTCTCCCTGGGCAATGGAAGAAGCACGAGTCACTAGTCACCACAAACCCGCCCCCGGGGAAAGCAAGCGCGTCCCTGGCGCTCACGGCGTGTTAAGTAACGAAAGGCATTGAACACGTGATGGTGAGACCAGGCACTCGCCCTGGGCAGTTACCTTAACCCGGCAGAGGCCGTGTGGGGCCTCCCGGAGGGAGCCAGGGGCATGGAGGGTGAGCCCTGAAGGGCGGCGGGCGGGAGTGTGGGAGGGGGGTGTTGGGAGAGGAGACGTGGGCGTTTCTGAGGGAACGGGAGGGGAGCCCACAGCCCAACACTCCTGGAGCGAAGGAAGGACTCGGTCGGCATTGGATGGACGTGGGGGACAGGTGAGCACGTGGCTGCAGCCCACGGGAAGCCACTGCGGCCTCGAACCGGGGCAGTCACACGATGATCAGATTCTTGTGTTTAACATGTCATCTGGTTGCAGGATTCAGAAGGGGAAGGTTGAAACGGTGGGTGCCAGGAGGCCACCCTCAGGTCTGAGGGAAAGGTGGTGGCTTGGATTTAGGGTCACGGCAGTGGGTAAGTGCACTATCCCGCCTCCATGGCAACGCTGATGTCTGACTGCTCCCGGGGAGCAGGCCTAAGCTGTCAGTAGGACATCCCCCCAGGGGTCCCAGATTGTGAGAGGGCACAGGCTGGGCTGAGGGCCCCCTGATGCATGAATTTCATGCCCTGAGCTTCTAGTTTATATGTATATATAAGGCTAAGCAACCATGATGCTCACTGACCACCAGGGGGCAGAAGCTCAGACTGGTATCTATATGTATAAAAGGCTAAGTGGTCATGATGTGCACTGACCACCAGGGGACAGACACTCAGACTGGTGTCTTTATCTATATCTATATATCTATATCTATATAAACGGCTAAGCAGTCATTATGCGCACTGACCACCAGGGGGCAGATGCTCAGACCGGTAGCTATGACACGCAGTGACCACCAGGGGGCAGGGCACTCAGTGCAGGAGCTGCTGAGCTGCTGTTACTTGGCAGCTGTGGTTATCGAGTGATGCACTCTGGACCGGAGGGGAGGAAGCCCGATTTTAGGGTGTATCACCCAAGAACCACCCTTTCACGATCTGGGACCCCTCGGGGGGGTGTTGGAGAGCCGGTTTCAGCCCGACCCCTGAGGCCAGCCAAGGGACCTCACTGGTGCACAAATCCATGCACTGGGCCTCTAGAATATTAATGTTGATCAATGTCACCCCAATCAATTGACTAAGATGAAAATTTAAAAACTTTTAAAAAATTTAATAAGTTCAGTCTAAAAAAAACACACCTTTTCCTGCTCCTAGGTGATAAAAATTTTATTTCATTTTTATTTTAGATTTAGCATTTTTATGTATGGTATGATCTCCCCCCTCAAATTAATGATTGGCTAGTTTTCCTATTCCTACTTATTGAAAAAATCTACATATCCCTTATTATGTTCCAATGCCATTTCCATGGACTACTGCCTACTCAACTATGTATAGTAAACTTATTATGATTCTTAAATGAATCAGCCTTCCTGTCATAAATTGCAAGTGGCTTTCTTTTGTTATTTAATTTCTTTGGCTTTTTGGTGTAGGCAAGACCATCACTTCTTATTTCCATGTCATCTTTCTGCCTTTAGGCATCATACTGTAAAATAACGTTCTCACCCCAAGATTTATCCAACTATTTCTTGGTGATGGAAAAAATAAAGTAAAAGAATCCCATGGTCAAATACACTTGTAAAGCACTAACCTTTACACCCCTCTCTTGAAGGGTCGCAGTGAGACGTGCCACTGCTCACTGCGTTTATGGCAATTTACGACATACGCCTGCTCTACAAGAGTGTCCAGAACAGAAAATATATATATATATTTCTGAAATGTCCTGTTTGGCTTGTTGGCCTTTTGACATACGAATCCTCAGAATATTGCTCTAAATGGAGTTCTTCCAGGTTACAGTGGAGCCGCTGTGCAGTTCCCACCAGCACGCTTGGAAATCCCATGAGATGATATACATTAATTTGGGGGGGGTGCCTCTGTTTATTGTAACTTCATTTATGGAGGTGCTGCTTTTTCATATTGGAGCCCCTCCCACTTAAAAAAAGGATTGTTGACACATATTTGAGGAGTCTGTTATAAGTTATTTCCTTATTAAGTTATAACATCCCCCGATTGGTTCCTAAGAGAATGACAGTTTTACACCTTTCTTTATGCCTTAGATGTGTTTCTTTGTCTGTAATTAGCTCGCACTCTAGAACGATGTTCAGTGAGGACAGTGTTCAGTCCTCACGCCTCTTTCCTGGAGCGAGTGGTCGGAGTGCGTTAGTGCTAACCTTCGCCTGGTTTCACAGAGAGAACCCGAGGTGTTCTGTTTCCTGCTCCCAGCTGGTGCATGTGACACAGTAAATGGTCCTCTGTTGAAGGCGGTGGACAAGACCTCACCCCCAATGGCCATTTGGAGGATGGGTCTTGGGCGCTTTTTTTTACGTTTCTTCCTTGGTCACTCGTCTTGTATCTCTTCCTGTGAAATGTCTGCAGGTCGCTGGCATTTTGACTGTTCCTGTGCGTAGTGGCTTGTTTGGAAGTTCCAGAGAGGATCTGTTCCAACAGGTGACTTGCATGCCTGAGCGTGTCCCGCTGTCTCTGAGAGGCTGGGCTGGATCTTGTCGGGGACCCGGTTTTGTCTCCGGCGGGCGGGGCTCTGTGCTCTCCCCCACTCCCGGAGGCCTCCGCCCTCGCCGAGGCCGCCCTCTGAGCCAGGGCTCAGCCAGGACACTTGCTGTCCGCTGCTTCCAGTGCCTTTGGCACTGCCACCCCTCCTCCAGGAGGGCGGGGCCGCAGGGGCTGGTCCAGGGGGACAGACAGTGGAGAACAGTTTTCAGCAGAGCGTAGCCATGACAGCAGGAGGGCGTGGGACCACCTCACAGCCTTGACTCCTAAACAATTGGAACACCTTTTCCCCTTTAGACGTATTAAAACAAAACAATATTTTTTAAAAATACATTTTTTTTTAATTGACTTCAGAGGGGGAGAGAGATAGAAGCATTGATGATGAGACAGAATCACTGATTGGCTGCCTCCTGCACGCCCCCAACACTGGGGATGAGCCAGAAACCTGGGCTTGTGCCCTGATCTAAAATCGAACCCTGACCTCCTGGTTCATAGGTCAGCATTCAGCCACTGAGCCACACCGGCTGGGCAGCTTAATTTTACACCTGCAGCTGTCCTTTTAAAAGAGCGTGTGCCGTGCGTGGTTTCCTCCTTCTCTAGAAGGAGAGCCCGTGAGTCCACGCAGCCCCAGCCTGAGATTTTCTCACGTGTTGCCCACTTCGCACCAGGGCAGCACATAACAAGCGCGGAGGCAATGGAAGCATCCATGATGAGGGAGAATCATGGGTCAGCTGCCTCCGGCACGCCCCACCCTGGGATCGAGCCCACAACCCGGGCCTGTGCCCTTGACCGGAATTGAACCCGGGACCCGTTAGTCCGTAGGCCAATGCTCTATCCGCAGAGCCACACCGGCCAGGGCGGGTGGTGAGCCTCTCAGGCATTCTGGCTTACGGAAGCTTCATGGTCCTCAAAGGGGGGTGGTCTCTGGTTCCTCGTTTGCAGAATCTGGGCAGATGCCAGGACTCAGAGTAAATTGCCCAGGATCATAAAACCGGTCAGTAGTGCTGACCGGTGTGGCTCAGTGGTTGGACATCCATCTATGAACCAGGAGGTCATGGGTTGATTCCTGGTTTGGGCACAGGCCTGGGTTTCAGATTTGATCCCCAATAGGGGGCGTGCAGGAGGCAGCTGATCAATGATTCTCATCATTGATGTTTCTCTCTCTCTCCCTCTCCCTTCCTCTTTGAAATCAATGGAAATATATCTGTTTTAAACAAAACAAAAGCCCCATCAGTAGCGACCTGGCTCCTTCAGTGCATGCGGTGCCCGGAGGCATGCCGGTGCCTGCGGTCCTGTGTGTGTGTGTGCGCACGTATGTGTGTTTCTGGGGGTGGGGGTGGGGATGACGCACCGCTTGCCCCCCCCCCCCCCCGCCTTTCCGCAGAGGCGTGCTGACCCCTCCCCCGCAGGCCGCCGGGCCTCACCCCGGCACGTGTGTCTCCTTGCGCTCCGCAGGTCCCCACTGGCTTCACGGCTGCTGCGTTCTTCCCGTCACCTGTTTCGGTTGCTCAGCTGACCGCTTTCTCTAGAAAGATGCTGCCGCCAAGGCGCTTTTACTTCGGCAAAATCAAGAAGTCCTGGGCCCCAGACCCATACGAGCCAGACAGTGACCTGGCTCAGGACCCGCATGCCATCGTCGGAGGAAGTCCGACTGACTCTGAGTTTTCTCACCAGAGGTTTCGGAATTTCCTCTATGTGGAATACGTAGGGCCTCGCAAGACCTTGCTCAAACTCCGAAACCTCTGCCTCGACTGGTTGCAGCCGGAGATCCACACCAAGGAGGAGATCATCGAGCTCCTGGTCCTCGAGCAGTACCTGAGTATCCTCCCCGCCAGGATCCGGCCCTGGGTGCAGGCCCGGCGGCCGCAGACCTGCGAGAAGCTCGTGTCCCTCCTGGAGATGTACAAGGAGATGTACGAGCCGGAAGGTGAGGCGGAGGCGGCCACGCCCACTGCCGCGGGCCACGCCCACTGCCGCGGGCCACGCCCACTGCCGCGGGCCACGCCCACTGCCGCTGGCCACGCCCACTGCCGCTGGCCACGCCCACTGCCGCTGGCCACGCCCTCCGGGGACGGCCAGCGTGGGGTGTGGGGGGGGGGGCTGGGGAGCAGAAGCACAGGGCTACAAACCAGCCGCCCCCTGAGGTGGGAGGGAGGGTGAGGCTCGGGGCGAGGGCCCATGAGGAGCCTCACATGTCTCTTGCTGTGGCCCCGGCTCCCTTTGTTTTTTTAATCTTCCACCCGAGGGCATTTTTCCATAGATTTCTAGAGTGGAAGAGGAGGGAGGAAACATGGCCGTGAACGAGAGCCACCTGTGGGTGCCTCCCTCACAGGCCCCTCCTGGGCGGGGACCTGCAGCGGAGCTGTGCGTGCCCTTGGCAGGAACCCACCAGGACTTCTCTGTCCTTGGGCCGGAGCTCCAACCACTGAGCTACCAACCGGGGCCGGCTCCCTTTTGGAGGCCGGAGGGTGTGGTAGGCCTGGGGGCGAGGCAGGAGGTCCCGGGAGGTGGGGTGCGGTGGGCACGAGGGCACGCGAGAGGGTGGGCAGGGGGTGGCCGGCTCTAAGCGGGCGTCCTGTCCTCGTAGACGACAGTGACGCCCAGGGCGAAGACAACATGAACCGGAACGGAGCAGACTTCCGCCCGCCGCGCACCCCCTATTTCTCCACTGAGTACCGACCTGGACGGGCTGCAGCCGCGGCTGCCATGGCCGAAGGTACGCAGTGGCGCCGGGGCCTCTGAGGGGTCGCCCCCGCCCCCGTCCCCGTCCCCAGGGTAGCCGCGGCTGCTCCGAGACCTGAGGGGGGCGCAGGCTCACTGATGACAGATCGGCCTGCCGCAGAGTGACATGCGGGGGGCATCTGGGGTGGCAGCGTTTGCCGTTGGGAGGTGGCAGTGGCTGTTCAAGCCCCACCCGCAGCCTGCCCAGGCGGGCAGGGCTCCATCGCTGTCTCAGTTCTTCAGAGAACGTGGACAATTCTTTAAAAATCAGTCCTCCTTTTTAATATATTTTTATTGGTTTCAGAGGGGAAGGGAGGAGGAGATAGGAACATCAATGATGGGAATCATTGATCGGCCGCCTCCACGCCCCACACTAGGGGTTGAACCCGTAACCGGGGGAGGAGGCATACGTACGGCCTGATCAAGAATCGGATTGACCTCCTAGTTCACAGGTCAACCCTCGGCCTCGGAGTCACACAGTCAGACCTTTTTAAAGGAGCGTGGCTTCAGGGGAGGGGGCACACCGAGAGGCTCGGTGACGAGGCAGAGGGGCTGGCGGCCATCTTCCTGGAGGTGGACCTGGTCCTGGACGGCCTGGGGAACCGATGGGAGTGTCTGCAGGGGCGGAGCTTCTGAAGTAAGCACTTGGGGGGACAGGTCAGCGCGGTGCTCACCCCAATGTCTGGCCTTCGCAGGAGAACGGGAACGGGACCGGGACTGGGACCAGGACTGGGATCGAGAGCGAGCCTGGGACAGGGACCAAGCCTGGAACCAGGCCTGGGACCGCGCCTGGGACCGCGCCTGGGACCGCGCCTGGGACCGGGGCCGGGCCTGGGAGCGGGCCCGCATGCGGGAGCGGGAGCGCAGGGCCCGCAGCAGAGAGCTGGCCGCGCGGGAGCGCTGGCCCTACCGGATCCTCCGCAGAGGTGAGCCCGGTTCTGACGCCCGCCGAGGCCCCGGGCCCTGCCCTGCCCTGCCCTGCCCTCACGGCCGCTCTCCCGCAGGCCTATTCCACCGGGACCTCTCCCTGCCCGCCACGATGGAGCGGAACACGGCCATGGAGAGAGGGCGGCGCCGCAGCCTCACGATGCAGTGCGAGCTGCAGTCCCAGGTGTGTGTCCGCTCGCTCCCGCGCTCGTCCTGGCACAGAGCGCGTGTGTGTGTGTGTGTGTGTGTGTGTGTGTGCGCCTGTGCGTGTGCGCGTGTGCGCGCATGCATCTGCCCCTAAGGCCCCGCCTGGGCCGGGAGCCCCCGCTACTCCTGGACGGGTCCCCAGAGCAGCCAGTGGCCGGAGTGACCGCTCCCCCGGGGGTCAGAGGCCTCCCTCCTGCTCAGGGGGCTCCTCTTAGTGCCCTGCGTGCCGCCCCGCCCCAGCAGCCGCTCCTGCGGGACTGGGTGCAGCTTTGCAGCTGGGGGTCCCGCTGGGGATTACAACGCAGAGGGAGGGCTGCGGGCTCCCCCGAGTGCTGGTGCACAGTCCACACCGAGGCAGCAGCTGCTGTCAGCGCATCGCCGTCCGGTGTGATGTGCATTTATCCCCCTCCCATTGGGCAGATGGAGGCAGACGGGAAAACGCCCTCCCCTTGGCCCTGCCCTCGGGCCCGTTAACAACAGAAACAGCACGGGGACCCTCGGCTCCCTCGGGCCACCCCGTGTGAGGTTCTCACCAGCCCAGGCGAGGCGTGGGCTCCTGGCCGCCTCTCCGGCGGGTTTGGTGCCCGTCCCCGGCCCGGCCGCTCGCTCTCCTCCAAGTCCGGTGCCTGTGCTCCTGTATCCCCCAAAGATGCACCTCCCCGCGCAGCCCCTCTCCTCTGCGTTCTCTCCTCCCTGGAGGCCCCGGGACAGACCGGAGCGCGGCGTGCTCGCCCTCTGGGGCTCCGTGTCAGACCGGGGCGTGTGCGAGCTCCATGCTGCCCCCGCAGTGGGCTATCCACATCACCAGTCTTTCCAGAGGCACTTCCTCTGTGAACCACACGCCCCCCGAGAGCAGCCTCCCCTCCCCACAGCACGCCCGGCGGCGAGGCCCTTCTCCCCGATTCACAGACCAACCCGAGGTGCTCACCGGCCACTCGGCTCCAAATGGCGCCGCCCTCCCTTCACCCGCTCTTCCCGCGGCTCTGCAACGGGCCGGCTCCCCACGGTCCCTCTCCCTCCCTCAGCGCGCCTCAGCCTGGTGCTGTGCTCCCGGACCACGCCCTCTGAGAGCAGCCATGTTCAGTGCAGCAGTGAGAAAAGGTTCCGGAAGGTTCTGTATAGAAGACTGAGTCATACAGGGAATTTAAAAGTTTTCTAAGGAAAGGACCCATTAGAACACAGCAGACAGCTGTGAATGGAAGGCACTTAGCGCTTAAGCCCTCCGCCCCCGCCCCCCCCGGCTTATTTGGAATTTCTACATGCCCAGAGGAGCCCGCAGTGTAGCCGTGTTGTGCAAAGCGTGTGTGTGTGTGTGTGTGTGTGTGTGCGTGTGTGTTTGTGCGCACGCAGGTGTGGGAGGCCTCAGTCACACTTCCTGACCAGATGTCTGCTAAAACACACTTTCTTCCTGTTCCCCGCACATGCCATGTGTAGTTGATGGTTAGCCTGGTGAAGCTTTCCCAGCATCCCCCTCTCTCTGTGTCACAATATTGCCCACCCCCGAATGCCCCCCAAGGCTCTCTACAAACCTTGGCTCACTGTCCAGCCTCCACGAAGCCTGCTAGCACTGATACCTGTACCCACTTTACTGCTTATTGTTCTCTAATTGTTTCACGAGTCTTTTCTCTCCAACCAAATTATAAGCTGCATGAGGGCAAGGAATGTGTGTCATACGTCTTTTGGATCTTCCTCAGACTATAGCGCCAAGGTAGGTACAAAGTAGGCCCCTAGTTAACCTTGACCTGGACCACTCAGAACCCCAAACGCTGTGAGCACTCCTGCTGCCTTTGTATGTCGTAGCTCCCGTGTCGCCAGCGTCCTGCTCTCGCTGCGCGCCCCTCCGACGGGCCCCCTGAGCGTCTGTGTTTGCTGTTTCAGGACGCGATGTCATACGAGGACATGGTGAAGCTGACCGAGGACCGGAAGGCTCAGAACTCCATCAAGGACAACATGGAGAACTACCAGAAGCTGCTCTTGCTGGGTAAGCCGCCGCCCCTGCAGGCACGGAGCGCCCGCCACCCTCCTCTCTCGTCTCTCCACCTCGGTCTGTCTGGACGTCCGGGGGAATCGGAAAGCTTTGAAAGCGCTCAAAGCAGAAACATAAATGAAGAGGTTTCTGTTGTTCAGAAATCCTCTGGTTCTGGGGGAACACGGAGAAGGCACTGCCCAGAGCTGGTCCTCTCCAGGCGGTGACCGCAGAGGCTGAGACACACACTCGGCACGGGCCGCCTGGCCCGGGAGAGCAGCCGCCGTTCGGGTCTGGCGCGGCGGAGGGAGCTGGAGGGTCCTGAGTGAGGCCGGAGCCCCGAGGAGCTCCATGTTTCAGAGAGGCAGGGGAGAGGCCTCGGGAGTAGGCGGAGCCTAAAGGGATGAGTGGAGGTAGGGAGACGGGAGGCCTCGGTAGGAACGTGGAGGTGGAGTCAGGAGGATGGACCACCTCCCTCCCGGTTAGAACGAGCTAAGGAACGGTGGTGAGGAAGGGAAACTGCGAGCTCAAGACGTCCAGAGGATTGGCTCTGGGCTGCTTCCTGTGTGGTGGCTCAGCGAAGGGCAGACATCACTTTATGGTGCTGAGACTTGGTCCCCAACTCGAGTGTGAGCTGTCGTATCATTGTGAACAGGGCTTCAGCTTGCCGAGGACGATGGCCACTCCCACATGACACAAGGCCATTCACGGTCACAGAGAAGTGCCTACCCCAGCACCAGCCGAGGTAAGCTCTAGGGAGACATGCGCAGCGGCCACTCGGATCGGCGAGGCGGCACGAATACACACACACACGTACATACGTACATACATGCATACACACGCACACACAGTGAGTCCTCACTCAGCGTGCTCAGGCTCGGGCTGAGGTACGGGAAAGGAGCGTTGCCATAGGCCAATGATGTCCGCAGAGGTGCATCCCCACGGCATCGCGTCCGTTAAGACGCGGACCGGCCGCACCGACAGGCCTTTGGCAGTCCTGTCCGCACCGCCTTCACGGAAGACCTCCTGTCGCTCCGCACAGGCGGGAGCTAGGGGGCACTCACCCTCGGTGTCTCTCTCCAGGGCTGGGAGCCGCGCCTGAGGCCAAGAAGCCAGCCCACCGCCGTGGGATCTGCGAGGAGGAGCCTTCGCACGGAGCCATCATGGAAAAGTTCAACCAGGAGGCCTCGCGCAACCCCGCGCCCGGACGGGCCAGAGAAGCCAGCGACGGGCTCCTGAGGCTCCCCAGACGGCCAGACCTCGACCTGAACAGACAGTCCGTGATCCAGGGGAGCGCCTGTGCGGGGAGCGCCTGTGGGGGAGGGGCCTTCGATTGTAACCCCAACCTGGTTCCCAAAAAGAGGGTTCTGGAGAGAAAGCGGCGCTATCAGTTTGACGCCGACGCCAAGGGCTCCGGGCAGGAGCAGAGGGGCTCCCCGCGGAAGAAGCCCTTCGAGTGCAGCGACATGAGGAAGGCCCTGAGCATGAGCGGCCTCAGCACCCCCGCCTCCCAGGTGCCGCCGCCCGAGTTCGCGCCCATGCCCTACGTGTGCGACGAGTGCGGGCGGGAGTTCGCCGTCATCTCCGAGTTCGTGGAGCACCAGATCATGCACACCAGAGAGAACCTCTACGAGTACGGCGAGGCCTTCATCCACAGCGCTTCCATCAACCGCAGGAACGCGGCCCGCGGCCGGTGCTACGAGTGCAAGGAGTGCGGCGAGGCCTTCGAGCGGAGCGCCGAGCTGGCCGAGCACTGCCAGCTGCACGCCCGGGAGCGCCAGGCCGAGGGGAAGGCCGAGGGCCAGGAGCCCTTCCTGCCCAGCCCCACCTTCAGCGAGCTCCAGCGGATGTACGGCAAGGACAAGTTCTACGAGTGCAAGGTGTGCAAGGAGAGCTTCCTGCACAGCTCCGCGCTGGCCGAGCACCAGCAGAGGGCCCACGGCAGGGGCGACGAGGAGGGCGAGGGCCCCAAGCCCGGCCCCGCCTTCCAGGAGCTGCAGCGCATGTACGCCCTGGGGGCCAAGGAGAAGATGTACGCCTGCAAGGTGTGCGGGGAGACCTTCCGCCAGAGCTCCTCCCTGAAGGACCACCAGAAGGCCCACTCCCGGGCCAACCCGAGTGAGAGCAAGGGCAAGGCGGCCGAGGAGGCCTTCCTCCCCGGGCAGCCCCTGCGGCGGCGCCCGGGCTCCTTCCTGCAGGAGCAGCTCTACGGCGTGAGGGGCGCCGCGGGCGCCTTCGGGCAGCCCCCCCGCTTCGGGGAGCCCCCCGCCGCGCCTCCGCGCAGCCACCTCTACGAGGGCGGGGCCTGCGGGAGCTCCGTCATCCGCAGCGCGCCCTTCCCCGGCTCCCGCAGGAGCCACACCATAACCAGGCCGCCCGCGGCCGAGGACCAGAGGGCCTTCGCCGTCGGCTCCAACCCCGACGACAGCCAGAAGCCGTCCCTGAGGCTCCTGGGGAGGAAGCTCAACGAGAGGTCCGTCATTCTCAGCCTGTCCTTCGCCGGAGCCCCGAAGAGTCACAGTGCCGTGGGGCCCACGTTTGCCAAGCCGAGGGCGGCGGCCACGTCCACCGTCACCAGCGCCAGCGCTGCCGAGCAGAAAGCCCGGGCCGGGGAGACCTCCGAGGAGCAGAAGAGCGAGAGGTCTGTCATCCACAGCGCGCCCGTCTTCAAGCTCCCCAGAGTTCCCATCGCGAGGGAGCGGCACGCGAGGGGAGGGCCCTCCAGCCTGAACGACAAGCAGCAGCAGACCTTCCTCAGAGCCAGCCCGAAGGAAACGGACAAGAACAACAACTACCAGGACTCGGTGATCCGCCGCGCGGCCGCGGCCGAGGCCCCCAGGAGCCTGGGCGCAGAGGGCGCCGTGGAGATAAAGACGGAGGGCGCCAGCGCCCCCGAGCACCAGAAGGCTCGCGCCAAGAAGAAGAACATCGAGCGCGGGGCCTGGGAGCCGCCGGCGGTCCACCCCCTGCCCTTCGGGGGGCCGGAAGCCGTCCGCCCCCGCGAGAAGCTCTACGAGTGTCCCGAGTGCGGCGAGGCCTTCGTGCGGAGCGCCGACCTCGCGGAGCACCAGAAGACCCACCACCGGAGGAAGCCCCTCGGAGGCGCCGGCTTCGAGCGCTCGGTCATCCGCAGCCTGGCCTCCGCCGAGCCCAAGACCAGCTACGCTGACCAGGCCGTGCAGGTGGGCTATGGTCGGGAGCCAGAGGGCCTGACCTGCATTCAGCAGCCAGGGCAGAGCAGTTTGCTGGAGCAGATAGTGGGCATGAGTTTCGTGAAAGAGCCCGTGCAGAGCTACGCCGAAGAGCCAGAAGGCAGGGCCTGCATGATGCCGCCAGAAGGCAGGGCCTGCATGCAGCCGCCCCCAGGCATGACCTGCATCCAGCCGCCCCCAGGCATGACCTGCATCCAGCCGCCCCCAGGCATGACCTGCATCCAGCCGCCCCCAGGCATGACCTGCATCCAGCCGCCCCCAGGCATGACCTGCATTCAGCAGCCGGAAGGCATGACCTGCATCCAGCAGCCCAGAAAGAAGAGTTTTCTCGAAGACCTGGTGGAGATGAGCTACGTCCAAGAGCCCGTCGAGACTTATGGTCGGCGGCCAGTGGAGCTGATCCACGCCCTGCAACCAGGGGGGAGGAGCGCCATCCAACAGCCACAGCTGGCACAGACGAGCCGTCCTCGACAGCCAATGGGAATGAGCCGTGCAGAACAGCCAGCGCCGACAAGCTACGCCCCACGCCCAGTGCCAGGGTGCAAGGACTGTGGGCAGTCCTTCGCCGCCACCGAAGCCCTCGGCCCGCATCAGAAAATCTACGCCTGCGAAGAGTTCCATGGAGGCTCCGTCATTCGGGGCGCAGGCCGTGGCAGGTCAGAGTACGAAGAGCCGGAAGAGGAGGAGGAGGAAGATTCTGAAGACTCCATCTACGGCTGTAAGGACTGCGGGTTGGGCTTCGCAGACCGGGCCGACCTGAAGGACCACCAGAAAGTGCACGGCAGAGAGTACCTCGTGGACACGCGCGAGTACGCGCAGTCCGCCGCCCACACCCACTCCGTCGGCGAGTACCAGCGGGAGAACACCGGGGAGCAGCTCTTCGAGTGCCCGGCCTGCGGCGAGTCCTTCGTCCACAGCTCCTTCCTCTTCGAGCACCAGAAAGTGCATGAGCAAGACCCCTACTACGGCCACCAGAGGTACAGCGAGCCCTTCCTGCACCCCTTCGTCAGCCCCCAGCGGTTCCGGGCCCCCCAGGCCAGTCCCACAGGCCTGTACCTGCAGTGCCACGTGTGCGGGCAAGATTTCATCCACGGCTCCGTCTTCAACGAGCACCTGGCCCTCCACGCGGGAGCGGGCTCCCAGGAGCCGGCCCCGAGGGGCAGCGGCGCCGCCGGCGCCGCCAGCGCGGGCCTGGCCCTCGCCCAGCTGCAGAGAAGCCCGGAGGAGCGGCGCCACCAGTGCGGCGTCTGCGGAGAGGCCTTCCCCAGCAGGGCCGCCCTGCGGGAGCACCGCAAGATCCACGAGAAGGGCGCCGAGCCCTACGACTACGGCGCCTCCTTCGTGCACACCTCGTTCCTCACCGAGCCCCCCAAGGGGGTCTCCCCGTTCTTCGAGTGCAAGGACTGCGGCCAGTCCTTCCTCCACAACACGGTGCTCACCAGCCACCAGAAGTCCCACGAGGAGGAGGAGGGGGCCGCGGCGGCCGCCCCGCGGGTGGAGGCCAGCGTGCTCGTTCCTCGCCAAGTCCTGCGCATCCAGAGCTCACACGCGGAGGCCGCGGGGCCCAGCGCGGAGGCCGAGGGGCCCAGCGGGGAGGCCGAGGGGCCCGAGGGGGAGGCCGCGGAGCCGCACGGGGACGCCGACGAGCCGGACGGCGTGGGCATCGAAGACCCCGAGGAGAGGGAGGAGGAGCCGGAGGGGAAGGCCGAGGAGCCCGAGGAGGACACCGACGAGCCGGAGGGCGCCGGATCCCAGGACCCGGAGGCGGCGGAGGAGGCGGAGGCGGAGGCGGAGGAGGAGGAGGAGATCCAGGTCGAAGAGCCGTACTACGACTGCCGGGAATGCGGGGAAACCTTCACCAGCACCTCGGCCTACGGGGACCACCGCCAGGCCCACGGCCGCGTGATCATCTTTGAGTCTGGAAACGGCTTCGGGGAGAGCGCCCACCCGGCCGGGCACGCCAGCGCCAGCACCGGCACCGGCACCAGCACCGGCACCGGCACCAGCACCGGCACCAGCACCAGCACCGGCACCAGCACCGGCACCGGCACCGGCACCGGCACCGGCACCAGCACCCTCGGCAGCGACAAGCCCGACGACAAGGCCTTCAAGTGTGACGTCTGCGGCCAGCTCTTCCACGACCGCCTCTCCCTGGCCCGACACCAGAACACCCACACCGGCTGAGAGCGGGGCGGCCCGCGAGCCTCCCCTTCCCTAGGACCTGCCCTCCAGAACTCACCGCAGCCCACTCCCATCAGGACCCTGAGCTCGGCCCGGACACTCTGACTCGACAGCCCGGACGGAGAGGAACCGAGGAGGAGGAGTTGCGGTTCCGTTGTCTGAACTCCCCGGCACACACCAGTGCGCATCGGGGAAGCCACAGCACACCCTTCCCTTCCGTCCCAGTGGTCAGCGCGGGGGACAGGCCTAGGCGGCCGGAGACTACAGAAATAGCCCCAACCAAATACTTGTGTGCCCCACCTGTCCTTCTCCTGATCTGTACATAGCGTAGCGAATCGTAGCCAGCAGTGGTCACAGGAACTTGGACTCACGACACCAGAGTAACAGTTTACCGTGCAGAGATACCTCCGTGGTACACTTCCGTCTTCTTGGGATGAGGAAATGAGCACCATACTTGCAGATACCTTCGTTCCTGTGAAAGCTTTCTTGTGCATTATTTTCACCCCCCGAGTATCTCTTTGAGTAACTGTGTTGTTCCCTTACCCTGAAATACTCCTGTAAGGTGTAGGCATGCAAGACACATGGCCTTTCCTCTGTGCTCATTGAGAAGAGACGTTCTCTGAGCTTCCTTCTCGGCCATCATGTCTACACCAGCTCCTTGGCACCTGATGCTGTAAAGCCTTTTGCAATCTGTGGATTGACCCTTTGTGACCCCCGTTGACCCCTTGCCACACTGTACCTCGCAGTGATCCTCATGCAGAAATACTGTGAGCATGTGTGTGTGTTTAGCCAACTTAATGTGTGTGCGCTACTGAGTCCCCAAACTCCCAGCCTTTCCCCGTGCCCCTTGCTGCTTTGCCTTTGAGAGAGTGGGCTGCAGCCATCACTAGATGACGCCAGTGCCTGTGAGGGTTGTGAACACGGCGCCGGTGACGGCTGTCGCCGCTCTGGGTGCGCTTTCTGCCTTAAGCGACGAGAGCAGCGTGGCTTCGCTCTGGGCGCCGCCTGGGCGCCAGGAGCACGCACCCCGAGAGCTCTCTCTTCCTGACCCATTCCTGTCCTCACCCGTCCGACCCTCGCCCCCCGCCCCCTGCCTGACTTGTTTTTTTCTTTTTCTTTTTCTTTTCTTTTCTTTTTTTTTTTTTTTTTTTTTTTTTTTGAAAGAAGAGCTTTCTTTACAGTCAACCTAAGCTTAACATGGACTCAGGTTCCCAGCAGCCTTAATTTGTTTTGTTACCAGCTGTTCTGCCCGCTTTCGCCCCTCCCCCAGGACTTTGGAGCCACCCGTCATTAGTGCCCAGTTGGTCTGATGCCCATCAGTTCCAGACCGACCTCATAGCTCGTGGTCCCCGTGTCGTCTCCTGTGGGCCACGTGTGCTCCTTTTGCTTCCCCTCCCCCTCACGTCACGACTATTGAGATTTTTCTTTTTTTCTTTTTTTTTTTTTCTTTTTTCTCTTTTTTTTTTTTTTTTTTTTTCGGCTTTGAGTTGACTGGAAAAATAATTTGAAAATTTGGGAAAAAAAATTCAAAAGTGGATCTGATGAAGAAGTGAACAAAGGATAAGAGCAGAATGATTTGAGAAAGAACATGCCCATACTTGGTTTGGGAAAATGTGCCCAGATCTCACGCGCCTCCATCTGCGTGGTCAGGGCTAGAGGAGAGGGTGTCAGATCCGCGGGAGCGCCCCAGTCCAGAGAGGTGGCGAGACTGGGGGCGCGGAGGGGAAGGAGTAAGCCAAAGAAGGGAGTCCTTACCCAGCAGCAGACCTGGGAGGGTGAGGACCCGGACAGAGGGAAACATCTGGACTGGATTGGAAGGCCCGGCCGCCGAGGGTACGGCCTGGGCAGCTTAGAAGGGGGCCATCTGGAGGGCATGGTATCGGTGAGGGCCCGCTGCATAAAAAAAAAAGGCCGGAGGTTGGAACGGGCATCCGGGAGCAGCAAGGCCCCGGAGAAGGGAGCCATGGCCAACATTGGGGTGAGCTTCGGTTCCTCCCCATTGGCAGCGTCCATCGGTGGCTCCTTCTCGGAAAGCCACTCGCCAAACGTCAGGGTGTCCGTTCCAGCCTCGTGCTAGTGAGAACTTAGGAACAACTTCGGTGCCAAAAGATAGAGCGATTAAGTGAGCGTATCTGATTCTTGCTCAGCTGTTTTAAAAAAGATAATCATGCAGAGTTATGTAGTAGCGTGGAAATATATTTACAGAATATTAAGTGGAAAAAGCAGGATACAGAATTATATTTATACTGCAATTATAACTGTTTAAAAACGTATGCTTTTAGTCAGCAGCTGCTGTGTTGTTGTTGTAGGCTTCTAGTTGAGCATTATTTTTCTTAAATTCCTTGATGTTCTTAACGGTAGTGTTACTAAAAAGTTTATAGTCACGTCTCCATTGTGAACAAAATTGGTACTCATTATCAAATACCTGGAAAATAAAAGTGGAGGGAAAAAAAAACAGACCATATTCCCACCGTCCAAAGACAGATCCACCCTTTAATATATCGTTTCTTATTTCTGTGCACAGTTTATGATTAGAACCGTGTCGAAACGTGCATTCAAAGTTGATTTCTATTGCCCTTGTTTTCAAATGTTCCTTAGTCATAGTGTTCTGATTAAAAAAGAAAAAGTTTATTATGCCTCTGTCACAAGCATAATACATACCCAGAGGAAAAAAAAACAATTGGAAGATACAATTAGAAAAGAAAAAACAAATTAGAAAAGAAAAAACATCACTCATGTTCCCAACACCTGGATATCTGGATCTGTTTCCTCCATCTTGTCCCAGTGCACAAACGTGTGGTGAATGTTGACCATGTGAGCATCCAGTCTTCAGTGAGAAAAAGCGTGGAGATTCATTAACATAGTGTTGTTGTTGTGGAATTAATGGTTCAATATTCTGTCTCAAATCCCTTGGGTGATCTTTGGTGTTTTGCTATTAAATCTTATGTGTGTATTTTCCCATTGCAAATATAATACTCAGAATTTGGGGGAATTCAATCAAATAGAAAAGAATCCACCCATATTCCCAGCACCTAACAGCTCCTACTGACATCTGTCTGTGCACCAGTCTGTGATTGTTAGGGCGTTAATGATAAGTATGCATAGAGTCAAAGATGGGAAGAGATGTGGAGGGTCGTTAAGAAATAGTGGTGTGGTTGTGGGATTACGGTGAAGAGTTTTGTCTTGGTTTCCTTGAAGGATCTTGATCATGGTGTTTTGGTAATCCACCTTTATTCCATATATTTCCATTGTAAACGCAGAAGGTGTTCATCATAGAAGCTTGGAAGTTGCAGAAATGTAGAAGAGATTAACACCCATATTTCCATCATCCAAAGAGTGTGGTTAACATCTTGATATGTTTTTTTCCATCTTGTTTCTGTGCACAGGTTTTTGATTTAATATGGTTGTGGTTCTTATATCTATCTGTAATAGCATCAATAAAAATAAAGTTAACAATAAGATCTTTCTCAGTCTCTTCTTTTATCCATTTTAAGCGTCTGGGATTATTAAATATAGTTCTTTAAATTATAAATCCAAAAACTTAGTGCCTTCTGAGGCCTTAACATTTGCCCTAAAACCCTTCTTTCAGTTTTAAGTATTGCATATTGCATATTCGGAGGGTTTTTCAAATGCACGATTCCCCACTTTTAACTATGTTTATGCAATTAAAACATTTTTAATCGTGTTTAATCGGTAGACGAGTGGATAAAAAAGCTGTGGTACATTCACACCATGGAATACTATGCAGCAGTAAAAAAGAAGGGTCTCTTATCCTTTGAGACAGCATGGAGAGACCCGGAGAGCATCATGCTGAGTGAAATAAGCCAGTCAGAGAAAGGATCACATGATCGCACTCCAGTGGAATCTAAGCAATAAACTGATGCACGGAGTGGAACCAGAAACATGGAGCATGGCCCAGAGTGGGGAATCTCGGACGGGAGGCGGGGGAGGATGGGTGGGTGGGACTTAATCAACCAAAGACCTCATGTGCAGATATGCACGGCCCATGGACGCAGACAAGGGGGTGCTGAAGGCCTGGGGGGGGAGGGGCGGTTGGAGAGGGTCACTGGGGGGAAAACAGGAACTTATATAATACTTGTAACCCCCACACTTGTTAACCACAAGTGGATTTCAGTTACTTGAGTCAGTATTTAAAATTTTAACCTTATTTACATATGAGATTCAAATAAGAAGGATCCTATAACATAAAAATTTTAATATGGTTTAGAATCTCTTTAAAGTTTGTATCCCTAAGTCTTCCCTGAGGTGAAAAGGTGTTTAACTTGAGTCATTTCCCTTGTTTTAAACCTGATCTCACCCCCAGAAACATCCCAGGCAACTTGGCAGGTTATCCCTCCAGATTCATTGGGAGGTAGTCCTCCTATCTAATAAAAGAGCAATATGCAAATTGACCATCACTCCAACACACAAGATGGCCTCCCCCATGTGGACACAAGATGGCTGATTGGGAGGTAACCCTATCTAATAAAAGAGTAATATGCAAATTGGCCGTCACTCCAACACAAGATGGCTGCCCCCCATGTGGACACAAGATGGCTGCCACAAGATGGCTGGAAAGGGCGGGCAGTTGTGGGGGGACCAGGCCTGCAAGGGAGGACACTTATGAATGATCAGGCCTGCAGGGGAGGGCAGTTGTGGGGGGGGGGGACCAGGCCTACAGGGGAGGGCAGTTGGGCGGGGGGAGGGACCAGGCCTGCAGGGTGAGCAGTTGGGGGTGATAAGGCCTTCAGGGGAGGAGAGTTGGGAGGGGGGCCCAGGCTTGGAGGAGGAGGGCAGTTGGGGGGCACCAGGCTGGCAAGGGAGGACATGGGTGACTGGGCCAGCAGGGAAGGGCAGTTGGGGGTGATCAGGCCTGCAGGGGAGGGCAATTGGGGGGGGGGGACCCAGGTCTGCAGGGGAGAGTAGTTGGGGGGGGCCAGGCCTCCAAGGAAGGGCAGTTGGGGGCAATTATATCTGCAGGGGAGAACAGTTAAGGGTGACAGGGCTGGCAGGGGAGGTCAGTTGGGGGTGATCAGACCTGCCAGGGAGGGCAGTTGGGGGCAACCAGGCCTGTAGGGGAGACAGTTGGGGGGACCAGGCCTGCAAGGGAGGGCAGTTGGAGGGGACCAGGCCAGCAGGGGAGGACAGTTGGGGGCGACCATACCTGCAGGGGAGGATAGTTAGGGGCGACCAGGCCATCAGGGGAGGGCAGTTAGGGGCAATCGGCCTAGCAGGGGAGCAGTTAGATGTTGATCAGGCTAGCAGGGGAGTGGTTAGGGGGTTGATGAGGCAGGCAGGCAAGCAGTTGGGAGCCAGCAATCCTGGACTGTGAGAGGGATGTCCCAGAATGGAGAGGGTGTAGGCTGGGCTTAGGGACACCTCCCTCCCCCTCCCCCTCCTCTACCCACCCCCCTGTGCACAAATTTCGTGCACCAGGCCTCTAGGTTTTGAACATGCCTGTGCATCCATCATGACCAGAGATGTCCAGCCAGGTTGCCTTTGGGGTCACTGCCGGCCACTGCAGAGGGTTGCCCCATCCCCAGTTTGGGATTGTTGTGCCCCTGGCTCCATGACACAAAGGAGATGCCCTGTGGTTGACATCCTCCTAATCCCCTGCACGTCACGTGATCGGAGTCCACTCTTAAGATAGAAGAGTGTACTTTCCATTGAGCCACGTCCCCTGGAATTTGCCAGAGCCCCTTGTTCTCCCGTATCCTCAGAGCTTGTGTATATTCAAATGGAAGTCCGTCCTGTGGCATCTGACTGCTCACAGCCCCGATGGTCCTGTGGGAAGGAGCATCAGGGCAGGTCATGAGGAGAGGGTCAGTTCTTTTTTTTTAATTATTATCGATTTTTTACAGGGAGAGTGATAGTTAGAAACATCAATGAGAGAGAAACATTGATCAGCTGCCTCCTGCACACTCCCCCCTACAGCAGATAGAGCATTGGCCTGCGGACTCAAGTGTCCCAGGTTTGATTCTGGCCAAGGGCATGGACCTTGGTTGTGAGCACATCCCCAGTAGGGGGTGTTCAGGAGGCAGCTGATGGATATTTCTCTCTCTTTATCTAATGTTTCTAGCTCTCTATCCCTCTCCCTTCCTCTCTGTAAAAAAATCAATAAAATATATATTTTTTTAAAAAGTGTGGTCAAGATGTTTACAACATTCTCCATAGATAGATGATAGATAGATGATAGATGATAGATAGATGATAGATATAGATAGATGATAGAGATAGACAGATTATATAGATAGATAGATAGCTGATAGAGATAGATAGGTGATGATAGATAGATAGATAGATAGATAGATAGATAGATGATAGATAGATGATAGATAAAACTAGAGGCCTGGTGCACGAAATTTGTGAACGGGGGGGTGGGGGTAAAGGAGGGGGAGGGGGAGGGAGGTGTCCCTCAGCCCTACTTGATCCTACTCAAGTACATGCACCTGACCGAGCTTTGTTTACTTGCAGCCGATATCACTCAGGCATGTGGGGCCACGTGTTCGGACCACAGGTTCAAGCTTACCACTGTAGCTGTTGGCTGTCATGGTGCTGGGAGGCTCCGCCCTCCAGGCTGGGACGTGCACGTGGCCGTGAGAGGACCGTGCCCTCTCCTCAGTCCAAGGCTTGGACCTGTCCACACGCTGTAGCCGCGCCCCACACTCTGGGGAACGGTTCCCCGCCCGTCTCTGCTGTAGGGTGGCTCTTCCCAGGCCACCAGGTTTATTTTGAGAGAGTTTACCCCTTTCTGGCCTCACAGGTGGGCGCCTGTGGATCCGCAGTGTCCAGACTCCGACTAAGGGTCTCCTGGAGGGTCATAGAGGTTGGGGTTGGGGAGGGCAGTTGGGGGCGACCAGGCCTTCAGGGAGGGGAGTTTGGTTTCCCTGAATGATCCTTTATCATAGTGTTTTGGTAATCTACCTTTATTACATATATTTCCAATGTAAACACAGAATGTGTTCATTGTAGAAACTTGGAAGTTGCAGAAAGTTTTAGATAGATGATAGATGATAGATATAGATAGGTAGATGATAGATAGATGATAGATATAGATATAGATAGATATATGATATATATATACATATATATATAGAGAGATAGATGATATATATACATATATAGAGAGATAGATGATATATATATATACATATAGATAGATAGATAGATGATAGATGGTAGATAGATGATAGATATAGATAGATGATAGAGATAGACAGATAGATAGATGATAGAGATAGATGATAGAGATAGATGATAGAGATAGACAGATACTATGTTTCCCCGAAAATAAGACATCCTCGGAAAATAAGACCTAGCGCATGGAAAGATAAGATATCCCCTGAAAATAAGACCTAGCAGAACTTTGGGAGAAAAAACTAATATAAGACACTGTCTTATTTTCGGAGAAACAGGGTAGATAATAGAGATAGATAGATAGATAAATAGATAGATAGATAGATGATAGATAGATGATAGAGATAGATAGATATAGATAGATGATAGAGATAGACAGATAGATTAGATAGATAGATAGATAGATAGATAGATAGCTGATAGAGATAGATAGATAGATAGATAGATGATAGATGATAGATGATAGATAGATGATAGATAGATGATAGATAGGTGATAGATAGATGATTGATAGATATAGACAGCTAACGGGATTTGGGTTTGGTGAGAACAGCATGAATGACACCAATAATAAAGCCATCTCATGTGAGAGGGGGCAGGTGGCCTGAAAGACGTAGGAGTTAGGGAACCCAGCAGACTGGGGGGAAAGCCGCCTGGCCAGAGGGAAGCGTGGCTCTGGTGCCCTGTGAATCCTCGGGAACTGCCTGACCGGCCGCAGGCAAGCGTTAGCTATTTCACTGCCCGTGCTTCGGACTTCCAGCTGCCTGTCCCGATCCCCACATTTCCCTCGGGGAATGTAACCATCTGCTTCCTGGGGGGAAAGGCTCGATAGCTGCCGTCAGGGACAAATCCAAACACGATAAAGAATGTCTAGACAGAGGCATCGGAGGGTATCCACAATTACCCTGATCCTACAGCCAAATCCATAGTCTTGCCCTATCTATACACAACTGGTTGACCCATCGGCCGGCTGCTATGATGCGCGCTGACCACTAGGGGCCAGACGCTCAATGCAGGAGCTGCCCCCTGGTAGTCAGTGTGCTCCCACAGCGAACCTCCGTGGCCGGGCAAACTCCCATGGTCCCTCCCTACGGCTGGCCGCCCCCAATCGGCCCCATCGGGACTGGGTGAGACAGCCCCAATCTCCCCCAATCGCCGACCAGCCCAAGAGACCCCACCTGTACACAAGTTGTGCACTGGGCCTCTATAGAAGGAGCAGGTATCATAGATAAGCCATAGGTCCCACTGCAGGAAGTGAGGGGGAAGGCAGAAGTGTAATATTTGGAGGGCCCATCCTCAAGGGTCCCTGAACTCTAAGTGGTCTCTGCCTATAAGCTGATTCAAGGAGGTTGTGACTCTAGTGTGCAGGCCCTAGTCCACCTCTTTCCGACCTAGACTTTCACTTATTTTGCAATAGAAATTAAGAATCTGTGTCAGCCGAAACCGGTTTGGCTCAGTGGTAGAGCGTCGGTCTGCGGACTGAAGGGTCCCAGGTTCGATTCCGGCCAAGGGCATGTTACCTTGGTTGTGGGCACATCCCCGGTAGGGGGTGTTCAAGAGGCAGCTGGTCGATGTTTCTCTCTCATCGACGTTTCTAGCTCTCTATCCCTCTCCCTTCCTCTCTGTAAAAAATCAATAAAATATATTTAAAAAAAAAAAAAAAGAATCTGTGTCAGAACTCCCCCAAGAATCTCCTTATACCAGCCATGCTTCCTATAAGAAGTGGCTCCCTTATCAATACTTGAATTCCTCCCCCCCCCCCGTCCCCCTCCCCCCCCATCGTCACAGGGGTGATCAGAAAGCAATTCAACCACTGGCACAACCCCCACCTCCTCAACTTTCTCTGGTGTAGAAGTGGTGAGATGAATACCTCCGTGGGTTTGGAGCTTTATAGTCGTGTCCATCTTTCCCAGTTTCCTAGATTCCACAATTTTTTAAAATATATTTTTATTGATTTTTTTACAAAGAGGAAGATAGAGGGATAGAGAGCTAGAAACGTCGATGAGAGAGAAACATCGACCAGCTGCCTCTTGCACACCCCCTACCGGGGATGTGCCCGCAACCAAGGTACATGTCCTTGACCTTTCAGTCCACAGACCGACGCTCTACCACTGAGCCAAACCGGTTTCAGCGATCCCACAATCTTATAAAAGTCCTCACCCAAGGATATTTTATTAAAATATTTTTTTTATTTATTTCAGAGAGAGGGAGAGGGAGAGGGAGAGGGAGAGGAGAGTCCCAGGTTCGATTCTGGTCAAGGGCATGTACCTTGGTTGCGGGCACATCCCCAGTGGGGGTGTGCAAGAGGCGGCTGATCGATGTTTCTCTCTCATCGATGTTTCTAACTCTCTATCCCTCTCTCTTCCTCTCTGTAAAAAATCAATAAAATATTTAAAAAAATAAAAATAAGAAGTCTTCGGCAGGGTGTGTGTGTGTGCATGTAGCCATTACACTTAAATTAAGGCTAAGAACAAGAACTGTACGAAGGGCGAGGGTTCAAGCACTATGAACCAGCCCTGGCTGGGCGGCTCAGTGGGTTGGAGCATTGTCGTCCTGTACACCAAAAGGTTTCGAGTTTGATTCCTGGCCAGGGCACAGACCTAGGTTGGGAGTTCGATTCCCATTTGGAGCGTATGCGGAAGGCAACCAATCCAGGTTTCTTTGTCCTCTCTCCCTCTCCCTCCTCCCCTCTCTTAAATCAACACAATCATACCCTCTGGTGAGAATTAAAAAAATACATTAGCCATACGGTGTCGTCGTCATCATCATGCGTTAACAATTATTATACTGGTCTCCTACCCTTGGAGCCCTTGTTAAATGTGCTTTCGTTAAACATAGTGGTCCCTAGATGTAGAAAAGCATGCTCTATCTTGCTCACGAAAAGAGAAACGTAAATTAGAATGACCCTGAAATATCATTTCTCCCAGCCCTCGCTTCAGGAAACAAACAAAAAAAAAAGCATAACATGACACTGGGGACGCAGACAGACTCTCGCACAGGCTGGTGGGGCCCAAAATGCAACAGTGTCTGTGGACGCAATGTAGAAATCTCTATGGAAACGACGCGCAACCAATCAGACTGCCCAACCTCAGAGGGAAGGCAGGGGAGGGGAGGGTGGGCGTAAGGGGGAGAGATCAGCTAAAGGACTTGTGTGCACGCATATGAGCGTAACCAATGGACACAGACACCAGGGGGGTGAGGGCATGGGCGGGGGTGGGGGATATGGGGGTATAAGGACACATATGTAATACCTGAATCAATAAAGAAAAAAAATAATAAACAACAACAAAAAAGGAATAAAGAATAAAACAAAACAAAACAACAGCCCTAACCAGTTTGGCTCAGTGGACAGAGCGTCGGCTGGGGACTCAAGGGCCCCAGGTTCGATTCTGGTCAAGGACATATGCCTGGGTTGTGGACTCAGTCCAACGTGCAGGAGGCAGCCAATCCATGATTCCCTCTCATCATTGTTTCTATCTCTTCTTCGCCTTTCCTCTCTGAAATCAATAAAAATATATTTTTTTAAAAAGAACAAAACTAGACGCTCACTTAAAAAAATATTTAAAAAAAACAAAACACTAAAATCAACACAGGCACATGTCCTTTACATCAGCAGTTCCACCTCAGGGGAACAAGCCCACCAACCTACACCCCAGTGGGATGGCTGACGATCCAGGGGATGGATCAGCCCTGGGCTGAAAACACCCCACAGTCTGGAACGGGTTAAATAAATTCAATCCCAGTTGAAACCGGTGTGGCTCAGTGGATAGAGCTTCAACCTGCGGACTGAAAGGCTGCAGGTTCGATTCTGGTCAAGGGCATGTACCTTGGTTGCGGGCACATCCCCAGTAGGGGGGCGTGCAGGAGGCAGCTGGTCGATGTTTCTCTCTCATCGATGTTTCTAACCCTCTATCCCTCTCCCTTCCTCTCTGTAAAAAATCAGTAAAATATATTTTCAAACATAAATAAATAAATAAATAAATAAATAAATGCAATCCCATGCTGGCCTGGCTCTATATATTATCATCTGTGCATAAAGAAACTGTGAAAGGACCCGGAATAATTACAGTGTGTGCGTGTGCAATTAATACATTCTAAATACGCAGCAGCCGAAAGGAATTGGGTGGCATAAAAATCTGGTGGGTGGCACACCACACACAGACACACACACACACACACACACACACACACACACACACACACAGAGAAAGCCCGCTCACTGAATACTGTATTTCCCTCGCCATTAATAAGCAGTCCCGTGGGGAGCGGGTTTTGTAAGCTGTACAAATAAGGTGCATAAATGCCTCATCACTACGGTGTATGCCTGGACATGCATGCCAACTTATTTAATTGAAAAATAAGTTAAAACAATTTTAAACCATTGTATTCACCATCCACAACCTGAAGCCTTGTCAGGAGACAAGCCCCGGGGCGCCTCCCGGCTCCCCTCTCCCCTCCCCCTCAGGCCCTCACCTCGGTCCGCTCCCCACCCGCCCTCGCGCGCCCCCTAGGGGACCCCGCCAGCAGCGCGCTCCTCGCAGGGCGCACGCGCAGCCCCCAGGCAGGGCAGGTCCGGGCACGGCGGCGCGCACGGCGCATGCGCCGCGGGTCTGAGCGCGAAGTCTAAAAGCCGGCGGCTCAGTCCCGCCCGGGCGTGCGGCGGCGGCGGACGAGGTGAGCGCGCGCGGCGGCCGCTCCGGGCCGCGAGGAGCCGCGGGGACAGCGCGGAGGGCCGGGCTCCGGGCCGCGGAGGCGCCCGCAGGGGCGCACGGTCCTCCGGGGGCGACGCATGGGGGACAGGGGGGGTCCCCCGGGGGGCAGGGGGGGCACCCTCAGGGGCGGGGGGCACCCGGGGGGGCGCATCGGGGGCAGGGGGACGGGTCTCTGAGGGGGGAATGGGGACGGGGGTTCGGGTCTCTGAGGGGGGAATGGGGACGGGGGTTCGGGTCCCTGAGGGGGGAATGGGGACGGGGGGACGGGTCTCTGAGGGGGGAATGGGGACGGGGGTTCGGGTCCGAGGGGGGAATGGGGACGGGGGGACGGGTCCCTGAGGGGGGAATGGGGACGGGGGTTCGGGTCTCTGAGGGGGGAATGGGGACGGGGGTTCGGGTCCCTGAGGGGGGAATGGGGACGGGGGTTCGGGTCTCTGAGGGGGGAATGGGGACGGGGGTTCGGGTCTCTGAGGGGGGAATGGGGACGGGGGGACGGGTCTCTGAGGGGGGAATGGGGACGGGGGTTCGGGTCTCTGAGGGGGGAATGGGGACGGGGGGACGGGTCTCTGAGGGGGGAATGGGGACGGGGGGACGGGTCCCTGAGGGGGGAATGGGGACAGGGGACCGGGTCTCTGAGGGGGGAATGGGGACGGGGGACCGGGTCTCTGAGGGGGGAATGGGGACGGGGGGACGGGTCCCTGAGGGGGGAATGGGGACGGGGGGTCCCTGAGGGGGGAATGGGGACGGGGACCGGGTCCCTGAGGGGGGAATGGGGACGGGGGTTCTGGTCTCTGAGGGGGGAATGGGGACGGGGACCGGGTCCCTGAGGGGGGAATGGGGACGGGGACCGGGTCCCTGAGGGGGGAATGGGGACGGGGGACGGGTCTCTGAGGGGGGAATGGGGACGGGGGGACGGGTCCCTGAGGGGGAAATGGGGACGGGGGGACGGGTCTCTGAGGGGCCGCATGGGGACAGGGTGAGGTGGGTCTCCCTGAGGGGGCGCATGGGGACAGGGTGAGGCTGGTCCCTGAGTGGGGACAGGGGTGAGGCAGGTCTCTGAGGGGCCGCATGGGGATGGGGTGAGGCAGGTCTCTGAGGGGGGACAGGGGTGAGGCTGGTCCCTGAGTGGGGACAGGGGTGAGGCAGGTCTCTGAGGGGGCGCATGGGGACAGGACACGCGGACGATGAGGGGAGGGCGGGTGTGGCGGGGGCAGGGCTTGCCCAGGTCCCTGTGGGGCTGAGGAGACCGGAGCCCTGGGTTCGAGGGCGCAGGGCCACCTCTCCTCCCCGCAGGCCACTTCCCCGAGGGTCCACCTGCTCCGCCCGAACCCGTGACCCAACGTCTTCATCCCTGACCCGAACCCCTGACCCGACCCCTTCATCTCCTGACCCGAACCCCTCATCCCTTGACCACACCCGCACTCTCTGGCTCCAGCCAGGACTTTTCTTTGCCCGTCCCCGTCCCCTCCTTGCTCCTGGACACCACCTCATCCTCCACCCCGTCCCCTCCACCTCTGACCCCACCTCCCCTTTACCTCAGCCTCCTGTCCCCTCCACCTCAGCTGCCCCCCCTTTACCTCAGCCCCTCACCCCCTCCACCTCAGACCTCACCTCCCCTTTACCTCAGCCTCCTGTCCCCTCCACCTCAGCCTCCTGTCCCCTCCACCTCAGCTGCCCCCCCTTTACCTCAGCCCCTCAGCCCCTCGTTCCCCTCCCTGCCCCACTCATCCTCTCTATCCTTCCCCGTCCCCTTCCCCTTCCCCTTTCCCCTTCCCTTTCCCCCCAGGATGAGAGAGAATCATGGATCAGCTGCCTCCTGCACGCCCCCTGCATGCCCCCTGCTGGGGATCAAGCCCACAACCCAAGCATGTGCCCTTGTCTGGAATCGAACCTTGACCTCCTGGTTCCTAGGTCCATGCCCAACCACTGAGCCACACCCGCCAGGCCACTATTTTGACTTTTAACGCCTTAGACCCATTTTGCCTGATTTTGCCCATTATAAAAACAGAATCATTGAATGTGGGCTTTTTAATTTTTTTTAAAGTTTGCATTTTAAAAATATGCACTCTTCTCACGGCCTACCACGGACTAGTTTCCAGCTAAAGAATTCAAATGAAATGTTCACGTAAAGCAATAAAATATAATTGAATATCCAATGGGTCTCTGAATGAATGGTAATCAATTGTACTTTAAAATATTAAAATTCTACAAAGATGAAAGGTGTTGCATGGCTGAAAAATTTTTAAAGCAGATAGGACAAGGAATACCATGTTTCCTTTGCTCAATAGCAGGGTACACCCATGTTCTCAATTGTTTTTAGTCCCAGTGCCATTCTATTGAGGCTTTGTCTCCTCTTGAACACTTACTATTGTCTGACTGTTTTTTTCATTTTGAGCATTTTGAAAGATGCACAGTGATATCTCATTGGCTTTTCATTCCTATTTCTCTGCTAACCAATGAAGTTGAGCCCTGTTTCATATGATATTTTGGCCATTTTTTCTCTCAAATCTCTTAACCTTTTGCCCTTATTTTGTCTGCTCTTTTCTTACTAATTTGTACGGGTGCTTTGTATATTTTGCATATGAATTCAGGGTGCATGTATGACAAAGCTCTTTCTTCATCCTGTATAATGTATAGTTGTTTAACATCACTGATATATATATATTTTAATATATTTTATTAATTTTTTACAGAGAGGAAGAGAGAATGATAGAGAGTTAGAAACATCGATGAGAGAGAGACATCGATCAGCTGCCTCCTGCACACCCCCTACTGGGAATGTGCTCCGCCCGAACCCGTGACCCAACGTCTTCATCCCATGACCCAGGGTACATGCCCTTGACCGGAATGGAACCTGAGACCTTTCAGTCCGCAGGCCGATGCCCTATCCACTGAGCCAAACCGGTTTGGGCCATCACTTATATTTCGAAATGAAATTCTTCCCCGGCTCATCAGATTTGTCCCGCTCGTTCTGGTTTCGGAATCCACGTCATTTTTCCGTTCAGTGCCCTTTCTGAAACATTTCTAGCCTGCGCCTGTGGCTTTCCTGGACCCGGGAGTGGGGCAGAGGCAGCGTGATGCTTGTAGATGTGCACGTCTCTGTGGCTATATATTTGTGTGAAATGAGCTAGCTTCCTTTGCCTCCGATCTGCTCTCCCCGTCCCATCCAGTCCTAGCTACGCGGGCCATTTGCAAGTCTGTCATTCCTGGCGTTTCTGTAATCCTCTCTTCCTCTGAGACAGATCTTCTACTACAGCGGTGTGTTCCGGAGCAACCTGCCTTTTCCAAGTATCTTTATCCTGCGGAGGACCGCGCGGTGAAGATGGCGCACAGGACGAGCCGTATGGACCTCTTGAGGAACCCGCGGCTGTTTTGTAGGCCTGGCCTGAGAACCGCCCCCAGGCGAAACCCCGGGGTTCTGAAAATCTCTCATGAGAAGCTCAGGTATGTCCAGTCCCTCTCGGTGATGGGGACGCAGCAGACTCTGAGCCAGATCCGGGAGCTCTGCGGTCAGCGGCTGCAGACCCACACCAAGGAGCAGATGATGGAGCTGCTGGTGCTGGAGCGGTTTCTGGGCACCCTGCCCGAGGAGGTGCGCAAGTGGGTGAGGTCCCGGCGGCCCAGGAACAGCAGGGAGGCGGGGATCCTGGTGGCCAACCTGATCCAAGCCTGCCGGGAGGAAGGTGAGCCGGGAAGGCGGAGCGTCTGCTGTGTGCCTGGCGTGTTATCGAGGTGAACAGAGAGGTGTGGGATGGAGGAGAGGGTGCGCTGCGTCGTCCTGGCTAACCTGCCTGCTACGACGTGGAAGACATGTTGTGTTTGGATTTTTCTTTTTCTTTTTTTTTCTTTTTTTTTTTTTTAATATATTTTATTGATTTTGTACAGAGAGGAAGGGAGAGAGATAGAGAGTTAGAAACATCGATGAGAGAGAGTCATCGATCAGCTGCCTCTTGCACACCCCCTACTGGGGATATGCCCGCAACCAAGGTACATGCCCTTGACCGGAATCGAACCCGGGTCCCCTCAGTCCCCAAGCCGACGCTCTATCCACTGAGCCAAACCGGTTTCGGCTGGATTTTGCTTTTAATATTATTTCTCTGAGATTGCTCCTCTCTCCAGCTCTGTCCTCCTCTCCCTCCATTTCTTTTCTTTTCTTTTCTTTCTTTCTTACTTTCTTTCTTTCTTTCTTTCTTCCTTCCTTCCTTCCTTCCTTCCTTCCTTCTCTTTCTTTCTTCCTTCCTTCCTTCCTTCCTTCCTTCCTTCCTTCTTCCCTCCTTTCTTTCTTCCCTCCTTTCTTTCTTCCCTCCTTTCTTTCTTCCTTCCTTCCTTTCATCCTTTCTTCTTTCCTTTCTTTCTTTCTTTCTTTCTTTCTTTCTTTCTTTCTTTCTCCTTCCTTCCTTCCTTCCTTCCTTCCTTCCTTCCTTCCTTCCTTCCTTCCTTTTTAACAATCTAGTCCCAGAGGCACCTGCTCTTTTTATTATTATTTTAATTTTTATTTTCTTGATTTTTTTACAGAGAGGAAGGGAGAGGGATAGAGAGCTAGAAACATCGATGAGAGAAAAACATCCATCAGCTGCCTCCTGCACACCCCCTACTGGGGATGTGCCCGCAACCAAGGTACACGCCCTTGACCTGAATCAAGCCTGGGACCCTTGAGTCTGCAGGCCGATGCTCTATCCACTGAGCCATTGATCACTGCCTCATGTACATGCATAATACCATGTACATGTATAATAATCCGGCCGCTCAATGTATTAGTATCTCAAATGGGCACCAAAAGTATTCTAGACTTTTGCCAGAGACCAACCATCTATTTGCCCCGAACTCCCTATTAGCCCGTGCAAAGGGGAAAACTGATCAGGTGCACGATCAATAGTATCTTTGATATCACACAAATGAGGCGCTCAAGAGAAGTACGCTAAGTGGCCAGATGATTATGCGTTCAGAGAGCATCATCATCTGGCCACTCAGTGTGTGTGTGTGTGTGTGTGTGTGTGTGTGTGTATCTTAATAAGAACTGCCATTGTTTTTCATGCGCTTTACCTATGTAACGTTAATCCTTACGAGAGTCTTTAGAAGCATAAGTCCTTACGGTTTAGGAATGGACTCCCTGGCAATTCTGAGCGTACCGTGGCACCGGGAAACCCCGAACCTAGAGGGAACTTCCGTTTTATTTGGGAGGCAAGGGGGAGCCGTCCGCGGACTTAGGCCTGGGAAGGGACTGGAGAGCGATGGACGGACGTGCTGTATTGAACTGAGAAAGCAGTTCCTACGGTCCTCCTCTTGTCAGGGACGCCCAGAGCTGCCTCCCGGGGCAGGCCAGGGCGCTGTGGGCGGGGCAGGCCCCTCGCTCTGTCTGTGACTGCTGCCAGACGAGACTCCGTTCGTGGCCATTTCCTCCTCCCTTCCAGATTTCCCCGCTCAGAGCCCCGGCCTTGCCGAAGAGGGGAACGCCGAAGACGAAGATCGCCAGAAGAGCCAACCGACCACGCCAGACGCCCTGCCCCCCGCTGGGCGCGAGGTGAGCCCGGCTTGCTTCCGGTTCGGTTCTTACCCAATACGGAGACCGCCTCCCCTTCCCGGTTCCTGCGCCTTTCCTATCCGACGCACCACACCCTCATTTCCCTCACGCATTCATCCTATCTGATAAAGAGGGACTGTGCCGATGGACCCTCACGCCGTCGTAAAGCTGGTGGCGCCCACAGCCAATAAGGAGGGGATAGAAGATGTTTCTGACCCTCTCTCCCTCTCCCTGCCACTCTGTAAAAATAAAAAAAATAAAATCAATGAAAAAAAAAAAAGACAGAGGCACATTGCGGGTCCGTGTCACCTGCTGCTCTGCTCGTCCGCTTCCCGCTCAGTCCTCCCTCGTCCGGCTCCTCCCTCCGCCGCTCGCATCGTTTCTGGCTGTCCTTTCAGGAGCTGGTGACTTTCCAGGACGTGTTTGTGCACTTCAGCCGGGAGGAGCTGAGCTTGCTGAGTGCCGCTCAGCGGCGCCTCCACCAGGAGGTGATGCGGGAGAACTACCAGAGCCTGGTCTCCCTGGGTGAGTCCGCCGCCCCCGGGCCCTGGCCTGGCGCTCCGCTCTCGGTTCTCTATGATGAGGGCAGTGGTTCCCAGCTCTTCTCTGTCCTCCCGTCCGTCAGCGAGTCTCAGCCCAGACCAGAGACAGTATGTCCATGTCAAGTTCACTGCTACAACTGGGCTAACACTTTTCAAGCAGCTATCATATGTCAAGCATTAATCTAAGAACTTTATTTTTTTATTTTATTTATTTATTGATTGATTGATTTTATTGATTTTTTACAGAGAGGAAGGGAAAGGGATAGAGAGCTAGAAACATCTATGAGAGAGAAACATCGATCAGCTGCCTCCTGCACACACCTCCTACTGGGGACGAGCCCGCAACCAAGGTATGTGCCCTTGACTGGAATCGAACCTGGGACCCTTCAGTCCGCAGGCCAACGCTCTATCCAGCAAGCCACACTGGCCAGAGCCGCCGAAGCCTTTTTAGATAACCAGAAAATGAAATAAAATGTCTCCAGACATTGCCAGAAGCGCCCTGGGGACATATGTGTGAGAAACAGCCTCCGTTTTCCTTCTGTGTGAATTTGCGTCTTTTAAAAAAAAATTCTTTATTGATTTAAGTTATCACATATTTGTCCTCAATCCCTCATTCCCATCCCCCACCCCCACGCATGCCCCCACCCCACTATTGTCCTTGACCACAGGTTAGACTCATATGTGTGCACACAAGTCCTTTGGCTGATCTCTCCCTCTTATCCCCACCCTCCCTCTGAGGTAACCATCTGACCCATGGCTCCTTCTCTCTGGGTCTGTTCTTGTTTTTCTGTCCAAGTTGTTCACCATTTCCCCCTGGACGAGTGAGATCATGTCCTACTGGAAATATTAGAATAAAAAATGAGGCAAGCTGCTGAGACCGGTGTGGCTCAGTGGATAGAGCGTCGGCCTGCGGACTGAAAGGTCCCAGGTTCGATTCCGGTCAAGGGCATGTACCTTGGTTGCGGGCACATCCCCAGTGAGGGGTGTGCAGGAGGCAGCTGTTCGATGATTCTTCTCATTGATGTTTCTTGCTCTCTATTCCTCTCTCTTCCTCTCTGCAAAAAAAAAAAACAATAAAATATATTTATTTAAAAAATGAGGCAAGCCATAATCGTTAGACTGAAAGGCAGATAGATCCGTCTGTAGTGAGCTTCTTTCTTGGGCCACCCGTTCCTTTTTAGACCCAATTTCCATGTCCAACAGTTCCTTCTGTGTACGTGTCAGCCGTGATATTTCCGTTCTGGACGGTGGGCACCTGGTGGTGATGCAGGCCCGACCCTCTCTGGTTTGGTCCTGGGCGCCTGCCTTATTGTCACGGGGCCTTTAGCGACCTGGCTGGGAGGTGCGGGGGTTGGGAACGGAGCCCCTAAGTCCCAAGTCTTCCTCCTCCTCAGGGTACCACTTCCCCAGACCCGACATGGACATCATCGCGCAGCTGGAAGAGGAGGAGGAGTTCTGGGCGATGGAGGAAGGCAGCGCGGCAGAGACAGGCTCAGGTGAGGGGGAGGGACAAGCTGTGGAGACAAATCCCGGGACTGCAGCAGCCCCAGTCAGTCTGGGTGTGTGTTGGGGGGCGGGGAGGTGGGGCAGGGCCTGTCAGTCAGGGAGCCTTCTTCAAAGCCCGCTCAGGTCAGGGACAAAGCGGGTCCGTGCTGACCCCTCGGGCTCCAGGGGCTCCAGAGGCGTCTGGTCCCCCGCATGCTCGGCCCTTCCTCTCCTCTCCTCTCCTCTCCTCTCCTCTCCTCTCCTCTCCTCTCCTCTCCTCTCCTCTCCCCTCCCCTCCCCTCCCCTCAACCTCCCTTCCCCTCCCCTCCCCTCCCCTCTCCGACGCTCGCTCCTCTCTCCGCGTTGCCCAGCTCCTGGGAGGTCTCGTTCCCTTTTCTCTGGGACCCCCCCACCCCCGCCCCGCGCCCTCCGTGGGTCTGTGCCTTCCCTCTGGCCGCTGGAGGGCACAGGTCTGTCCTGGTGAACCGAGGGCAGGACACACGCGGGGAGGTGGCCTCTCTGTCCGGCTGCCTCCGATTTCCCTAGGCCCCGCCCCCGGCCTGTGGAGGAGGCTCCGTCCTCCCGGAACCCACAGTCTGGTTCCCATCCCCCACCCGCGCCTCCACACCCTCTCCCTCTCCCTCTCCCTCACCGTACAGCTTCCCCCGCAGGCCCCTACAGACATCCTTTTATAACTGGAGAGGAAGAACCTTCTAGACTTTAAATATGCAATGGGCATTCCAACCTAAAGCATGCCTCTGACATGTACGTTTTTTTTTGACATGTACGTGAAACGTCTTTTTTGTTTTGTTTTAAATATATTTTTTTTTTTTTTTTTTTTTTTTTGCAGAGAGGAAGGGAGAGAGATAGAGAGTTAGAAACATCGACCAGCTGCCTCCTGCACACCCCCTACCAGGGATGTGCCCACAACCAAGGTACATGCCCTTGACCGGAATTGAACCTGGGACCTTTCAGTCCGCAGGCTGACGCTCTATCCACTGAGCCAAACCGGCTAGAGCGTGAAACGTTTTTTTTGCACGCATTCCATAGAAACTCATCCGGCCGCGGGGCAGAGCCAGCACAGAGACCACTTACAAGCACAGGGGAGCTTTTCCCACAGAAGCTCTGCACACAGCCTCCTCCTTTTCCACGGGTCCATTTGGGGTCACGCCCCCTCCCTGAACCTGTCGCTGTACCTGGCGCAGCACTCACGGACATGGGCCTCCTGCCTCTTCCTGGGTGGGCGGAGAAGTGGGTGCCCCCGTCCCCCCACCCCCAGCAAAAAAAAATAAAAATAAAATTCAGGGACCACCAAGGGGACTGCTCTGCCTGCCTCCCCATCTCCCCCACGGCCTTCTCATCTTTCACTTGTTCATTCCTTCCTTGGTCATTCCCATGTCAAACTCGGGTCCTTCTTGAGCCTCTGTCTTGAGTAGCTACATGTGGCTGGTTTTCTACCAGCAGAGCACCCGGTAGGCAGGCCAGAGCTGGTGGAGGCCGGGGCCGGGGCCTTAGAGGGCTCGGGGGTTGCGGTATTCCCTGAAGGGGGACCGGGCGGAACCCGCGGAGACACCGGCCGCCCAGTCGGTCGGTCGGTTGGTCGGTCAGCAGGGTGAGGAAACAGCAGACTCGCTCAGGCCTTCTTGCTCAGAGACCCTTTCCCGCATCACCTCCACGGGGGCGGGTCCAGTTACCCCCCCTCCCCCTTGTCTTCCCCGTCCGTCTCCTCGCTCTGCTGCTTCCTCCGCGCTCCGCTCCCCGGGGGCGGCGTTGACTTGTCTGCGGGGCCGGGCCGGGCCGCCACCTCCGCCTCCCTCCCGAACTACAGCCTTCTTACACGTGATCTCCTCGGCCTCAGGTTCTTCCCCATCCCGGGAGTTGCCTTGATCAAGCCCGCCCTTTGGACCAGCCTCCTCCTCCTTCCTCCAAAGAACACCCACGCGGTTAAAGCAAAAGACTTTCTGTTGCCAACCCCTCCCTCCCCGATCTCCGCGAGACGAATCCTGTTCCGGTCGGGGCCCCTTCCCCCTGTGATGGTGGTGATGATGGTGATGATGGTGATGATGATGGTGATGATGATGGTGATGTGTCTGTGAGTCCAGATAGTCGAGGACCTTCTGCGTTTCTTTTAGATGAGGAGACAGGACCCGAGGCCCAAGAGCCACCCCCAGAGCAGCACCCGCCCGTGGAAGAGCCGCACCCGCCCGTGGAAGAGCCGCACCCGCCCGTGGAAGAGCCGCACCCCGCGGGGGCAGGTGCGGAGGGAGCGGAAGAGCCAGAAGCAGGCAACCCCCGGCCTGGCGGGCCCCCGGGAGAGGCTGTTCATCCCGACGACCCAATGGATTTGTACCGGGCCCGCGAGCGGACACCTCCGCGCCAGATCCTCGCTCGGGAAAGGACCCCTGTCCGGGACTATTCGGAGAGACATTCAGAGGGTCCCCGGGAAGGCCCTCCGTCGCCGGACAGCCAGCCTTCCCTGCAGCACAACCCCGCAATCCACACGTGCGAAGTTTGCCTGAGCTCCTTCCTCACCCGAGACGCCCTTCAGAGCCATTACCGGATGAACCACGTGAGGAGGCTGTACTGGGAAAGCTTCGTCCTGGTGCCCTGCCTCAGCCGCCCCGCCCCCGGGGATCTTCCTTCTGCTCCGGGCAACCCGCCGCCCGTGTTCCCGAATGCCCTCCGGCTGCCAGCCGACCCCGCCCCCCCCGCCGGCGATCACCATGAGTGTGCCCACTGCGGCCGGGTCTTCGTCCAACACGCGCAGCTCTGCCAGCACCTCGAGACCCACCGGGTGGTGATGGCCCTCCCGCCGCCGCCGGCCCCGGCCCGCCGCCGCGGGTCACACCTCATCCGCTACCAGCAGGCGGCGCACGGCCACGCGGGGGCCCGGGCCCACCAGTGCAGCGACTGCCCCAGAGCCTTCAGCCAGAGCTCGCACCTCGTCTCGCACTACCGCACCCACGCCCAGGAGCAGCCCTTCCAGTGCAGGCTGTGCGGGAGATGTTTCAGCCGGCCCTCGCAGCTCACCCGGCACTACCAGCTCCATCCTCCGCCTCCGCCGCCGCCTTCTCCTCCTCGGGAGGACCCCGGAGGGTGCAGTTGCAGCTGAAAACATTCCCAATGTGTCGCCCCCAGAGAGAGAGACCCTCTGAGTGTGAGAACGCCTCCCGCCAGCCCTTGCCCCTGTTTGAACCACCCCTGGAACTGCACCGCGGACACCAGCACCTGAACGCGGACACCAGCACCTGAACGGTTGCAAGAATGTGCCACGACAGCAAGCGTGTCAAACTCGCGGCCGGTGGGCCGCATGCTCGCGTATTGCATGCGCCCATCTGCCTCGAGTTTGACACGCTTGACGGACGACAACAACAGCCTTTCTGCAAAAGGAAGTTCAACGCACGCCTCCGTGGTCACACAGGCCGGAAAAGCTCACAGAATATTTGCGCTGCATAGGACAGAAGCTAGTAGATTTCACCCTTCTTTGGTGGTATCCATAGAATCAGTAACCTTGATTTTGACAACCTGACAAAACAACAAAAAAAAAAAACACTCCCCCCCCCACACACACACACACAAAACTTATGACCAGCAGTTGGGCTCCAGACAGACAGTCTGTGGCCTGGGTTTTATAGAAGTGTTTGTATACGACATTCTCACCACACCGATGTATCAGCACAGGGCATGGTGGGAAGATTTTTCAGGCGTCTCTCTCTATGGATTCATCCCACAAAGCTGATGCAATTGGTAATATACAGGGTGTCCCCCTCCCTCCCCCGCCCCCTCCCTTCCCCAATGCAGACACGCACTTTGTTTTTTGTTTGCTTGTTTCAATCTATTTTATTGATTTTTTTTTTTACAGAGAGGAAGAGAGAGAGATAGCAAGCTAGAAACATCGGTGAGAGAGAAACATCGATTCAGCTGCCTCTTGCACACCCCCTACTGGAGATGTGCCCACAACCAAGGTACATGCCCTTGACCGGAATCGAACCTGGGACCCTTGAGTCCTAAGGCCGAGGCTCTATCCACTGAGCCACACCGGTGAGGGCCAGGCACGCACTTTGAGTCGGTCGCTGTGTCCCTAGGGAAGATATTTATTCCATGTTACAGAGAAAGCAAATTTGAAACCCCCCACTGTCACTTGACTTCCCCTCGGTCGTCATTGCTGGAGCAGGAACCCGAATCCAGGGGTTTTTTTGTGTGTGTTTGTTTTTTTGAGGTTTTTAACTCTGGTTCTTGATGCTCAACCCATTTTTTTTTTTCCTTTAAATTCCTGCCACATCCTCTCTGAAGAAAAGGCATAGTATTGTACCGCCTGCAGCAGGCTCCTCATTAGTCCCACCCAGCACTGCCTCGCATCCAGTCGGGAGGGGGCCCTCACAGTTCTCAGGCCCAAGAGCTTTCTTAGGGTGAAATCTACCCATTTCTCTCACGAGTTAGGTTTAGATGATGGCTTTCAGAGACACTAATTCGGGGACGTATATTTTTGCTGACCACTTCCTCGTTACTGATCGCTTTTGTGTGTGTGTGTGTGTGTGTGTGTGTGTGTGTGTGTGTGTAGTTGTTTGTTTGAAGGGTTGGGGTTTCTTTTTTTCCTTCTCTCTCTCTCTCCCTTTTTTAATTCCCATTTGAAAGCAATATTTTTGCTTTCTTGGGCTCTGGCATCAAATGCACGACCAGCCTCATCTCAAATCCTAATCCCAGGCTGGGCAAACTTCACTCCTTAAAGGCTGGAGACCCCAATTGCACTAAGAATCTCTTTCGTAGCGTGTTGCAGCCAGTCGAAGGCTCGCTACACAACCCCTGCTTTTGCTCTTAGGATGGTTCCTGCCTTGTCTTTGTCCTGTGAAATCTACTCCTTTCCAAAGGGTCCTAGGTCTACTCAGGCCCTCACTCATCTCAGTCCTGTCATTTCTCCCTTCATCATTTTTTTTTTTGTTGTTGTTGCTAAATCTACATTCTACCCTGATAACGCTTTATTTCAACGGCCTTACCTCTATTTCCTTAAACGTCAAGACATCTACTTACAAAGAAAAATTTTAAATCACCTCAAAGGGAAGACATTTAATCAGATTTCCGTGATCATCTCTGAGATGTGATTTTTTGTTGTTGTTGTTGTTTGTTTGTTTTTTGCAGTTGGCTCGTTGGAGTCCAAATCCAAACATGGTAACCTGGTACACCGATTGCATTTGGTTGTCTGATCTCTGGGTCTCTGTTCATCTAAAGGAGTCTCATCTCGGTTTTTTTAATGCCTGGTGTGACCCCAAGGATAATGTGGAGATAGAACTCATCTCCTCTCCCCACCTGGTTCCTGATATGTCTGACTGTTTTAGTGCTTTTCTAATATTCAGGTTTAACATCCAGGTTTAATATTTGTACCTTTGGGTAAAAAGGTTTCCTACCCAGGTTTAATATTTTTTAAGTTTAGAAGCACTTATTTTAAATTAAATTTTATTCTAAATTGGTGTTTTAAAAAAAAAAGATAATATAACGTGTCGTTTTTGAGTGTACAGTCCAGTAGTTGTTAAGTGTAGTCATGTTGTGCAATAGATTCCCCGGGACTTTGTCTTTGCAAAACTAAAACTCTCTGCCCCTTACACAGTAACTCCCCACTTCCCCCTCCCCCAAGCCCTGGTGACCGTGGTTTTTCCTTTAAAGCTTTGTGCGATTGTGTGAGCAGCGCTACGGGAAGAAACTGGGTCCAGTGGTGTCCTGGTGAATGCCCCCCGCCCCTTCTCAATCTGTTTGCCTTCTGTGGCGTCCTTAAGCTTGTTCCTCTCTCCCTGCTGCCCCTGTGGACTCCCAACTACACTGCTGTTCCTCTCGCCTCCTTCCCCACCCCGTTCCCAACGTATCCGACCGCTGGGCATTGCTCTTCTAGCCAGATGTTTTCTTTCTTTAGAAACACTCATGTCTTAAGCACTTTTGGCGATGCTGCAAGTAAGACACACTCCTTGAAGGTTATATAAAATGATGTTGTTTTTATCTCTGAATGTTTGTGTTTCCCTCTCCCAGAACCACTTGCTGCTAAAGGGGTGTAAAGCTGTCCTTTTTTATATATTTTTTTCTCCTCTGCACGGATCTGTATGTCGTTGTGAACAAGAGAAAGGTGGTTTCATCTAGTAGTACCCTACTGTTAGCACTGTTTTTGGAAAGTTGCTTTTATCCTGCTGTATCGTGAACATCTCCCGTCAATAAATATACCCCTTGCTTTCATCTCTCAGGTGTGGCTGTGTCTTCCGTTTGTTTCCCTGGCCTTCTGGGGCTGGCAGGGGGAGGGTGCCGATAGTTCCTCTCTCACGGATACATCGCTGCCATCATTGCACTTCCTGCTCTCTCTTGGGCCTAGAGCTTCCCTCATCAATGTGCTCTAATGCCTGTGTGTGTGGCCGTGTTTCCTGAGGGATATTCCCAGGAGTGGAATTCCTGGGCCAAAAGGGACCTGTGTCTTGAAGGCCTGGAGATACTCTTGACCTCATTGGAGCCAGGTCTAAAAAGTGTGCTGATTGCCCTATCCCAGTGGTCAGCAAACTGCGGCTCGCGAGCCACATGCGGCTCCTTGGCCCCTTGAGATCTTAGCAAAAGCCAGTTTAGGAGTACCCTGATGAAGTTAATAACAGTATGTACCTAACTATAGAGTTTAAGTTGAAAAAATGTGGCTCTCCAAAGAAATTTCAATTGTTGTCCTGTTGATCTTTGGCTCTGCTGACTAATGAGTTTGCCGACCACTGCCCTGACAGGATTGGCTCAGTGGATGGAGCGTCGGCCTGCAGATTCAAGGGTCCCAGGTTCATTTCCGGTCCAGGGCTTGTACCTTGATTGTGGGCACATCCCCAATAGGAGGTGTGCAGGAGGCAGCTGATGGATGTTTCTCTCTCATCCATGTTTCTATCTCTCTTCCTTTCTCTCTTTAAAAAAATCAATAATATATATATTTTTTTAAAAAGAACTATTTTTTTTTAAAGTGCTGATTTTTTCCCTCTAGGGAACAACTAAACTATTTAGCTCTTCTCCACATGGTATGTTGGAAATCAGCGAGCTGAACAGAGGACGCCTTAGTCAGCCAAATGTGGAGTCTTTATGACACTGGCGGTCTCAGGAGAGCTGCCTCTCAAAGTCTGAGCAAAGTGCCGAAACCTGTTTGGCTTGGTGGATAGAGCTTGTGGACTGAAGGGTCCCGTGTTCGATTCTAGTCAAGAACATATACCTTGGTTGCAGGCACATCCCCAGTGAGGGGTGTGCAGGAGGCAGCTGATTGATGTTCCTCTCTCGTCGATGTTTCTAACTCTCTATCTCTCTCCCTTCCTCTCTGCATAAAATCAATAAGATATATATATTTTTTTAAAAGTCTGAGCAAAGCAACGTGGAGGAAGCTTTTGCTTTATACCCTCTTGGTCTCTTTGTCTCTCAAACATGGGGCTCCCGGGCCTTTCGCAGGCTTTACAAAGAGCCCTGTGTGCTGGGAGGTATTTTGCAGGAAGCGTGTAGCCTCGAGCGCCCTACAGTTCCGATAACACTTGGCACAGGAGGAACCAGAGGCAGATCAGACCCTCATGTCCGCAGAGCGGCTTGCAAGGCCAGCTAATGAAGCTTATTTCCCCCTATCATTCGAGCACGCGTGTTCACAGAAGCCAAGAATAGCAGAGCGGATTCACAGAACAGAGGATCGTCGATGTTTACTGGAAAATTTTCAGGCGGCCGTGGTGGGAAACCGCCCATTGTCTGCAGAGCAGAGAGGTGTGTGTACAGGAGCACGAAAGGATGGTGACCCTGGAGCCATGGCGAAGGTCGGAGCGATGCACCCACCGTTTAGTGGAGGCCATGCAAGAAGCTAAAGCAACGTCCCCACCAGACAGTCATGTAAATCCTTACGGATGAGATTGTCTGTGACTGGAAATTGCTTGCCTCAGGGCTATGGGTGTATCCCAAATCGGCCAGAGCCCAGGCAGAGTCCTCCCTCTTGAGTTGGGCTCCTGCCTGGTCCCCCAATATTTCCAAATTATTATTATTTTTTTTTAAATATATTTTTTATAGATTTTTTTTTTTTTTTTTTTTTTTTTTTTTTTTTTTTTTTACAGAGAGGAAAGAGAGGGAGAGAGAGCTAGAAACATCGATCAGCTGCCTCCTGCACAGCCCCCACTGGGGATGGGCCTGCAACCAAGGTCCATGCCCTTGACCGGAATCAAACCTGGGACCCTTGAGTCCTCAGGCCAACGCTCCAGCCACCAAGCCAAACCAGCCAGGGAGGGCCCAAATCATTATTTCTGTCTCATCTCTTTTGTTTGCATACGGCCCCTCTTTCAGAGCCGGAACCCTGAACCACGTGGGATGTGGGTCATTCCTAAGCAGTGTTTACAACGTAGAGGCAACGGGAACAAGATGGAGTGTCTATGCTTCCCACACCTCCTCTTAAGGAGCAACCACAGTGACTCTAGGACGGAAGCCAGGCCCGGAGAGAGCTACAGACGAAGGCGTGTGTTGGAGCCCTGATTTTAACATCGTTTTTTTTGTTTTGTTTTGTTTTAAAAATATATATATTTTATTGATATTTTACAGAGAGGAAGGGAGAGAGATAGAGAGCTAGAAACATCGATGAGAGAGAATCATCAACCAGCTGCCTCTTGCACACCCCCTACAGGGGATATGCCTGCAACCAAGGTACATGCCCCTGACCGGAATCGAACCTGGGACACTTCAGTCCACAGGCCGACGCTCTATCCACTGAGCCAAACCGGTTTCGGCTTAACATCGTTTTAATAGCTTTCTTTTCCTCACCAAACACAATATTGAGCACATCAAAGTTTTAGGAAGCAAAGAAGGCTTATAAACTTTCCAAGAGTTGACCTAACTGGTTTGGCTCAGTGGATAGAGCGTCGGCCTGCAGACTGAAGGATCCTTGGTTCGATTCCAGTCAAGGGCATGTACCTTGCTTGAAATACCATTCAATGGGGATGTGCAGGAGGCAGCTGATGGATGTTTCTCTCTCATCGATGTTTCTAACTCTCTGTCCCTCTCCCTTCCTCTCTGTAAAAAACAATAAAGTATATTAAAATAAATAAAACTATTTAAAAGAAAAAAGAAAAAAAAGACAGGTTTGAGCCCTGGCCAGTGTGGCTCAGTTGGTTATAGCCGTGACCAGCAAACTGCAACTCTGGAGCCACATGCGGCTCTTTGGCCCTTTGAGTGTGGCTCTTCCACAAAGTACCACGGCCTGGGTGAGTCTATGTTGAAGAAGTGGCGTTAGAAGAAGTTTAAGTTAAAAAAATTCAGCTCTCAAAAGAAATTTCAATCGTTGTGCTGTTGATATTTGGCTCTGCTGACTAATGAGTTTACCAACCCCTGTCGGCTCTAACCATTAGAGCATCCTTACAGGCACTGAAAGATTGCGGGTTTGATCCTGGGTAGGGGCATGTGTGGGAGGCAACGGATCAATGTTTCTCTCTCCCTCTCCTTTCCTCTCTTAAAACTGATAATAGCATGTCCTTGGGTAAGGATTCAACAAAGAAAAGAAGAGATCAGTTTGGAATAAAGAAAAAGGATGCCAACGCAGGCTCCTCAGGGAGCCAGGCGAGTAGGATGGAGGTGTGGGATGACGGGGAGAGGAGCCCTATCCCAAAGATCTCCTGGGACCAGGTCTTTTGATTTATTAAGAGAATCTGGAACGCCTCGTTTTTTATTGGAAGTCTCTCGATATTTTTATGGGAGCAAGTACCGTACTTTTCCGTGTATGAGATGCCTTTTCTCTTTTCTTCTAAAATCGTTAGACTGAGCCTTGACCAGTTTGGCTCAGTGGATAGAGCGTCGGCCTGCGGACTGAAGGGTCCCAGGTTCGATTCCGGCCAAGGGCATGTGCCTTGGTTGCGGGCACATCCCCGGTGTGTGTGTGTGTGTGTGTGTGTGTGTGCAGGAGGCAGCTGATCGATGTTTCTCTCTCATCGGTGTCCCTAACTCTATATCCCTGTCCCTTCCTCTTTGTAAAAAAAAAAAATCAATACAATATATATTTTTAAACTTTTTAAATATAAAAATAAAATAAAATGGTTAGACTGGAAACGGAGGGGCGTTTTATACAAGGAAGTCAGCCGAGGAGGGAGCCGTGCCAGAGGGTAGCTGCCCATCCCTCCTTAGACAGGCTTCCTCCAATCACGAGCCTCGTTGTTGCCCACGTCAGCTGATGCCCTCATTGGAGGTGGAGGTGGAGAGTGCGCAGATGCATCAGGGACCAGAGCGTTCGGAGCCCATGAAGATGTCAGAAAATAGCGTTAAATGCCCGTAAGCTATGGTTTTACTCAAAATTCAAACTGAATTGTAATCAGCCGTGCAAGAGAGCGTTGACAGGGAGCTGCAGAGAGGCCATTTGGACCTCCTCCCGCTGAGTGCATGATCAGACAGTGGAGAAAACAGGAAGAACAACTTTTTTTTAATTTTTATTTTTTACAGAGAGGAAGGGAGAGAGATAGAGAGCCAGAAACGTCAATGAGAGAGAAACATCGACCAGCTGCCTCCTGCATATCCTCCACCGGGGATGTGCCCGCAACCAACGTACATGCCCTTGACCGGAATCAAACCCGGGACCTTTCAGTCCGCAGGCCGAAGCTCTACCGCTGAGCCAAACCGGTTTCGGCAGAAGAACAACTCCTTAAGGTGCCAAAAATTAAGAAGGCCTTAAGACGAAAATCCATAGCTTGACATCAGCTATGGTGAGATTACTTACACCATGGAAATTGGCAATTACTACAATTTTTTTTTTAAACCTGGTTTACCAGCACATCATTGGAAAATATAGTCAACAAGTTGTCAACAAAAATGTGCTGCCACCAATCCATTGCAAATAGGAGTCCCCCAGTCTGAAGGGCAGAAAAGGAGGAACTCCAGGTAAACAATTTGCAAACCCGGGAAATGACGCTTGGGGCGGGGAGGGTAATAGTGTGCTCCAAGGAGACAAAGGGGGAGCCGCCTTTTTATAGAAAGTCTCTGCCCAGGTTCCTGATCGGTCCAGTTTTTTGTTTTGTTTTTTTTAAATATATTTTATTTATTTTGTACAGAGAAGAAGGGAGAGAGATAGAGTTAGAAACATCGATGAGAGAGAGTCATCGATCAGCTGCCTCTTGCACACCCCCTACTGGGGATATGCCCGCAACCAAGGTACATGCCCTTGACTGGAATCGAACCTGGGATCTTTCAGTCCCCAAGCCGATGCTCTATTCATTGAGCCAAACCGGTTTTGGCTTGATCGGCCCACTTTTATGCAAACGAGGAATCTGAAACAGTCCCGATTGGTCCAAATGGCACTGTTCTCTTTGGTGGTTATGGAGTCCCTCTGATTGGTCAGTGGAGCTGCCAATGGTGATGTAGCTGTGCAGTTCTGATTGGATGGAGCATGGCTCAGCCCATTTAAATATTATTTAGGAACTTTTTCATAAGGGTTGTCTCAGCCGGCAGGAACTCGATGCAGGAGGCTGGCACCTCGGTCTGTGGCTTTTCCCTGAACCACAGTAAGCAACGGTGATCCCTCTCAGCAACGGCTGCTTGGTTCTGGTTGTGAATCCGAGCCCAGTGAAGAACCAGGAGTCCTTTGGGCATGTGTGTTCCTTCTTGGGGTCCACAAAGCAGATGTCATCTCTGCCTTCACTCGGCTTCTATTCTAGTGTGGAACACGGATTCCAAACAAATCATCACACAATTCATAAAAACCACAGTACGTGTTTTGGAGAAAGGAGGGTGCCCAGAGAGTCCAGAAGGAAAAATGATGTGGGCTGGCCAGCAGGGGTCATCGGGAAGGGATCGTTGAGCCGTGACCTGAAGGCTGAGCACCCTACTTAACATGGGAAATCAGTTTTATTGATGAGCTGTCATGGTTTGATTGGCAATGATTCTTTCTTTCTTTCTTTCTTTCTTTCTTTCTTTCTTCTTTCTTTCGTCTTTCTTTCTTTCTTCTTTCTTTCTTTCTTTCTTTCTTTCTTTCTTCTTTCTTTCGTCTTTCTTTCTTTCTTCTTTCTTTCGTCTTTCTTTCTTTCTTTCGTCTTTCTTTCTTTCTCTTTCTTTCTTGGCGGAATGTAAAATAATGGAATGTCTGGAAATCAGCGGTGGTTTAGATTTCACAGCATCCATTAATCTGATCAGGGAAGGGGTGTCTGAACGAAGCTTGTGGGGGCCCACATACCATTCAGGTGTTGCACAAATGACTATGGAAAGGGGATCTCTCATTCCAACTCACGAAGAGGAAGAGGAAGTGATGGTGAGGAAGGTGATGGTGAGGAAGAGGATGGAGATGAGGCAGCTACGGGCAAACGGGCAGCTGAAGGTGATGAGGATGACGATGTTGACACCAAGAAGCAGAAGACTGATGAGGATGACTAGAGAGCAAGAAAAGGAAAACTTAAAAGCTTCCTTGGCCTATTCACCCTCCACTTCCCGTCTCAGAATCTAAACGTGGTCACCTTCGAGTAGAAACTCCCACCCGCCCGCCTGCCCACCCACCCACCTCGGGCAGCGCCACCTGCAGGTGACACGCTCTCTTCACCACCCAACCAAAACCACCACGTGAATTTGCAGCAGGGGAGAGAAAAGAACCCAGACTTCCAAGGCCCTGCTTTTCTTCTTAAAAGTAGTTTAGAAAGGAAAATGTGTTTGTATTTTTTATTTACATTTTATATTTCTGTACATATTGTTAGGGGTCAGCCATTTTTAATGATCTTGGGATGACCAAACCAGCCTTCGGAGCATCCTCTGTCCTACGTCTGACTTTACTCGTGGTGTGACCATGTTCATTATAATCTCAAAGGAGAGAGAAAAAACAACAACAACAAACAAACAAACAAAAAAACCTTTAAAAAAAGCAAAAACAACAAAAAAACAATCTTATTCTGAGCATTCCAGTAACTTTGTGTATGGACTTAGCTGTCCTGTAAGTAGTTGGTTTGTATAAAATGGTTAAAAAGGCCAAAGATTAAAGTTTCTTTTTCCCCCTTTTTTTTTGTCTATGAAATTGCTGTTTATTTATTTATTATTATTTATTGCCTGTTTTGATGTATGTGTGAAACAATGTCCACAATAAAGGGGAATTTTATTTTGCTGAGTTGTTCTAACAACAACAACAACAACAAAAGACTCTTTGACAGCCCTGACTCATGTGGCTCAGTGGATAGAGCGTCGGCCTGTGGACCAAAAGGTCCCAGGTTCGATTCCGGTCAAGGGCATGTACCTTGGTTGTGGGCACATCCCCAGAGGGGGGTGTGCAAGAGGCAGCTGATCGATGTTTCTCTCTCATCGATGTTTCTCACTCTCTCTCCCTCTCCCTTCCTCTCTGTAAAAAATCAATAAAATACATTTTTTTTTTTAAAGAAAAGAAAGAAAAGAAACTTGAGTGGAGAAGGATGCCCGGGGTGGAAGTGGGTCCCGGCTGGAGGATACAGTTGGGGCCTCGCGGGCCTAGCAATGCCCGTGAAAGCCACTCAGTGTCAGGCCGTCTGGACTCAGGAAGTCACGGCCTCAGGGGGATCACATCCGCTGCCTCCTGGGCTGCCTACAAAGTTTCGTGTCTCTGGAGAGACCAGCTCCCTGGTTAAAGACCCAGGCACACAGCCAGTGCCAATTCCTCATTAAAAGCCGGAGCTCCCGACGGCTCCCCGGGGCCAGACCTCTGCCCACACGCTCCGTGCCCAGGAGGGTCCCCGCGGGGCCAGGGGGGCCGAGGGCGGCGGCCGGGCGGCCGGTGAGGCCAGAGTAATTGGCCCCCACACACCCCCGGGCGCCAGCCACGGGCACCGGGGCGCCGGGCTCGTTAGGAACGGCGGCCCGACCTCCTGGGAGCCTGAGGGAACTTGTTGGCTCGCTGAGGTCGTTAGGAAGGAGTTGAGGATGGGCAGGTGTCTGCTCCCTGAGAGGGCACAGGCCAGGGTGGCGAAGAGGAAGAGACGTTTGGGCAGAAGCCAGTGTTAACGGGAAGAAAAAAAAAAAAAAACCACACTGAAACCTGTAGAGAATTTCTGTGAGTTTATTGGAGCCAAACTGTCAGCAAATGCCGGGAAGCAGAACCTCAATGGATTGAGATGATGCTCCGAAGAATGGCGGGTTAAATTTCTATTTACACATTGCCATCAAAGGAGGGACTTAGGTGGGTGACATGAAATCCATCGGTGATGGAGTAGGGAGGCGGGAGAAAGCAAAGCGGAGGAAGCCCCTGGGATTGGATAAAAAGTGAAGTGATGGGCACATCCTTATGTGGGTGCAGGAACGATGAACACGATCATGAAGGGATTTGAGACATCTGTCCTGGCACCCACCACATCTGGTGGTGCCCCAGGGGCTCCAGGAAAAAGGGAAGTTACCCGGTCAGGGCACATACCTAGGTTTTGGGTTCAAGATCCTCCTGTCAGGGCAAGTTCCAGATGCAACTGGTCAATGTTTCTCTCTCTCTCTCTCTCTCTCTCTCTCTCTCTCTCCCATAAAAACATATTCTCTGAGGATCCTATCTAATAAAAGAGTAATCTGCAAATTGACCATCACTCCAACACACAAGATGGCTGCCCCCATGTGGTCAAAGATGGCTGCCCCTATGTGGACACAAGATGGCCACCACAAGATGGCCGGGAGGGGAGAGCAGTTGGGAGGGACCAGGGCTGCAGGGGAGGGCAGTTGGGGTAACCAAGCCAGCAGGGGAGGGCAGTTGGGGTGACCATGCCAGCAGGGGAGGGCAGTTAGGGGTGACCAGGCCAGCAGGGGAGGGCAGTTAGGCATCAATCAGGCTGGCAGGAGAGTTGTTAGGGGGTGATCAGGCTGGCAGGCAGAAGCAGTTAGGAGCAATCAGGCAGGCAGGCAGGCAGGCAGGTGAGCGGTTGGAAGCCGGTAGTCCTGGATTTTGAGAGGGATGTCCACAGGGATCAGGCCTAAATGGGCAGTCGGACATCCCTCAAGGGGTTCCTGATTGGAGAGGGTAAAGGCTGGACTGAGGGACAACCCCCCCTCCATGCACGAATTTCGTGCACCAGGCCTCTAGTTACAAATAAAAAAGTCAAGGTAACCCAAATCAAAGGAAGTCTGAGAGACAGTCATAGCTCAGAGAGGCCTGAGGAGGCATGAGGTCTAAATGTAACATGGCATCCTGGATAGGGTCCAGGAACAGAAAAAGTGCATTAGGTGAAAATGTAGCAAATGCACCCTGGTGGTGCTGCCCAGTGGTTAGGGCTTTGGCCCAACCACCAAAGGGTGGTGGGTTAGATTCCCAGTCAAGGGCACGCAGGTCGATCCCCAGCCCCAGGTGGGGCACTTATAGGAGGATCAATGTGTCTCTCTCATACAGGTATTTCTCTCTCTCCCTCTCCTCCTCTTTTTCCTTTCCACTCTCTCTAAAAAATCAATGGGGCCCAGCGTGGCTCAGTGGTTGAGCATCCACCTATGAACCAGGAGGTCGCGGTGGTTTCTGCGTCAGAGCACGTGCCCAGGTTGTGGGCTCGATCCCCATTGAGGGGCGTGCAGGAGGCAGCCGATCCATGATTCTCTCTCATCATGGATGTTTCTCTCTCGCCCCCTCCCCGTTCCTCTCTGAAATCAATAAAAGTATCTTTAGAAAATTATTTAATGACACAAGATCACACAGCTACTTGCTACCCTCTAAAACAAAAATATATTTTTTTTAAAAAACAATGGAGCCCTAACTGGTGTGGCTCAGTGGATAAAGCGTTGGCCTGCAGACTGAAAGGTCCCAGGTTCGATTCCGGTCAAGGGCATGTACCTTGGTTGCAGATACATCCCCAGTGGGGGGCGTGCAGGAGGCAGCTGATGGATGTTTCTCTCTCATCGATGTTTCTAGCACTCTATCGCTCTCCCTTCATCTCTGTAAAAAATCAATAAAACATATTTTAAAAAAATTAAAAACCAATGGGAAAATATCCTGAGTAAGGGATTAACAAAACAACAACAAAAAGCTTAGCAAATCCAAATCAGGTATGGCCTTTAGTTCATTTTGTTTGCCAACTTTCCTGGGCCGTGGAACGCCCAGATATCTAGTCCAATGTTACTGCTGAAGGGTGTTTCCCGGGGAGATTAACGTTTGAATTGGTGGGTCCAGTCAACCACTGTCCCCCACCCCTCGCCCCCCATGTATGTGGGTGTCAGCCAATACACAGTGTTCAAATTTCCCAGCTGCCCCGTTTGCTTGCTTGAATGATTGTCCTAATAAGACTCAGGTATTGCATCAGGTAGATCTGCCTCTTATGTGTGTGTCTCTTATCATTTTCTTACTTTTATTTTTAAATTCATTTTTATCACCCAGCCCCAACCCCTCCAGTTTTCCAACCATCCACCCTGTGCATCTTGCGTGCGCCCCTGTGCATCCTGCGTGCGCCCCTGTGCGTCCCGCGTGCGGCCCTGTGCGTCCTGCGTGAGTCTTAAGTGCGCCCCTGTGCGTCCTGCGTGCGCCCCTGTGCGGCCCTGTGCATCTTGCGTGCGCCTCTGTGCGTCCTGCGTGCGCCCTGTGCGTCTTGCGTGAGTCTTAAGTGCGCCCCTGTGCGTCTTGCGTGCGCCCCTGTGCGTCCTGCGTGCGCCCTTGTGCGTCCTGCGTGCGCCCCTGTGCGTCTTGCTTGCGCCCCTGTGCGTCTTGCGTGAGCCCCTATGCTCCTGCTTGTGCCCCTGTGCTCCTATGTGCGCCCCTGTGCGTCCTGCGTGAGTCTTGAGTGAGCCCCTGTGCGTCCTGCGTGCGCCCCTGCGGGCCTGTGTGCGCCCCTGCGGGCCTGTGTGCGCCCCTGCGGGCCTGTGTGTCTTGCGTGAGTCTTGCATGCGCCCCTGTGCGCCCGCGGGCTCTGCTGGGGATCTAGCTCTCGCTGGCCACCTGCTGCTCACGCTGCCTCGGCCCAGGCACAGCGTGTCCCTGGGGGCTGCGCACTGAAGGGGTCCTGGCTGTGTCCTGCGTCCCCCCCCCCCCCTCGTGCTTCCTCCTGAAGAGCGTGGCCTGGGGCTGCCACGTGGCCAAAGGCTGGGGCCTTCACTGTAGGTCGTACTGAGTGCGCCTCCTGCTGGCTGCCATCTGCTGGCCAGGTGGTCTTTACCGTCTGGCCTGCCACATCCGCCACTTCGGTGACATCTCGCCTCTGCGGGCCTGGGGTGTGCCACTCCAGGGTCTTCGAGGCCCACGTGTGGGCGGCCACAGTGCTCATCATGGTTGCCCCCTTCTGCCCCACATCCACGCCCTACAGCCACGGTTCTGGACCCCGCCCTGCAGATCCCATGGGCTGCCGGCTCGCCACAGGCCCTGTCCACAGTGCCCCCCACCTGGTCAGTGACAGGGTGGCCGGAGCACCCACTCAAGGATGGGGTGTTCAGGAATGGAGCCAGAGGGTCCAGCAGTCAGAAGACAAGGAGAGTGTACACACATGCCCACCTGGACGGCGCTGTCCTTGGTGCTGAAACGGAGTCCTCTCCCTCCCCCTCTCCAGTCCCCCCTGCCTCACACTGTCACCCCAGCTCACTCTGAACCGGGGTGTTGTCCGGGCGCTTCCACGTCGCGCCCTCCCGTCCTCACAGCCAGAGAAATTGGCTTAAACCAAAGCTCCAGATCTCCAAGACCTCCCTCCCCTAGTCTCTGTGGGATTTAAGAACAGATGAGGACTTTTTTTTCCCCTTCTGAATCCCTACTGGGCAAAGGCACAGCTAATTTGGAATCCATCTTTAGGCCATATCAGTGAGCATGCATGAGCACCCTACTGTGTGCTAGAATGCGCTCTGCATGCTGGGAAATTAATCTGACTCCATGTCAACTTCAACAGTCTGTGGCAAAGGTGGATAAGGAGACAGGAGGAGCAGAGATTGGGGAAGGAGATGAGTCTGGTCCAAAAACTTATCACAAAATTTCAGGAGAATGTGGTCACCAAACTGAAGTTTCGGGAACCTTCTAAGATGGTCCTCGTTTGACACAGTTAATAAACGCTCTATACGTACAACAGACACATGCTTGGTCATATGCAAGATTATTTTTTTAATTTATTGATTGATTTGAGAGAAACAGAGAAAGAGAAATATCCATTTGTTGTTCCAATTATTTATGCATTCAGTCACTGGTTCTTTTTTGTCGTTGTTTGTTAATCCTCACCCAAGAATATTTTTTCATTGGTTTTTAGAGAGAGTGGAAAGGAGGGAGGGAGGGAGGAGAGAGAGAGAGAGAGAGAGAGAGAGAGAGAGAGAGAGAGAGAGAGATTGGTTGCTTCCTGCACTCTACCCAACCTGGCTAGAGATTCATGCCCTTGACCAGGAAACTAAGCTGTAACCCTTCCGACACAATGGACAGAGCCAGGACTGTACCATTTTAAGGAGTAAAATATATGGTCTGTAAGGTTATATCTCAATAAAAAATATAATGTGTTGCCGAAACCGGTTTGGCTCAGTGGATAGAACTTTGGCCTGCGGACTGAAAGGTCCCAGGTTCGATTCCGGTCAAGGGCATGTTACCTTGGTTGTGGGCACATCCCCGGTAGGGGGTGTGCAAGAGGCAGCTGATCGATGATTCTCTCTCATCGATGTTTCTAACTCTCTATCCCTCTATCTTCCTCTCTGTAAAAAAATCAATGAAATATATTTAAAATATATATATATATATAATGTGTTGACAGCATGAGATCTCCCCGTGCCCAGGCCGGCGGTCAGCCTCAGGGCCAGCGCAGGGTCCTGCGGAGGGCCGCCAGCACCTCCCTGTTCCGCAGGCAGTAGATGACGGGGTTGCACATGGGCGTGACCACCGTGTAGACCACGGACAGCACCTTGTTGAGGTCCGTGGCGTCGACGCGGCGGGGGCGGGCGTAGATGAACAGGGTGGCCACGTAGAAGATCCCTGCCACCGCCAGGTGGGAGGCGCAGGTGGAGAAGGCTTTGCGGCGGGCCGCGGCGGTGCGCATCCGGAGCACCGCCCTCCCGATGGCCACGTAGGAGGCGCCGGCCGCCAGCAGGGAGCCCCAGAGGATGACCACGGCGGAGACGAAGTCCACCAGCTCGGTCAGCGCCACGTGGGCGCAGGACAAGCCGAGCAGCGGGGACACGTCGCAGAAGAAGTGGTTGAGGGCGTTGGGGCCGCAGTACGTCAGGCTGGCGATGCACGAGGTCTTGGCGGCGGACACCAGCAGCCCGCCCAGCCAGGAGGCCGCGGCCAGGCCCAGGCAGACCCGGGGCCGCAGGAGCAGCGGGTAGCGGAGCGGGTGGCAGATGGCCGCGTAGCGGTCGTAGGCCATGGAGGCCAGCAGGGCGCACTCGGTGCAGATGAGGGCGATGAAGAGGAAGAGCTGGGCCATGCAGGCGGCGAAGGGCAGGCGGCAGGGCCCGCCCCGCAGCCCCGCCAGCAGGGTGGGCGTGACCACGGACACGTAGCACATCTCCAGGCCGCTCAGCTGGCCCAGGAAGAAGTACATGGGCTTGTGCAGCTCCCCGTGGGCGCGGACGAGGCAGACGATGAGGGCGTTCTCCAGGAGGGTGGCCAGGTACAGGGTCAGGAAGATGGTGAAGAGGGCGTCCTGTGCATCCGGCCTCGTGGACAGACCCAGCAGGACAAACTCCCGGACTCGGGTCAGGTTGCCCAGCTCTGGGGGCCTCTCCATCTGAGAAATGAACACACACCCATAAGGCCTAGCTGGTGTGTTTCAGCGGTTAGAGCATCAGCCCTCCATCCAAAGGTTCAAGGGTTCAATTTATGGTGAAGGGCACGCACCTGGGTTACAAGTTTGATCCTTAGCACCTGGTCTGGGCACCTGAGGGAGACTACCATTCAAGGTGTCTCTCTCAAATCGATGTTTCTCTCTCTCTCTCTCTTCACTCCCTTCTTTTCTCTCCAAAAATCAATGGAAAGCCCTAACTGGTTTGGCTCAGTGGATAGAGCATTGGCATATAGACTGAAAGGCTCCAGGTTCGATTCTGGTCAAGGGCATGTACCTTGGTTGTGGGCACATCCCCAGTGGGGGGTATGCAGGAGGCAGCTGATCAATGTTTCTCTCTCATCAATGTTTCTTTTTTTTTTTAAATATATTTTATTGATTTTATACAGAGAGGAAGGGAGAGAGATAGAGAGTTAGAAACATCGATGAGAGAGTCATCGATCAGCTGCTTCTTGCACACCCCATACTGGGGATATGCCCGCAACCAAGGTACATGCCCTTGACCGGAATCGAACCCGGGACCCTTTAGTCCCCAAGCCGACGCTCTATCCATTGAGCCAAACCGGTCCCGGCTCTCATCAATGTTTTTAATGCTCTATCCCTCTCACTTCCTTTCTGTAAAAAATAAATAAAATATGTATATATAATTTTTACATCCTTATTTCCCTATTCCAGGATTTCCCCACTAACGTGATGTCATTTATTGAAATTTGCCACATCTATTAGCAAAGAACGTGAGCTGTGGTGATTTTCTAGAAAAAGGAAAATAAAAGGAAATTTCATTCCTGATTTCGTCCCACCACACACTCCCCAACTTTCACTATAAAGATGGAGATAACATTTATTGCATATATCTATGTCCCGGGTGGGTCCTTTTAATAACACATTTTGCACTTTTTCAATATCCTGCAACACGGGCACCTTTTTCTTTATTAAAAGCAAAACAAACAGCAAAGCCACCAAGATTTCCAGAGGCTACAAGCACGAAGTGAGAGCCCTGGGGTTTTTCTTTCATGAAGAATGTGCTGTTTATGAATCATGCTTTTGGGTCTGTGTAAGATAAGATTAAGTGAAGCCACAAAGCTAATAGAATTTTTTTAAAGTATTGTTCACAGTGACCCCCTTTCCCCCTCATTTGACCCCCTCCACCTAAGCCCCCAACAACACAGGCCTTCCCCATACTATTGTCTGTGTCCATGGGCTATGTATATCTATAACAATAATAAAAGGGTAATATGCTAATTAGACCAGACGTCCTTCCGGACAAAGCCACGGTAATGGGGGCCAGGGCAGAGGCAATTAGGGGCAGTCAGGCCGGCAGGGGAGAGCAGTTGGGGGCAATCAGGCAGGCAGGCTGGCAGGCGAGCGGTTAGGAGCCAATGGTCCTGGGTTGTGAGAGGGATGTCCCAGATTGGAGAGGGTGAAGGCTGGGCTGAGGGACCCCATCCCACAACCCGTGCATGAATTTCATGCACCGGGCCTCTAGTATGCAAATAAGTTATTTGGTTAATCTTTTCCCATCCCTGCCACCCCTAACCCCTCTGAGATCTATCCGTCTGTTCTATGCATCCATGTGGCCGGACCTGTTTTATTCGTAGGTTTATTGTGTTCATGAACGCCCACATATGAGTGGGATCCTGTGATATTTGTCTCTCCCTCAATGGCTAATGTCCCTGAACAGGTTCAACTCTGTCCCATGCAGTCCCATGGGCCTTGGGGGTGCTGTCCGCGGTGCTGAAACAGTCCCACCTAGGGGGCCGCTGTCCGCGGTGCTGAAACGGCCCCTCACCGCAGCCCCGCGGACAAGTCCCACCCAGAGGCCGCTGTCCGCGGTGCTAAACGCGCCTGCAGCCCGGCAGCCTGAGCGCCTGCTGTCTGAGCTCCCCTGGGCTCCCAGGGACCCCGCCTCCCCTGTCCCCCTCTCCGGGCGCTTCCCGCCCCTCATCGGACCTGGCTCGTCCGCGACCCACGTCCTCTCTGGTCCAGCCTCTGTTCCTAAGTCCTCTCTCTGGCCCTGGGCCACGTTCCACCGGGCTGTGAGGTCTCACAGCCTCAGCTTCGGGGCCAGAGAGGTGGTTAGTTATGGCTTCTCTCGAGTCAGAGGAAACCCGTTTCATTCCAAAGGCGACATTGGAATTTCTCAGCCGAGGGTCAGGGTGCACAGCCACTGTTTGGGGTTTTTATTTCATCCCATAGATATTTACTGAGTATGAACAATGTACTGAGCACTGAGCGAGGCACAGAAGGGGCATTGGGATGGACAAGATATGGGGGTTGTGTTTCTACTGGTATATGATGCTTTCTTTTTAAAATATATTTTGTTGATATTTTACAGAGAGGAAGGGAGAGAGATAGAGAGTTAGAAACATCGATGAGAGAGAAACATTGATCAGCTGCCTCCTGCACATTCCCTACTGGGTATGTGCCCGCAACCAAGGTACATGCCCTTGACCGGAATCGAACCCGGAACCTTTGAGTCTGCAGGCCGATGCTCTATTCACTGAGCCAAACCAGTTAGGGCTATGATGCTTTCTTATTGAGGACAGCATTACAGATGTGTCCCATTTTTCTCCCTTTTTGCCCCCACCACCCAACCCCTGCCCCACCCCGGCCTTCCCCATACTATTGTCTGTGTCCATGGGCTATGCATATATGCATACATGTTCTTTAGCCAATATCTTCCCACCCACCCCCTCCCTCTGATATCTGTCATTTTGTCCCATGCATCCATCCATACTTCTGGACTTATTTTGTTCCTCAGTTTATTTTGTTCATCAGATTCCACCTATAAGTGAACTCCTGTGGTCTTTGTCTTTCTCTGGCTGACGTATTTTGCTTACCTGATGCTTTCTTAGTAGCTAAACGTGGACATGGGACTTCACCTGCCTGACCCTCAATAGCCCTTTCTGAGGAAAAAAAAAAAAGATAGATGTAACTATCTTCCTGGGAAATTCTGTAATAATCCACCACTGTTTTTCATGCATATACACTAAGTGGCCAGATTATGATGATCTCTGAATGCACAATCATCTGACCACTCAGTGTACATCCTATAGAATAAAAAAGCTAATATGCAAATGGTCCCTCGACCAGGAGTTTGACCAGCAGGCAGGCCAGCCAACCACCCATGTCCCTCCCCCTGGCCAGGCTGGCCGGACCCCACCCATGCATAAATCCATGCACCAGGCCTCTAAATATATATATATTGAGTGGCCAGATTATTATGCATTCAGAGATCGTAATAATCTGGGCACTCGGGGTATAGCTTTAATTGAATTTATTGAGGTGACACAGGTTAACAAAATTATACAGGTTTTGGGTGCACAGTTCTACAACACATCACACGTACACTGTATTGTGTGTTCTGCACAGAAATCAACTCTCCGTCTGTCACCATTTACTCCACCAATACCCTCCTCCACCTCCCATTTCCCCAGCTATCACCACACTGTTGTCCGTGTTCATGAGCGCTCTTTCTCTCTCTCTCTCTCTCTCTCTCTCTCTCTCTCTCTCTCTCTCTCTCTCTCTCTTTTTCTTTTTTGCTCAATCTCTTTACACTCCCATCCCTTCCTCCAACCACTGTTAGCCTGCTCTCTAGCTATGAGCCTGCCTCTATTTTGTGTATGAGCTCATTTTGTTCATTGGATTCCACAGGGGAGTGAAAGCACCTGGTGCTTGTCTTTCTCTGACTGGCTTAGTTCACTCAGCATGCTGCTCTCAGGGCCCACCCGGCTCCATTACTGAATACGAGTCAGGGATCCCTGCTCTGAACACAGGCTCTGTCCCTGAGCAGCTGTGAGGTTGTGGACAAGGTACGTGTCCTCCTAGCACTTCTGTTTCCTTATGTGGAAACTGGAGATGATTTGATTCCTTATAGTGTCGCCCTGGGCCAAGTTTCTGTTCCGTGATGAGCAATAAAAATTAGCTATTGTTATTAAGGAGTATGCCATCCACACCTAGGTATCATCTTTATGATATGGACATTATTTCTTTTGTTTTTGTTGGTGTTAATTTCCCCCCAGAACATTTTTCCTTTGATTTTTTTTCCCCTAGAGCAAGTAGAATGGAGGTAGGGAAGGTGGCAAGGAGAAAGGGGAGAGAGGAGAGAGAGAGAGAGAGAGAGAGAGAGAGAGAGAGAGAGAGAGAGAGAGACGTGAGATAGACACATCTATTGGTTGCCTCCTGCAGGTGCCCTGACCAGGACCTGAGATCAAACCTGTAACCCAGGTGCATGTCCTTGAGGGAGAATTGAACCTGAGATCCTTCCATGTGCAGGGCCCATGCTCTAACCACTTAGAGACACCATCCAAGGCTCCGGTCTGTACATTATTTCATTGATCCAGGTTGTCACTATCCTGTGAGTGAACTCTTATTTTCTACATTTCATTCAGAAGAGGAATGAAAGCTTCGAGAGGTGCCCTGACCGATTTGGCTCAGTGGATAGAGCGTCGGCCTGCAGACTGAAGGGTCCCAGGTTCGATTCCAGTCAGGGACACATGCCTGGTTCTTCAGCTCTGAGAGGTGAAGAAACTTGGCTAAGGTCACACCGATAGGGGCAGATCCAGCTGCCACACTGGGCCTATCTGATTGTGAAACCAGGGGTCATTTTTCTAGACTCCCCTGCCTCTCTGGGGAGACACATCCCACAGGTCTGAATCTGTCTGGTGTAGCTATGCTTTTGCCTGACTTCAAGCTCTGACTCCAAGTGAGTTCAGAGCTGGCATATGAATCAAATCCTTTCTAACAGAGAACGCCAGCATGCAACCAGCAAGGCAGGGTAGAGGCCCGATGAAGGGGCATTTACTTCAGGGGGAAGGACTGGGAAAACCTTGCCTAGAATCTGACATTTTAGCCCTAGCTGGTTTGGCTCAGTGGGTAGACCGTCGGCCTGGGGAGTGAAGGATCCCGGGTTCAGTTCCGGCAAAGGGCACATGCCTGGGTTGCGGGCTCAATCCTGATTGTGCAGGAGGCAGCTGATGATTCTCTCTCTTCATAGATGTTTCTATCTCTCTCTTCCTCTCCCCCTTCCTCCCTAAAATCAATAAAATATATTTGCTTGCATAAATAAGAGAAACAACAAATATCTCTCTGTGTATCTATCTATCTCTCTATCTCTCTTTCATCAATCAATCAATAAAGAAGAATAAAAAAAATTAGCCCTCAGAATGATGTGAACCAGGACTCCACATCCAAATCCTCTCCTGCCTATTCCTATGAATTCGAGCACAGCTCTTAGCCTTTACGAGAGCATGGGTTAACATGGAGATTATCACGCTCGGTGAAATAAGCCAGACAGGAGAAGACAAACAGCATATGATCTATCTCACAAATACGTGGAATCTCATGAACAAAATACACTGATGGATGAACTAGAACAAACTGGCAGCTGTCAGAGGGGATGCGGAAGGGGGGACTGGATGGGATATGGTGAATGGAACAGCCAAAGAGCATATGCACAGAACCCATTGATACAGACAACAGTGTGCCAATGGCCAGAGGAAGAGGGTGTGGGGGCTGGGTGAAGGCTGGCAAAGCGGGGGGTGGGTGAAGATGAGGGACAACTGAAATACTGTCAACAATAAAATAAAAACATTACCCTAGCCTGTGTGGCTAAGTGGATAGAGCGTCGGCCTGCGGACTGAAAGGTCCCAGGTTGGATTCCGGTCAAGGGCACATGCCTGGGTTGTGGGCTCGATCCCCAGTTGGGGACTTGCAGGAGGCAGCCGATCCATGATTCTCTCTCCTCATGGATGTTTCTGTCTCTCTCTCTCTCCTTCTTCCTTCCTCTCTGAAGTCAATTTAAATATATATATATAAAATAAAATAAAAACGTCAAATTTTAAAAATCAAGCATTTTGTCCTTCCTCTTTCTGACCTTTAGCCTCTCCATCAGTCTAATAGGAGCTGTAGATGTAACCGTACCTTAGGATTATTTAGGGCACATGTGTCAAACACAAGGCCCGCGGGCCAAATCCAGCCCGCCAGGCCTTGCAATGTGGCCCGCACTGCGCTGTCATCACTGCACTCCGCTGTCAGTTTATGACATTGTCAGTTTATGACTGTTCAGTAAACCATTCGGCCCGCGATTTAGGCTGGATTTTAGATTTTGGCCCCTTCTCTGATTGAGTTCGACACCCCTAATTTAGGGGGTTGAAGGAGATAATGCAAAGAAAGCACTTAGACTCTAAGTCTTAGAGGATGCGTGCTACACATGCCATTTCCTTGCTTTCCATCGGGATGAAAAGTCCTTTCTCTTGGCCCCCAAATGAGTTGCCCAGGCTCCTTACCTGAATGCTTGCATGAAACGGGGTCTGTCAGCACGGATACAGCTGGGCCCCTTTCTTTCTCGGGGTCTCTGGTCCGTGACGGGGTGGCCGGAGCATCCACTCAAGGATGGGGTGTTCAGGAATGGAGCCAGAGGGTCCAGGAGTCAGAAGACAAGGAGAGTGTGAACACATGCCCACCTGGACGGCGCTGTCCTTGGTCCTGAAATGAGGTTCTTCATTTCCCCCCAACCCCCCCCCCCACTCTTCCCCCCTGCCTCACACTGTCACCCACAGCACATTCTGAACCGGGGTGTTGTCCGGGCGCTTCCACGTTGCGTCCTCCCGTCCTCACAGCCAGAGAAATTGGCTTAAACCAAAGCTCCAGATCTCCAAGACCTCCCTCCCCTACTCTCTGTGGGATTTAAGAACAGATGAGGACTTTTTTTTCCCTTCTGAATCCCTACTGGGCAAAGGCACAGCTAATTTGGAATCCATCTTAGGCCGTATCAGTGAGCATGCATGGGCACCCTACTGTGTGCTAGAATGCGCTCTGCATGCTGGGAAATAAATCTGACTCCATGTCAACTTCAACTGTCTGTGGCAAAGGTGGATAAGGAGACAGAGGACGACCAGAGATTGGGGAAGGAGGCGAGTCTGGTCCAAGGACTTACAGGAAAGTTTCAGGAGAATGTGGCCACCACCCTGAGGTTTCAGGAATCCTTCTAAGATGAGCTTCATTTGATACAGGGCAATAAACACTCCATAAGCAAACAGGCACATGCTCGGTCATCTGCACAAAATTTTTATTTATTACTTATTTATTTGGGAGATAGAAAAAGAGAAACATCGATTCATTTTTCCATTTGTTTATACCCTCATTGGTGGATTCTTTGTTGTTGTTGTTGTTGTTGTTTATGTTAATCTTCACCCTAGGATATTTTTCTCTTTGATTTTTAGAGAGTGTGAGGGTGGGAGAGAGAGAGAAACATCAATTGGTTGCCTCCTGCACATCCCCTACTGGGGATCAGGGCCAAAACCCAGGCATGTGCCCTGAGGGAGAATTGAACGATGACCTCTTGGTTCCTGGGTAGACACTTAACCAGTAAGCCACATGGGCCAGGCATTCTTAGCCATTTTTTAAATATATTTTATTGATTTTTTTTTTTTTTACAGAGAGAAAGGGACAGGGATAGAGAGTTAGAAACACTGATGAGAGAGAAACATGGATCAGCTGCCTCCTGTACACTCCCTAGTGGGGATGTGCCTGCAACCAAGGTACATGCCCTTGACCGGAATCGAACCTGGGACCCTTCAGTCCGCAGGCCGACGCTCTATCCACTGAGCCAAACCGGTTTTGGCTGGTCCTTTTTTTATGTTGCTATTATTCTCACTAAGTTCCCTAAAATTCTCACTTCATTCCTTAAAGTTCTCATAAATTCCTTTGAGCATCCTTATAACCATTGTTCTGAACTCTGTATCTGGTCTTTTTCTTGCTTCCATTCCATTTAGTTCTTTTTCTGGAGATTTCTTCTGTTATTTTATTGGTGTGTGTTTTTTTAAATATATTTTTATTGATTTCATAGAGGGAGAGATGGGGAGAGGGAGATAGAAACATCAATGGAGAGAATCATTAATTGGCTGCCTCTTGCATGCTCCCCACTGGGGATCAAGCCCACAACCCAGGCATGTGCCCTGACCCGGAATCGTACTGTGACCTCCCAGTTCACAGGTCCACGCTCAACCACTGAGCAACACTGGCCGGACTTGTTCTTTCATTTGTGACGTGTTTCTTTGTCTCTGCATTTTGGCTGCTTCCCTGTGTTTGTCTCTATGTATTAGGTAGAGCTGCTATGTCTCCTGGACTTGGAGGCCTTTTGGAGGAGGTGCCTTGTATATTTCAGTGGCTCAGCCTCCCCAGTCACCTGAGTTGAGCGCTCCGGGTGTACTTCTGTGTGGGCTGTGTGCACTGTCCTGTTGTAAGTTAAGCCTTGATTGCTGTTGGCGTCACTGGGGAGGGTTTGTCGCCCTCAGCCAATCAGTTTTAAGGATCGGCTGTGACTATAGATAAAGAACTGCTGTGCAGGAGACATCTGTATGGAGCAGGACTTGCTTCAGTGAGGTTTTGGTGCTCACTGAGTCTCCCCCTGACTTCTCTTTTTTTACAGAGAAGAAGGGAGAGAGTTAGAAGCATCGATCAGCTGCCTCCTGCACACCCCCTACTGGGGATGGGCCCACAACCAAGGTACATGCCCTTGACTGGAATTGAACCTAGGACCTTTCAGTCCGCAGGCTGACGCTCTATCTCAGTGTTTCCCAAACTTCTCTCATGATGAGAATCACCTGGTGGAGTTATTAAAACGCAGATTCCTGAATCCCAACTAAGAAGTGCTAAACTAGAATTTTGGGGAACATATAGGTAAAATTGTATACTTAACTAGTGCTCTAACACAGATGTTATATACAGAGCACTAAGTTAGGTATGCAATTTTACCTATATGTTCTCAAAAATTCTAGTTTAGCACTTCTTAGTTGGGATTCAGGAATCTGTGTTTTAACAACTCCACCAGGTGATTCTCATCATGAGAGAAGTTTGGGAAACACTGCTCTATCCAGTGAGCCAAACAGGTTTCAGCTGAGTCTGCCCCTTGAGTGTGTCCACGTGCAGGCGATAAGGTTGTAATTGGGCGTGGTTGAAGTTGACCATCAGGTGCACTGGATCTGGGGCCTTCCAGGAGTTGCAAAGTCAGCCTCTGCCTGTGCCCTGTCCAGGGCCGCTTAGCATGAGCTGCAAAGCCATCTGCAGATGGATGCTACTTACGTTGAGTTAGAAGTGCTCAGGAGAGGCCAAACTGTGAACCAGGGTGGTTTTCCACTAGCTTCAGGTCATGAGCCACTTATTGAGAGGCATGGGGCATGCTGGTGCCAGCTGCTGCTTGTTTGAGAGATTTTAGAAAACTCCAAAGCATGAGGCAAGAGACATTCTTTAAAGAAAAAAAAAAGTATGTTTTTATTTATTTTAGAGAGAGGAAAGGAAGAATAGAAGGGTGCTTTTGGGAGGCAACTGATGGATGTTTCTCTCCCTCTTTCCTCCCTCTCTTCCACTCTCCCTAAAAATCAATGGGGGGAAATATCCTGGAGTGAGGATTTTTTAAAAACATGCTTGGCACAGCCCTGGCCAGGTGTGGCTCAGTTAGTTGAGTGTGATCCCAGATTGGAGGACATGCCTGGGTGGTGGGCTCTATATTTCTCTCTCACACTCTCTCCCTCTCTCTTTCTCTTCCTTCCTCTCTACAAAACGTTCAGTAAAAACTTATTTTTTAAAAAAATGCTTTGCACAGCCCTAACCGGTTTGGCTCAGTGGATAGAGCATTGGCCTGCGGACTGAAAGGTCGCAGTTCAATTCTGGTCAAGGGCATGTACCTTGGTTGCAGGCACATCCCCAGTGGGGAAGGTGCAGGTGGCAGCTGATTGATGTTTCTCTCTCATCGATGTTTCTAACTATCTATCCTTCTCCCTTCATCTCTGTAAAAAGAACCAATAAAATATATATTTTTTAATGCTTAGCACATAATAAACTATATAAGTGTTAACTATTACATCTGGTGACCATAAAAAATGGTCTTGCCTAGCCGGTGTGGCTCCTTGGTTGAGTGTGTGTGCTGCACCAGCACAGCCAAGGATTCGGTGAGCCCGAGGAAAGGCGGTGAATGATGAAAAAAAGACAGACAAAAAGAATCAGCTGGGTCTAGTGGATCTTCTGTGCCTGGCTGAGGCCACAGAACAGATCCAGACGGCAAAGCTGAGGCTTTATAATCAGGGACAAACAAGGCAATTTACAATGTTTTTGTGAGTTTCACTTGTTTGGGCAGCATCTGCTGCCCCTCCCACAGCCCACTAGCTACCCAGGAAGGATCTAGGGAGCAGTCAGAAGATCAAGCTTAGCCGAAGCCGGTTTGGCTCAGTGGTAGAGCATCCGTCTGTGGACTGAAGGGTCCTGGGTTCGATTCCAGGCAAGGGCATGTATCTTGGTTGCGGATGTGCAGGAGGCAGCTGGTCGATGTTTCTCTCTCATCGACGTTTCTAGCTCTCTCTCTCTTCCTCTCTGTATAAAAATCAATAAAATATATTTTTTTTAAAAAAGAAAAGATCAAGCTTAATTATGCTTAGAGGACTATACCATCCAAGCTGGGACTTGTTTGCGACTTTGCCAGCAGGTCAGTCGGAGGCTTAACCCTATAACCGCTCCCTACAAGTGTGGATCCAGGAACCACGAGGTCACCAGTTGCACTCCTGGTCTGAGCACATGCCCCAGTTGCTGGCTCGATCCCCAGTAGGGGACATGCAGAAGGCAGCCAATTGATTATGTTCTCTCATTGATGTTTCTATTTCTCTCTCTAAAAATCAATAAAAACATTTTTTTAATAAATTGTATTGGAGTTCAGAAACCTTAAGAGTCTATGCCTGGCATTCCTCATTCATTTCTTCCTGACACTGATTCTATGGGGCCTGTCTTTTGCCCTAAATCGGGAATCGGCAAACTATGGCCGCTGCTAAAAACGGTCTTCACGATATTATGACGTGGTTGGGGGGAGGGGGGGAATAATAAGAATATTTTGTGCCTTTTGGCGCTCTGAGCAGCACCATGGCGGTGGGCGAGAATCAGCGCCTTAGGAAAGGTGGCAAAAAGGGAGCCAGGAAGAAAGTAGTTGATCCATTTTCTAAGAAAGATTGGTATGGTGTGAAAGCAACAGCTGTGTTCAATACAAGAAGTGTTGGGGAAACAATAGTCACGAGAATTCAAGGAACCAAAATCACATCTAATGTTCTCAAGGGTTGTGTTTTTGTTGTTGTTGTTGTTTTGGTTTGGTTTGTTTTAAATATATTTTATTGATTTTTTACAGATAGAAAGAGAGATGGATAGAGAGCTAGAAACATCGATGAGAGAGAATCATCGACCAGCTGCCTCTTGCACACCCCTCACTGGGGATGTGCCCGCAACCAAGGTACCTGCCCTTGACCGGAATCGAACCCTGGACCTTTCAGTCCACAGGCCGACGCTCTATCCACTGAGCCAAACCGGTTTTGGCAAGGGTCGTGTTTTTTAAGTGAGCTTGGCTGGTCTGCAGAATGATGAACTTGCATTTAGAAAACTCAAGCTAATCACTGAGGATGTTCAGGGCAAAAACTGCCTGACTAATTTGCATGACGTGGATCTTACTCAGGACAAAATGCTCTATGGTCAAGAAGTGGCAGACCGTGATTGACGCTCACGTCAATGTCAAGACTACCGGTGGTTATTTGCTGCGTCTCTTCTGTGTCGGTTTGACTAAAAAATGATTCAAAAGACCTCCTACACTCAGCATCAGCAGGCTCCACAAGTCCGGAAGGAAATGATGGAAATCATGACCTGAGAGGTGCAGACAAACGACTTGAAAGAAGTGGTCAGTAAACTGATCGCTGACAGCATTGGAAAAAGACATAGAAAAGGCTTGCCAATCTATCTACCCGCTCTGTGAGGTCTTTGTTAGAAAAATCAACATGCTGAAGATGCCCAAGTTTGAATTGGGAAAGCTCATGGAGCTTCCTGGTGAAGATGAGACAGGTGCTAAAGTTGAACGAGCTGATGGATATGAGCCTCCAATCCAAGAATCTGTTTAAAATTCAGACATTTAATGGTGATAAATAAAAAAATCCTATTTGTGACCTGTGGGCATTACATAAAACTCAAGTGTCAGTGTCCACGAAGGATTTGAGGATGTGTGTGTGTGTGTGTGTGTGTGTGTGTGTGTGTGTGTGGAGTTTTTTGTTTCTTTTCTTTTTGTTCAATTTTTTTATTGATTTCAGAGAGGAAGGGAGAGAGATAGAAACATCAATTATGTGAGGGAATCATGGATCAGCTGCCTCCTGCACGCCCCCCCTACTGGGGATGTGCCTGCAACCAAGGTACATGCCCTTGACCGGAATTGAACCCGGGACCTTTCAGTCCGCAGGCCAATGCTCTATCCACTGAGCTAAACTGATTAGGGCAGTTGTTCCACTTATTGATGCATTCATTGGTTGATTCTTGTATGTGCCCTGACCGGGGATTGAACCCTCTACCCTGGGGTGTAGGGACGATGCTCTCACCCACTGAGCCACCCGGACAGGGCTAGTTTTCTATGTGTGTGTGGTATTTTGTATGAGAATTGCTTTGTCGATCATTTGGTAAAACACATTCTGCTCTCTCCCCATCTCTCTCTGCCTGTCCTCTGTTTCATTTCCTCTCCCTTATCCCGCCCCCCTCCCTCATTTCTGTCTTCGTCTCTCTGGCTAGTCTGTCCCTCCCTCTCTCCCCATGTGGCAGAGGTGCGTGTATTTGTGTACGTGGCGGGTCACAGGGCACCCCCTCCCCACTCCCCCCATATCCCCCACCTGCACAACTAGACAGGGGCTGGGATCAGGGGATACACGCCACTGCTGTGTCCCATTCTGCTGCCTTTTTAAAAACGTACTGGGGTGATGTTGATTAATACACTTAGATGGGTTTCAGAGAGAGAGAGAGAGAAGAGAAAAAAAGGAGGAAGAGAGAGAGGGGGAGAAAGAGAGAAAAAGGAGGAAGAGAGAGAGGGGGAGAAAGAGAAAAAAAGTAGGAAGAGAGAGAGAGAGAGAGAGAGAGAGAGAGAGAGAGAGAGAGAGAGAGAGAGAGAGAGAGAGAGAGAGACATCGCCGGTCAACTCTCAAACACACCTCAATCGGGATTGAACCTGCAACCTTTATATCTATACTAGAGGCCCGTTGCATGGAGAGATTCGTGCAATAGGCCTTCCTCCCCTTGGCTTCCAGCACGGGTTTTCCTCTGGCACCCGGGACCCAGGCCTTCACTCCGGCTGGAG